>NC_092047.1:95660142-96292025 GCF_003086295.3 Arachis hypogaea
TGGAACAGTTGATCCAATACTTGATGAAGTTGGTGATGATGATCAAGATGAAGAACCAGCTTTAGAAATTCCTGCAAATGCACTTAGAAGGTCTACAAGAGAGAGAAAGTCTTCGTCAAGGTATTCTCCACATGAGTTTGTTTTGTTGACTGATGGGGGAGAACCTGAATGCTTTGGAGAGGCTGTTGAAGATGAAAGCAAAGCTCAATGGCTTGAAGCTATGCAAGAAGAAATGAAGTCCTTGATTGAGAATGATACCTATGAGTTGGTGAAGCTACCGAAGGGTATGCGAGTTTTGAAGAACAAATGGGTATTCAGAATCAAGAATGAAGAACACAATTCTAAGCCTCGGTATAAGGCTAGATTGGTTGTTAGAGGTTTTAGCCAGAGAAAAGGTGTTGATTATGAGGAGATCTTTTCTCCTGTTGTGAGGATGTCATCCATTCGTGCTGTGCTTGGATTAGCAGTGTCTCTTGATTTGGAGATTGAGCAAATGGATGTGAAGACAGCTTTTCTTCATGGTGATTTAGATAAGGAGATCTACATGGAGCAACCGGAGGGTTTTGTTGTTAAAGGAAAGGAAGATTTTGTGTGCAAGCTTAAGAAGAGTCTTTATGGGTTGAAGCAAGCTCCAAGACAGTGGTACAAGAAGTTTGAATCTGTTATGGGGAAGCATGGTTACCGTAAGACAACTTCAGATCATTGTGTATTTGTGCAAAAATTTTTTGATGATGATTTTATCATTCTTTTGCTTTATGTGGATGATATTTTGATTGTGGGCAAGAATGCTTTGAGGATTAATGAGTTGAAGAAACAGTTGAGTAAGTTCTTTGCTATGAAGGACTTGGGTCTTGCCAAACAAATTTTGGGCATGACTATTACTCGTTATAGAGATTCCAAGAAGCTTTATTTGTCACAGGAGAAGTACATAAAGAAGGTGCTTCAAAGGTTTGGCATGAATGATGCCAAATGTGTTGCTAGTTCTTTTGCTCCTCATTTTAAGTTGAGTACCAAGCAGTGTCCAACCACTGATGAGGAGAAACAAGCAATGGATGAAATTCCTTATGCCTCAGCTGTTGGAAGCTTGATGTATGCTATGGTGTGTACTAGACCAGACATTGCTCATGTAGTTGGTACTGTGAGTCGTTTTCTCTCTAATCCAGGTAAAGAACATTGGAATGCTGTTAAATGGATTATGAGATATCTCAAAGGTACAACTAACTTGAGTTTGAGTTTTGGTGGTGAGAAACCTTTGCTAGTTGGCTTTACTGATACAGACATGGCAGGAGATATTGATTCTCGAAAGTCTACTTCAGGTTATTTGGTCAAGTTTGCAAGGGGAGCTATTTCATGGCAGTCAAGGCTACAAAAGTGTGTTTCACTTTCTACTACAGAGGTAGAGTTTATTACAGCAACTGAAGCATGTAAAGAGTTGTTGTGGATGAAGAAGTTTCTTGCAGCACTTGGTTTCAAGCAAGACAGTTATGTGTTGTTGTGTGATAGCCAAAGTGCTATTCATCTTGCCAAGAATTCTACTTTTCATCCAAGATCTAAACATATTGATGTTAGGTATCACTGGATATAGGATGTGTTAGATTCAAAGTTGTTGGAACTTGAGAAAGTTCACACTGATGACAATGGTGCTGATATGATGACAAAAGCATTGTCAAGAGAAAAGTTTGAAACATGTTGTTTGATCGCCGGAATGGCGAGAGCCTCCACCTAGTCGAGAAGGGGGAGATTTGTTGGGTTTTTTTCTCCTTTGTGAGGCCCAAGCCCAACATTTTGAGGGTGTCTCTTGCACCCATTGTGCCACAACCCTAGTTCAGATTTTTGGGGGTCATTGAGAGTGAGAGAGAGTAGCCACCAAGTGAGAGAGAAAGGAAAAAACAGAATTTTCGTTTTTGTTTTACACAGAGCAGCAATTTTGGAACGGCAGTTTCTCATTCTTCACCGTTGGATCGACGTGAAATTTGAACTGTAGATTTTTCACATCTTGTTCTTCATTCTGGACGGTGAAGATTTTAATTGGAGGTTTGCATAGGGAGAAATTGGCTTCGACAGCAACTATGTTTTTTTGGGTATATTTCATCTTCTTGCTTTTCATTTGTGAGCTTTGGTGCTTTGATATTTTGGCTGGTTATATGCACATTTTTGTGCTTTGTTTGAGACTCTCTTGTATCTCATTTGATTATAGTGGAGCTATTTCATTGGTCTGGACGACTCGTGGTTTTTACCTCTCACACTGAGGGGGTTTTCCACGTTAAAATCTCGGTGTGTTCTTATTATTGCTTTACTTGCTATATTTGCTTGTTATAGTTGCTGCCATATTGTGTTGTGAAAGCTTCCATACTGTTCTTGTGTTGGACATTTGTGTCGTTTCCGCTGCTAGGCTCTTTCACCAAGATCATGCAATAGTTAGTTGATTACCATTTTAAGTAAAGTAGTCATTGACATTATAGGAGATTAAAAAGACCCAATCGAATTGATGAGACCCATCTTAGTTCTTGGGCCTATCTTAAGTTAAAAATACTATCAAATCGAGATATACATCAGACATGAGGTAAATGAACTAAATCAAGATAAAAGATAGAAAAATGAATGATACACCAAATCAAACGGCACGATTAAAGCACATATTTCAACACAAACTAACCTAAGAAAACACCTAGCTTCCCAAACTTAATGATTATCATTACTTATCAATTATATTCTACTTCGTTTATGATAACCTATTAGTGTTTCTAAATACACAAATCATTGGCATTAGGTTGGCTAGACGTAATATCATGAAATGTACATGGTAGACTAATAGAATTAATCAGTAGATAATCATGTGCATAAAACTCTAATGTAAAAAAAAAAAAAACCATCTTAATCATATCTAATGTAATAAAAATTTATATAATGTTCTTTTTAGCCAAACAATATACAGCAAAATACTAAACATTTTCGGAGTATAAAGTTTAATATCATAATCCGCAATTATACAATATAATTTGTAAGATAATTTAAAATTCAACCACATTAAATTCGTATATTAAACATAACAAATCAAAAACAAAAAAGAAAAAAGTGTTCTTGACAATTTTCTTTCGAGTTTAAGATGAAAGACATATATGTGATATGTTAAAGCCTATAATGGGAGTTATGGTGAAATTATAAGGATAGAAATAGAATTAAAATTATACTTTCAATTCGGTTTTTTTCGATTTTGTGATATGGAATTGATAATTGAATCAACCCAATAAGAAGCAACAAATTTTAAATTTCAAAGTTTTTGGTTTCTAGTTTCAAATCTTTTTGCTTCGGTTTATAGATTTAGTTTAGTTTAGTCCAATTTTAAATACTCCTAAATGTATATTTTTTTAAGGTCGTGCGGATATTTCCCAAAACCATACAATAGTTAATTGATTACCATTTTAGGTAAAGTAGTCATTGACATTGTGGGAGGTTAAAAAGACCCATAAAATTGATAAGACTCATCTTAATTTTTGGGTCAAGTAGAATACGTATGTCCTTAAACTTATGTTAGGCTCTCTTTTGTTTTGATTCACTTGAAATTATGAAAATTAATCTTAAAACAAAAAATATATATATTATAAATAAATTGATTATTTTTTATTTTACAGTAAAATATTTTATTATTTTAATAGTCACCTAAAACAAAAATATGTAAAGTGATATACATAAATAAATATGATGAGTAATTTAATAACTTATTTTTTTGTGTTTTACATGAATGTTTGTATTTTTATTTACTGTTGATTGTTTTTAATTATTATTATTTATTCAATTCAATTCTATTTAAGTGTATTTATTGTCATATTAAACTTGTTTCACTTCCACTAACAAAAAATAGCTTCTTTCACTAATCACCTCAGTGTAATTTCATATATCACATGTAAGTATGTAACAAATATTTAAATGGATATAATTTAATTTAAGTTGCCAAAACTGAAAAGGGTTAATTGATTTGCCAATAATCAAAAAACCCTAAAAATTACTAAAAACTGGTTTACCATTTAAGAAGGAAAAAAACAAAAAGGCAGACGCAAGTAACGGTAACTTAAACTGGTCTGGTGCTGCTATCTAATTTTTTTAGTAATTCAATTTTAATTTAAAAAAGTTGAATTAAAATTAAAATCAAAACTTCTGTTCTTGTTCAACGGGCAACAAGGAGTTTTCGAAACTGCTCCTTCTTTTTTTTTTTGTCTTTTCTTTTCTTCCTCTCTTTCTTTTCCTAAATCTCTTGCGAGCTCCACTTTGATTCCCGCCAATTCTCTGTTTGCAGAGGTACTTCAGTTTCGGAGAAATCTCAGATTCTATTTTTTTTTTAATATTCTAGTATGAAAATTCAACTTCCTTTGTGTTTGTGATCGGTTTTTTTTTCGATTATTTCCTTTTCCCCGACTCTGTAATATTCTTTAGTAGTGAATTTTTATTAATTGTTATCACTATTATTGTAAAATTGTGCGTGGTGAATACCTATGAATTACGTGTTTCTTATGATAAGGTGTTTTTGGCGTTTCTCTGAGCAAGTTTTAATCTGATAACGGTTTTTGAGATCTGGATTTCGTTTGTCTTTGTATGTCACCCATAAAGTTCGAAACTTTTGTTATTTCAGTGAGGGTTTTAGGGTTTTTGATAATTTGTGTGAAATTTGAGTGTGTTGGCATGATTTTGCTTTTTTTTTTTTATTTGAGTGTGTTGGCTTGATTTTGCTTTTTTTTTTTTTTTTTTTTCTTCGTCCTCTTAACAATATGTGAATAAATTTGTAGAAGGATATGGATGAGTTGAAATCAGAGGAAGGTTGTATAGAGAATAAGCAATCAACAGCTGCTTCTAGCTCCTTTGTATCAGAAGGCAGTGGCAGTTCTATACCAAAATCCCCAGGGATAGGTAGCCAGGCATCGGCTTCACCCCCTCATCGGTATTCACATGCTTTTTTTCATTGCTTTTTGTCAATCAATGATGTTGTACCTTGATAACGGTGTCGTTTTGTGTCGATATATGGTGTGCCTGCTTGATTTTGCTTAATGTTTGCATTTAGCAATAGCAGCTGATTTTTTGGTCTTGCTACGGGTATCTGCTTTGTTCCATTTTGGATCTTTCTTGTGATCTTCAATAATTAATTTTCACCACTTGAATATTGTGTTACACAGGAGAACCACTGGTCCTATAAGGCGAGCAAAGGGTGGTTGGACAGCAGAGGAGGTTAGTAATTTGGACTTGGAGATAGTTGTTACTTTTATTTATTGTCTTTAATGTTTTTACTGTTTTAAGAAGTTGATTAATAGTGAATTTATATTAGTTGATTTAGTGCTTCTTAATATACATCTTTATATGCTAAAAATGCCAATGTATTTATAGTTCTGTAACATTTCAAATTGAGACCAAGATATTTTCTTGTCATTTTTACCACCTGACTTTTCATGTAATCACAACATAGTGCTCTTCAAACTCCTGCAGGATGAGACATTAAGGAATGCTGTTGCAGCCTTTAAGGGAAAGAGTTGGAAAAAAATAGGTATTTAGATTTGCTATGTAAAATACCTCAGAATTTGTTATGACTATGCTACTAAAAACATATATTGAACTCAATTAATTTTTCTTTATTATATGATATATGATATATTTATAAAGTAGTTCATTTTATGATATGGTAGTAACAATTTCTTAGAATGTGTATCTAAATTGATATATTCTTCATATATGTATTTATAATATGACCCGGTAGTGCAATTTGGATGATCTTTTCACTTTTTTATTTGTAAATTTTTGTTGGAAAAGCATGCTTGCTTACAATTGGAAGCAACTCCGTGCAGACAGATTTAGTGTTTGAACATACTTGAGTTGAGACTGTGAAATTGTTACCTCAAAGTTAAATGGGCACCGCATAAGAAGCATGAAAAAATGTTCTTGTAACGATCCTTGTCATAGTTTTTCATGTAAAGCAGACCTGTCTCATCCCTATTCAGAAAATACTGAAGTGGGAAATTTTGAATACATGTAATTTGAAGGCACAGCCTTCAGGATAAACATTCAGTTGATACTTTTAAACAATATTTGTTTCCAATTTGTTCTGGGAAAGAGAATTATTATGAAGTTGAACCACGAGAATTTGTCTTTGCGAATCATAAGACAATATTTTCTGTACCACGTGCTTACTGAAAGAATTATGCTCAATTTCATGACACCAATTTAAAATGTGAATGCAGCTGAGTTTTTCCCTGATAGATCAGAAGTTCAATGTCTGCACAGATGGCAAAAAGTTCTTAATCCAGAACTTGTTAAAGGACCTTGGACTAAGGAGGTTGAAACTAGTGCTTCTCTTTTAAATTCCTTGTTAATTTTTTAGAAAGCCTATTCGTTTTTTTAACTTCTCTTGCTTGGATTGCAGGAGGATGACAAAATAGTTGAAATGGTGTCAAAATATGGGCCATCAAAATGGTCTTTGATAGCAAAGTCCTTGCCTGGTCGAATAGGAAAACAGTGTCGAGAACGGTAGGTTAACTGAAGCTCACACGCAGGTTTTCTATTTTTGCATCTTTTTTAAGTTCAACCTTTTATTTATAGAATTTCCCCCTATCATCAATCATATTTGTTAGACATGCTTTTTGATTATCGCCTTGAAACTTCTAAATTCTTTTACTCATTGTTTGTTCCTAAGCTTGAAATGATTGAATATAAGATCTAATTTTAAAATAACGGTACTGCAATTAAACTAGCTTTGGTACTGTTGCTTAACATTTTTCCTTCTATAATGTTTATGTTTGGATTAGTGTCTTTTGGGTTAATAAGCACTTATAATTATGGTCTCAGTGAACAGCATTTGATTAAAGAAATAAAGCAATTCTTTAAATTTAATCATCACCAAACATGTCTTTATTCTTTGGTTGTTGATTCCTTCATTATCATCAAAGATATGACCTTTGCTCAATATAAAAGATTTGTAATCATTTCTTAAAGTTCGAAACATATGTAGGTGGCACAATCATCTTAATCCCGACATAAAGAAGGATGCTTGGTCTTCGGAAGAGGAGTTGGCCCTCATGAATGCTCATCGCATATATGGAAACAAATGGGCTGAAATTGCTAAGGTTCTTCCTGGAAGGTATTCTTTCTTATTAGTTCATGTTAATGGAAATTAAAATCATGGTATTATGCTAATAGTGAATTCTAATTTTGCAATGTGTCCTTTTCTATGATTTGTTGTGAGTGGTGTATGTTTGGAAGAGACATTCTGTCTACACTTCTTTGTCCACCCACTATCCTTGCGAAGTGGGGAAAAAGAGAATGGGTCAATGAGCATATGAAGTGATGGAGAAAATTGCTGATGCAAAGCAATATCCAGTCTATTTTTTGAGAACCAATATTGATTTTCTTACTTTCAAAGCCATGTTTGTTTGTTTTGGTCAATTTGCTTGTGTGAGTTTCCCCTTTTGCAAGATTGTACGACATCCATGGTGTTTTTTTTAGATTCTTCTGTAAGAGACATCTAATTTCTAATACATTTCTCTGACCTCTTTCTTGTAGAGGTTCTAACTACTTAATGTTTTTTCTTGGTTTTATTTTCAAGTGCTAAGTATAGAATATATAATAAATGCGATTATATAAAAATATAGACCTTAAGAAAACAAAAAATACTATAAAAATTATGACGGCCTATGTAAGATATATTTTATGGATTGAAATTGTTCAACTTTTGTTCTGTGCCGTTTTAAGTTATATATATGCTTGGATTTATTTCTGCAGGACTGATAATGCTATAAAGAACCACTGGAATAGTTCGCTAAAAAAGAAGATGGATTTCTATTTAGCCACAGGAAGACTTCCACCAACTTTGAAGAACAGTCCACAAGTTGTTGTCAAAGACACTGTTAGACATTCTAAACCTACATTATTTGTTTGTTCAAATAAAGAATCAGATACTGCAGTTGAATCTTCATCGGAAACTACAGAAATTACTCAACTATATAGCAGTGACAAGAAGGACAAGAATCGACTAGAGTGCTTGGTAACAGTTGGAGATTCCTCTGGTGCTCCTCTTGTAAATGAATCTGTTGATACTGAATGTAAAGCTGGATCATCCAACATAAATCTCAGCTGCAACGACTCAGAACTGGTGTCAAGAGATAATTTCCAAGTACATAGTATAAAGAACTCTGAGAATCCTGGACTGGTTGGCAAACCGAATGAGAGTTGCAGAGACAATGCTAAAATGAGCAATAACAGGTTCTGCAGAACATGTTTTTCACACGAAACTCCGGTCTCTGGTTCTTTATGCTACGAGCCACCACAGTTAGACTTTTCAGTCCCTTTAGATTCTCTTTATTCCAATATCCTTCATGAGCAGAATGACTGCTCTTCTCCGATTGCGTCATCCGTTGGTTTCTTCTCTCCACTTGGTGTAAATGGTAGTGAAAACGTAACCCCCGAATCAATATTGAAAATGGCAGCAAAAACTTTTCCGAGTACTCCTTCAATAATGAGGAAGAGAAGGACTGTTTCCCAAGCACATGTCACTCCTAGTAAAGCTTTGAAAGCAGATATTGATTCACAGACGTCTAAAGTACAAGAGAGATCCAAGGATAACTCTGATTCTATAGTTGGGAGCGACATTATTAATAATAATAAGGATTTCAATGCATCTCCCCCCTATCGACTTAGACCAAAGCGGACCGCAGTTGTCAAGTCGATTGAGAAACAGCTTGAGTTTGCATTTGAAAAGGAGAAGGATGACAGTGGTATGCATAAAGTACAAGAAGGTGCTTTGTCATGATTTAAGTAGGTATTGTTTCTTTATTATGCACTGTATTATATTCTACTTGATGCACTTGTTATATTTTGCATGGTCTTGTCTCATCTTTGTAAGACATTTATCAAAATAGCTTAAAATTTGGATTAATGATTTTACAATTTACACAGGGAACACATTTGGTTTAGCAATTTTTTTAATTAAGATTTAACTATTTTGTGTCCTAAGAATACAATTTAAGAGTATAATAATAAAAATGTTTTTCCCTTTATGGTATTTTTAGTTATCTTGTGTCCTGAGAACACGTGTTAGAAATATCCTTTTTGTTATTATTATTAGAAAAAATTAGTAATAGAGATATAATGTATTTTCCAGCATCATTAGTGGATATATAAAGGAAAGATATATTTTACTTTAGTTCTTTATGTAGGACAATGCATTCAACTTGTTCAGTTATCTAACTTAGACAATTTGTGCTCTGCATTTAGGGATTTTGATTGGACTTGCTCTTGAAGCTGATTGAATGTTACCCAAAACTAAGTGGACGGGTGACTTTCCTCCTAACAATTTTGCAAGCATAATCCTGTGCAGGAGTCAAGATATCTTGGCCATAATTTAGGGTTTTGTATATCCATGTTTGGAAATTTTTAAGTTAACATCATTGGTGGTAAAAAGCAGAAATATTTATTTCGGTCACACGCGAATAAGACTTGAAAACAAATAGTTATTAGTAGACTATGATTTGATAGATTCTATTTTAGTAAATACGAATTTACAGGTGTTTTATACAAGAATGTAGTCATTGATTTAGTTTCAAACAATCAAGGAAAAGTTTGAACCATTTTTTGAAACTCTTAATTGAATGTTAAAGGAGCTGCAATTTCTAAGATGAAGTGTAAAAATATATATACTCACACTATGCTGAAGAGAATAGCCTATTGTTTCTGACTAAAGTTGGAGACTTTATGTGAGAGTGTTTAGACATCCATAATCAACTATTGAATTATGGGTGGAACTAATCACACACTCTTTAATTACTAGTAACACACCATTTATATTATCTTACCAAAATGTCCTTGATTTTGTTTGTTTTTGAAAAATTCTAATCCCATTCATCCTCATATATTTTGTTATAATCAATTAGTGGGGACTAACAGTTTTCAAAAATGAAAAAAATC
Organism: Arachis hypogaea; assembly: GCF_003086295.3. Classification (NCBI taxonomy): domain Eukaryota; kingdom Viridiplantae; phylum Streptophyta; class Magnoliopsida; order Fabales; family Fabaceae; genus Arachis; species Arachis hypogaea. The sequence continues at coordinate 95,670,082 of NC_092047.1, forward strand.
AGAAATATTTTGGTAAGAAAATATAAATTGTGTGTTATTAGTAATTGAAGGGTGTGTAATTAGTTTTATTTTTATTTTTAATTATTAGTTCATTTTGAAAATGAAATATAAAAGTATGAAGTACAATTAGTGAATCGTGAAGACAATAATCAAAAGCCGACTGCATGAGTGATCAAGTTTAAAAGAGCCGACTGCATGAGTGATCAAGTTTAAAAGACTAAATAATCTTTGGGAAGTTAGAATAAATTTTGACGTGGCATATCAGCGGTTAATAATATAAATGATGAAAGGATTAATGTGACAAATTTAAAATTTTTGAATAATAAATTTAATTAAAAAATTTTTTTGATAACTAATTTGAAGAATAATTTTTAAGGATGAATTTAACCATTTACTCTGACAATCACACATAAAATTTAATAAAAAAAAAATCCTTGGAAAAAGTGCTTGAAAAGCAAATACAATATATTTGGATTAATCTACAGAGTACAATCCTATACTTCTACTAGTGAATTATCTCATGGTATGTACGGGAATGTAAAAAACGATTAGATATATGAATAAACAATGTTTTCACAATTTTAAGAGTATGCTTGGTTGAATAGAAAATATCTTAAATATTCTAGCTTTATTATGACCTAATTGAATAATTGAATGCTTTAATGTAAGAACCAATGTTGGTTATGCTATTTGCTTATCAAATTTGAACAAAAAATATTGATGATATTCATAAAATATTGATGAAAAGGTAGGTATTTAAATGTAGATGCACGTTTCAATAAAAAATATATGATACAATACATAATATAATTATGTGATGGAGATGGGATACCTAAATAAAAATAACTTGCATTCATATTACAAATGAATAAATTATATTGATAAATGAAGAATAAAAGAAAACGATAAAGATGTATATATAAATTGTTAGTAGTAAAATATAAATATGCTCATTACAAATTATATCATACTGCTGCTACGTCATTACAAAATTACAAATGTTGTTACCTTGGATGCAATACTCACATTATGTTTGTGCAACATGGAAAAACAAAACAATGAAAAATCTATAATTTGAGCTCTTGTGACCCTCTAATATGATTAACAGGCAGCATCAATGGTGATATTGATGATGGGAGTTTCAATCTTGACTAGCAGACTTATCCATGAGGCAACAATGTTTAGAGTGTGGAGATGAGTGTGGCTAGAATGCTATGGAGTTCCGTTACATGTATAGTTGGAGGAGGCGTTTAGAAATATCAGGAGTCAATGGCATGAAGTGGTTGAATGCGATAAGCGACAGAATCGTGCAAGTCTTTTAGTGTTGGTTGTGTGTTGATTGATACATGTATAATGAACTTGATCAATGAATGGATTCATATAACAATTGGGACTAGTGGTTTTGATGTGTTTGTGAAAGAAATTGGTAGTGAGGTATATGGAGTGGCGTATCCTTAGAGTGTAATCATGTAATGGAACGAAGAGATAATGCTTCAAAGAATGGGAACGAAAAGCCTAGTGATACTAGCTGAAAGCCGTCATTTAAGGGTTGGGATGCGGTGGCCGAGATAGTGGTGAACGTGGTTAGAAAGTATGAGAAGGACAAGGGTATGATAGTAATTCCAGATATGGATTTGAATGAATGGAATAAAGCTAATTCAAAAAGGAAACGAATCAAAAGGCATTAATGAGAGTTACTAAGGGGCGGATTCTAAGAGATTTGATAGGATTAGTGAAGATTTTGATCGAACAATCTGTTATAGCTATGAGTATATCGGTGGAAGATCAAATTTAAAGAGTAATACTAATAATAATGAGATAATGTGTGGAAGTGTGAGGCCCATTACACCAAATCATATGAGAAAGAGTTCAACATGCATTTTGGGCCAACAAATCATAAGTCCAAATGAAGAAAGAGACTATAGGCTGGTTTTGGACAAGTCTCAAGGAATGAAGCATGGGCTAGTCTTGAGGTGCACTTAAGAAATGGATCAAGTCAGTGACACACGGATATGTGATAACAATGCATCCCCGATCCGTCATATTCAGCGGCGTAGCCAGGGAATGCTCAGGTTGCGCATGGTGGTCGCGATACGGTGGAAGAGGATGGAAACGAATATGGTTCAAGGACCCAGATCATGATAAGTGAAGGGGACGTCTCTTTTGCCGTAGATGCAGGGAGGTCGATATTGAGAAAGGAAAAACAAGTCATTATGTCGTCAATGGAGATAAATGCTAGAACATCTAAGAGGCTGCGAACAGATGGGAAAGGAAGCAGCAAAATACAGAACCAAAGGGAAGAATATCAAGAGTGTGGCAGTTGTAAGGAAGCACAAGTTGAAGAGGGCCACAATGAGTCAAACTTGAGAGTTGTAGCAATGGCTCTAGATGATGCATGTTCAGATACAAAAGAAGAAAAACATAGTGATGGGGAATCAAATAACTCTGGCATGGATGCAAGCAATGTTATGAAGAATGAGGAAGAACGAAAGAGATGGGAGAAAGACATGGATGCGAACAGGGAAGTATGGAAGTTAGCCACAGAGTCAGGGATTATTCAGTATAACGATGATGGTATTATGGCTATCTTGCAAAAGCAGAATGAAGCTTTAGCGATTAAAAAAAGATTGGCAAAGAAAAAGGATAAGGCAAGAAGGAGAAGACCAAAGAATCGAAAAAAGATGTTTAATAAGAACTCAAATGATTTTTAGTTCTGGAATATTAGGATATTAGGAGGTGTTAGTATTAAGTTTGGTGAAAATTTTTCAAAAAAAGTAAAATAAAATAACAAAATAAAAGCTGTAAGATGGATATGTTAAGATTAATAGAGACAAAGAAGCACGTTGCGACAAAATTTGATGTAAAAAGAATTTGAAAAAATGAAGGAGTGGGATGGGAGTTTGTGGAGTCTGAAAAACATGTTACTAATGTGGGATGAAAATATTTTTAGGATGGAAAACTAATACAAAGGAGAAAGGTGGACATATGTAGAAGGAGGCGAGGAAGAAAATGATTAGTGGGTTGTCAATGGAACTTGGGAGATTTATGGCTATAGTGTGGTAGTTTTGAAAGGCACATTTCTAAGGCTTTTTTTGGTTTCAAACAAAAAAAAAGATCTGTCATAAGAGAATATGAATTTTGGGAGGGATAGAGTGGGTTTAGAACTTCAATTGGAGAAGAAAACTACTATACCAAGAAAACTGGAACTATTAAATGAATTACATGGTATCTTGCAATTGACAAAGCTGTTAAGAAATATAGAGGTCACTGTGGTATGAAAATTTAAAAAACTATACTCTACTACTATTTTCTTTGTGCAAGTGTTACAGGAAGAGACAGTATCATAAGACATGGCAAGTTTAGTTTCACTAAAGATATATGGAGAAGATTGGTTGTGTCGGGAGTTGAATTATTTACTTGGTTTGCCTTAGCTAATAGAACTAATACTAAGGATAGATTGAGTAGATTGGGTATAATTGAGTAAAATGATATTGTATGTGTGGTGTGTAATAAGGATGTTGAAAATAAATACCACTTGTTTGTTGCGTGAGTTTCGTGGTAGGTATAGTGTAATTAGTTGATGTTAGACGCCTTTGGACAATACAAGGACCAATGAAAGAGCATTTCGAAATTTGGTTGGATCGCCTTTGATCAAGGATCACTGGAAAAATAGTTGATTGGCTTATTTTTCACTTTTAGTGTATTTGGGTGGAGAGGACGAAGGAATTGGAGTTGTCATTCTAAACTTTTATTTCTGTTTCTATCTTCTATTGAATACTCCACCTTATTGTGTTGAGCTATTTTGTTTCAAAAAAAAAAAAAAAACTAAAAGATAAAAAAATAACTCACAAAAAAAGAGAACTCCATCTGTAGTATGAGTAGCATAGCAATAATTTACACTTTTGGAGAACATGTCATCAAAATATACCCCCTTCCCAAATATGTATCATGTTACCAATATTAACAAATTATAAAATACCTATCTAAAGACAATAAAATCTATTGAACACTAACTACACCAGCTCTTCTAAATGTCTGTAACAAAAGCGCAAAGTCTCGAAATACGGAGCTTCAACGAGAGAGAAATTGACATCCAAAGTCATCATTAGAGAGAGAAAGGGAGTTAGAGAGAGTGTTTTTGTTAAGAGATAAATACCAAATCAGTACTCGAAAGATTTTGACGCTCACAAAATAACACTTGACTTTTGTTATTGGCAAAATAATCCCTAAACGATTTTAAAATTTGACAAGCGAGTTTCTGAACTCGTCGGAGCAATGTTGCTGAGCTGACTACCGTATTTACTGAAATAGCAGTCTTGTTAATGTATATACCTAGTTGAAAATTTTAATTAAATACCCCAATCCAACCTAAAACATCAAAACACCAAAACTCCCTTTTTTCTAGAACCCTAATCCGCTCCCTCCCCAATGCACTAAGTTTACCCTAATTTTCTCAAATCCTACTCCCAACGTGCTCTTTCAGAATCATAAACCATACTGATAAATACAAACATAACAATATCAAAATCCATATTTAAATTTAAATCCAATCAAGCAATCAATCTTAGTATCAAAACCACAACATTTATTAAAAAAATCAAAGAAAGAGAATGAAAAATAGAGAAAAGATAGATTGATTCTCTAAGAGAATGAAAATCAGAGAAAGACGGAATGAAAATAGATAATGAAAATCTATGGATTGGACACCACAATAGAGCTCCGAGAAGAGGAAGTTGGAGATGTTGGCTAGACGAAGGCGGCGAAGCCCAAGGAGAAAGCGGATTGATTTAGTGAGAAAGATAGATCACGAAGATAATCGACAATGGTAGAGAAACAGACCCGCAAAGACGAACTTGAGTTGGCAGAAAGACAGCATGCAGAAGCAGAGGTGGAGACAGAAAAGGCGAGCCATGGCAGAACCAAGATGGCAGCTTCAACTCAGACAAAGGAAGCGCGGAGACAATGTGCAGGGATGATGCTACAGAGATATCAGCGAAAGTGCAGGAATGATGTGACGCAGATGAAGGCAACAGACGGCGCAGAAGCTGGCAGACATAGAGGACCCGGTGACGAGACAGCTACCGTACGGTGTCAGCGAAAAAGAGTGAGAAACTTGAGACATAGTTTCAGAGTGAGAGGGTGCATTGGAGAGGGAGGGGAGAGAGGGGATTAAAGTTCCAAAAAGAGGGGTTGGTGTTTTGATTTTCTAGGGTGGTATTTTTAATTAATACATAGGTATTATACATTAATAAAGTTATTATATCATTAAAATACAGTGGCCATTTCAGTATCATTCTCATCGGAGATGTGCTCCGACAAGTACAGAGATATGCTTATCAAATTTTGAAATTATTTAGGAATTATTTTGTCAATAACAAAAGTTCGGTACTATTTTGTCAGCAATAGAGTATTTTGATAGAGAGAGTGTTTTTGTTAATGAGAAAAGTGTTAGAAACAAGAGACTAAACTAGAGAAAGGATTTGTGTATTATTAAGTGTATTCAAGTTGTCTGGAATGATAAAATATAAAAGGATATTTATAGGTGCTATCATAATAATAAAGACGTAATATTCTATAATAAATATTCAGATATACTAAATAATTCTAATAAATGCTAATTGATCCTAATATATTCTAACATCCCCATCAAACTCAAGTGACAACTTGAATTTGAAATTTATTTAAAACAATGAAATAAAAAAAGCATAAACTAATAGAACGGACGCAGACGGAGCTGCCAGAAGGAAGCACAAACGGAAATACCACTGTTTGAAAGAAGCGCAGACGGAACTGCCGCTGTCTGAAGGAAGCGCAGACAGAACTACCACTTTCTGAAGGAAGCACAGACAGAACTGCCACTATCTGAAGGAAGCACAGATAGAACTGTCGCTGTCTGAAGGAAGTGCAGACGAAATTGCCAGAAGGAAGCGCAGACAAAACTGCCACAAGGAAACGCAGACAAAACTGCCACAAGGAAACGCAAACGAAACTACCAAAAGAAAATACAGATGGAACTGCCACAAGAGAACGCAGACAGAACTGCCATGAGAGAACACAGACGGAACTGCCATGAGGAAACATAGACGGAACTACCGAAAGATAGCGAAAACTATATGATTTCTCCATAAGATTAGGTAAACAGCAGATGACATTGGTGTTTGATCATTCAACTCAGAAAGACACAAGACAGAAAGAATAGGCTAGTCGGTGAGGTGAAAAAGCATCAATGAAGTGACGAAAGACAAGAAAGATAGAATAGAGGAAAAGTGTGAAAAATACGGTAATTTCACTAAAAGAAAAACAACATATCTTCTTCAAGGAGGATACCATGGCTCTGATACTATGTTAGAAACAAGAGACTAAACTAGAGAAAGGATTTGTATATTATTGAGTGTATTCAAGTTGTCTGGAATGATACAATATAAAAGGGTATTTATAGGTGCTATCGTAATAATAAAGATGTAATATTCTATAATAAATATTCAGATATACTAAATAATTCTAATAAATGCTAATTGATCCTAATATATTCTAACACCCCCTCAAACTCAAGTGATAACTTGAGTTTGAAACTTATTTAAAACAACGGAATAAAAAAATGCATAAACTAATAGAACGGACGTAGACGGAGCTGCCGGAAGGAAGTGCAGATGGAACTGCCGGAAGGAAGCGCAGATGGAACAACTGGAAGGAAGCACAGATAGAACTGCCACTGTCTGATGGAAGCGCAGACGGAGCTGCCGCTGTCTGAAGGAAGCGTAGACGGAACTGCCGCTGTCTGAAGAAAGCACGGGCAGAACTGCCACTGTCTGAAGGAAGCGTAGACAAAATTGCCACAAGGAAATGCAGACGGAACTACCACAAGGTAACGCAGATGAAACTGCCACAAGAAAATGCAAACGGAACTGCCACAGAAAAACGCAAACGGAACATCCAAAAAGAAACACATACAAAACTGCCACAAGAGAACGCGGACGAAACTACCACGAGGGAACGCAGACGGAGCTGCCACGAGGAAACGCAGACGGAACTGTCGAAAGAGAACAAGAACTATATGATTTCTCCATAAGAATAGGTAAACAGCAGATGACATTGGTGTTTGATCATTCGACTCGGAAAGACACAAGACGGAAAGAATAGGCTAGTCGGTGAGGTGAAAAAGTATCAAAGAAGTGACAAATGACAAGAAAAATGGAATAGAGGAAAAATGTGAAAAATACGGTGATTTCACCAAAAGAAAAACAACATATCTTCTTCAAGGAGGATACCATGACTCTGATACCATGTTAAAAACAAGAGACTAAACTGGAGAAAGAATTTGTGTATTATTGAGTGTATTCAAGTTGTCTGGAATGATACAATATAAAAGAATATTTATAAATGTTATTGTAATAATAAAAACGTAATATTTTATAATAAATATTCAGATATACTAAATAATTCTAATAAATATTAATTGATCATAATATATTTTAACAAAAAAAAAAGACAATGTGACACTTTATTTCCGTTTTTGAAATTACTGAAGGCCAAATCATTAGTAAATTATTTTATCGGCAAGATTAAAACAAATTGTTTTATTAGTCTATTTATCTATGGTCAGGTAGGTAGTCGGTAAACAATTAGAAGTAAAAATCTATTTTAAACATTTATTTTATGCCGACGTAATTTTATTAATGAAAATACATTATTGATGGTTTGGTGTCAATAACACATATTCATAATTAAACTTTAAATTTAATTCATTAATTGTTACTATACTTTATGTAGCATTTCAATTTTTTTGAAATATATTTATTATTTAATAATTAATTAATTAAATTCATAATAATTTTAATTTTAAATTTATAATAAAAAATCAAAAGATAATATACTTAAAAAACTAATATATTTACTTTAAAATTTAAAAATATAAAAATACTAATTATAGTAAATTTTTAATCGAAAATAAACAATTTTTTAAAGATATAATCATGAAGAAAGCACGGGCGGAACTGCCACTGTCTGAAGGAAGCGTAGACAAAATTGCCACAAGGAAATGCAGACGGAACTACCACAAGGTAACGCAGATGAAACTGCCACAAGAAAACGCAAACGGAACTGCCACAGGAAAACGCAAACGGAACATCCAAAAAGAAACACAGACAAAACTGTCACAAGAGAACGCGGACGAAACTACCACGAGGGAACGCAGACGGAACTGCCACGAGAAAACGCAGACGGAACTGCCGAAAGAGAACGAGAACTATATAATTTCTCCATAAGAATAGGTAAACAGCAGATGACATTGGTGTTTGATCATTCGACTCGGAAAGACACAAGACGGAAAGAATAGGCTAGTCGGTGAGGTGAAAAAGTATCAAAGAAGTGACAAAAGACAAGAAAAATGGAATAGAGGAAAAATGTGAAAAATACGGTGATTTCACCAAAAGAAAAATAACATATCTTCTTCAAGGAGGATACCATGACTCTGATACCATGTTAGAAACAAGAGACTAAACTAGAGAAAGAATTTGTGTATTATTGAGTGTATTCAAGTTGTTTGGAATGATACAATATAAAAGAATATTTATAAGTGTTATCGTAATAATAAAAACGTAATATTTTATAATAAATATTCAGATATACTAAATAATTCTAATAAATATTAATTGATCCTAATATATTTTAACAAAAAAAAAAAGACAATGTAACACTTTATTTCTGTTTTTGAAATTACTGAAGGCCAAATCATTAGTAAATTATTTTATCGACAAGATTAAAACAAATTGTTTTATTAGTCTATTTATCTATGGTCAGGTAGGTAGTCGGTAAAACAATTAGAAGTAAAAATCTATTTTAAACATTTATTTTATGCCGACATAATTTTATTAATGAAAATACATTATTGATGGTTTGGTATCAATAACACATATTCATAATTAAACTTTAAATTTAATTCATTAATTGTTACTATACTTTAGGTAGCATTTCAATTTTTTTGAAATATATTTATTATTTAATAATTAATTAATTAAATTCATAATAATTTTAATTTTAAATTTATAATAAAAAATCAAAAGATAATATACTTAAAAAACTAATATATTTAATTTAAAATTTAAAAATATAAAAATACTAATTATAGTAAATTTTTAATCGAAAATAAACAATTTTTTAAAGATATAATCATACTTAATTCTATATTATTAAATTTAAATAATATTTGGCAACATAAAAAAGATAAAAAAATTATCTTTATTCTTTAAGTTTTGTACAAAATCAAATTCAAATTCCATTAAGTAGATAAATCTATTATAAATTCATAATAGAAAATTGCATTGTAACTAACCAACTTGATATACCAACAGTATTTTGTAAATATTTTAAGTTACAAGTATTTGATTGATTTTGTTCAAAATTTGTTTTAAAGCTAACTCAATTCTTTATAAATTTGTCTCTAATATCTATTTTTAAATGCCAAATGTAGAAAATGTTATAAGGCTTGAAAAGTGATGATTCATATTGAAGATTTTATCTAAACGCGAGTTAGCTAGATTTTTCTTACACAATCTGCACATACTTAAGAGCCATTTGAGTCATTCTTTTTTCATTTTATTCTCCCTTTTTTGCTAGGTAACTTATTTCTTTTATCTTATATTATCTCTATAAATTGTCATTCATATACTTTCTCCACTTTATTATAAGAAAATCCTTTTTTTTTTCATTTTCTTACTCATTTTAAATTCTTCGCCAAAACTATTCACAAAGTCTATTTATATATTGTTTGAGAAGGAATCGTCTTTAACTATGATAACTATGGAGATCATGAATATGGAGATTTGCATATATAAGATTCATATCTTTTGCAATCTCCATATTTATATTGAATTCATCGAGTCAGACATTTTAGGCATCATAACTCATGTTTAATATCTCTCGTATCATTTCTATTAATAGTCTATGATCTATCGGTTTTTAACCAAATCTTATTCTTAATCTCATGCATGTACTTAGAAGAATGAAATCTATCCCTTAGCCAAATATTCTATCTACATCAAAACACACACAAAGTATAGTTGTAGAACAAGTCTCTCTTCACTAATAAATCGTGTCTATTTACATTGGCATATATATAGGATTTTTACAAATTTTACTAGAGGTAGGAGTTTTATACTATTTTTTTTATGTGTCATATCTTAAATATTTTTTATATAAATGCTAACATTGTATGTCATTATATAATGTCTCTTTGTTGTATACACATTAAGCATTATAATAATCATCTTATGTGCATTAAAGAACGGAAGATATGATTCTTTGGTAAGGGAATGTGTTCCGAGGGTTACCTGAAACTGGAGGTCGATCTCGGACGAGATCTTCTGTACTGGTCAGTGCTGATGTGTCTGGCCGACGAGTGGCGGCTGGAGCTGTCGTGTCCGACTTGTTGATCTAGTTGCACTGCTGATCCTTCGTCACCGGAGGGTGGGGGGTACCTGCAAGAGACTCCGATACTTAAGTTAGCATGGGTATTAAGCAGGTTTTTAGTAGAATCAGAGTATGAGTTATACCTGGATATTCCAGCGTATTTATAATAGCGTGGTATGACCTTCTTAGATAGATAAGTTAGTTATCTTATCTTATCTTATCTTTTGGCGAGGTCAGCTTATCTTTAATAGAACCGCCCTTATCTCTATAGGCTTGGGCTGCCTTTGGATCTGGGTCGTATTCCTTGTGTTGGGCCCCTTTTTTGGGCTTTCTTGTCGATTTGGCCGAGCTCCTTTAGGAAGAGGTCAGATAGTCGGACCTGGAGAGGTCGGTCGCTTTGTCGCCAATCATCCCGGGTCGGATAGTTCGACTCAGGGTATGAACAGAAGGTAACCTCCAAAGACAAAATAATCGAAGTGATCTTTCGATAAGGAAAGGTGATTGATAAGCTTTTGGGATAAGAACATTCGGTAAGGGAAAGAGACTCTATCAACTTTATATCCGGTTTGAGCTAAATGCGCTCCAAAATCAACGTAATGTTAAAAGAATGCTTAAGAAAAGTTAAAGTTAATTTCATGCATTGTACAAGAGTTTATGTCAATAAGGAATCATTTTCTTTTCATGTAAATAGAAGTTAGGAGAATGTCAAGGAATGCTTAAGAAAAGTTAAAGTTAATTTCATACATTGTATAAGAGTTTCTGTCAATAAGGAATCATTTTATTTTTATGTAAATAGAAGTTAGGAGAATGTTAAGAGAAACTAAGTCAAAATTCATGTGTTTACGTTCTATATGATTGCATTTCATTCATGAGTCACATGTGTCATAATATAAGTGAGAAATACCTAAAACTTACACCATTTGACTAACAAAGACTTTTAAAAATAATAATTGAACAATCTTACGTCATCATTATTTTTATTTTAAAATTTGGAGTGGTTGTAGAATGATACGATGATGACACCATATAGATAAATTATTGAGAGCTTTTTATTTCTTACCCCTCACCCCATACCATCTTCAAAAACGATGCGGTGCAAAGCAATACTTGATTGAGTTGAAAAGACCAATACATTATAGGACATAGATACGAAAGGTTAAACACTTGTTCAAAATCATATTGATGCGGAATTTATAACCCACAAGCTAACTGGCAAGTACACCGGGTCGTACCAAGTTAGTACCTCAAGTGAATGAGGGTCGATCCCACGAGGATTGATGGATCAAGCAACAATGGTCAAGTAATTTGCTTAGTCAGATAAACAGAAAAAAGTGTTTCGGTCTCAAGTACATCAAATAGTAATTCAGAGAATTAAATAAGCAAGCAGTAAACAAGTAGTGAATAATATATGGAGAAATAGTTAAGGCTTCAGAGTTATCTATTTTTCGGATTGACTTTTCTTACTAACTATTTTAATCATGCAAGATTTAATTCATGGCTAACTATATGTGACTAAACCCTAATTCTTTAGACCTTTTTAGTCTCCTATAACCTTCATCAACCGCCAATTCCTCGGTCACTTAATTCCAATTAGAGGGTGAAGTTTAATTCTATTTATATGCTACAAAAACTCTAATTACCCAAATATAAGAGGATTATATGTCACGTATTCCGTTAAGTCCAGATAATTAGAAATTTAGGAGAAATTGTTTTCAAGCTGTTGTTCAAGTAAAGAGCTTTTTCGAGTTATACAAGAACTCAATTAGAACAAGGGTCATACTTCCATTCCACTCAAATTCATAAAATAAAGAACGAAAACAGTTCTTGAATTATAAATCAGTACATGAATTAAAATAGAAAAATAATAATATCAATCCATACAATAGACAGAGCTCCTAACCTTAACAATGGAGGTTTAGCTGCTCGTGATTCAAAGAGAAAACTAGAATTCTGTAAAACTCTAAATTGCTGAATGAGATAGAAGAGAAGAGAAGAGCTCGAAGAGCTGATTCTTTTTCTTTTTATATCTAATCATAATTAATGTAAAATATATTTTCTAAAACTAAAATAATATCTTTTCCTAATTCTAAAACTAATAAAAATTTAAATCATAATCAATTTAATCAATCCGTGCAACCTTTAGAACGAATTGGGGACCACTTGAGTTAGAAGAGTTGACGCCGAACTTGGAAAAATCCAAGTTCAGCGTGGATTGAGGCGCGTAACTCCCCTTGCTTTCCTTGAGTTGACGCCGAACTTGAGAAAACTCAAGTTCGGCATGGAGGTGGCAGTGCGTCTTTCTCTTTGGAGGCTTTGAGCTGGCGCCGAACTTGAAGAACTTCAAGTTCGGCGTGGAGGAGGCAGCGTTGGTTCTTGGGACTTTTTATGTCTACGCTGAACTTGGAAATTCTCAAGTTCGGCGTGGAGGTGGCAGCAAGTTTTTCTTTGCCCGTCTTTGACTCTAACTCTGTCAAATTCGTTCATAACGCTACCTGAAATAAACAGAATTGCACACAACTCAAAGTAGCGTCCATAGTGGCTAAAATATGTTAAATCTTGATCAAACTTTAGGAATTCAAGTGCAAATTCACTAGGAAAAGATAGAGAAGATGCTCACGCATCACATATTAAGAATGGCGGATAGGCGATTGTTTTAGTTATAATTATACAAATTGAGAGAATTAGAATTTTCTATGTGTCTTGTTTTATCTTTATTGAATGACTATAATAGTGGCTATGATATTTTTTTATATGATTATTTGATATAAGTAAAGTTTGTCATTATTTTTGTCTTTATAGTTTAATATGCCTATTTTCCGTGTTAGTATTACTATATCTACTTATATTTTCTAATTAGTAACAATTCTAATTATCAAGTCTCTCACTATTTTTAAATGACTTTTAAAAATAAAAATTAGTTGTTCACTATTTTTTTTATAAATTATATTATATAAACATTTTATTTAAAAATTTTGTAAAAATTAAATATTAACAACTAATATAATTTAAATAAGGCTTAAACCTTGCTTAAAAATATTAGAGTGTTACACTTTAAGCGTCTGTAAATTTAATGATTGTGAAGCCAGTCAACAATATTATTGTTGGTGCCAATAGGTGCCACACTTTGTGGATGGTTGAGCTGTCGAGAATGCTAGCTCTGAAAATTTTTTTTTATCCATTTTTACCGATCTCGTACTTTATCAACGGCTAAATTGTTGCTACCAAATTAAATTTGCCGTCGATATGTCCATCATTGATGACGCAAAATGTAGCAGTTGGAGGTGATGTAAGGTGGTGGTTGTTATTGTTGAGGGGTGGTGGGTGAGGGGTGAAGGAGGTAGTTTGAAGGTAAGGTATGTATATATGGTGGTGGTGGTTGCTTTCTTAAGAAAGAGGTGGAAGGAGAATAGGCGGAGGGAGTTTGGGAGGAAGTAAGAATAAAATTGAAAGTGTAAAATTTGACTAATGGTTGGTTATCAAAAATCTAATAATAGAGATAGAATTCAAATTTTTTTAATATTAATAAAAAAATTAAATTAAATTAAACGTTAAAAATAATTTTTAAAAAATTTTAATCATGCTAGTGACGACAAAATATATACTTTAATTATTTTTGTTAAATTTTTTTAATTTTTTTAAAAAATAATATAATAATTTCCCCCCACAAATTGTGTTTTGTATAGTATTTTATTATTCTCATAATAGAGATGGAAATAAAATGTTTTGTATTGTAGTATTCAAAATGAATGCCAAAACATTTAAATATACCTTTTATTATTTCGGTTCAACTAGGTATCCTTTAAAAATCGTACAACATTCAACCTTTTATTACAATAATTAAAAAAAATTAAAACAAACACAACTAAAAATTATGAATAGATTTATTGTCTTTTTAAAATTAAATACACATTTAAAATACAATCTAAAAAAACTGAAATTTAAAATTTAAATTTTAAATTTTTGTTTCAGATTTAATATATTTAATTATTAATATATTATAATTTAAATACATATCTAAAAATCAAATTATTCAAAATTCAAAATTTTGATTTTAAAAATATAAAATAAACCTTAAACTATCAAATTATTAATTAAACTCGTACAAAACACTCAAAGAAGTAAAGAAGTCACGTTTGCGCCATGTCGAAAATTCAGAGGGGCACATGGAAAACTCAAAGGTGCACATCGAGAAGTCATCCTCCGCTGTCGTTCATCCTCTTCCGCGCTCATCCTCAACGTTGTCTTCCTCCTTTTCGGCGCTCATTTACAACGCTGTCTTTTTAATGTTTAAATTTAAATTTTAGATTTATGATTTTGGATGTGTTTTAAAAATATTTTCTGTATAACATCATAATTTTAGATGTGTTACAATTATTTTTTAATGTTTAAATTTAGATTTTAGATTTATGATTTTGGATATGTTTCAAAAATATTTTATGTATAACTTCATAATTTTAGATGTGTTACAATTATTTTTTAATGTTTAAATTTAGATTTTAGATTTATGATTTTATATTGTCTATATAACTTCATAATTTTAGATGTGTTACAATTATTTTTTAATGTTTAAATTTAAATTTTAGATTTATGATTTTGGATGTGTTTTAAAAATATTTTTTATATAACTTAATATTTTAGATGTGTTACAATTGAAAAAGAAACTACAATTGAAAATATTTTAGTTTATGTATATAATTATATTCGACCATTCATAATTGTATTATTAACATTTATATTGTATTATTAAAGTTGACTGATTTTAGATGTGTTTTAAAAATATTTTGTATAAAATATCATACTATCAGATGTATTATAATCGAAAAATAACAACACAATTTTAAATTAATTGTTGATTATATACTTTATTTGCAACAACTTTATTAATAAAATTAAATAAGATCAACCTTGTTCCAATTAAATCAGCAGAGTATTTTTATGTTTAAATTAAAATATAATTAAAAATGTTGAACATGATATTTCTTAACAAATTACATAAACACATGTGTGGAAAATAATGATACCTTTCACCAATGCAAAATGAGAGAGTGCTTCAGCTGGAAGGTGGTGATGGTCTTCACCAATGAAGACAAGATGGAGAATTCCGCTGGCAGCGTCCTTTTTGGTTTGAGATTCACTAATACGTGTAAATATCCCGTAGAATAAGGAATTTAAAAAACTGTATCTGTTACGTGAAGTTACGAAAGTAAAGCAAAGTCACCGTAACCACCAATGAAGTGGGTGGGTTTTAAAATTTAAATTTAAATTAAAATCTAATTATAGATATGTATTTACAAAATAAGAACATGTTATACTAAAAAAATAATTAAATATTATTTAAATCTGGCTGATTAATATTGTACAACTAGCATTTCCCTTATTATTTTGGATCCCTGGATCTCGAAAGGCTGACAATTAATATATTTCGAGAATTATTATATATTTTCGAAATATATATTAAAAGCTGTATAATTTATGAACATAATACTCTCAACTAGAATGGGATGGTTAGAATATCATTTTAAATTGTGATATGATAGCACCTTAAAATGTTAATAAATAATAAAGGTTTTCATATTATTTAAAATTTTAAGTAAGTATTGGCTCGCTTGTCACTGTAATTACAAGTTATTTCGCTGTAACTAATAGATAGAAATAACATTATTATTATTATTATTATTATTATTATTATTATTATTATTATTATTAGGGGTTACTGAAACTAATGAATTATGATTCTTTAAAATGAAGGTTCTCACTTGCTCACTAAAGAAATGAAGTTGTCAGATTGTCTCCGAAGAATGATTAAATTAACAAGAATTTCGGTTGATTTAAGTGAATTGAAATTAAGAAATAATTGAATTTAATAGGATATTTATAAAAATAGGTAGTGATTTACATATTATTTTTGTATTTTTTATTTGTGGTAATAAGTAATTTCTTTTTCAATATTAAAAAAGTTATTCCATGTCGTTGTGGTGGCTGAGGTGTGAATAATATCTAAAATAATGTTTGACAAAATTTTATTTATCATGCAAGTCGGATCGGGTGCAAATTGTGAAATCTGTGTCCTGAGCAGATCGGACATACATACTGACTCACTTATTAATTAAAATATCTTTTTTAATTCTTGATTATTTATCCAAAAATAACATACTTGTAATAAATAATTAATTATTTTAGAGAGATTTATTAATCCTTATTTTAGAGGGTATATTAATTCTTTTCTTCATAAACTATTTTTACATGAATTTCACACCAAACATATAAAAAAAGTACCCGATTAGTAATAAATTATACGAGACTAATCTGACCATAAATTTAAGCGGTTGAGACCGATTAAGTATTTTAAAATTATTAGATACGTTTTATACTTTGAATAAATGGTCATGAATAAAAAATTATTATTATTATTATTATTATTATTATTATTATTATTATTCCTAAAACCCAAAGGGAGGCACTCAAGTTTAATCAAAATAAAAAATATTATTGTTAGGTTTAATAGTACTTCGTTGTAGTGAGAAGTTTTTGTTTTGTTTGTGTGGCTCTTACTAAAGGGAAGGGACATAAACTAAGCAAATAAATATCAGTTAATTAAATAAATATCAGTGAAAAGTTTTTGTTTTGTTTTTTGTTTTGTAGTGAGAAGTTTTCTCTTGTATTATTACTTTATTATCTATTTTTTTTAGGTTATAAACTATACTCATTTGAGTAAAAATATATTCAAAAGGGAAAACAAACTAAGTAATAAAAATAATGATAAATTTTATCTTAAAAAGCAATGAGATTTTATTTCTAGTGAATTTATAATTAAATTCAAATGTTTGAATCATGTACTTAATTTTTTTGTACCACTTAGATGAGATAATTAAGATAAATGAGAATGTGTTAATTTTTTCAAGGACTTGCAAAGAAACTCTAAATTTTTTTATAAAGGGATATATTTTTCACATCACTTTAAAATATAAATTACAATAAAATATAAAAAATTTAAAGAAAATAGGTTGTAAACTTTAATTATTCTAGTTTACCTTCAATTCTTTCTGTCACGTAATTTTTTGAGTCCTTTCTAACTCGACTTTTAATGTCGAATTCTTGAAGCAGTATCACTTATTTGATTAGTCTGGATTTGATATCTTATTTTGACAAAAAAATACTTAAGAGCAGAATGATCAGTGTAGATTATTACTTTTGATCTAATCAAATAAGACTTGAATTTGTCAAAAGCAAATTCTACAGCTAATAATATTTTCTCAGTTGTTGTATAATTCTTTTACACGTTGTTCATGATACAACTTACATAATAAATAACATGTAACCATTTATCTTTTCTTTGCCCCAAGAGTGCATCTATTACCTAATCACTTGCATCACACATTAATTCGAAAGGTACAGACCAATCAGGTGGAGCAATTATTGGTGCAGACACTAATTTGTCCTTCAGAGTTTCAAAAAGTATGCAGATATTCTTGATTAAAAACAAATGGAGCATCTTTAAATAAAAAACTACGCAATGGTTTTGTAATTTTAGAAAAATCTTTTATAAATTTTCTATAAAATCTTGCACGTCCTAAAAAACTCCGAATTACTTTCACATTCATTGGCGCGGTGGTAATTTTTCAATTACCTCCACTTTAACTTTATCAACCTCTATGCCTTTAGTTGAGATTCGTTGCCCAAGAACAATACCTTCTGTTACCAAAAATGAAATTTTTTTCAATTCAGAACTAGGTTTGTTTCTTGACTCCTTTTCAAAACTAAAGACAAGTGGTTCAAGTATAAGTCAAAAGTATCACCAAATACCAAAAAATCATTGATAAATATCTCTATATATTTTTTTACCATATCATAAAAGATGGAAAGCATGCACCTTTGAAAAGTGGAGTGTGCATTGCACAACCTGAAAGGCATTCTACGATAGGCAAAAACTCCATATGGCATGTGAAAGCTGTCTTTCTTGATCGAAAGAATCAACCGCAATTTGGTTGTACCCTGAGTATCTATCCAAAAAATAGTAAAAAGTGTGGCCGGTAAGTCTTTCCAACATTTGATCAATGAATGGTAGAAGAAAGTGATCCTTCCTGATTGCCATGTTAAGCCTTCGATAGTCAATGCACATCCTCCAGTCGATAATCGTTCTTGTAGGGATTAGCTCATTTTTTTATTGGAAACATAATTCCTCCCTTCTTTGGCACAACTTGCACCGGACTGACCCACAAATTGTCGAAGATAGGATAGATGATTCCTGCATCCCAAAACTTCATCATTTTCTTGTGAACAACCTCCCTCATTGTTGGATTGAGCCTTCTTTGTGCATGTACAATAGATTTAGAATTTTTCTCCAATAGAATCTTGTGCATGCACATTGCGAGACAAATTCGTTTTAAATCACTGATTATCCATCCAATTATGGTATTGTATTCCCTCAGTACTTGTAGTAATCCTTATTCTTATAATTCACTCAATGGCCATGTATAATCACGGGATAAGTTTCATTAGCTCCAAGAAATACATACTTGAGAGTTGGAGATAAAGGTTTTAACTCTAGCTTAGGCGAGCGGTTCTTGCTCTTGTCATCTCCCTCCTTAGTGTTACTTGTTCATTCTTACATGAATGAGGTGGACACGGGAGTCTTCTCTATTGAATGCACATTTTTTAACTCTTCCATTGTCTCAGAACATGGGTACAATAGAGTTTCTAGAGATTTTACAAGAGATTTTTTATTAAGAACTTTTTGGATTAATAATAGATCGATTAAATATACTCATACAACTCTTTGTTTCACTTGGATACTGCATGACTTTAAAGACATTGAAGACCATTTATTCATCATGAATCCTCAGTGTTAACTCACCCTTTTGGACACCTATAAGAGCTCGTCATGTGACTAAGAATGGTCTCTCTAGAATTATTGAAGCATATCAAGGATTACAAAATCAGCAAGAAAAATGAATTTTTTCACTTTGACCAAAGTGTTTTCCACTATCCCAGGTGAAAACTTTATTGATCCATTTGCTAATTGTAGAGAGATCCTTGTTGGCTTTACCTCCTCTTTTTGTAGCTTCCTCATCATGGTTAAGGACATTAAATTAATGCTTACCCTAAATCACATAGTTCCTTTCCAATGGTGATGTCTCAAATAGTGTAAAAAATTTAAAAACTCTCTGGATCTTTTAATTTTTGTGGCAGTTTTTTTTTTTGGATGATGACACTACATTCCTTGGTGAGTATTACTATTTCATCTTCTCTGAGATTTCTTTTCTCGGACAATAATTCCTTCATAAATTTAGCATAGATGAGCATTTGCTCTAAACCTTCTGTGAAGAGAACGTTGATCTGTAACTTTCTAAACACTTCTTGAAATTTAGAAAATTGCTTCTCCTGATTCTGCTTCTGCAACCTTTAAGGAAATGGGATTTTAGGTGTATAGGACTTCTTCTTCATATTCTCTTTCTTGACTTCAGGTGGTAGAGAAGTGTTGTACTTACTCTGATTTCTTCTCCTCTTTTTCTTCTGAAGGTTCCTCAGCTTGTTATTCATTATTTTTTGGAGATTCTTTGCTAACCACTCTTCGGCTTCTAAGATTAATATTCTTGCATTCCTCTCTAAGATTAGGTACGATGTCACTTGGGAAGGAATTTATTTGTTTTTTTGCTAATTACTTAGCAATTTGTCCCACTTACACCTCTAAATTCCTGATGGAGGCTTCTTGGTTCTTGAAATTTGCTAATGTTTCTTGCATAAAGCTTAAAGTCTGTTCAACAAATGTCGAGGTTGATTGAGACAATTTTTTCATAGCAATATCAAAAGATGAGAATTTCTAAGGATTCTATGCACAGGATGTGCTTACTATTGGTATGGAAGTTTGAAGTTTCTCTGTTCTTCATTTTGCTAACCAAAATTCGGATGGTTCTTTCATCCAGGATTGTAAGTTTTTGAGAAAGGGTCTTTCTGTGGTCTTGAAGAATTTCCCATATAATTTACTTGCTCGGTAGAAGGTTGGACATCCTTGAAAAGTTTACATTCTTCATTCTTATGAGCTCTCCTACACAAGTCACAGATGACAACTTGTATCCCAATAGCTGCGACTTGTATTTGTCCCATTTGTTTAGTGAATGAGGTGATTTGTTGAGACATGATTTTGCTTTATGCTAAGAGTGTGTCCATTTTTTCCAACTCCATCACTCCTCTCTCTCGGTTGAGTACTGATGCGTGAGCATCTTTTCTATCTTTTCCTAATGAATTTGTATTCGAATTGTTAAGTTTAATCAAGATTTAAATATCTTTTAGCCACTATGGATGCTACTTTGAGTTGTATGTAATTTTGTTTATTTCAGATAGCATTCGGATGGATTTGATAGAATTTTTGTAGAAAAAGAGAAGAAAGTGAATGATGCTGTCAACTCTGACCTCCTTGCACTCCAACAGGCATTACTTGAGCTACAGAGGTCCAATTGACGTGATTCTAGCGGCATTGAAAAGATAACTTCTAGAGATTTCCAACGATATAAAATAGTATACACTTTCCTCCCATTTGGTACAGTCAAGGTGGCGCCTAACTTAAAGTTTCTACAGTTAGGCGCCAGAACATCAAAGCTTGCACCTGAATTCAGCCACATGAAGGAGCCAACAGCAATTCCATTCAGCCATGGCAAAGTCTAACTTCACAAATGTGAAGTTAGGTGCCAATACTAGTATTTTCCATGGTCCCCACGTAAAAAGAAGTATTCGAAGATTTTGTTTTATATTTTGATTAAAACTTTTAATTTATTTATAAAAAGGAAAATATATTATTTAGTTTTAGGAAATATATTTTACATTAATTAGGATTAGATATAAAAGAAAAAAGAATTAGCCATTCGGGCTCTTCTCTATTCTTTCATACCTCATTCCGCAATTTACAATTTTACAGAATCCTAGTTTTCTCTCTGAACCATGAGGAACTAAACCTCCACTGTTAAGGTTAGGAGCTCTGTTTATTCTATGGATTAATACTATTACTGTTCTATTTTAATTCATGTATTGATTTCAATTTCAAAAATTATTTTCGTCCTTCATCTTATGAATCTGGGTGCAACGAAAGTATGACATTTATTCTAATTGAGTTCTTGTAAAACTTGGAAAAGCTCTTTGCTTGAACAATAGCTTGAAAACAATTTCTCCTCAATTTCTAATTATCTGGACTTAACAGGATACGTGACATATAATCCTCTTATATTTGGGTAATTAGGATTTCTGTGACAAATAAACTAGAATTGAACTTAATTAATCCTCTAATTTGAATCAAGTGACCAAGGAATTGGCGGTCGATGAAGGTTAGAGGAGACTAAAAAAGTCTAAGGAATTAGGGTTTAGTCACATATAGTTTTCCATGAATTGAATCTTGCATAATTAAAATAGTGGGTAAGAAAATTTAATTCGAAAAATAAATATCTCTGAAACCTTAACTGTTTTCTCCATATATTTCACAACCCGTTTACTGCTTGCTTTCTGATTTTCTGAATTTACTGTTTGATGCAATTGAACTCTCAAAACACCATTTTTTGTTTGTCTAACTAAGTAAATCATGCAATCATTATTGCTTAGTGATGACCAGTCATTTTGTGGATATTTTACAAACCTTTTTCATTTGTTTGTACTTGGTTTTCATGCATTCTTAGGCAATAAGTAAGTGTTTGGATGAGAAATTCATGGTTGTCTTGATTCAATCAAACATTGTTAATATTATGCATTTTCATGAGACTTTTGCAAGATTTAGTTGATGTTATGAATGATGCAAAATCTTATAATTATGCCAAGGTTTTGATGAGTTTGTTTGGTTGATGATAGGTAAAAACAAGCAAAGGAAGAGCAAGGAAGAAGAGAAGGAGAGGCCAACGTTGGAGCCAATGTTGGCCCATCAACATTGAAGGCAACGTTCTGGAAGAAGAAAACATGGGTGCCAACGTTGGAGGGAACGTTGGTGAACCAACGTTACCTCCAACGTCCTCGAAAATGTTCAATTCTTGGGCTGAAGGATTTTTGAGCGACGCGTACGCGTCAATTGCGCGTGCGTGTGGAAGAAGAAAAATTTTAAATTCACGCGCAAGCGTGAGTCACGCGCACGCTTGAAATGGAAAAATTGACCATTCACGCGTACGCGTTGGTCATGCGTATGCGTGACCCAGCCAACGTTGGAGGGAACGTTGGTGATCAAACGCTGCCCCCAACGTCTTCGATGAGAAGCCTAGAAGAAACTTGAATCGACGGGCACGCGTTTATGACGCGTACGCGTGGAATGGAAAAAAGGCAATGCACGTGTAAGCGTGGTGTACGCGCACGCGTGGAAGGGCAAAAACACAGCCTTCACGCGTACGCGTGGTGTACGCGCACGCGTGGATGTGCGAACGTTGGTGCGCCAACGTTGAGTCAAACGTTGCTAGCAGTACTCAGGTTTCATTTTTATGCAACGTTTGGGCTCAACGTTCTCACACAAACGTTGCCACCAACGTTAAGGCTAAACTCAATTCTAAATGGCACCATGTAAGCTCATAAATGTTTAGCCAATGTCAACGTCAGTTAGAGTCATTCCTCACTGCTTCAATCAAGGACAAGGCCCACATCCAAGTACACTGAAGACCCAATTGAAGATGAGAAGAAGAATATAAATAGAAGAATGCTTGAAGATGAAGAGAGGCTAGTTTAGGGAGTCTGGTAGCAATAGTAGGAATAGGAGTGGGAGTAGGATAGAAGCCTCTGGTAGAGAGCTTAGCTTAAAATTTCTTTTTCTTTTCTGCACTTTTACATTTGAGTTGTATTGAATTTAGTTCAGCTTTATGCAATTTCCATTTCTTACACTTCTCTGCTGCAATTTCTCTTCTAAATTTTACATTTGAGTTTGCTTGAGCTGAGTTTAATTTCTATGCAATTTAAATTCCTTGCATCTTTGCCTCTCTGCCAATTTACTTTCTGCAAATTTAGTTTATCTGCACTTGTTCTTTGAGCTATGATCCACTGAACCCTAATTCATTAGGGGGAGGAGCTCTATACATGATTAAGTGAACATCTTCTTCTTCTCAATTCATCTAGATAGCTAAGAAATAACTTCTATTTTGATTGAGATTCATTCACTCCGGAAGGGGGTTTGAATTTGTGAATTTCCATGTGAGCTTCGGAAGGGGAATCATGGAAATTAGAACTGAAGCTCTGTTTCTCACAACTCTCTCTTGATCAACACCACTCGGGAGGAATTAAGGTCTTGAGAGTTTGTGTGGCTTATGGATGAGAGAAAATGCTTAACTTCTTCTCATGACAATTGGATCAAGGAATTGGCAAGATTGATTGTGATTAGAGAGATTGGATTGTCAAGGAATTAGGATCCAATCAATTTCAATTCGCCATAGATCTATTCATATGATTGTGAAAGAAGTTGAGATCTATTTGATTCATGATGGATTATGATACCTCCAATCCCTGATGAATCTTTGTCTCTGTTATTTCTCATTTTGATTGCTTTGAGTTTCCTTTACTTGCCTTTAATTTACTGCTTTCTTTTCATTCTGCTAATTTCACCAAACTCTCACCATTGTTAGCTTGACTAGACTAATCATTCACTAAAGTTGCTTGATCCATCAATCCCTGTGGGATCGACCTCACTCCTATGAGTTATTACTACTTGATGCAACCTGGTACACTTGCCGGTTAGTTTGTGGGGAATCGTTTTTTCCTCATCACTTAGTCCATCAATCCTCGTGGGATCGACCCTCATTCACTTGAGGTATTACTTGGTACGACCCGATGCACTTGCCGGTTAGTTTATGAGTTATAAATTTCGCACCAAATTTTTGGCACCGTCGCTGGGAATTGACTGTGATTGACAACTACTAGTTGTTTGATTGCTTAGATTAGATAATCTTTCTTCTAATTAGTTTTATTTTAGTAGTATTAATTTTTATTTTTTATTTTTTCCATTTATTTTTTTTTGTTGCTTTTCGTTCACCTAGCTCCCTGTATTTGTTTCTTTTACTTTCCTTTTTAATTTTCATTTTCGTTATTAGTTATTAAAATTATTTAGTTATCCTGTTGTTTTATGTGTCTTTTATTTTTATAGTTCTTTTTTTTATTTTCTTCATTTTAGTTTTGTTTGGTTACCCTGTATTTAGTTATCCTATTGTTTGTTTGGTCGGTAATTGATAAATCAGAAAATTAACAACAATCAACTAATTAACTCAAAAAATAATTAAAAAATTCTAAATCAACTAATTAACTAATTGGGAATCTTACACTTGCATAACAATAAACAAAAATCAGAATAATAAACATAGAGTCATCAAAACAAAATTCCAAATCAGAATCATAAACAAAATTTCAAACACAGAATAATCAAAACAAAATAAAAAAAACTAAATCAAAACAGAATTTAAAAAAACCTAAATCTAAACTAATACATGAACTAAATCTAAAAAATAATTAAATCTCTAATACAAACATCCTAATTGTAAATGTTCTAATATATAACAAAATAAAATTAGATAAATTAGGGTTTAGGGTTTAACTACCCAAAACTAATTAGTAAGTTACTTAGAGACAGTGACAGCGTAGAGGACTTTTCTGGCGTGGTGAAAGTACAAACGACAAAGTGGCGGCAAGGGTGACCAACCAACAGCGCTATATTAGGGTTTTTTTAAATAAATTTAAAAAAGAAAAATATGAAGAAGAAGGAGGAGGACAATATACCTGAAAGGAAGAAGGAGGTAGTTCCGACGACACAGGGAGCAGCGGTGACAGCAGTGGCGGTAGCAGGAGAGACGAAAAGGGCAGCAATAGAGGACCAACGTGACGCAAGGAGTCCACGCAGAGAGAGAGAGAGAGAGAGAGAGAGAGAGAGAGAGAGAGAGAGAGAGAGAGAGAGAGAGAGAGAGAGCCGACAAATTTATTGCCAAATCCACCAGTAAATCCGCACTAATATCCGACAGTAAATTCGATGGTATTCATCATTTTTCTTGTAGTGAGTATACCTAATTATGTTTAGGGATTTTTTTTAATAGACTTTGAGTTTGAACGTACTATAGTATCGTTTCCTAATTGACCTATTTTTTAGGTGACTGTCTAAAGACTCTCTCTGAAAATGTGTTATCTTTAGTAAATAAATTATGCATGCGATTTTGGATTAGACTTGGTTTTCTCTTGATTTGCTGATTTATAAGGAGTTTGTGGCCGAAATGTAAGGAATGAATCAGTAACGATTGATGAACATGCATACAGCACAACAACATACTATTGTTATACTTAAAGGGAGAGATTGTGTAATTTGGTTTATGTTTGTTTTTATCTTTTAATTTTTTCTATAACTGATTAATAAATTAAATAGTTTGACAAAAGGTTAAAAATTGTAAATTGGGACTATTTATTTAAAAAAATTTATAATTTGTAAAACTAATTTTATTATAATTGTACCAACGAACTATAGATCAAATGACATAGTTTCTCTATCTTCATCTAGTGGTCCTGGTTCGATTCTCACTCTTAAATTGAAAAAAATTGTGTGATTTGATTTTTAAAACTCAAGTTAAAGAGATATGATTAGTGTATGAAACAATTGAGAGTTGGCTAAAAATCACTATTTTAAAATCATTGGATGTGCTTTATTTTTGGGTAAATGGTCATGAAAAAAAAAATTTATTATTATTATTATTTCCTAAAATCCAGAGAGAGGCAATCGAGTTTAATCAAAATAAAAACTATTTTTAGGTTTAATAATACTTCATTGTAGTGAGAAGTTTTTGTTTTGTTTGTGTAGCTCTTACTAAAGGGAAGGGACACAAACTAAGCAAATAAATATCAGTTAATTAACATCAATTAAAATTTTAAGCACGTATAAATCCTTAGTGCATGCGCGATAGGTAAATTTATATTATTACAAGAAGAGGTACAAACATATGGCTAGAAACAATACGATACATGCATTAATAATATTATTGATGACCGGAATAATTATTTATTCTGCCATTGCTGAATTTCATGATTCTGTCATTCCTAAAAAATCATGGATTCATTCTCATTATATTGCAACTAGTAAAGGAAGAAAAAGAAATCAACCTCCGCGAGAAGATCTACCTGCCCGGGACCCTATTACGAAAAACAAGAGGGAGGCAAAGTTGAAGAAGTGTCTTCGAAATTGCGAGCTGCTTTATCGGAATTGTCCGACAGACTTTAATATATGCGCTACCGCATGTTATGTTAGGCACTCACCTAAGGGATTTTTTGCTTGAATAATATATATATATTTCCACAGAAAAATCATCAGGATTGAACTTTTATGAATAACGGTAATTATCTAAGTTTTTTTTTTTTTTTTTGGATAATTATTCAAGTTATTTTGAATCATATTCAATCTATTTATATTAACTAAAAAGAATTTAAATGTGATAATTTCTTCTCCAGTTCTCCTATTTATGTTATTTATCAGAGATAATGTTTACATCGCCTTTTTTTACAAATTTACCCTTTATACTTTTTTATAGTATAAAAAAAAACGTTTTATATATCTTCTCTCATTTTTTATCAATTATTTTTGTGATGAAAGTATATATACGCAACGGTACTGGATATGATATTTTATTTATTTATATTGTATAAGATACAATTATAAGAGAAATTTAAGCAAATTACGGTTCTTATTAGAATTATCTTTAATAATATATGAAAAATAAAAATTTTAAAATATTATCTTAATTTCGATATTAATTTTTTTAATTGGGTTAGATGTTAAATTTGGTTTCCATGTTTTAACAAACAGGCTTATATATTTGTTTTTTTCTGTCTAAGTCCGTCATTAGGGTGTGTTTAAATTCAAATCGATAAAAATTAAATTGTTTATTGATCTAATTCAAATCGAAAATTGATTAAGATAGTACTAATTTAGATTTTATTGGATTATATTTTTGTTAAACCGCATAGATTGAGTCGAATTTCAAATCTACTTCTCAAAATCGATCCAATTTAATTCAAACCGCACAATGTAAAATAATATTATTTTTATTATTATATTTAAAATTTTACCTATAATCTGTTCAATTTGTTTTATATTTTTATCTTATTCGTGTATTATTATTATTTAGTAAATATTTTATTAATTTAAAAAAGAATTTGTAGCAACCGATTTTGTTAGCGATCGACATCGTTTGATAGTGGTTTGATAACCTTAGTTGAAAATGAGCCGCTATTTTCTGATTTAGCGACTAAAGTTTTTGCGACCTCCAAAATTATTCGGTAAGAGTTTAATTGCTATTCCGGTAATTTTTTATAGTGACAATTGGATAATATCTCGCTCAAAATAACTTGTTGGAGTACATTGCTCTATTATTATTATTATTATTATTATTATTATTATTATTATTATTATTATTATTATTATTATTATTATTATTGAAAATTTATGGAATCTGTTCGTCTGCTCGGTGGATCGGGGTGAACTGATGCTGTGCAGAGACTTGAGAGGGTTAGGAACTGGGTGCGAGCTGCGAGTCTGGAGGGGGTTGCGTGCTGGGATCCATGGTGTGACGATGTGGTGGGGTCACCTGCAAGGACTCCGACGTTCAAGTCAATATCCGTACAAGGCGGCTATTAGAGTTAGGGTAAGTGACTGACAAATGAATTTTTGCCGGTATAGAAATTATCAAATGATCAATCGTAGTATAGTCTAAACCGACGCAAAATCCTTCATCAAACAAATCTACAATCTATATCCGAGAGTACTAGTCTCCCGAGTCGTTCTCCCTTGGAATTGCCAAAGTGTGCATCTTATTGATTTAGTAAGCCTTGTTGGAATTCTTTGAAGGTTTTAGCAAAGTAATGAGAAACAAACAATCAATTATCAAAAGACTTGGCTTAGGGTTGGCATTAGAAATTCTATCCTTATAGTCTATTCAATGTTGACGACAATTAGGCCTTGCTTCATTTAGTTATCCCCTAGGTATAGAGGGAAATCAAATGAAAGCAATCAACTTGAGTCACAAGTCCTAGCTTCACCTTATGGGAATCTAGCATTAGTGCACTCCAAGCCAACTAGCAATCCCTAATTCCAAATCAACTATTGATACAACTATTCAACTTCTTCCAAGGACCAAACCCTATGCCAAGTGTGAAAATTCTACTCCATAACTAGTGTTGTCATTTTATCAAACATGTGATGAGCAAGAAGGAAAGTCATAGTAAAATGAGAAGAAAAGTCGAATTGAAAGTATTGCAACACAAAGAGCTAACAACAAGTCTCAAAGAGTAGCAATGAAAATCGAATTCTCAAAATAGAGACGAAATCCAAAATTACAAAGTTGAATTCTAGATCTATGAGAATTGATCAATTGCATCTACTACTTGAAATTGGAGAAGAAAATCTATGACATGAACAAAGTGGAGTGAGAATTGTAATGGATCTCACCAAAAAGTCATTGAAAATTCAGAAATTAGATGAGGATGAACCCTAGTGAAGCTTGGAATCTCTCTCTTCTTCTCCCAAAAAGTGTAACTAACTCTCCTCTCCCCAAAAATATCTAGATCTAGAAAATGAACTAACTAAGTGTCCTTAACCCTTGTTCCTTTGGTCTTCTTAAGCTTTTCCCGCCAAGGTGTTTCTCCAAGAGTGGGATCCTTAACTGCCTCCACGCCTAAGTCACGTGACTTCTTAAAAAATCATATTCGCAAATCGGCGCGCACGCGCCGTTGAGACGTCTTGTAATGTGCGCGGAGGCGTGATGTACGCGTGCGCACCCATGAAGATCCTGGCTTAGCCGCTTCTCAAGCCGGCTCTTGGCTTTGGCTCCACGTTGCCCTATCCGCGCGGGCGCGCCAAGTGCGCGCACGCGCCCATGCGGAAATTTCCAAAGCTTAATCCTCATGCTTCCTTCCTTTGTACCCGTCTTCCTTCTCTCTTTCGGTCCATTCCTACTCTATATCCTGAAACCACTTAACACACAAGTCACGGCATCGAATGGCATCAAGAGAAGATTAGAAATGTATCTATTTTAGTGCGAAATAAGCATGTTTTCATTCATGAGGCGAAACTAAGAAAGGAATGCGAAATCTTGTATTTTCATATAGAAAGTGTGTGGAATCATTGATAAAACCCCTGAAATCAGCACAAGATAAACCCTCAAATTGGGGTTCGTCAGTGACGTACCTCTGGGGAGGGGTAGGTCTCTCCCCTCTTATAGTTTGTACTCGAGTGGGCCCCATGTGGCCAGGCCCACCTTCCTGGAAGCTTCTGCTAGCTGTCCAGGTTCCATGTGGATGAGGAGGGGAAGGTAGGTCCCTTCCTGGCTCGGGTTGCGTGGCCTGTCGGGTCGGCCACTCAGGCCCAGACCGGGGTCGCTGATGGGTTGGGTCTGAGCAGTGCCCCCAACGTGCCAGATATGGCGCAGCTCGTAGCTGGCGCGTTTGAACTACTTGCCTCCGCCAGTCGAGTTCTCATGGGTCGGGAATTCGTGATAGAGTCTGTGCCCCCAAAGCGCGTGGCCTTTGCCCGTTACTAGAAGTGTCGCCTCGATTCTCGTGCCGAGCATTTAATGCGCATTATAACTGATTTGAAACTCGGTAAAGACCCATTTTGCCCTTGGTTTCACGCTTCCCAGTGTCAGTTACTATCCTGCATATTCCCCTGGCGCTTTTCATTCCTTCGCATTTCTCCCATCTACTGCCTCTATTATCACTTTTCCCTTTCTTGCCTTTGACCTTCGCAAGCTTTGCTGTACTTTCTCTGGGATTCATTCTTCCTTTCTCCATAATTTTCTGGTAAGTTTCTACTGCTTTTACTCTTATGGATGATTTTGGTTCTGCTCTTGCTTCTGTCACCATTTTTCCTTCGTTTTCTTCTGTTGTTGATGATCAGTCTCGCCTGCGTTTTAGTGTGCCACTATTAGATAGTTTACAGGGGGTTACCATTAAGTGCATCGATTTCGGCCTCTAATTGATCGTAGATTAGTGTACAGTAGAGTCGTAGCAGAACGTAGTATTAGTTTCCTTTTTCCCGATGTGCCGACCTCCCGAGTTTAACTTTAAGTGGTGCCCTACTGTAGGTATGGCGCAGCATCCCATTCTGAGAGCTCCCATAGACTGTTATATCTGGGTTACTTCTGACGTGAAGAAAACGACCTCTAAGATAACCCTCGAGGAGCTCCAGGAGTTTCGCAACTCCGATATGCTCTGCGGAGGGGATCCCGAGGAGGAGCATTACGACACATTCATTCCTGAGGACCAGGAACGCATTCACATAAATATGAACACCCCCCGGATTACCAATTGGATGTGGGTGTACAAGCTCATGTTCACCAATTTGGGGGGTTCGGCTTCCCTTCTCCCCTTTTGTTATCTCTCTCTTAAATCAATGTGAAGTGGCGCAATCACAATTACATCCAAACAGCTGGGCTTCTATTTTCTATTCCGAGATGGTTTGTGAATACCTGGAGCTACCGATCTTGGTAAAGGTCTTCCTCTACTTCTTTCTTCTGACCAACCCTTCTAAGGAAGGAAAACATAAAAAAGGATACATGTCGTTCCGAGCGATGCAAGGTCGGCGGATCTTCGAGTTGTTCGAAGATTCGTTTCATGGCTTTAAGGAAAAATATTTCAAAGTGCGACCCGCTGAGGGTTGGCATCCCTTCTGGCTAACTTTAGAGGGGGAACGCCGGATACCGACCTATTGGAGTTTCGGTGCCGGGGCTAACATTTTCATAAAGAGTACTTATAAGGGTCTAAGTTAGTAAAACCAGGACATCATTGATATATTATTGGCCATTTTTAGCAAGAATAACGTCAACCCCCATCTGTTGATGAGTGACCGTGAGATGGGTAGAAGTTATGTGGGTGAGTCGTCAGGTTGTCCCCCCATTTTTTATCTTATTTGCTCCGACTTGTATACCTGTTTAACGTGATCTAACATTTGGGCTTTGCTTTCTTATTTCATTGTGCATGGTTTCCGAGCAGGTAGGTCTCGTTAACTTGATGGCCCAATTCCTTCCGGGAAAGAGTGATGATAGCTCGGAAACCCATTCTGTCAGGGCCCCGTCTTCCCCCGCTACCGAGGTTCAATCGCGGCCACCTCCTCAGGAAACCGTTGGTACCAGCGCTGGTGTGGTCCCCCCCCTTCAAGGAGGTTCCTGAGGAGGTACTTGGGGATGAGCAGGGTCCCGACCGGACCATTATGGAGAACCCCAGGAAAAGGAAGGCGACGTCCAGCTCAGAGGGGGCTGAAAGAGCGAAACTCTCGCATGATCTAGAATTTTCTGAAAATAAATTTCCGTTGTAAGTATAGCTTCTAGATCGACAAGAATTCCTTCTTTACAAAAGTTTTGTTTGTCACTTAAGCAAACCCAATAAAATTGATAACTGAGTATTTAAACCTCAGGTCGTCTTCTCAAAGAATTGCAGAGAGGTATGACTTATTATTAGCTATGAAAAAGGTAGAATTTTGGGTTTTTAATGTATAAGATAAAAAGCAAGAATAGTAAATGGCAAGAAAGTAAATTGTAAGAAATTAATTTAAATAAATAATAAAACTCTTGGCAAGGTATAAGAACTCGAAGTCCTATCCTAGTTATCCTTATCAATTGTGATGAGAATTGGATTTTTCTCCCACTTTGTTAACCTCTAACTATGAAGGTAAGTTAAGTGGATGAATTAATTTGAATCCTCAAGTCCTAGTCTTTCCTTGGGAAAGGATAGAGTTATTGGAACTCGAATTAATTCTTGAAGAATTCCAATTTTCAATCAACACCTCGAGTTTGATAACTCAAGCGTCACCAATTATTTAACCAAAGCCAAAAGGGAAAATTCTAAATTAAATTGAAGACATCATAAATAGAATAAAGCAATCATAAATCTGAAACACATCAAATTACGTTTAAACATAAATTCAAATCTAACATGAAAAAATTCATAAAGTAAATTGGAAAAATAAATAAAAGGAACGTTGAACCTGAGAAAAAGTTGAAATCCTAAATCCTTTAAGAGGAATCCTAATCCTAAAACCTAAGAGAGAGGAGAGAACCTCTCTCTCTCTAAAAACTACATCTAAATTATGAAATTGTGTGTTATGAGCTGATAATTTTGAATGAATGGATTCCCCCACTTTATAGCCTCTAATATGTGTTTTTTGGGCCGAAAACTGGGTCAAAAATAGCCCAAAAATCGCTGGAGAAGAAATCTGCCACGCTGATTTTTGTCACTGCGACGCGTCCGCGTGGAGCGCGCGTTCGCGTTGCCTAGAGTCAGAGCAACTATAGCATATTATATATCAAATCGAATCCCCGGACGTTAGCTTTCCAACGCAACTGGAACCGCGTCGTTTGGACCTCTGTAGCTCAAGTTATGACAGTTTTAGTGCGAGAGGGTCAGGCTGACAGCTTTGCAGTTCCTTCAACTTCTTGTATTCCTTCCACTTTTGCATGCTTCCTTTCCATCCTCCAAGCCATTCCTACCCTGTAATCTCTGAAATCACTTAACACACATATCAAGGCATCTAATGGTAATAAGAGAGGATTAATATTTGGTAATTTAAAGCCAAAGAAGCATGTTTTCAATCATAGCACAAAATCATGAAGGAAAATGTAAAACATGCAAATCATATGAATAAGTGGGTAAAAAGTTGATAAAAACCACTCAATTGAGCACAAGATAAACCATGAAATAGGGGTTTATCAACCTCCCCACACTTAAACATTAGCATGTCCTCATGCTAAGCTTAAGAGAAGCTATAAAGAAGTGAAGATGAATGATAGAATGTATGAAATGCAACCTATCTGTATGAATGCAACTACATGCAAAATATTTCTACCTACTTGGTTAAAAGTAAATAAGCTCTTCAAGACAAACATAAATCAGATTTCACTAATTCAAATCATACAATAAAAAGCAAGTAAACTTGTAAGAAGATAGTTCATGAAAGCAGGGAACATAGAATTAAGCACTGAACCCTTACTGGTAGTGTATATCACTCTAACTCTCAAGTGTCTAGGATTAATCACTCTACTCTTCTCTAGTCATGCTTTCTAAACTTTGTTCTTCATCTAACCAATCAACAAAAATTTAATGTACCAATGCAAACATCATGAGGTCTTTTCAAGGTTGTAATGGAGTTAAGGTAAGGGTGAGAGTATATATATATGGCTAAGTGAGCTATAAATTGAATCTTTAATTAACCTAAATTTTCACCTAACATACATATACTCTATATAATTCTAATTCATGCATAGCTACCCAAAATTTCCACTTTTGCATCACATACTCATGCATCAACTTTTCTTTTTTACTTTATCACATGTGCATTGATCTTTCATTATTAAACTTTAGCATTGGGGTAATTTTGTCCCCTTATTTATTTACTTATTTATTGAATATTTTTTTTGGATTTTTTTATTTTTTTATTTTTTTTAACATAAAAATAAACATAGCTTATCAATGCACATGGATTTTTAATTTTTTATAGTTTTACATGAGTAGGTATACAAATTCCCATTATTTTATCATGGTAGAAACATAACACATTCCCTTATTAACCCATGTTCCCACAGTTTCCCCACAATTAATTGTTACACAATCCATATCTTAAGCTAACCAAAGATTCAATTGGGATATTTAATTATTTTTCTACTTAAGGCTAGTGATGTGGTAAAATATAGAATAAATGGGGCTTTACAAGGCTCAAAGTGGCTGACAAGGATGATTTAAAGGGTAGGCTTATTTGGGGTAAGTGAGCTAAACAAGTAATGGCCTCAATCATATACAAGCATGTAAATACACTAAATATTGGACATATAGAATGGAACAAAGCAAAGATTACAATCATAGAGAAGAAAACACACAAGAATAAAAATTTATGGTTAAATAATGTAATCATATAAATAAGCTCAAAATCTCACAGGTTGTGTGTTCTTAGCTTTTTAAACTATGTTCCAAATACAACTTCAAACAAGTTTTAATAGAAAAGTTTTTAATTTAAATTAGTGAAATACTATAAAAATTTCTTGAAAAAGAAAATATTACTTCAACCAAGTGGTAACTAAATGCATAAAATCAAACAAACATGCAATTAAATATGCAAATGCAGCAATTAACAAAGAAAATAAAATATTGGTGTTGGGAAGAAAATAACTAACCCATGGAGATCGGTATCGACCTCCCCACACTTAAAGATTGCACCGTCCTTGGTGCATGCTAAGATGTGCAAGTGGACGGGTTGCTTCAATTGATACTTTCCAAAGATTGTGCAGGTGGACTTGTTTGTCTTCCCATTAAGAAGCTTTTCCTCTCCCTTCGTGGTGGCCATCCTGAAAGAAAAGGGAAAAGAAAAAAAGTAACCCAAAAATAAAGATAGAAAATAAATAAAATATGGGTGTTAATGCCAGATAATAAGGGTCCCAATTACATGGTAGCTACAACATGCAAGTGAGAAAACAGTAGAAGTACATGACAAATCAAGAGTGCAAAAATTTACAACAATGGAGAAGAGAGAGCAAGACAATATAAATTAATGTCAATACAAAATTAATACAAATATCATAAAAGATTAGCATTGACTTAAATAATATTACCCAATAGTGTAAAACAAGTCACTGAGCACCAAAATAATACCAGAAAAGACACAATAGTTGAATATGAACAAGTGACACCAATGAAAAAATAATAAATTTAGAAAAGAAAAGAAAAATATGCACAAAATTAAAATGCAATGAATGAAGTATGCAAATAAATTAAGTAAAATAGAATGAAGGTGAAAAAGAATGAGAAGTGAAAGAAATAAAGTAAGAAAGAAAGAAGAAAAAAAAGAAAAGATAGAAGAGATTAGGATTAGAAAAGAAAAAACAAGATAATTGGCGCTGATCTGGCTAAGTTGTGCGGCGCAGGCGACGCGGACGCGTGAGTGACGCGTTCGCGCGGATAGCGCTTTTATGAAGTGACGCATTTGCGTGGGTCACGCGTTTGCGTGGAGTGATTTGTGCCATTAGCGCGAGGGCAGCCTCGCGGTCGTGCAACTCTCTGTTTTAAATGCATTTTGCCAAAAATCTGGGTGACGCGGTCGCGTGGTTGACGCGATCGCGTGAGTGGCCATACTTTGAAAAACGACGCGGACGCATGGGGCACGCGTTCGCATGGTGGGGCTTGTGCTTCTAGCGCGGTTCTAGCCCCACTCCATCACAACTTGCTGCCATACACCATTTTTACGTCGATTTTTAGGGCACGCGTTCGCGTGGGTGACGCAGACGCGTGGGAGGCATTTTTCGCAAATGACGCAGACGCGTCAGCGACGCGGTCGCGTGGATCAATTTGTGCCAAAGGCATGCCTCCAGCCACGCTCTCGCGTGACTCTCTGTCCAATTCTCTTTTCTTCAAAACGCACTGGTGACGCGGACGCGTCAGCGACGCTGCCGCGTCGCGTGCGTGCTTTTTTTTTTTATAATAATGCAGTATGCAGAATGCAATGCTAATATGAACGTTATGCATGATTCCAGGTCCAATCAAAACTTAAAAACAAACAAAACAGACTAGAATTAAAACTGAAAAAGGGACGATCATACCATGGTGGGTTGTCTCCCACCTAGCACTTTTAGTTAAAGTCCTTAAGTTGGACATTTGGTGAGCTCCCTGTTATGGTGGCTTGTGCTTGAACTCGTCTTGAAACTTCCACCAATGCTTGGACTTCCAATAAGCTCTATCAATACCAAGTAAATTCCTCAAGCTTTGATGGAGTTCTTCACAAGCTTTGAGCTCCCAAAATTGATCCTCATCTATTCCTGGATCCCAAATCTTGTTTCTACACCCGTCTTCAAGTTGATTATCATGATTCCATCCGGGTGGTTCAGCCTTAGAATTCTCACTGAAGCGTCCAAACAACTTTCCAGACCCATTCAATTGAGCTCTACACCAACCTCTGCGCTTAAAGCTTCCAACCATAATGAACCTTACAGGACAATTCTTACCACTTACCATCTTCCTCTTACTCTTAATGCCACAAAGAGCTCTAAGCTGACCATCCGTCTCTAGTAGCTCATATACAAGTGGGAAAGTAAAGGTCACGGATAAGAATTTTATCCACTTGAACGTTGTGTTGGATGGTAATGGCCTTGGGAGAGGTATTTCGAACAAATTTGCAAGCTCCACTCCCTTGTACTCTTCTCTAACAACTTCCACCTCCTTGTAAGCTTCTTCAATTTCAACCTCTTCCTCTTGGTAGCTTTCTTCCAATTCAATCTCCTCTTCACTGCTTTCCAAGGGCATGGGAGGTTGTGCTTCTTCTTCTTGAAGCTCCATCTCTTAATCGACCTCTTCCAAGTCCTTAACCATGACATGCCTTGGAGGTTGTACACCCTCCTCAACATCAAATGCAACCGTCTTGGAAGGAGGCTCTATGTCTTGACTTTCCCATGGAGGTTCAGCATCTCCCAAGTCTTCAACCACTTCTTCCTCTTCAATAATTACTGCTTTGTCCAGTAGTTTTAATTTAAAATCATACTCATCCTTGATGATTTTCTGTCCATGACAACTCCCTTCAACTATTCTTTCATCTTCAAGGGTCTCTCCTATCTCCACATTTTGGGCTTCCTCTTGCTCTAAGACAAAATTAGACTCCTCCTTGATGTCTTCCTTCACTGATTCTTCAACCACTCCTTCGACTTCAAGGGTCTTTACTACCTTCACCTTTAGGGCCTCCTCTAGCTCCTTATGAAGTATAGATTCGCGAAGATGATCCCTTCTCT
The DNA here is from genome assembly GCF_003086295.3 of Arachis hypogaea. Taxonomy (NCBI): domain Eukaryota; kingdom Viridiplantae; phylum Streptophyta; class Magnoliopsida; order Fabales; family Fabaceae; genus Arachis; species Arachis hypogaea. The sequence goes on from NC_092047.1 coordinate 95,707,215, forward strand.
CTTGTTCCATGTCAATAGCATCATTGGGGCCATGTTGCTCTTGGATTGATGAATGTGGGTGCTCTTTCATGGATGGTGGTGATGGGATGGAGAGATCATTCTGTGGTCGAAAAAGAAGTTCACTAGAGCTTGAGGGTTTATTGTTGAAGGTATTTGGTGGTCCGATTTGGACGACGAGAGCTTGTATAGTAGAGTTTAGATCGATAAGTGCTTTCTCCATGGAGGTTTGGGGTGGATAGGAGGGTTCATTTGTTGGTAGAAAGGGTTCATGGTAGGAAGGTGGTTCATCTTGATAATGATAAGGAGATGGTGTATATTGAGGTGGTGGTTCATGAGAGTAATTGTGTTGGAATGGGGGTGGTTCTATGTATGGTTCATTTGGCTTATAAGGTGGTTGGTATGGTGGATACGGGTTAGGGTCATATGGAGGTGAATGGTGGAAAGGGGCTTGTGAGTATGGTGGTCCAAAGTCATGTTGAGAAAAGGGTTCATAGGCATATGGTGGTGGTTGTTGATAGTCCATTGGAGGTGGTTGTTGCCATGAGGGTTGATCAAATCCTTGTGGCTCCTCCCATCTTTGATTGTTCCAACCTTGATGCCTGTTCTCATTGTAATTTCTTATTCCTGCAACATAATTGTAACCAGACTCATAGTGATGGGGGTGAGAACTCATAATAGCAAATAAAAATTAAAAACGAAAATAAAAACAAATTTAAATGAAAAGGTTATTGAAATTTAAATTTTGAATTTGAAAATTAAATTTTAAATTTTAAATTTTGAAATTTGAATTTTGAAATTTGAATTTTGAATTTTGAAATTTGAAATTTAAAAATTTTAAATTTTGAATTTTTTTTAATTTTAAAATTTGAATTTTGAAAAAGTCAACAATATAAGATAAAGATTTGAAAAGATTTAAATTTTGAAAAGGTTTGATTTTTAAAATTTAAAATTTTAAATTTTAAATTTGGATTTTGAATTTTTGAATTTAAATATTGAAATTTGAAATTTGATTTTTGAAATAAGATAAGATAAGATTTTGAAAAAGATATAATTTTTTTTTTTGCAAATTTCGAAAATTTAATTAAAATAAAGAGAAAAGATATTTTTGAATTAAATGAGGAAAGAGAAAAATAATAAAATGACACCAAACTTAAAATTTTTAGATCAAAACAAAGAAAACAACTAAGAACAACTTGAAGGTCAAGATGAACACGAAGAACAAATTTTTGAAAATTATTTTAATAACTAAATAAAAACCAATAACCTCTTAATTTATGAAAAAGCAAAAATAAAAACAAAAAAAAATAAATAAACAAGCAAAAATAAAATATTTACAATAACCAATAATAAGGCACACGTTTGCAATTCTCCGGCAACGGCGCCATTTTGGAAGAGCGAAACTCTCGCGCGATCTAGAATTTTCTAAAAATAAATTCCCGTTGTAAGTATAGCTTCTAGATCGACAAGAATTCCTTCTTTACAAAAGTTTTGTTTGTCACTTAAGCAAACCCAATAAAATTGATAACCGAGTATTTAAACCTCGGGTCGTCTTCTCAAGGAATTGCAGAGAGGTATGACTTATTATGAGCTATGAAAAAGGTAGAATTTTGGGTTTTAATGTATAAGATAAAAAGCAAGAATAGTAAATGGCAAGAAAGTAAATTGTAAGAAATTAATTTAAATAAATAATAAAACTCTTGGCAAGGTATAAGAACTCGAAGTCCTATCCTAGTTATCCTTATCAATTGTGATGAGAATTGGATTTTTCTCCCACTTTGTTAACCTCTAACTATGAAGGTAAGTTAAGTGGATGAATTAATTTGAATCCTCAAGTCCTAGTCTTTCCTTGGGAAAGGATAGAGTTATTGGAACTCGAATTAATTCTTGAAGAATTCCAATTTTCAATCAACACCTCGAGTTTGATAACTCAAGCGTCACCAATTATTTAACCAAAGCCAAAAGGGAAAATTCTAAATTAAATTGAAGACATCATAAATAGAATAAAGCAATCATAAATCTGAAACACATCAAATTACGTTTAAACATAAATTCAAATCTAACATGAAAAAATTCATAAAGTAAATTGGAAAAATAAATAAAAGGAACGTTGAACCTGAGAAAAAGTTGAAATCCTAAATCCTTTAAGAGGAATCCTAATCCTAAAACCTAAGAGAGAGGAGAAAACCTCTCTCTCTAAAAACTACATCTAAATTATGAAATTGTGTGTTATGAGCTGATGATTTTGAATGAATGGATTCCCCCACTTTATAGCCTCTAATCTGTGTTTTCTGGGCCGAAAACTGGGTCAAAAATAGTCCAGAAATCGCTGGAGAAGAAATCTGCCACGCTGATTTTCGTCACTGCGACGCGTCCGCGTGGAGCGCGCATTCGCGTTGCCTAGAGTCAGAGCAACTATGGCATATTATATATCAAATCGAATCCCCGGACGTTAGCTTTCCAACGCAACTGGAACCGCGTCGTTTGGACCTCTGTAGCTCAAGTTATGACAGTTTTAGTGCGAGAGGGTCAGGTTGACAGCTTTGCAGTTCCTTCAACTTCTTGTATTCCTTCCACTTTTGCATGCTTCCTTTCCATCCTCCAAGCCATTCCTACCCTGTAATCTCTGAAATCACTTAACACACATATCAAGGCATCTAATGGTAATAAGAGAGGATTAATATTTGGTAATTTAAAGCCAAAGAAGCATGTTTTCAATCATAGCACAAAATCATGAAGGAAAATGTAAAACATGCAAATCATATGAATAAGTGGGTGAAAAGTTGATAAAAACCACTTAATTGAGCACAAGATAAACCATGAAATAGGGGTTTATCAGGAGCACTCACCGTGATGGAGAAGAACTTCGATGCTGGGGGATTTATTGATTCCCAGCTTTTGCTAGGCACCGATGGCTTTTTCCATGGTGGTGACTTGGCCTCTCAGGCTAGGTTGGTGTTTCGTTGCATGCTCTGTGCTGCAACTATCGCGTGGAAGGCGGAACCCATTCTGGCACAGGCTGGAGTGTTGGATGGGAAGTACCGCTTGGCACTGCAAGAAGTCAGTAGTTTGAAGGCTGAGATGGAAACCGTCAAGACTAAGTTGGCAATCCTGGAAGAAAAGCTTAAGATTTCTTATGGGACCGTGGCACGCCTTTTCGATCGGAAGTTGACCTTGGAGAGCCAGCTTGGCGCTGCTTCGGGTCGGGTGACAACGGCGGAGGCCAAGGTTGCAGACCTGGAGAAAAGTTGGCTGAAGCCGTTGCGTCGGAAAATGCTGCCAAGACCGAAGTCACAGGCTTGAAGGCGGAGGTCACTGGCTTAAAGAAGAAGAACAAAGAAACTGTCAAGAATTCCCGCGAGGTGATTGGTGGTACCGAGGAGGCAATCAAGGCGCAGGTCAAGTTGCTGTCTCCTAACTTTGACACCTCGGCAATTGGGGCCTTCAAGACTATCCAGGATGGTAAGATAGTTGACATTCCGAGGAAGTAGCTTGTAATTTCCTTCATTGGACTTGTACTTTTGTATTCTCCTTAACAGGGCCGATTTGGCACCTAACCTTGTAATCGATCTTTCAGACTTGTAGTTTTGTTTAGAATGCGTCGTAAATGATTTTCGTTAGGCTGTTATCGTGCCTTTCTTTTTAACCGTTTTTGTTTACTAGATTGTGTTAGTTATCTTGCATGTCGTGTCCCCGTTGGCTATCAAATTATTGGTTGTTGCATGTTGGTGTGACTTGCTTTTGGATCCCGGGGTGATCAGTCCCGAGGTGCTGTCAAGTCACGTGAATAAAATAAACAGGCAAACGTATGCATGGTCGTAACATAAAATAAAGAAAACAATTGACCTAAGTACGTTATAGAGGCAATATATTTGCAACTTATAGAAATAAGACAAAGTTTGTGGAAAGGTGATCGCAAAAATGGTGCGTCGTCTATCATGAGTAGAACCTTTTCAGGTTTGCTACATTCCACGTTCTCAGGATGTCGCTCCCATCTAGTTGCTCCAACTTGTAAGCGCCTTTCCCGATGACTTCTTTTACTCTGTATGGGCCTTCCCAGTTTACCGCCAATTTGCCTTCTCCTTGGGTCAGTAGGCTGATATTATTGCAGCGCAATACCAGGTCGCCTTCCTCGAAATTACTGCCGAGGACTTTTGCGTTGTACCACATCGCTATTCTTTGCTTCAAGGCAGTTTCCTTCAAACGAGCCATCTCCCTTGTCTCGTCGATCAGGTCCTTCTCCACAACTTCTTTACCACTGCCAAGGAGTAGTCTCAGGCTTGGCTCCCCAATCTCAACTGGAATCACTGCGTCTACCCCGTAGGTAAGCTGAAAAGGTATTTCTCCGGTGGAGGACTGGGGTGTTGTCCTATAGGACCATAGGACTGATGCTAGCTCATCTCCCATGAGCCCTTTTTTTGATCAAGTCGCTTTTTAAGCCCTTTGAGAACAACTTTGTTCGCCGCCTCTACCTGACCATTGCTTTGTGGGTGTTCTATCGAGGATAACTTCTGCTTAACACCTAGCCTGAAGAGAAACTCCCCGAACTTTTTGTCCGTGAACTGTGTCCCATTGTCCGATATCACGGCTTCAGGAATTCTGAATCTGGTGATCACTTGTCTCCACATGAATTTCCAAAAATTCACCAACGATATGTTTGCCAGCGTCTCCTCTTCTACCCATTTAGTGTAGTAGTCGATAGCTACTATCAGATACTTGACTTGCTTAGGGCTGATCAGGAATGGCCCCAAGAGGTCGACTCCCTATTGAACGAAAGGTCGAGAGGCTAGCATGGAGTTAATTCTCCTGCTGGAGCCTTGTAGAAATTAGCATATTCCTGGCATTTCCTACACTTCTTGACGAACTCTTGTGCATCCGACATAATTGTGGGCCAGTAGTATCTGGCTCTGACGAGCTTCTGGGCCAGTGCTTTTTCTTCGATGTGGTGGCCACAGAACCCCTCATTGACTTCACTTAGGACGTAGTCTGTTTGGTCGGGGCATAGGCATTTCAGTAGAGGTTGGTTGAGCCATTATTTGTATAGCTGCCTCTGTATCACCACATACTTAGCTGCTTCTCTTCTTGTTGCTTTGGCCTTTTTCTCGTCTTTAGGGAGTTCGCCGCCTTCCAAAAAATGAAGAATTGGGCCCATCCACGAAGGAGGACTCAACGCTTGGGTGATGCACAGGGCTACTGATGGCTCCGTCGCTATTCCCTGGATCAGAGATCGGTTCCCCACGCCAGGTTTTATGCTTGCCAACTTAGGCAGGAGGTCGGCCCTGGCGTTCTGTTCCCTGGGTACATGCTAGATCGTTACCTCTTTAAAATCCTTACAAAGCTTCTTCTCTTTCTCTAGATATTTTTGAAGTAAAAAATCTCTGGCTTGGTAATTCCCATTGACTTGAGAGGTCACGATTTGAGAATCACTGTTGATTTCAACCCTCAATGCACCGACCTCCTTAGCTAGACCAATCCCCTATCAAGGCTTCGTATTCCGCCTGGTTTTTAGAAACCAGGAAGTCGAACTTGATTGAATGCTCATAAATCACTCCCGCGTGGCTTTCAAGAATTATCCCTGCTTCCACACATGGAGCTTCCACCGTGTATCCGTACTCCTGGGCAAGTCTCTTATCACTTCCACGAGAAAATCTGCCATCGCCTGGGCCTTGATCGCATGTCTGGGTTCATATCGCAGGTTGTACTGGGATAGTTCGACCGCCCATGTCATCATGTGATCTGCCAAGTCGGATTTTTGTAGGACATGGCGGATAGCTTGGTCGGTTCTTAGTGTGATCAGGTGGCCTTGAAAGTACTACCTCAACCTTCGAGATGAGATCAACAGGGCGAAGGCAAGTTTTTCTAACTTGGTGTATCTTAGCTCCGCCCTTGGAGTACCTTACTAATGAAATACACTGGCTATCGGATCTTGTCTTCTTCTCGGATGAGGACGGCCGCCATAGCCTGTTCTGTCACTACCAAATATAGAATCAAAGGTTTGCCTTCTTTCGGCTTGCCGAGGATAGGGGGTGATGAAAGTATTCTCTTGAAGTGGTTGAATGCCTCCTTGTAAGCCGGGTCCATTCAAAGGATATACCTTTTTTCATCAGATTGAAGAAAGAAAAGGCCTTCTCTGCCGAGGCTCCGAGGAAGTGAGATAAGGCTGTAAGCTTCCCAGCCAACCTCTGCACATCTTTGACAAATCCTGAGCTCGTCATTTTGAGGATGGCTTCACATTTGTCTGGATTGACCTCTACCCCCTTTGTGAAGCCGAGGAACTTCCCAGCTTCCATGGCAAATGCACATTTGAGGGGATTGAGCCTCATGTTGTGTTTCCGGAGCGCTTTGAAGACGACTTCGAGGTCATCAACCAGGTTGCTTGGCTCCTCTGTTTTTACCAAGGCATCATCAACGTATACCTCAACTGACTTGCCGATAAGGGCATCAAAGACTTTGCTCGTCAACCTCTGGTAGGTAGCTCCTGCGTTCTTCAGTCCAAATGGCATTACTTTATAGCAGTAGGTCCCTACTGGCGTTATGAACGCCATTTTCTCCTCGTCGGAACGGTGCATCGGGATTTGATTATACCCGGAGTACGCGTATGAAGCTCAAGAAACAGTATCCTGCCGCTGCGTCTACTAAAGCATCGATGTTTAGGAGGGGGAAGGAGTCCGTTGGGCATGCCTTATTGAGATCTAAGTAGTCGACGCACATTCTCCATTTTTCATTGGCCTTCTTAACCAAAACCACGTTTGACAGCCACATCGAGTACTCCAGTTCCCTAATGAACCCCCCTTCCAACAGGCTGGCCGTCTATTTGGCCACCTCGTTAACCTTTTCCTGAGATATCTTTTGTCGCCGTTGTGCCACTGGCTTAACATCTAGCTTCGCGGCAAGTCAGTAAGACATGAACTTGGGGTCTACCCCTGGCATATCGGCCGGAGTCTAGGCAAACAGGTCGCCATTTGCTCTGACAGCCTCCATGAGGGGTCCTTTTAGCTCAAGGGGGAGGTTTCTGTTCATGAAAGTAAACTTTTCCTCCGTGTCGCTGACCCAAAATTTCTCTAAATTGCCTGGTGGTTCTGGCTTCGGTTTGTCGTCTACTCTTGCATCTAGGTCAGCCAGGAACACCCCAGATGCCTCTCTCGACTTCTTTCTCAGGGAAAGACTGGCGTTTTGCAAGCGACTGCTGTTTCTAGGTCTCCCCTGATGGAACCAACGGTTCCATTGTTAGCCACAAATTTCATTGTTAGAAATTTGGTGTATATGACCATTGAGAATTCATTGATTGTTTTCCTTCCAAGGATGACATTGTAGGCTTTGGAAGCTCTCACGACAACAAACTCCATCATTACCAACCTCTTACCTTCTCCGGCTCCAATGCAGATCGGGAGACTGATTATCCGGTCGGGTCTTATGTAGTTCTCACCCAGTCTGATCACGCCATATTAGTGGGTTTTGAGATCAGCTTCTTTAAGCCCTAAGGCATCAAACACATTTCTGAACATAATGTTGGAGTCCGCTCCTGTGTCGACGATGATCCGTTTGAGTAAGCCCGTCCCGATCATCACCGTGATCACCATGGGCGGATTTTTGGGGTGATCGTGGCACCATCGGTCCTCTGGGCCGAAGGATATCTCGGGAGGTTCCTTGGACGGGGCCTTGGGACTTCCTGTTGACAGGCCAGGACCTTGGCATCCTTCCTCGCTGACGACTTCGACTTGGGGGCACGTCACATCCTACCACAATGTTAATGACGACCGTCGGGCCATTGTCAGGGTTCTCATTAGACGTTTGCCTTGGCTTTGCCGCAAGGCACTGGTCTTCCTCAGATTGCTCACGTTCTCTTCTTGGCTCCCTTATGAACGGGGAGAACTCAGTCAACTTGGCTTCATGAATAGCCTGCTCCAAGGCATCTTTTAAATAAAAACAGTCCTGTGTCTTGTGGTTGAAGCCTTTGTGGTAGACATAATACAAGCTTTTGTTCCCACCTGTCTTGTCTTTCAACTGTCGGAGTTTGGACAGGATGCCTTTGTCCGTAATCTGTAATGACACCCACTTGGACAGTGGAACCTGGATTGGCAATAAGCAATTCATGTGCATAATCCCATATTAATCCATACTGTGCAACCTCATCCCCTTCAACTATCTTCCTAGCTTCCTTAAGAGCTCTGGTTATACATGAACTATTCAGCTTCACATTGCACTTCTTAACAAGCCACTCATACACCTCCCTGTGCTTCATTTTCGGGTACTTCTTTAGTTTTAGATACAACTTATTCATAGTCCATTTCTGTGTTGCAACTCTATTTTTTCGCTTTCTTGCACAAGTGTGATTGTCAACTAATGTTTTTATTTGTGATGAACTATCACTTGGGTTGTGTGCATAGTATCCTAACCAAGGACAGTCTTCACTCTTACAAACAGCCCTCACTCTAATCTTGTCATTCTTAGTGAACCTTATATTCCTACCCTATTGAATAGTATAATCCCTAATGGTAGCTATAAAATGTTTTTTGGACTTGAAAACCATGCTTACCTCAAATTTCATATCACCAAATTTGGCCTTGTCATTATACTGTGGATGCACAGCTGGACCCTCGTCCTCAGAGTCTAACTCTTGATCTGAATCTTCTGACTTCCATTCATCTCCCTCTGATGATTCTTCATACAATAAATCATTTTCTGAAAATGAAATTACATCAATTCACCACAAAATTATAATACAAGCAAATAATTCACAAAGATCTATAACACAAGCAATTATAATAACTCATAGACAATTAAATAAAGAATACCTGCATCTGAGCATTCATCAGATTCAATATCCTCATAGATGGAGTCATCAGTGTCAATAGTTTTGTCCCTTTTTCTGTCAGCAGCAGGCCTATGCTTCTCTCTAATATACACTTTCTTAGCCTTGAAAGACTGTCCTCCATCAACTCCACTATCACTGTCACTGCTGTATGTAGAATCTCCTACAATTTTTGGAGGCTTGTACAAACTGTCTTCAGCACTCTCATATGAATCATGAGAGTCACTATCATTATCAACAGGAGTTGCCTTAAATTGCCTTCCAGATCTTGTTCTGGTTGTATCTTTTATCTTCTGATTGATGTTATTGGCTGGTGTAGGATTGGCAGAAACTTTAGAAGCCTGGGGTTTAGTCCAAGGTTTGGGCTGATGGATGGGCTTTCTTATGGGCTTATATGTGGGCTGAAGAGTGGGCTTCTGTGTGGGCTGAGGTGTGCACTGAGAAAAGGGTAACTTGGTGGGCTGAGAGTTATTCCCTTTTAGCTGAGGAGATTTTTTGTGGTCTTACGATCTGGTTGAGACATTGACTCATTGTGGTCCTTATTCAGTTTCTCTGGGGGTTCAGGGATGGTTGGCAACTGTAGTACATCATCATCATCATCCTCGTTCATGCAGTCAACCACGTGTGGCTTAGAAACTACATGCTCAAAATAGATGTTTATGAGGTGATGATTTCTCCTGCAGTCCTTAACCAATGCCAACAGATCAGCATCATTTTCTAGCCTCCTCAAGCCATCATTGAGACGTGTTCCAGAAACCTTCCACAAGCAATTGTTCATCTCAGCATATCCTAACTCCTTATAATATCTCTTCACAAAAAACACATCTAGAGTGTCTTCTTCTACACCCATTAATACTTCAGTATTATCTGGTTCGTAAACCAGATATCCCGATTCATCTGTTTTAAACTTACCACCATGGTGAAATACAAAGGTCATAGGGGGACCTTCCATCTGCAACCAAAACAGCAACACACTGAACTATTGGAAATTTTTTTCAAAAACAAGCAAAGCAGAGTCATCATCAACTACAAAAAAAAAATAAAGCACCCACATGCAGCTATACAGAGTACAAACATTGCTCTCAAATATCAAAAAATAGAGTTAATCATGGGTAACCACGCAAGCCCTAAGCCTGAACATATTTTCCAAACCCTAACATTACAAACAGTAACAATGGATTTCCAACGATCATAGAAACACATTCATCAGGAGATAAAACAACAATCACTCTCAGAAAATAACAAAAAAAAAGGTAACCTACCTCTCACGCAAGGCGATGGTGTGCCCTCTTCGCTTGACCAACGTTGTCGCAAACCGGTCACCTTCAACTCCAATACAATTTCGTCGTCGGTCTAGGCTGATAGTCGCCGTTCAATGCTTCGTCTTTGTGGAGGTGAGAACCGAAGACGAAGGATGGGATTAGAGAGATGTTTTGTTTTCAGAAGAAGGATGGAATTAGAGAGATGTAATGAAACAGGGTTGGAAAATGAAGCGTTGTAAGGGGTGACCAAAGAAAACGACGTCATTGAAGCTTTTGCTGACATGTCACACTAATGACCAGGTAAGTGATGCGGTTTTTTTACAACCACACTTACTAATCGGCAAGTGCACCGGGTCGTACCAAGTAATACCTTACGTGAGTAAGGGTCGATCCCACGAGGATTGATGGACTAAGCAACAATAGTGTTTGATAGGCTTAGTTAGACAAACAAAAATTGGTGTTGAGATGCAGTATAAAAGAGATTAAACAATATAAAAAATATTGAAGAAGGGCAAGTAATTAAGTTGGGAATAATATATAGAGAAGGCAGTTAAGGCTTCAGAGTTATCTATTTTCTGGATTGGATTTTCTTATTAACTATTTTAATTATGCAAGATTTAATTCATGGCAAACTATTTATGACTAGACCCTAATTCCTTAGACCTTCCTAGTCTCTTCTAAAATTCATCAACTGCCAATTCCTTGGTCAATTAATTCCAATTAGAGGGTGATGATCGAATCCTAGTTTATATGCCACAAGAATCCTAATTATTCAAAGATAAAGGGATTATATGTCACATATCCCGTTAAATACAAACAATTAGAAATTCAGGATAATATGTTTTCAAGCTATTGTTCAAGTGAAGAGCTTTTCCAAGTTTTACAAGAACTCAAATAGAACATGGGTCATACTTCCGTTCCACCCAAATTCATAAAATAAAGAACGAAAACAATTATTGAAATATAAATCAAAACATGAATTAAAATAGAAAAATAATATTATCAATCCATACAATAGACAGAGCTCATAACCTTAACAGTGGAGGTTTAGTTGCTCATGGAAAAGAGAAAATAAGGATTCAGGTAAAAAATGTACCCCTAATGGGATGAGGTGGAATCTCCCTCAGAACCCCCCTCCAAAGGAAGGAAAGTTTCTCCCTTTTTATAACTAATCCTAATAAATTTAAAATCTAATATCTAAAACTAAAAATTAAAATAATATCTTTTCCTAGAATTAAAATTTGAATTAATTTAAATAATCAAATCTTCAATGGATGGATGGGGACCACTTGAATTGTCCATGCTGCAGCTTCTAATCTGTGTTTTCTGGGCTGAAAATTGAGTTAACACAGCCCAGAAATCGCCCCCAGCGTCTTCTGTTAATTCTGCAGATCGCTCATATGACGCGTCTGCGTCGTCCACGCGTTCGCGTCATTTGTGCAGATTCCAGTCCACGCGATCGCATCAGGCACGCGATCGCGTCATTGCGATTTCCTCCATTCCGCGCGGTCGCGTGAGCCATGCGTCCGCGTCGGTATTCGCTGGTCATCTCCTTGGCTTCTTCTCTTTCTCTGCAGAAATTCCATCAAATTCTGCCAAATGCTACCTAAAATAAACAGTATTGCACAAAACTCAAAATAGCATCCATAGTGGCTAAAATATAATTAATTCTTAATTAAACTCAACAAATTAGATGCAAATTCACTAGGAAGAGATAGACAAGATGCTCACGCATCATAACACCAAACCTAAACTGTTGCTTGTCCTCAAGCAACCAAAACTAATATAAGCTTAGGATGTGAATTTGCATGAGAATGAGAGTTCGGTTAAGCTCATGTCTCATCTTATAGTGGGGTTTACAACTGCAATCCTGAATAGTTTTGGCATCTCACTTTATCCTTTGAAGTTCAGAAAGATTGGCATCCATAGGAACTCAGAATTCAGATAGTGTTATTGACTCTCCTAGTTCAGTATGTTGATTCTTGAACACAGCTACTTTATGAGTCTTGGCTGTGACCCTAAGCATTTTGTTTTTCAGTATTACCACCGGATACATAAATGCCACAGACACATAACTGGGTGAACCTTTTCAGATTGTGACTCAGCTTTGCTAGAGTCCCCAGTTAGAGATGCCCAGAGTTCTTAAGCACACTCTTTTTGCTTTGGACCACGACTTTAACCGCTCAGTCTCAAGCTTTTCACTTGACACCTTCACACCACAAGCACATGGTTAGGGACAGCTTGATTTAGCCGCTTAGGCCAAGATTTTATTCCTTAGGGCCCTCCTATCCATTAATGCTCAAAGTCTTGGATCCTTTTTACCCTTTGCCTTTTAGTTTAAAGGGTTATTGGCTTTTTCTGCTTGCTTTTTCTTTTTCTTATTTTTTTCTTTATTTTATTAAAATTTTTTTTTTGCAAGCTTTGTATTTTTCACTGCTTTTTCTTGCTTCAAGAATCAATTTTATGATTTTTCAGATTATCAATAACATTTTTCTTTTTCATCATTCTTTCAAGAGCCAACAATTTTAACATTCATAAACTTCACTATCAAAAAAATATGCACTGTTCATGTCATGCATTCAGAATCACAGAAAATACCACCACATTTAAGTAAATAAGACTATTTTTAAAATTAACTCAATTTCTCATGCAATACATCACTTTTTTTTTTTAGATTCAAGTTCAGTGAGTGGTACATGAAACATTTTTTTAGCATTAAAGTAATTAAATGAAAACTAAACTAGTCCTAGGATTCTAACTAATAAAGGATCATGCAACAAACAAAGCAAAATAACAGGAAACCGGAACATAACATAGAAAAAGAGGGGAGGAATAAAAATGAAAGGAACTCAACCACCTTAATTATCCTAGCGGTCGCTTTATTCTTCAGGTTGTGCTCCTTCGCGAAGATGATTCGCCTCCCTTTTGTACTAGAAAGCCTATAAGCGCAGCGTCAACACCAAACTTAAAGGTTTGCTTGTCCTCAAGCAAATAAGAACTGAAAATAGAAGAGACAAATATTAAATGAAAGAAAAAAATAAAAGGATAAGAGAATAAAAGAGAATTAGGATTGGGAGAGAGAGAAAACAGGGCGGTGCAAGCGACGCGGCCGCGTGGGGCACGCGATCGCGTACGTTGCGCATTCTTCATAATGACGCGATAGCGTCAGGCACGCGTTCGCGTGGATGGCCATATATGCTACTGACGCGAACGCGTCAGTCACGCGTCCGCGTGACCAAATTTGTGCTTTTAGCACACTTCTTGTCCCAAGCTGGCACAACTCTCTGCCCAAACGCTCTTTTACGTCGAATTTGCAGGTCACGCAATCGCGTCGGTGACGCGACCGCGTGGATGACGAAAATCACAAACGACACGAATGCGTGATGTACGCGATCGCGTGGGATCGTTTGTGCGAAAGGCTCCATTCTGGCGCCACTCCCGCGCAACTCTCTGTAACTTTTTATTTTTTCTCGCACCCCTAGATAACGCGTTCGCGTCAGCGACGCTGGCGCGTCGGGTGCCTTTTTTTTTTTTTTGAAATGTAGCTTGAGGTGTTCGGTTCCTGGAAGAACATAGCTGCATGATCAGAAAATTAGTGAGAACTTAATAAAAAAAATAAAATAAAATAACTAAGAAAAATACTACTACGAAAAAAAAAATATAGCTAAGGATACGAATTTATCGGGTTGCCTCCCGACAAGCGCTTCTTTATCGTCACTAGCTTGACGGTCAGCTCCTCTAAGGAGGAGGATCATAGGGGCTCAGCTCTTCACCCCTTACTTTGAACTTCTTTCCTGTGTCTCCATAACGTAGCTCAATATGCTCCAGAGAGAGGATTTTGATTACTGTATAAACCCATGCTGGATTGCTGGTCAACACCACCTTCATTCTTGGGGAGAAACCTTCAGTGGAGATCTTTTTGTTTCTCCATCCTCTGGGTATTTTTTTCTTTTTGGGGACCTCCTCCTTGGTGGATGATGCAATTCCAACACCAAACTTAGGTTTGATGTCAAGCGGAATTTTATCGGTTGTCACCACAGGAGGTTTGAGTTGCAAATTCTGCTGTGCATCATCAGGGGGTTCTTGAAGGTTTGGATCAATGAGCTCACCCTGCATGCACCTCTCTTCTTCACCTGTTGAATGTACATCTTTGAAGACATGAAAGACCAGTTGCTCATTATGCACTCTAAGCACTAATTCACCCACTTCTACATCAATCAGAGCTCTTCCAGTGGCTAGGAATGGTCTTCCTAGGATTATAGAGGCATTCTCATCCTCCCCTGTATCAAGAATCACAAAATCTGCTGGGAGGAAGAACTTACCCACTTTGACCAAGATATTCTCCACTAATCCGTATGCAGGCTTCATAGATTTGTCTGCCATCTGTAATGCTATCTTTGTGGGTTGTGCCTCTTGGATATGCAACTTCTTCATTACAGATAAGGGCATTAGATTTATGCTTGCCCCTATATCACATAGGGCTTTCTCAAAGGTTGTGCTCCCAATGGTGCATAGAATTTGAAAGCTCCCTGGATCTGGCATCTTCCTTGGCAAGTTATTCTGAATGACAGCACTACATTCCTTAGTCAGGACTACTGTCTCATCTCCCTTTAAACACTTTTTCTTTGACAACAGCTCCTTCATGAACTTGACATAGATAGGCATTTGCTCCAAAACCTTAGCAAAAGGAATATTGATTTGTAACTTTTTGAAGATTTCCAAGAACTTTGAAAACTGCTTGTCCTTGGTCTCCTTTTGAAGTCTCTGAGGATACGGCATCTTAGGCTTGTACTCAGGAGCCTTTGGCAGTGTAGGATAAATGTCAAGAGAGTCTGGGAATGGGTTGTCTGCATGCTTTGGAGGGGCGTGCTCTACTTCTTCCTTCTTCTCATCTGGAGCTTCTTTTTCAACTACATCTTCATTGACCTTGGTCTCAGAGCCAGCTACTTTACCACTTCTCAATTGAATAGCCTTGCAATCTTCTCCTGGGTTCACTACTGTATCCTCTTGAAGTGTACTTGCAGACCTCTCAAGTATTTGCTTGCTCAGTTGGCCCACTAGCACCTCTAAGTTTCTAATAGAGGCTCTAGTTTCCTGTATAACTTGTGCTTCCGTACTTGCCACTTGTTCACTTATTACAGTGATAGCCTTGCATTCCTCTCTTGGATTTGGAATTGTGTTACCAGGAAGGCTATTAGTGGTCCTCTGATCAATTTCATTAACCTTTGTGGCTAACTGACCCATTTGAATCTCCAGGTTCTTGATGGATGCTCTGGTTTCCTGTCTAAAACCTGTCAATATTGCTTCCAAATCATTGTTTTGTTGGAAACCACCCTGAGAACTATTGTTGAAGTTCTGAGGTCTCTGAGGTTGGTCTCTCCACCCAAAGTTTGGGTGATTTCTCCATCCCGGGTTATATGTCTTAGAATATGGATCATTGTTAGGATTCCTAGGGCCACTTCCCATGTAATTCACCTGTTCATAAGAAAGTTGAGCATAATCATAATTATCATTTTGCATAAAGTTACCTGTCATGTCATAGGAGGTATCTTGGGGTGGATTTTGAGTGTTGATAGATGAGACTTGCATGCCACCCATCTGTTGAGTAAGTAGATTTATCTGCTGAGACATAAGCTTGTTCTGAGCAAGAAGAGCATTAACAGCTTCTACTTCCAACACGCCTCTCTTCTGAGCAGTCTCAGAGTTCACAGGATTCCTGTTAGATGAGTATAAATATTGGTTGCTTGCAATCAATTCAATCAGCTCAATAGTCTCCTCTGGTGTCTTCTTCTTGTGCAATGAACCGCCTGCAGAGGTATCTAAGCTCATCTTGGACATCTCACCCAAGCCTTCATAAAAAAATATCTAGTTGGGTCCACTTGGAGAACATGTCCGGAGGGCATTACCTAGTCAGTAGCTTGTATCTCTCCCAAGCTTCATAAAGTGTTTCTCCCTCCTTCTGTCTGAAGGTCTGAACCTCTAATCTAAGCTTAGTCAGCTTCTTTGGCGGGAAAATTTTAGTGAGAAACTCTGTAACAACCTTGTCCCAAGTATTCAGACTCTCCTTTGGTTGTGAATCTAGCCATAGCTTTACTTTATCCCTCAGAGCAAACGGGAAAAGCATGAGTTTGTACACCTCTGGGTTCACTCCATTTGTCTTCACAGTATCACATATCTGCAGAAAATCAAATATAAATTGATTTGGGTCTTCATGAGGAAGACCATGATACTAGCAATTTTGTTGCACCAGGGTGACCAATTGTGGCTTCAACTCAAAGTTGTTTGCAGTTATAGGAGGCACCACAATACTTTTTTCGTAAAGATCCGCAGTAGGGGCAGAATAAGAGCCAAGCACTCTCCTCTGTTGATCATCCCCATTCGGATTTACCACATTGGCATTAACAGCGTTATTATTTGCCATAGTGGACTCTGCAGCCTTGTAAAGTCTTGCTTGTTGTAAACGTCGTCTGAAAGTCCTTTCAGGTTCAGGATCAAAGTCTAAGAGATGTTCTTTGTCTCTATTCCTGCGCATACACAAGCAGAAAACAAGAAAAAATGGGACTCTCTACGTCAGAGTACAGAGAAGTCCCTGTGAGATCACCTGTGTAAAATAATAAAATAAAAATACTAAATAAAAAATAAAAGAAATTTGAAAATTTTAAAAGAAAAAAATAAACAGAAAAATTAAAATAAAATTAATTGGGTAACACCAAACTTAAATTCAGAATTAAGAAAAAATATTGATACTAAAATATTTTATTTTATTTTATTATTTTTTTTTAATTTTTTTTTATAATAAAAATAAAATAAAGTTAGAAAGAAAAGATACGGTAAAAGAAGGGGGGGAATGTAAACGAAAGGGAGAAAGAAAGAAAATTAATCGTAAACGAAAACGAAAAGAAGAAAAATTAACGTAAAAAAAAGAAAAGAGAAAAATTAACGTAAAAAATGCAAAAGAAAAAAAAGAAAAAAAATAATAAAAAATATAAAAAAAATTATTTAATCTAAGCAATCAAACAACGAATAGTTGTTAATCACAGTCAATCCCCGGCAACGGCGTCAAAAACTTGATGCGGTTTTTTTACAACCACACTTACTAACCGATAAGTGCACCGGGTCGTACCAAGTAATACCTTACGTGAGTAAGGGTCGATCCCACGAGAATTGATGGACTAAGCAACAATAGTGTTTGATAGGCTTAGTTAGACAAATAAAAATTGGTGTTGAGATGCAGTATAAAAGAGATTAAACAATATAAAAAATATTGAAGAAGGGCAAGTAATTAAGTTGGGAATAATATATAGAGAAGGCAGTTAAGGTTTCAGAGTTATCTATTTTCTGGATTGGATTTTCTTATTAACTATTTTAATTATGCAAGATTTAATTCATGGCAAACTATTTATGACTAGACCCTAATTCCTTAGACCTTCCTAGTCTCCTCTAAAATTCATCAACTGCCAATTCCTTGGTCAATTAATTCCAATTAGAGGGTGATGATCGAATCCTAGTTTATATGCCACAAGAATCCTAATTATTCAAAGATAAAGGGATTATATGTCACATATCCCGTTAAATACAAACAATTAGAAATTCAGGATAATATGTTTTCAAGCTATTGTTCAAGTGAAGAGCTTTTCCAAGTTTTACAAGAACTCAAATAGAATATGGGTCATACTTCCGTTCCACCCAAATTCATAAAATAAAGAACGAAAACAATTATTGAAATATAAATCAAAACATGAATTAAAATAGAAAAATAATATTATCAATCCATACAATAGACAGAACTCATAACCTTAACAGTAGAGGTTTAGTTGCTCATGGAAAAGAGAAAATAAGGATTCAGGTAAAAAATGTACCCCTAATGGGATGAGGTGGAATCTCCCTCAGAACCCCCCCTCCAAAGGAAGGAAAGTTTCTCCCTTTTTATAACTAATCCTAATAAATTTAAAATCTAATATCTAAAACTAAAAATTAAAATAATATCTTTTCCTAGAATTAAAATTTGAATTTAAATTTGAATTAATTTAAATAATCAAATCTTCAATGGATGGATGGGGACCACTTGAATTGTCCATGCTGCAGCTTCTAATCTGTGTTTTCTAGGCTGAAAATTGAGTTAACACAGCCCAGAAATCGCCCTCAGCGTCTTCTGTTAATTCTGCAGATCGCTCATGTGACGCGTCCGCGTCGTCCACGCGTTCGCGTCATTTGTGCAGATTCCAGTCCACGCGATCGCGTCATTGCGATTTCCTCCATTCCGCGCGGTCACGTGAGCCATGCGTCCGCGTCGGTATTCGCTGGTCATCTCCTTGGCTTCTTCTCTTTCTCTGCAGAAACTCCATCAAATTCCGCCAAATGCTACCTAAAATAAACAGTATTGCACAAAACTCAAAATGGCATCCATAGTGGCTAAAATATAATTAATTCTTAATTAAACTCAACAAATTAGATGCAAATTCACTAGGAAAAGATAGACAAGATGCTCACGCATCAGTAAGCAAATGATAACATCGTTAGTCAAATAATAGATGGAAGGGCTAACGTGACCATTTTTAAATCTTTTGAGACAATTTTGATTAATTTATTCTTTCGGGATCTAATTTAGAGATCGGATAATCTTTCAGGGACTAATTTGGCTATTTACTCATCAAAACCCATTATGTAGCTTTACAAATACCACACTCGTATCTGTGCCATAGCAATTGGCAATGTAGTCATCAATCCCTCGTTGATCCTATACAATGCTATCTTCATTCCTTCCTTCAGGTTCAATTTAATTTTTGTTAGTTCACTTATTAAATTGTCTAACTGCACTGTTTTTTTTTCCTTTTATCTATCTTTCACAATGCAAGACAAGACCTCCAAGAAGGTAATTGGCAAAGGTAATGAAATTGATTATCTTTTTTGTGCTAAGAGTCGCAACCCACACCTAATATTGCTACTTGTCACTCTATTTCTCTTGTTAATACTGATGTATGGCATGCTAGACTAGGACACACCTCAGAAAAGGTTTTGAATAATCTTAGTCATGCTTTATCACACAAACCTCTCAAATTCAACCATTCTAAGTGTCTTGTTTGTCCATTCACCAAGCTTAGGCGTTTGTCTTTTCAATCAAATAAACAATTTTACCTTTGATCTGATTCATTATGACATTTGGGGACCCTATCGCGTTCCCACATGTAATAACATGTGATACTTACTTATCGACTTACCGTTGTTGATAATCATTCAAGATTTACTTGGATTTACCTTTTTGAAGAAAAAATCAAATGCTACTGATGTTCTTATCAATTTCTGAGGAAATCTGTTCGGTTGCAGAGTGTGGTGGTGAGGCAGAGGAGTTGCTCTACGCAAGAGAGGGAGACTCAGAAAATGTGAGATAGCAAAGAGAGGCAAAAAATGTGATTTCATTATTGTAAACTGATATATATACACTCAATGTGAGCCACACATTTGATAACTGCCTGACTAAATTCCTTACACTACTTTAACTAATTTTGATGTTAATTTACTAAGTGGGACAACTTGTTATAAATGCCGCCAAACTATCGATCTACTTTACTATAATCTGGCTACATCCCCCCGCAAGTTGGGGTATGAAATTTAATCAGACCCAACTTGACTTCACAAGACAAGAAAGGATTAGGGGCTACAGGCTTAGTCAAAATATCAGCAATCTGATTTGCTGATGAAACAGGGAGCAGCTTCAAAGTGCCTTCTTGGACCTTCTCTCTCAGAGTGTGGCAGTCAATCTCGATATGTTTTGTTTGTTTGTGAAACACAGGATTGGCTGCGATATGTAGTGCAGACTGGTTATCACAGTACAAGGTAATTGGCTTCAGAGGTGTTGCGTGAAAATATCGAATAAGGAAAGAAAGCCAGATACCTTCACATGTGGCGAGCGCCATTGCTCGATACTCCGCTTCAGCAGAGGAGCACGCAACAGTTTGTTGTTTCTTGCATCGCCATGACACCAGGGACTTGCCAAGGAAAAAATAAAATCCAGACACAGACCAGCAAGTATAGGGACAAGGTCCCCAATCTGAGTCAGAGAATGCTGTCAAGTTGAGGTGGTCTGAAGCTGAGAATAGAACACCTTTGGTTGGAGCACCTTTGAGATACCTCAGGACATGGAGTGCTGCCTTGAAGTGGGTATCAGTTGCACAGTCCAGGTATTGACTTAGCTTACTTACTATAAAACATATGTCCGGATGAGTATTTGTCAAATAGATTAGCTGTCCAATCAGTCTTCTGTATGCAAAAACATCCTGCAATTGATTCCCTAACGACTTTGACAATTTTGTGGTGTAATCCATAGGTGTGGTGATTGGTTTTGCATCTTGTAGTCAAAATTTCTCAAGGAAGTCCAATGTGTATTTTCTTTGATACATTGCTATGCCTCTGTGGCTTCTAGCAAACTCGAGCCCCAAGAAGAATTTTAATTCCCCAAGATCCTTAATTTTAAACTTGTCATCAAGCAAGTGTTTCACTCTCTTAATCTCTCTAAGATCATTCCTGCCTAAAACCAAGTCGTTCACGTACACAAGGATGCAAGTGAATGATGCAGCTGTGGACTTAGTAAACAAACAACTATCGGCCTTGGACTGAGAGTAACCAAACTGAATGAGCATGCAACATAATTTCTGGTGCCATTGGCGGATGACTTGTTTGAGGCCGTACAAAGAGCGTTGTAGTTTGCAGACAGAACCAAGTGGGGCTTGAAGACCTAAGGGTGGCTTCATGTACACTTCTTCGGGCAAGTCACCATGTAAGAACGCGGTATTGACATCGAGCTGATGCACAAACCAGTTTCTAGTCGAAGCAATGGTGAGCAAGACTCTCAAAGTAGTTAGCTTAATCACAGGACTAAACGTATAAAAAAATCGAACCCAGCAGTTTAGGTGAATCCCTTTGCCACCAATCTGGCTTTATGTCGCTCAACTTCACCATTAGACTTAAACTTGGTCTTAAAAACCCATTTACAACCAATCACCTTCTTTCCTTTGGGCAGAGGAGTCAGTGTCCATGTCTTGTTTTCTTCAAGAGCATTGAGTTCATCACTAATTTCCTTCTTCCAACAACTATGAGTGATTGCCTCCTCATAACTTCGTGGTTCAATGTTAGCAGATAAAGCAATCGAAAAGGCCCTGTGACCTGCTGAAAGAGAATTCAAGCACACATAACTGGAGAGAGGATATTTTTTGTGGCACTGACTAGAGGACTGTTGATCAGTGGTGGTGAATCGCATACAATGGTAGTCTTGGAGGTAGGCAGGTTTGTGTTTAATTCGAGTGGATCGTCGCACCTCTGGCTGCACATTAGGCAGTGCTAAATTCTGCATAGGTGGGTGTGATGTATCTAAATTGCGACTGTGAGCAAAATTTTGCGAATGTAAATGTGGTGAAAAATGTGAATTAGGGATAATTGATGATGCATGAGGAGTGAATTGAGATGTTGCCATGGGTGTGTGAGTGCAAGCAAAATCCGGGGCTAGATTAGGGGGCGTATATTGAGCTGCAGGAAGCACTATATTATCCAGCCATTGTGTATTAGTGCATGGATCCGAAGTGGGATCATGGTGGGGAAAAGGATCAACATGTTCATGTGACTTACAGTTAGTAGTTGTTTTTAAAGAAATGGGACCAGTGGTATTTTTGAAAGGGAAGAACTGTTCATAAAATTTCACATTCCTTGAGACTAGTATCTCTTGGATTTTTGTATTTAGTAGAACATATCCTTTGGTGCCTGATTTAAATCCTAAGAAAACACATTTTCTAGCTCTAGCGTCAAGCTTTCTTCTATGAGAAACCAAAAAAGTTAATGCATAAACCAAACAACCAAATACCTTGAAGTGTTTAATATCCGGTAAGGTATTATATAAGATCTGATAAGGGCTACAAGGTGCTATCTTATTGTGAGGTGTTCTATTTAACATGTGGATGGCATGAGCCACGGCATAGTGCCAAAAACAGAGTGGTAAATTTGAATTAAAGATGAGTGTCCTGGCTACGTTCAAGATTTCTTGATGTCGTCTTTCTACCACCCCATTCTGTTGTGGAGTTTCCACACAGCTGGTTTGGTGTATAATACCTTTGGTTTGGTAGAATGAAAGCATCAAAAATTCTTGACCGTTATCAGATCGAATGCACTTAATGATTTTATTGTGTTGAGTTTCAACAAGTTGGACAAAATTTTCAATCAATTTTCTGACTTCATATTTGTTTTTCAAAAAAAAAAATAACCAAGTGAATTTACTTTTGTCTTCAACCACTGTGAGAAAATATTTATGGCCCGAAATAGATGGTATAGCTATAGGTCCCCAAATGTCCACGTGCACTAGATCAAAAATATTTTCAGATTTGGTGTGACTTTCATTAAATGGCAAGCGTTTTTGCTTTGCATAGTGGCATGGAGAACATGGTACATCACTACTATGATATGTAATGAATGGATATGCAATTTTCATTTGTTGTATCTTATCACATGAGATATGTCCTAAACGATGATGCCAAAATGTTGCATCATCTGATGTATGAATGATATTGTGTGTGTGTACAGGAGTCACAGTTTTAGCTACATCACCCTTTATTGTATACATCAGTTCCGGTGCTGCTACCAAAACAGGTTTGATCCGCATTGTATACAATCCCTCCTTTTGATCAACAGCTCCAATCGTCTTCAAGGTAATTCGCTCCTGAATCTCACAATCATGTGCATTGAACAAAAAGGAACAAGAAAGTGCATCTGCTGCTTTTGAAATTGAAATGAGATTATACTTGAAAGTAAGAATATATAAGACATCAGTCAAGTAGAAGCTTGCTGAGAAGAAAATTGTCCCATAAATAGTTGTGACAACTTTAGAACCATTTGGCATTATGACTTGAACATGTTTTATTATTTTAACAGATTGAAAGAAATCGAGTGAGAATGACACATGAGCACTAGATCCTGTATCCAAAATTCAGTCATGACAATTTAAAATATGGCTGAAAATTGATAAAAGATAGAAGGTACCTGCAGATGGTGCATGTACAGATGCCAATTTCTCATTATTTGGGGGGTCACTACATTGTTGTTGGAACAAGGCAAGTAGGGCTTCCTTTTGCTTATCCGAAAACAACCCATCAAGACTGACTCTTTCATCTCTCTGGATTAAAGGTTCAATGCTGCTCTATACATTGCTCGCAGCAGTTATGGAATTTACTGAGTTCATGGCACTTGAGCCATCAGTATTCCTTTTGAATTGATTCCTTTGCATGTGTGGTGGGAATCCATGCTTGTAATAACATATGTCTACTAGGTGACCATTCTTGCCATAGTGGGAGCACAATTTAGGTGTCCCTCGGCCATGTCCTTTACTTCTGCCCCCACGACCCCTACCTCTTCCACTAATTGAACTACTTCCATTGTTTTGATAAGTCCCAAACGCATTCGTATTGATAGCATTTGCCATCATTCTTGCTTCAGGATCCATTGAGTGCATCAATTGTCTCTCTTGCTGTAAAAGCGAGGAGAAGGTTGCTGCTACAGTTGGTAAGGGTGTTACAAGCATTAGTTGGGAGCGTACATTCGCATATTGGTCGTTCAATCCTCGAAGGAACCTAATTACATGGGACTGCTCTCTGTACTCTTTAATCATGTCAAGATTCTTTCCACATTCACAGTTATAAAGGCAAAAACACATTGCAATAGGTCTAAACTCATCTAATTCCTCCCAAATACTCTTCAACTTAGTATAGTAAGAAGTGATGGTGAGTTCACCTTGTCTCAACGAAAACAATTTTTCTTCCAGATCTGCAATTCTGAACAAGTCTCCTTGATCGAATTTGTGCTTCAGGTCCATCCATAGCTTGTAAGCGTTGTTGCACCATAAGACGCTCTGGAGAATTTTTGGACTGAGAGATCTGTGTAGCCACGACAAAACAAATGTATTACAATGATCCCAGGCTCCGAAGGAAGGATCGTCCCTCTCTGGCTTCATTAAGGTTCCGTCGATAAATTGGAGTTTGTTCTTCGATTTGAGTGAAAGTGTCGCTGACCTTGACCACGAATGGTAGTTTGAGGTGGTTAATGGAGCATTCGTGAGTGAAATTCCAGGGGTTTCGCTACGGTGCAAATAGAAGTGACTAGACGAATCTTGCAGCAAATTCATCTTGGATCTTGACGCTTGTGCTTGAAATGTATTGAATTGGTCCATCATGCGTGCAAATTTCTGCATATCGCTCGCCGAGAATGCTTGGTTCTCCGAATTCACCTCTCTGTCATGCACGTTCGATTCCATTGATGATCAAATCGTGTAAGCACTACTTCACACGAATCTCATCAAGGATGTGATCTTGCGCAGGGTAGTTACACTCTTTTTGCAGAGTGTGGTGGTGAGGTAGTGGAGTTGCTCCACGCAAGAGAGGGAGACTCAGAAAATGTGAGATAGCAAAGAGAAGCAAAAAGTGTGATTTCATTATTGTAAACTGATATATATATATACACTCAATGTGAGCCACACATTTAATAACTGCCTGACTAAATTCCTTACACTACTCTAACTAATTTTGATGTTAATTTACTAAGTGGGAAAGCTTGTTATACATGCTGCCAAACTATCGATCTACTCTACTATAATCTGGCTACAATTTCATTGACATGATTGATAGACAATTCGATGCTAAGGTAAAACAGGTCAGATCCGATAATGCCAAAGAATTGCTTCTCAATGATTTTTTGCTTTCAAAGGGAATTCTCCATGAATTTTCTTGTGTAGAGAGGCCTGAGCAAAACTCGGTGGTTGAATGGAAACACCAACATTTGCTCAATGTTGCTAGAGCCCTCTTCTTTCAGTCAAAGGTCAGCATTTTTAAACTAAGAAACGCTCGGTTTCCATAGCAGAGCCTTGGGTAAAAATAACACTCGGTGCAATTATTACACTTAAATCATTTTTATGCTTTTTAAAACAAAAAACTTAACGGTCCTAAAGTAGTGAAATTCTTTATCGGGTAAGTTCTGACCCGCACAAAAGGCGTAACGATCTAGACACTGTCTCAGAGAGAGGTTCGATGAAATAGACATATCTATCAAGATGCGAACTACCTCCACCTGGACAAAAGGACCCTATGAAGCTTTATTGTTTCCTAGAATTGGCTTTGGGCTTTTCTTGTGCAGCTTAGGTAGAGGGCGAAGAAG
This sequence comes from Arachis hypogaea, assembly GCF_003086295.3. Lineage (NCBI taxonomy): Eukaryota > Viridiplantae > Streptophyta > Magnoliopsida > Fabales > Fabaceae > Arachis > Arachis hypogaea. The sequence goes on from NC_092047.1 coordinate 95,732,469, forward strand.
GCCTCCTTCCGAGGGACCCGACAGTGAGATACCACTCTGGACAAGATCTATTATCATTTTTCGCATCTCCTCAAAAGTTTAGAGTAGGTGAAAATTCGCCCAATTTATGGTGCCAATTGAACTTTGGGGTGAATGCATCTTGATGGCGACCTTCTTGGTGAATAGACTGCCTAGTCCAGCTCTACAACACTGCACTCCCTATGAAAGACTCTTCCATAAGCAGCCAGATTATCAGTCATTAAGAGTCTTTAGATGCCTTGCTCATGCATTCACTTTAGCATCCCAAAGGATCAAGTTCACTCCAAGAGCAGCTCAAGCTATGTTTATTGGCTACCCGTATGGCTTCAAAGGTTACAAGCTTTATGACTTGAGCAACAATAGAGTTTTTATCTCTAGAAATGTCTCATTTGGCGAAGATGAATTTCCATTTGTCAAGATGTCGAGCAGTCCTTCCTCTCTTATCGACAATTTTCCTAAAGTTGTCATGCCTCATAAATTTCACAAGGCCAACATCAATCAAACTCTAGCAACAACTGTCGTTCGTCATCAGCCACCCTTTTCTCCCACTCCATCAATTCCTTTGGAGCAACCTTTACCACCTGTCACAGCCCCAGAACCTGAACTTGTGCCTCAACTCCGGCAGTCCTCTAGGCTCTCTAAACCACCTCAGTACCTTAAAGATTACCAATGCCACAACTTTCAACACCTATCCAACTATCATTTCAGTTTTCTAACAGCGGATGATGCAATACCTGAACCCACTTTCTTTCATCAAGTAGTTCGGAGAAAGGCCATAGGTGAGGAGTTGAAAACCATGGAGGCCACTAACACTTGGTCATTGGTACCACTACCAAAAGGGAAACACACCATTAGATGTATATGGGTGTACAAAGTGAAGTGTAAGGCCGATGGCTCGATAGAAAGGTATAAAGCCCGTTTAGTTGCTAAATGCTATACTCAACGAGCTGAAATTGACTATAAAGACACATTTTCCACTATAACTAAGCTCACTATAGTTCGGGTACTCCTATCCTTGGCTGCCATCAATTATTGGTCTTTGCTCCAAATGGATGTCAATAATGCTTTCCTCAAGGGGGACTTATTTAAGGAAGTTTACATGGATCTGCCACTGGGGTACAAATCCAAGAGTCCAGACTTAGTTTGTAAGTTGAACTAACTTGGCTCAAGGAACTCCTGTCAGACTTCCAAATTACAATTCCGTTCTCCATGTTGTTTTGTGACTCGCAGTCAGCCATCCACATTGCCTCCAACCCCACTTTTTATGAACGAACTAAGTATATCGAGATCAATTGCCATTTTGTTCGAGAAAGAATGGTGAATGGGCTGATCAAGCTTATATATGTTAGAATTCAGCACCAACTTGCTGATATTTTCACCAAACCCGTCTTTTAAACTCAATTTAGGAGCTTAATTTCCAAGTTTAGCACGTTGAATCTATACATGCCAACTTGAGGGGAGATATTACGACTAATATGTAAATTAAGTAGTTAGTTGAGTAGTTAGTTAGAGATTAGTTATTGCTGATATAAGCAGGGGTAATTAGTTCATTTTTCTGATTTTCTGTTAATGTTTCCTTCACATAAGCCAACGTGTATGTATATACATCATATGTGAGTTGTGATTAATCAATGATAGTCATTCTCTCACCACATACAATTCTCTCTCTCAATATATATAGACACATTACACATATACCTTGTGTATTGTATGTGTTCCATCAAAATAATGAGTATGTAAGGCCCACATCGGTTGGAGAGGGGAACGAAGCATGCCTTATAAGGGTGTGGATACCTCTCCCTAGCATGACGCGTTTTGACGAGTGAGTGTGGGGGGCTTCGGCTAGCATCCCTATCGTCAAAGGCAAAACCGTGAGGCCTTGTGTGCCAAAGCGGACAATATCGTGCTAGCGAGTGGTCTGGGCTGTTACAGAGTACACGTTTTTTTTTTTTGGACAGGTGATGAGTATACTTTGAAGTATTAAAAATTCTCTCTTTTATTGTTTTGAGTGTTAATGAGATTGAGAAATTCGGATCAGATCTGTGGGTTGGAGCACTGTTTCCAATCTCATCAAGTCCCATGGGGTTCCCCTGTTGACGCTGACATTATTACTTCTTTTTGTGATGTGTTTTTATTGGGGTTTTGCTTTTGAACTGAATAAAATTCTGTTCAAAATTCTATTGGGGTATTGCAGGTGATGTTGGCACAGCAGCAATGGTGGTGGAACCATTGGTGTGGTTATTGTTATAGTGTTAAAAAGTGGTTAAAGTGGGGGTGATAGAGGATTATAAAAGTTTAGAGAAAAAGACAAATAGGTCCCTGACCTTTTGTTCTGCGGACATTTTCGTCCCTAACCATTGAAAAATACTTTTAAATCCCTGACCTTCACAAAACTTGGACGGATCAGTCCCTGACAGAAGCATTTGGATGGATCAGTCCCTGACGGAGGCATTTGGACGGAGGGACTGATCCGTCCAAATTTTGTGAAGGTCAGGGACTTAAAAAGTATTTTTCAATGGTCAGGGACGAAAATATCCGTGCGACAAAAGGTCAGGAACCTATTTGTCATTTTCTCAAAAATTTATTATTTGAGAAAATAGAGACAATAGCAATGTCAAAAGTTGAAGATAAAAGATAGTGACAATTTAAAATTTTTAGTTAATTCTTGTAAAAAATCAACAAAAATTTAAAGTTTTGCTATGTTTGTCATAAAACTCATTTTTCGTAAGTATAACATTAGCTTCGTTTTGTTTACAGATAGTTCTATCAGCATTCTGATTCATGAATTAAAATTGTTTTTACACAAAATTATGGCATCTTTTTCTTTTTCTTTTTCTTTTTCTTTTCTTTTTGGGTTGAAAATTTATTTGTTGCCAAAATTTCATAGTCATTTGGATGACGATGACTAAATTCACCTTTGATCTTGTCGTACGCTAATCAAAAGTCAAAACACCACCAATTTTTGTTCTCCAATTTCAGGCCCCAAGGACGATGTTCAAGTGGTTACAGCTTTAAACTTTAGAATGTAGACCGACCAAAACAAGCATAGGGAGTAGAATATAGAATTTGAAAAGGAATACAAATCTTCAAAAGTTGTTTGATGAGAAGTTATTCCGTAATCTTGGAAAAGACAATCCTACCAAGAACATATATTTACATACCTAATTTAGTACTTTATACGTTAGTCCAAACAAAGATTTAAATATAGTTAGGGATATTTAAGAAATAAACCCTTTTGATGTTTTTATTTAGATTATTTTTGTGACAATTTATAAAAATGCACTACACCTTCAAATTATCCACATAAATTTTAATATTAAAATAATCATCTACGTACCTAGTAAAATGAACATATATTATATCCATTATTCACATTGTTTAGTATTTTCATTGTCTATCTATACTTTTTCTAAATTCAACTCAAAATCTCGTTATTGTTCATCCAAGTTATTCATAAACATAGTCAGGAAGAGAACTATCGGTATTCCTGTCCCAACCTAACTGATATTAGTTAAGTTCATATTCATGATGTGCAACAAAGTGCAAATACATCGAGTTCTAACTGAAAATTACTACAGTTTTATGAATACATAGGATATAGATAGACATATGTAACAAAATTAAAGCATGAAAAGGAAAAAACAATAATAAGCTCAAAATGCATATTATTCAAGTCATAAGAGCAAGCATATCTGACTTACTAAGGTGGTGATGTGTGTCTTCATCTTCCATGTTGCTCAGGGAGCCCCAGTTTGCATCCTGCTTGTTCCAGAAACCGAGTAAGCCGCAAGTGCTTCGCCGCCCATTGTTCGGCCAACTTCTGCTCCTTGGTCTCGGCATCCCTCCTTAATCCGGCTAACTGTTCCCTGTACTCAGCTTCAATTCTACTCAAAGCAGCCTTCTGCTCTTCCTCGAGGGCTTTAATCTTCGCTTCGATTTCTTCCATCTTCTCCCTCCTTCGGCTTGCCTTCTCCGACTCCAACTGCAACTCCACCCTTCTTAACCTCCAGGCTGCCTCTTTCTTATGCGCGGCCAAAGCATGATGTGTTTCTTCCAGCTCTTTGCAGCACTCCACCAACTCAGATATCAGCATGTTATCACCAGAAGCCGGAAAAGGTCCACAAAGAGGCACATTGCCTAAAGCAAACGAAGCATTATCCGGTGCTCTCTCCGGTTGCATCCACGGAAATGGTGGTGTTGCCACGGTTGGTGAGGAAAGACTTAGTGTCACGGATGGTGAATTTGGAGGGCCGGTTGTAGCACTATGACTATGAGAATTGGAAAGCCAAGAAGGAAGCACAGGGGATGCAGGGGCCGGTGCATCCGCATGAAGAAATGGCCCGTTGGAAGAAGCCATAACAAACGAAGGCGAAGGGCTGTCCTTAACTAGCTTCTCGGCGAAACTCTCTAGTATGTGCTCGTACTTGCTATCGTTAATTGGTTCGGTAATTCTGTTAATCTCCTTTTTCTGTCTTAGCTGTTTCTCTTTGAACACTTCCCACCACTTGCCTAATCTCTTAGCAGTCCGACCGGGGACTTCGGCCGCAATTTTCTTCCATTTGTTTCCGTATTTCGCTTGGAGGCGGATCACAAGACGCTGCTCTTCTTCGGTGAGAGATCCTTTCTTAATGCCTGGCTTAAGGTAATTCTTCCACCTTTCTAAGCATGACTTCGCATCCCGGTTAAGAGGCGTGTTCATGCGCTGCGACACAAGATTCCATTCCCTTGGACCATACTGTTTGACATAAGCTCGTAACAAAGCATCTTCTTCAGCTCTCCAACGTTGCCGCTCCTTCATTTCCAACTGCAAATCCCACAACCCATTGCTTGAAGCTTGAGCTCATGTTGTCTCTAGAAAAAGTTATGAAGAAACTCAACACTTCAATTTCACAGTGATAAAAATATACAGACAAGGAAATATCGAAAAACAAGGATGGATTTGGGTTGAATTTAATGCTACAGCAATCCAAGTTGAACTAATAACAGTACTTATATCTTTGTAAATCGATATAATCTCTACCTAAATACATCAACTTATGATTGTACCAATAAAATTTAAAGTCAAAACGACTATCGATATGGAATGAAGGAGCTAGCATGCATATGGCAGAGAACTTTTGTTACACTTTGCGCATAAATGAATACTACCAAGATAACATAAATGGTTAGTTAAGAGGAATTAAAATAATTATACAAATTTAATTAATTGATACTACCTTGATAACATAAATGAAAAAAATATTTTTAAGCCTTAAAAAAAATACAAAAGTGACATACATCATGAAACTGAGTGGTGAAGAAGACAGAACATAGAAAAGAACATGATTATTCAAGGATCAAACAAGTTGACTTCACATCAATAACAAGAACGGCTAGTCTTAGTGCAAAGATTTTGAGAACAAACAGTGAAAATAATCAAGTTGCATGTCATTTTATTTTGCTATCAAGTTTCATTACTTGTTTCAATTGGAAAAACGATCTGATCTTATCTCACTAAACAGGGTTTTCCGTACGGATCAATCTCTGGCACTGGACTAACAAACAGTTCTGAGTACCTATAAATTCCTTGAATCACAAAAACTTAAAAACATTGAGAGTCTCAATTGAAACAGGAAATTCTGAATTAGTAGTTCCATACATTCTTCCAGAAATATTTAGCATTAAAAAAAACCCACGAAATTAACCACATTATCAATGGTGAGAAGTCCAAATCCAAAGCAAAAAGAAAATTCATTCACACCAAACATTGTAGTTTCATATTAATATGAGGAACAAGCATATATAAACATAACCAGATTCAAAATCTAGAAATCAAATTGAAGTATAAAAACCCAAATTCCCAAAATTAAAATAAAATATGAAGAAAAACATGACATTGAACAACACTATGCCACAGGACGCATTATCACTATCAAAATACATAACCATTTTGATAAAATAATAATGAATAATAAAAAAGAACATTGCTGAAAAACCTCACCTCCACCAGAAAGCTTCAAGAACACATGGTTCTGATAAAAGAAAAACAAAGAAGCTTAGCTCTTGAGAGATGCTCAAAGAGTGAAGAGGATGAGCAAACACCTGCTCCCTAACTACTCAGCAGCACCTATGTAACACATTAAAGAACAAAATTTCTGCTCACTTAACTCACTCAAAGGAAAACAAATACATAAAAATATATAAAGAAATAAATAACAGAGTGGGAATGAGGAGGGAAAAAAAAAAGATAAGAGACAGTGTAGTGAAGTCTGAAGTGTAGCTTAGGGGGTTACCTTCTCTCTGGTGAGTGGTGAACTGGTGATTGTGAATAGGGGTTGACGTACTCTTCTTTCCTTTTTCCTTTTTCTTTTTTTTTTTCTTACACTAGTCACAATATGTAATTATGTATGTACGTATGCTTTATTGCTATTTGGTTGAAATTAAAAAATATAAGATAAGTTTAATTGGATTTTTTAAATAAATATTTTAAATATTTTATTTATTAATATAGGTTATTTAGACACCATTTATATTTTTACATTCTATTACATATCTTATTTACAATATAAAAAAATAATTATGAGTATATTTTGTTTATATTGTAAATACGATATGTGAAAATAAAATATGTATAATTATGATATGTTCATAATTAATTTATTTACACGATAAACGATATATATATTTATAAATATAAAAATATATTTTTTAAAATAATAAAAATAATTTAATTTAGATTAATTTAAAAAATAAAAATTGATATATTTTATTATTATTTAAATTAAATAAAATATTAATAAATATTGTAATTACATCATTAAATTTTAAAAAAAAATCAAATATAAGAATAATTACAAAAATTGGATTTATTTTATTGACGTCAAAATCCTCTCTCATTATGTGCGGTTTTATATGTTTTCCAATTTTTTATATTTTACATTCTCACTACTTGTGTGAATTAAGTCTCCTCTTCTCTATAGTAGGTAAGAAACCAATCTTTCTTATTTATCATCCATTTAAATTTTTTATTTTTTTTATTTAAATATATTTTTATACACAATAAACAAAATACGTGTATTTTTTCAAAATTTAAATATCTTATTTCTAAACGAGATGCGTGCAAAACAAAATTTAATTTATTTCATTTACTGTAAAAGAGATACATTTATAATTATTTCGTTTATACTATAAACGAAATAAATCATGTGATACAAATTGATAAATACGCTACAAATTTCATATTTCAGTAAATAATATAACTAAGTTATTTATTTAAAAAAATTTCTAAGTTTAATTAGAATAATAAAAATATAGAATTACATATATTCTTTCTAATTTTTATTTTTAATTTTTACAAACGTTACAATTTTGATAAGTTATCAAAATAAGGATTTGTTTAGTTTTCATTATTAATTTCTATATTTGTTTTTAATATTTCTAAGTTTTATAATTTTATGATTGGAAAATGTGAAAAATAAGAACTAAAAATAAAAAAAAATGTACTATTTTATCTTTTTTATTAATAAAATAAAAAATATTAAAAATTAAAAATACAAATCAAACCGAGCATAACATTTTTACTAATGGACACTACAGAAATTCCAAATTGAATACTCAAATTCAATAGGAAAAAAGCTTATTTTTTAATTTTTCAATTAAAGTGCTTCAAATATTACTTTTCATGAATAAAATGTAAAATAATAATAACAATTATAATAAAGGTCACCGAATAAAATTAAACTCAAGTATACAAACCAAATAGGAAATTACTCATGTTCTTTCCAAAAATTAAAAGATAAATTATACTTTTTCGTATATTATCGCGTAATAAGTATAATTGTATGCATACATAACTTATAAATAAATATTTATTTTATCTAAATATAGAGTATTATATTTAAATTAAATTCTAAATAATAAATTTATTACATTATTTTTTTGGAATTATAAAACTTAAGAAATACTTGTATAGTTCTAGAATATATTTAATTTGTGTTTCAAAATTTATTTTTATTTAAACTTTAGTTATGTGTTTGATTAGTTAAATATATTATATAATTATTTCACGAGACCTATGGCTATTACACAATAATGCACGAGAGATGATAATTCACCCTTCAATTAAAACAAAAAAACACCAGAACAATATAATTGCCAACAAAATTTATCTTCAACAATTACATTTGTATTATAAGTGTATCCCATATAAGTATATAACATACTAAATACATACTCTATAAAAGAGATAATAAAAATCAATTCAGTTATTAAATTTACATGTCTAATTTTAATATTAATTTATTTGGTCTTGATTTTTTAAGCTACTCAATTTGTTCTTTAAAGTTTATAAAGAGTTTAGTTGTTTTTCCATATTTCGCCTTGATGTTAATGAAATGTTGATGTATATTGTTAAATATTGCGTGGCATGCTAACGCAATTTGATATTATATATCACATGTCACAAAATAATTTGCTATTATTAATTACACATATCATCTAATAAGTCACTCATTTTTAAGAATCGACATTAGCAAGTATCAAGAATGAACTTTTAAGGACTAACTGAATTTATGATTCTAAAATTCAGCACCCAACTAATTAACCGAAAGAATTAAAAAATTAAATTGATCAACATAAAAATTCAAATATCAAATTTAACAAATAAAACTTTAAGAAGCAATCAACTGTTATCTGATCTCCTTCATCAAATATATATCTCTCGCCAATGAATGAGTATGACAAGACCAAAAGTTTTTACCCGAAACTTCACGGTTTCTCTTTTCTTTTTTACATTTTCACTTTCATCATTTATTGAAATTTCAAAATATAATGGAAGCAGGCAAATTATGAATAAAAAGGGAAAGAAGAGAGGAAAAGGCACTAAAGACACAGGAAATGTGTGTTAAAATGAGAGTAAAATTATTAAGTTAATGTCTAGATCCCCCTATTAATCCTACCACTGCTTGACTTGCATCTATTTAAGACGAGCAACAGAAGTCACTTTAGTCCTATATCTCTTTGATTCAGGACTTAATTGAATTAAAACACTCCTGACTCATGTACCAAAGAAAACAAAACACTCCCAATTCAGCTCTTATTATAGGGAGCCCTATAGTAGATGTAGGATAAAAATTTACTTTGCAGGACACAATGTTTTTCTAAGAGTGGAACTTTATTTTAAATATTAGACAATTTAATTATTTAAAAAATTAAATTCTAATTTGTTATTTCTTAAAAAAATAAAAATATATTTTTTAGAGAATTTAAACGAAATATAAGATTCATTTATTTTTTGATGAAAAATAAATTTATGTAAAAATTTAATTTTGATATATTTTGTGTGTATTCAATTTCGTAACCTAATGTTATTTTAAATTGTCAATAATAATAATTATTATTTTTATATGAATTATGTGAATAATTATTCAAAAATATAATTAAGTAATTGTGTAAAATATTAATGTATTAAAATTAAATTTTTTATTTAATATAAAAATTATTAAAAATTTATTTAATTTTTTTTATATTTTAAAAAAAAATACAAGAAGAAGCACTATAATAAGACATGTCAAGTCATGCATTGCATGTTATGGTGGGAAGGGCAATGACATCATGGAGAAGATATATTGTTAGAGAGAGAGAGAGAGAGAGAAAATATGCGGTGGTATTTGGGAGAAGACAGAGCACTGAAACTGAAACAGAGCAGAGAGAGAGAGAAAGAGAGAGAGAATAGACAAGACATGAAAAGGAGTGACCCCACAGGCACAGCGGGCAGTGGGCAGTGGGCAGTGGGCAGTGGCAGAGAGCGTACGTTGGTTTCAGCGCTTGATGTGCGAGAAAGATGGCACGCGAATGATAAGGGAGCCACCATCTATGCCTCTTCCCTACATTCATTCATTTCCCACTCTCTTTATTTATTCTTTTTTATTTTTCTAACTAATTAGTTATTTCTCTCTTATTTTATCATTTTTTTGGGTGAAATAGTTGGTTTCAGGTTATTTCAAACTTCCTTTTCTTCTCGACTACATCCCACGGCTGATTTTTTTTTATATAGAAAAAATATTAGTATTTTTTTGGAAATAGAATTATTTGGTGTAATTATAGATGGGTGAATTTTATAGGTGAGAAATCAACATGTGGGAGCGTGTTGCAACACGTGAGGGACGTACTGGACACGTGGCAGCATTCTAGCCAATACGTGATGAGCGTGTTAGACACGTGACAACATATTGGCCAACACGTGGGGACGTGTTGCAATACATGAGAAACGTATTGGATGATATCTACAATACTATAATACATTTCAAATATCAATATTTAACCAAAACACCATCTCTATTTTCATATTAAAAATAATTTCTGACATCCAACTTTTATTTATTTTGTTTTACTTCATATGATTTAGAATAATAATCACATTTGTCGTATTTTATAATATTTTAAAATATTTATTTTTTGAATTTGGTGTTAATATATATATATATATATATTAAATATTTAGAGTACTTTTTATTTGTATTTTTATTTTTTTGTTTTCAATTTTTATATTTTGAAAAAATAAAATTAAAAAATAAAAATAGAAAGAATAATTTTATTATCTTTACTGTTTTCTTTTTCTTTATAAAAATATAAAAATAAAATAAAAAATAAAAATGTAAACTAAATAACCATAAATTTTTAGTACATGTATTATGTATTATTGTATTTATTAAAAAAATTAAAGACTTCAGCTAATAGTAATTAGATATTAGATATTGCAATAATGGGACGTATTTATTTTGTTTTTTTGGTAAGGATAATGGGACGTATTTTGGCAATACCCAACTCTACAATGGGCTAAATTTTTTTAATATTGCGCAAAGATGTGTGTTATATTTGACTTTATGTGAGTTTTATCTTAAGATAAATTATCAAATTGGTCTCTTATTTATGTGTGGCGTAATTCTGTTTTAATTTTTAAAATTTAAAATATCTTATTTAAATTTAAAAAAATTTTATTTAGTTTAATGTAGTTCTACCGTCAAGTCAAAGTTAAATAATTAATGAAATGTCCTATATAACAGCAGTACAAGAATAATGTCGATAATCTAAAAAAAAAAGTAAAAGTTCTAAAGACACAAAATCAACTGTAGATGCATCAATATATTTATTTATCATTCTTCTTAATTCTATAAAATATATTTCATTTAAATTGTAAAAAAATGATAAATAAATATATTGATGCATCTACGGTTAATTTTGTCTTTCTTGTATTTATTTTCTAGGTTATCGACTTTATTCTTGTACTGCTGTCATATAGGACATTTCGTTAATTATTTAACTTTGACTTCAGGGTAGGACTACATTAAAACTAAATAAAACTTTTTTGTATTTAAATATGATACTTTAAACTTTAAGGATTAAAATAAGATTACGCCCAAACGTAGAAAATCAATTTAATACTTTATCCTTTATCTTATTATGAAAAAAAAATTATTTTTCAAATAATACAAAATGTTGGTGTCATTTTATGTAAAAAAAAAAATCCAATTATTTAAAAAATTGCCATTGACGTTTTGCATAAAAAAATATATTTTTTTTAAATTTTAAAAGAAGAAAACAGCATTGTCGTTTTGTGTTTAATCTTTTTTAAATTATGAAAATAGAAAACAGCATCATCGTTTAGCTATTTTAACGAATTTAAAAATTAAAGTTGATAAAAAAAATTATTGATTTATTGCAACAAAAATGAAAAAATTAATGCATAATTATCAGAATCGATAATTAATACGATCGTATGTCAATTAGTGGGTTGTTAATTCATCCGATTCATCCAGTCATAATTAAATAAAAATATAAAATTATAAAAATAAAATTAAAATTAAAATTAAAAATTAAAACTTAATTTACAAATATATTAATAATAATTAAGTATCAAGAATTAATTCTTAAATATAATTTATGACACAAAAAAGATAATAAATTAGTTACTAGTACAAAATACTTTCTCAATTTAAATGAACAAAAAAGAGAAAAATATAACACAATCAATATATCAAATTTGGTATCCATGTTTAAAAAGATAAAAATAAAAATAAAATTCGTTCAAGGTCTACTATATAATTATTTTTTGTCACATATAGCAATAAGAAACATGTTAGCAAAGTGGTAAAGGAGGGGGCGTTGCATTCACAATGTCCCCTTCGAACCTATTGAAGTAGACGTGCGGAGCTCCTTCGGTAGTTTGGCGGCATGTGGGTGCATCAAACTGGTCAGATTATTGGTTCATCGATTTTCTAATCGAACCGGCCGGTTATGAGTTAATGACGTTTTGTGTTCGTAGAAATAAAAATATAAAACTATGAGAATTGATTGGATGTGTGAGTGAAGTTACAAAACAAAGTGATGGAGTGTAACCGTTGGCTTAGAATTTCTTCTCGGAAAGAGGAATAACTTTGTTGCAAGTATAGTTCCAAACTGACAAATAACACTCAATCAAAGTTTAATTTTGTTTGTCACAAGTACAAACCAATAATAATAACCGAGAGTATTAAATTTCGGGTCGTCTCTCAAAGGAATTGCTGTGAGGTATGCGTATCATTGGTTATGAGATTCATGGGGTGGTTTGTATTTAAGAAGACTATAATCTAAATGACACTAAAAGTAAATCAACAACTAAAGATAACAATTACTAAAAAGAGGCATTCATGTCAAGGATTGAGAATCACGACTTTCTATCCTAGTCATTAATTATCATACAATACTTAACAAGAGCTAATCATATTTCGTCATCTCCAACATCAGAAGAAGGTATAATCTTATCTTCATATTAAGAGAAAGTCAAATAGGACTAGTTAACCCCAATCCAAAAGTAATGTTAATAGATACAAGACTAACTAATCACTCTAGATCACCAATCTAAATTGGGTATTAATGACTCAAGATTGTCCAATTTCTCTTTTCAAGCCAAGAATGCTCAAAAACTACTCTAACATCCAACCAAACATTTTGTCAAACACTCTCGGAAGGCATAAAAGGAAAGCATGGTAAAAGGGCAAGAATAATAAAATCTACAACTATCCAAAACAAGAAAATCACAATAACAACTCAAACAAGAAAGAAAGAAACATAAAACATCAAATTGCATTAAAGAGAATCCAAATCCAACAAAAGGGTATGAATATAAAAGTAACCAAAATGAGAAATTAACAAGAGAAACTAAGAGAACAAAGATGTAGGAACAAGAAATTGCAAGAAAAACTAAATGAAAACAAGAATTAAACCCTAATTCTAAGAGAAAACTAAACTAAGAATCCTAATTTCTATAGAAAAGAGGGAAGTTCTCTCTCTAGAACTAAGCTAAGGCATATTTCCTACACTATCTAATTGCTCCCCCCTTGTTCTCTTTTGAATTCTACATCAAATAGCTTCAGAAATCGCCCCCAGCGTATTCACTATAATGAGGTCACGTGATCAATGTCACGCGTGCACGTGGCTGACGCGTGCGCGTCGCTGGCAAATTCCCTCCTCACGCGTACGCGTGGCCATGAATGTCCTCCTCACACGTACGCATGGATGACGCGTGCGCGTGGCCTTGAATTCTCCAAATGCTCATTTTTTCATGAATTCTCCACTTTGCATGCTTTTCTCTTCACTTATTCCATCCAATCCTTGCTTTATAAGTCTGAAATGACTCAACAAACATATCAAGGCATTGAATGGAATTAAAGTGAATTAAAATTGGCAAATTTAAAGCCTAAAAAACATGTTTTCACTCTTAAGCACAAATTAGGGAGAATTACAAAAGCATGCTATTCACTGAATAAATGTGAGATAAGTTGATAAAATCCCCTAAATTCAACACAAGATAAACCAAAAAATTGGGGTTCATCACAAAGCCAACCAGAAATCACACTCCAATCAATAACATCAATCAAAGTTAGTCGCGTTGCCTATTTAACTAAAAAGTATGGAAACATGGTTGCTATGTACTTAGAAAAAGAAAAGAGGTTAGTTGAAAAAGAGTTAGCTATCACATAACATAGCAAAAATGACCCTTAGAACTTGAAAATTTTTGAAAGATAAAAATAGGCAAGCTCACAATCCAACTTTACAAATCGTGCATTATACCAAAATAAATGATTTAAAGTATGTGTAGCATACAAGTCAAGAAAATAAGAGTTAACATGTCATCAAGGCATAAGAATAAGCAATTCATGTAAGAAACAAGCAAAAATAATGTTCAACAAAGCGATCATAGCAAGTTCAAACACCAATATGCTTTCCAACTTTAAAATCACAATATTGAAATATCCCAGCCACAATTTCTCAAAATTCCAGCAGCAAATTTAGAAAAAACAGAAAGAGTACAATGAATTAGAGATTTCACCACTATTTATGATGAATTTTGGGTTGAAAAGAGTGGAATTTATCAACTTATCTTGCATTTATTTATTCAAATTACATATTTTTGTAATTTTTTTCTAATTATGCTTAATTGTTAAAAATATGCTTTTAGGCCTTTAAAATTGCTAAATTTAATTCAATGTTATTCCATTCGATGCCTTGATGTGTTTGTTTGAGTGATTTAAGGTTTAGAAGGCAAGGATGACTTGAAAAAATGAAAAAAAAAAGTATGCAAAAGCAGAGAATTCATAAAAAAAGAATATTGGAGATTTTCATGGTTCTGCATACGCATCTCCTGCAATTTGTGCGTACGCATGGCTTGTACCTACGTACAAGTAGCAGCACGTGATTCGCTTAAGTGAACTCGTGGATCGCGATTTTAAGCCCAATCCAACTATTTCTGAAGTATTTGAGGCAAGAATGCAAGGGAATCAAAGAAGTAGTCATAGTAGGAGTTTAGAACCATGTTTTAGGTTAATTCCTAGAGAGAGAAGCTCCAACTTCTTTCTAGTATTTTAAGATTTTTAGTTTAGTGTTTTCTTAGATTTAGGTTTTAATTCTTATTTTAATGTAGTTTTCTTTACAATTTCTTGTTCTAGTATCTTAATTTGTTTAGTTTTACTTGTTAGTTTCTTTATTTTTGTTAATTTTAGTTCATGAAAACTTGTGTGAATTCTAATTTTTCTTTATTGAAATTTAATGTTTTCATGTTCGTTGTTGCTTGTTTGAATTGTTATTATTACTTTCTTATTTTAGTAGTTATAGATTTTATTATTCATTCAATTTACCATACTTTTCCTTTTATACATTTCAAGTGTTTGTTCAAATGTCTTTCTTAGTTTTAGAGTATAATTTTGCATTCTTGACTTGGAATTGAGGACTAAGGTGACCTTGAGTCATTGATGTCCAATATTGATTGGTAATTTATGGTTGTTAGTTGGTTTTATTTCCAATGACGCTAGTCTTTCACTAAATCTAATTAGTGAGTTGGTTAGGACTTGTGGATTAAGATCAATTATGCCTATTTTACTTTTCCTCGATGTTTGGGGATGATGAAGTGGGATTAACTCTTCTTAATTACCACGTTTGTAGTCAGCGACTTGTATAGGAAACCTTAACTCTCAATTCTTGCCAAGATACTTTTTAGCACTTGAATTTTTTTGTTTGCTCTTTATTTTCTTGTCTTTTGCATTCAACTCTTTTTTTTCTCATAGCCAATGATACGCGCACATCACTATGATTTCTTTGAGAGACGACCCGTGATTTAAAACTCCCAATTTTTATTGATTTGAATTTATGACAATAAATTAAACTCTGCTGCAGGTCATTTGTTGGTTTAGAATTATACTTGCGATGGGATTCTTTTTGAGAAAATTCTAGACCAACGTTTGGCCCACATCAGAGATATACTAATCCAACCTCTTGGCTTCATTCCGTTGCACACCACTTTTGGTAAAGGTACAAAGTCGAGTACTATAAGTACAGACTACATTGTGATCGACGTAGTCTCAACCTACAATGCTTTGATAGGTCAGAAAACATTAAACTGGCTTGCTGCAATCGTTTCTATCCCTCATCTCTATATGAAATTCTCAACCTCTGAAAGAATAGCCACTGTTATAGAAGATAAAAAATTAGCAAAAAGATGATACAATGAGAGCCTAAACCTAAGTGGATGTACGAAAGGGAAAGAAGATAATACTATCAAACTCGGTGGTGTCCGAACATGAGAGGATCTGAGGCCACAACCCGATGGAAAAACTGAAGATGTTCAAATTGGAGACCAAGCTAAAAAAACAACAAATATAAGAGATAATTTGGATAAAGAATTAAAAGCAGATATTGTCAAGTTTCTACAAGAGAATTCTGACCTCTTCGCATAGATGGCCTCCATTATGCCCGGAATACATCTTAACCTCATGAGTCACAAGCTCGCCGTTTATTCAGGCTCACGACTGTACAACAGAAACGATAAAATCTTGGCCCTGAAAGAGCACAAGTCGCTAAAGAACAAGTCCAAGTTTTGTCAGAAGTCGGGTTCATAAAGGGAAGTAAAATATCCCTTGTGGCTGGCTAATGTAGTACTTGTGAAGAAGTAAAACGAAAAATAGAGAATGTGTGTTGACTATACTGTCCTCAACAAAATTTGTCCTAAGGATTCATACCCTCTTCTCAGCATAGATGCCTTGATGGATTTGGCTTCTGGCTAGGTATTTGTCCTTTATGGAACATATTCAGATACAATCAAATTCCAATATATAAGTCGGATTAAAAAAAAACACCTTTCATTACTTCAAGAACAAATTATTGTTACGTGGTTATGTCTTTCTATGATGACTGATTTAGTAATTACTTTTTGGGTTAAGTACTTTTTTTGTCCTTAAGGTCTGAGGCTAAAATCAAAATCGTCTTCGACCTTTTTTTGTTATTAAAATCATCCTCAATGTTACAAAACGTTATAAAATCGTCCTTTTCTACTTCAATTTTATTTTTTTTACCAAATTACCCTTAATAATTAATAAAAATAATTAAAAATAATATTAAAAACCTAAAACAAAACCCACCCCACCCCCCACCCCCCACCCCTCACCCCACTCGTATCTCTTTACTTTTTCCCTTCCCCATCCCATTCCTCATACCCCTCTCTTCAAAACCCCAACCCCAATCCCAACCCCGATTCTTCTTCTCTCCGTTTTCGCCGCCCTACTTATTCGCTTCTTCTTCTGCAGTGAAGCAGGAAGAACAACAAAGTTCTGGTTTAATGATGATGAGGTTTGGTGTAGTAACCGCCATCAACAACGGTTCTTCTTCTTCATCTTCTTCTCCTTCTCCTTCTTCTAACTCCTTTTTCGTTTCCCTTTCGCATCACCATGCTTACATAGATCCACAATCTTCTTCTACTTTGCATTTGAATAACCCATTAATTCATGTTTTTGGGAACAACAACAACAGTAATCCGTTGTTTCTCTACTCTCAGAGATTTTGATAACCATGGCAGTTACGATGGTGGTGGTGATTATCAGTAGTGGTGGGGGTTCTGGAACTTTGAACGAAGTTTCAAGAAGCTATTCGTCGTTCTTCTTTTTTTTTTTATTTTTTTTTAATTTTTGAAGAACATAAATATTATTATTATTTTTTTAATTTCTGTTGTTTTGCTGTTTTTGGATCTAAAAACTGAAATTGTGGTTGATGATTATTGAATTATTGTTTAATCTGAATTTTTTGTTGATTTATTTTGTGAATGTTGTTGTTAATTTATTTTGGGGCTGTTGTTGTTGCTGAAAAAAAAAGTGTTGTGAATAATGAATGACTTTGGTGGCAGTGGTGATGGTGGTGAGGAAAGGGAGAGGGAGGAGGTGCGAAGCGATGACGATGATGTGAAGTTAATGGTAAGGCTGTGGAGATTTTTTTATTATTTTTGTTTAAAGGTAAAATTGTCCAAAAAATATTACTTTTGGATACAATGACGATTTTATAATATTTTGTAACGTTGAGGATGATTTTAATAACGAAAAAAGGTCGGGGACGATTTTGATTTTGGTCTCAAACATTAGGGACGAAAAAAATACTTAACCCTTACTTTTTAGTGTGTATATAGTATTTTTGTACATAATATTCAAAGAATATATTATTGATTAAATCTTAAATCTTAATAATATAAAAATAAAATATTAATTTAAATTATTAGTTAAAATTAATAAAAAATATTATTTTCCTAATATTTTTCTTTTGTATATTAAAACCAACTGAGAATTTTATTACTTTTATTTTAATAATATCATTTCACACATGATATCTTTTATATAGTATTTTTGCATAAACTTATTAAAAATAAAAAATAATATTACCAAAATGAAAATGAAATTACAATTTCCTTGTATAGTTTTCATAATTCATGTCAACGGTGGATGTAAAAAATTTGAATTGTTAACAACTGATATCTGAAGAACATGACATGAGAGAAGCTGCAACCTGTGAGTGGCACTTGCTTACGTCTTCTGAGCAATGTGTTATGGTGTGGGGAGTTGCCACCCATTCCTTTTACCCTTGTCCACTTCTTTCCCCAACTGTTACTTACATAATCATTGTACTTTAGAGTAATGGTAATATACCATTGTTGTTGGTGTTTTTCTTTTCCTTTTTTGGTTTTCTAATTGGGCCATGCTTCAAGATCCAAATTTGAACACTGAATTTAACGATGGTTTCCTGTTTGTTTTGTTCTCCAGGCTTTTAGCCCCGTTTCAATACAAAAAAAACCGATGGTAAATCAAACTCAGACCAAAGATAAATAGAAAGAATGATGCTTCTAGATCCAAATTTGAACAGTGAGTTCAACTATGCTTGAGATTGATCCAAATTGCGCGGATTGCTCTGGCTGCCTCGAAGACTCTTCTTTTCCTTGTTCTTTCTCTTATCTATCGCCCTTGTGTTGTGAATTTTTTGGGGTTGTTTTTTTTTTAGAAGGGAGGTTACAGGGGAGGGAAGGGGATATTAATTCATTAAAGTGGATAGTGTGAGAATTTTAGTGCTGTTTTCTGGGGTGGGGTCTTAGTCCGGGTGGGTTTTAGTTTCACCCGGGCCTCGTCCAAAACAAAAAAAGAAAAGAAAAGAAGAGTACATCAAACTAAGACCAAAGAACTAGCTAGAGCCAATGAGCCGAAACTTAGATGGCATATGTCCCTCCTTCCTGTCTAGAGGTTTGTGGTTCCAACCTCATATGATAATAACAAAAAAAAAAAAAAAGCAATTAATAATCCCATATGACCACCAAAAAAAAAAAAAAAAAACAAACAAACAAACGCATATGATATCTATTAATTAATTTATTAATCCAGTTGGGCTACACATTCATGCAATTTTCCATCTAAGTCCATCCAAGCTGGTTCAATATAAAAAAAGTCCAATCTCATTAAATGAAACATGAATTTCACACGTTCCAACCCCCCGGGAAACGTTAACATTTGTTTGCGCATTGAATATGAAACATCGTTCCTTCTTCAACTTTGAAACCGCTATTGGAGAACTTCGAATCTCTCTTAAAATCACTCAAAACTCGATTGTTTTCTCTGCTAAAATTGGTTCTACTCAGGAATCACGAGAAGATTTCGAAAGGAAGAAGAAAAAAACAAACGAAAACAAGAACAAAGACTGCAAAAGGTATGAGAAAAACTACTGTTCATTTAAAATCTCACAATCTCGCGTTTATCCTAGTTGCATTTTAGGTTTACTAGATTGAGTTGCTTCGTTTAGTAGATTGACTTATTCTGATTCTATTTTTTTTGGAATGGAAATGTGTTCTTATTTACATTCAGTTAAGTGGAGTTGCTAATTTTGATTCACTTGATTATTAGTGTGTTCAGTTAGGTTCTTTTGCATGCGAAAATACTTTTCTAACTGTTTGAATGTTTATCACGTTTTATTCAGTACATCAAGGGAGTTCGGTTCAGTGGAGTTAGTCATTTTCATTCACTTGATTGTTAGTGTCTTCAGTTGGGTCATTTTGCATGTAGAAATATTTTTTTGATGATTGAATGTTTATCACGTTTTATTCAGAACATGAATGGCGTTCGGTTCAGTTGAGCTGGTCATTTTCATTCATTTGATTGTTAGTGTCTTCAGTTGGGTCCTTTTGCATGCAGAAATGATTTTCTTGCTAATTGAATGTTTATCACATTTTATTCAAAACATGAATGGTGTCCAGTTCAGTTGAGTTGCTAATTTTGATTCACTTGATTGTTAGTGTGTTCAGTTAGGTTCTTTTGCATGCAGAAATGCTTTTCTAGCTGTTTGAATGTTTATCACGTTTTATTCCGTACATCAAGGGAGTTCGGTTCAGTGGGCTTAGATATTTTCATTCACTTGATTAAAATATGCATGCTTGTGCTTGTCGGTGTATTAAGTGAAGTATTGACCAAATTTTTTTGCCCTTACAGCAAAAATGAAGAAGACAATAGTAACAAAAAAGGAGATGCCACGCTATAACATAAGCATATGTACACATTAAATATATTTATCACCTTTCATTCGAATAAACTCTATTTTGTATTATAAATATATCATGACATTCTGTTTCGAAACCTTACAAAAAACTCACGATTGCAGATGCCAGCCAAAGGCAATAGCAACCGTGTTCAAGGTAATGAGTCAGGAAAAGAAAGATATTGTTGAAGAAACGAGATTCGGTGCACTAGCACATGTCCCAGAAATGAACACCTCTCACAGCCTCTTGAGAGAGCTGATTGATTGCTATGATGACTATAATGGATGCCTGAAAACTCTCCATAGAAAAATATACATAACACCTGACAAGGTAGCAGCTGTGCTGGGCATAAATTATGGAGGTAATACATTTTCCACCTTGCGCTTATTTTGATTCATTGCTTGCTTTATTTTCGGTTCATTTGTGTACAAAAAATAAAACTGAGCCTATTTGATTGGTTAAAATATTGTAGGCAATCATTTTCCTGAAAAAGTTTAGTACGACAGTCTAAATGAGGCAAACAAGCAAATAATTGACGGCTTCAAATGTGTTATGTTGGCATCTTTGACAAAATCTGTCCTCGATACGAGTGTTGAAGGGGAAGAGAACCGGCAGAAATTTTGGAGGAATTTTGTCATCTTCGTCCAGAAATGCTTCTTTCCACCAATGACGGTAAGCACGGCCTCCCCGATCTATAAGCCGCCTGCCCTTCGTGTGGACAACATTTGACAGTGGGATTGGGCAAATCATGTCCTGACCTTCTTGAGGAAGGGGATTGAAAACAGGAGAAAGGGAAAGAAACAGTCCGTTAACGGCTGTGTGTTTGTTTTGATGCTAATTTATTTCCATGAATCCAAGTTCCCTCGCTTGGATGCAGCTGATGCTCCTGGGCCACCGTGGGTGGCCCACTGGACACTGAAGATGATGCTTGACCGGATTTCTCAGGAAGCAACTGATACAATGGTAAATTAAACAAAAATTTCCCCTGAAATTTTGGTTCAGATACTTCTAAAATACTCTGCTAACTAAATAAGCTTGTGTTTTAGGGACTTCTATACAGAGCACAATTAAGGGAAGAAAAGACAAAAGAAAAGAAGGTAGAAAAGAAAACAATTTTTCTGAAGGAGGAAGAGAAGGGAAAGCGGAAGAAAGAAAAAAAAAGAAGATTGTTGTTGTGGATTCTTCTTCGGAAGAAGACAGTTTTTCTGAATTTGAATCCGAATCTGAATCCGTGAAAGCACCACCAGCCAAAAGAACAAGACAACAGAGCCTGGTGAAAAAAAACAAAAGATTGTTCTGGCAGATTCGAAAATAACAAGCGAATCTGAAAGCAGCCCCATGGATTCAGAAAGAACAAGTGAATTCGAAAGCCAGTAAGTTTGATGTTCATTTGGTTTTGTTTTGCTTGTATTTAGTTAAAATTGTTCTTATGCGCTTGTTCTTATGTATTGCAGAGCAGAAGAAGAAATTGAAAAAATAAGGACAAAGAAAAGAAAACAACCACAGAAGGTGGTTAGAAAAGAAAGCAAAAAAGGAAGCATGTGCCGACGGATTCGAAGAGCACAAACGAATCTGAAAGACAGTAAGTTTGGGAATTGATCATTTTCGATTCATTTCTGTGATTGTATAATGTTCATCTGGTTTAGTTTGGCTTTTCTTTGCTGAAAATTATTTGTGTGTGCTTGTTAAGTAAATTACAGCTGTGATATTGTTCTCCGGTATAAATTCGATGTGTTTGTATGTGTTGCAGAGAAAAAAAATCGAAAAACTCTGACATTGAAAAGAAAACAACTGGAGAGGGATGTAAAAATACAAAGCAAATCAAGCAAGATTGTTCTGACAGATTCAGAAAGCAAACTTGAGCGAGTAAGTTTCTGAAATCATATCTTAGGTTAATTGATACTTTTATTTTAGCTTCATTGATACTTATTTTATGAATTTCAGAAGTGAACCAGTAAGGGTCAGCGCTGCCGAAAGAAGAAGAGAGGCGTTGCAGCTGTTAAAAGAAAAAAGAGCAAAGATAAGAAATGATGGAGCTCAGACAACAAATGTTGCTCCGGATCGCTTTGACTCGACATAGACGCGAAATGATTTATCCGAGATGTAAGATTCGGTTTCTTATATCGAGTTCTTCTTCTTTGTTTGCTAACTTTTCCGAAAACCTCTTCTAATTCCTCTGGATTCATTGAGTAATATTCATTATTTTTCTTAGACTGCCGACTGTAAATCTAGGCAGTGAACTTCTCTTACAGAGTCAGACGAGCTCCACACCGTCTGTAAATGCCCTAGCTAATACCAGGTATATTTGTTCATTGCAGGCTTTAACTTTGATTCCTTGGATTCCAAAAATGTATTTAAGATATTTCTAGACCTTTGCTTTTAATCTTGGTTGCTGATTTTAATTTGGTATCCTTTTTATAGGAAAAATACCCCAGAAATCCCAGTAAAAGTTTTTAGAAGAAAGAAAATCCATCAAAAACAGAGTTTACAAACTCCACTTGTGTAAGTTGAAAATATTTATGTTGGTCTTTTAGATTTAGATAATAATTTTTGTTTAATTAATCACATGGAATTGGTGTTTAAATGTTAGTAGCACTAGACCTGCTCCTGACCTACAAATCATTAAGGTTCGAGAAGAAACTCGTTCTCAACCTTTAGATATGTGAGTTTTTCAATGTACAGATTAAGGTTTCTCAGTACCTATTCTAATCGTTCAACATTGGCTTCTTCCTTGTTTACATTCTTTAGATTTCCTATTGCGGTGTCTCTTCCGAGTTCTTTTAAGGAAGAGCTAATAAAAGATGCCTTTTCCTATGTCCCTTCTGAAAGTATAACACAAGAAACTTCTGTTAATGAGTAAGTTGCACATAAAATTCTTTTTATTAGTTTTAATGGTATAGGATAATAATTTGGGGTCATTATTGAACTATTTTCTATTTAATGCAGTAGCCCTTCGGAACCGCAACAACAGCCATACGAAGAAGCACCGGCAGAGCAATCGGAACAAGAAGCACCTGTCGATGTGTAAGTTTTACTACTTGTTTAAAACTGGATAATTTTGGTTCATTACATGCTTTACTTGTGGATCATTTGAATCCAGAAATCAATTTCATGTGTTCTTATATTGGACTCTCATCTATTTGTTACAGCTGTCCTCTGGAACCCGAAAATAGGCCGGTGAGGAATCTTCCCCGACGAGGACGAAGCCAGAACCTCTGTTGAATGTGTAAGTTTTAATTAATATCATTTTTTATAATCTTTCGTGTTATATGATATTGCCTTTCTATTGTTCCTTTAAGTTGTAATTAGAATTTTTTTCTTAGTTTTAATGGTACAGGACAATAATTCTGGGTTGTTACTGAACTCTTTTCTGTTTAATGCAGCAGCCCTCCCGAAGAACAACAGTAGCCGTGCTAAGAAGCTCTGGTGGCTGGCAATTGGAAGAAAAAGCATAGCCTGATTTGTAAGTTTTCTGCTTGTTCAAATATGCATAATTTCGGTTCATTCCATGGTTTAATTGTGGTTCAGTTGAATCCAGAAATCAATTATTCTCTTCTGTTTGTTATAACTGCCCTCCAAAATCCGAAAGTAGGCCGGCGAGGGATCTTCACCGAGGAAGACGAAGCTAGAACCTTCGTTGAATATGTAAGTTTTAATTAGTATCATTTTTTTATTATATTTCATGTTATATGATATTGCTTTTACATTATTGCTTAAAACTTTACTATGTCATCTTGTAGTGTTGCTCGTCCTTCTTTGTGGGAACATGATGCACCTTTATTCGACCTTGGCATAAGTCCCCCGACATCTCAACCAACTCCCCCGACCTCTCAGCCGACGGTGACATGGCTTGAAATCCTGGCAGAGGCGGTGATAGATGCTGGGGTGGCAACGGCATTGAAATTTGCTGACGCAACAAGTGCCGAGCCGACCTTCACAGCCGCTGAAGTGTACAAAACTCCAGAAAAAGAGAAAGAAACCACGAAAGAGCTGAAGGAAAATTTTTATCATTGGACAACACATG
This sequence comes from Arachis hypogaea, assembly GCF_003086295.3. Classification (NCBI taxonomy): domain Eukaryota; kingdom Viridiplantae; phylum Streptophyta; class Magnoliopsida; order Fabales; family Fabaceae; genus Arachis; species Arachis hypogaea. The sequence continues at coordinate 95,756,855 of NC_092047.1, forward strand.
TGAAAGAAACCAAAGATAGTACCAACGAAATATGACGCTATATTCGTCTTGAAGCATGAAGTGAATTTCGAGGGACTTAGACATCATTTCTTGTCTCTAATGGTATTTCTAAAGACTCTTATACCGCATATCTCATAAATTTTCTTCCTATAGGTGGTCAATGCACATTGTATGATTCTCAACGACATAAAATGTCCTCGGTTTCAGGAAGATATATACTGTATGCCGACGGATATGGTGGTAAGCCAAATTTTTTATTCCCTGAATAATTTACTGGTTCATTTGAGATTTGATTGAGATTCATTTTGCAGATGTTTATGTTGGAAAACCATGGCGAGAATTACATTGATCCAAAGACCAACATGGCCTACCGGATGGATGTCGATTAGTATGCCCACTATTGCCATTTTCTTGACAAAAAAAAACTCACATCGCATCCATTTGTAAGTTGTGATTTCTAAAAATTCTTTCATAATTCTCTCGTTTGCTATCGTTTGGACTGAAATTTTCTATCATTTTCCCAAACTTCAGCTGTTTGTGCTGATTTGCAATAGAGGACACTGGTGGTTGTGGATTACCGATGTCCAGAAAAAGGCATTCTATGTGTTTGACCCTGTGAACAAGAAGAAAGATGAAATACCTTACTTGAGAATTAAACTGAACAAATTTATTGTAAGTTATTTAAATCATACATATTTTCTTGTAAATTATTCAAACATGAGTAGAATTCGGTTCATTAGAGTTGGTGATTTGTATTCAGTTCATCCTTAAGTGTTCAGTTGAGTTCTTTTCCATGCACAAATGCTCCCCTTGCTGATTGAATGTTTATCACGTTTTATTCAGAACATGAACAGAGTTCGATTCATTGTTGTTGCTGATTTACATTCACTTCATCCTTATGTGTTCACTTGGGTTCTTTTGCATGAACAAAATGTTTTCTTGCTGATTTAATGTTTATCATGTTTTATTCAGAACATGAACAGAGTTCGGTTCATTGTAGTTGCTAATTTTCATTCACTTTTTGTATGCCTTTCAGGGATTAATAATCTCCCAGATGAGTGTTTACACTGGGGCGGAACCCTTCATGGAAGACGGAGAGGGAGAAGAAGCAGAGTATATCAGGATGAATGGTCAATATACAAGGTAAAAATCTTTCTCTTCTATAGTGCTATTTTTAATGTGTTTTATTTTGTATACTATTAATCATATTTTACTTAATTCTTGCTTAACTATGATTGTGCAATATACGTCATGAAATGGCTTGAAACAATTGATCATCGAAAGATCAAAAAATGGAAGAGGTATCAATATAAAGCTTGGACACAAGTAAGTAGTTTCTAAATTAATAAAATTCTTTCATTTCTTATTTCAGTTGGATTCATTTCTTATGTAACTAATTCCTTTCAATTGAAATTTAGGAAGGGATTGATGCCTTCAGACTCGAATATGGTCCAAATATTCTGCTACACAAACTGAACAAAATTAGAGACCAAGTGATTCGGGCATCTGAAGCAATAAGACTCCCGAAGCCATCTACTGCCCTCTCCAATCCTTATTGTAAATTCACATCTGGGGATATATATAGTAAATAGGATATACATTGTTTGACTGGTTGTAATTAACACTATTTTGTTTAACTTGTTTAAAAAAGCAAACACTGCTTCTTTCAATGTATATATGTGAATATTAATGTAAATGTTAATGTATATATCTGATTCAAGATGGATTAGTCATTGTCTTATCGGTCTGAGATGTTAATGTATATAACTGTTGGAACTATCTGACTGCTATTTTGTTACAAGTTCACAGTGAATGGAATCATGGTATTTATCAAACATTAAGAGTCTGAAAAACACAAATGAACTGAAATTAATACACTGGATGAACCGAAAAAGTGCATATATCAGTATTCAATTTCAGAAACACATGAACTCTTTGACATAACAAAATAAATTGACTATTCAATAAACAAAAAAGTGACTATTCAATAAAGAATTTCAAAAAGCTAATTTCAAACACATAAAAGTAACTATTCAATAAAGACTAACACTAGTCATAAATTAACCCTCCTATAACTTCAATGAACCAAAATTTGCTCATAAATGAATGGAAGTTTATGTTAATAAAAACTGAAACTCCTATAATCCTCTCCAGAATAATTCATATCTGGTGCATTGTAACGGCTTGAGCTTGACTGAATCGTTGATCCGCCGTCTAAAAGGTTCAACTGCAAAAGAGAAAATAAATCGTATATTAGCAAAATACGCAAATGAATTTTTCCCTAATCGAAAGTAAATCAATTTTACCTCGCTTGGAGCTGGCTTTTTCTTTTTCTTCGTGGCGTTTGAGATCTTTTTTTCCAGGTTTGATCCCAGTCAGTTCTTGGGCCGGCCTCTTGTTCTGACATGTGGCGGGCTTCGAAGGTCGTTCACGTCGCTCAACGTCGCTTCTTCGTGGGATAACAAATTTTTTTCTTTGCTTCTCGCTTGATATTCTTGCATATCGGCCATGACATTATCAAAGGCCCGGTGCAGAATTCCGGTCAGCTCCTCGGACTCTGATGCAAATTCGCAGATATTGTGCGATCGAAATACCAAATCGTCAAATCTCTTGCTTCTCGGCTCCAGTAGAGGCTCATCTTGGATGCTCTTGATGTGTGTGTGCCTCCTCTTTATGTTCTTGCTCCAGTGTTCCGGTATGTATTTCAGTGCCACGTTATCTACTCACTTGAAGCTTAAGACGCTCAGGGAATGGTGGCACAGTATGCCCCTTGACTCGAACAACAGGCACTGACACTTTACCTCTCGCGATACTGCGTCGTAGGTGACAAAAAACTTGTTGAACGTGGAGTTAGAAACCTGCTCTACGACTTCGTACGTTGTGAAACCTAGGGTGGAATTCACTGATCTTGTGATGCAGTTCACCTTTCCTCAGAATTGTTCTTGAACTTCCCTGAACTTCTCGTGGGTATAAACATGCTGAAACCGAGCCTCTATTGCTGATTTTGTTGTGCACGGTATCACACGGTGTGAAAATCTGCAGCATCGAATTCTCTCACTCTTTGCTCTCTGCTTGCTAAGCAATTGTCGTATTGTTTCACAAATTGACTCAAGGATATGTTGCGTGTGATGAACTTATTGAAAAATGCGTGCATGCTCTCGCTCCTTTGTGTGCTTCTCATCCCGGTCCAGAAGTGGTGATCCAGGTAAACTAGAATTTATATATGCCGATCTTCGTATGCTCTGCAGATTGAACCGAAAACATGAGCTGGGATAGACCGAAATATGAGCATGTTTTAATCAAAAAGTAAAGGCATAAAAATAATTCAAATTAAAATCTCAATTACCTGAGAGCCACTTGTTGCATCCGAGGCCGTACTTTGTGACGAAATCGTTCTAGTTTCTCTTGAATGCGTCTTTTATGAAAGAGTTCCGAACGATGTGACTCATCTCTTATTCGATTTCTTCATGTTGCTTGAAGCCATTTAGTTTGCTTGGGATCTTTTTCATGATGTGCCAGATGCACCACCGGTGAATTGTTGTTGGCATGCACATCTTGATGGCCCTTTGCATTGATGCGCATTGTTCTGTGAGAATCCCTTTTGGTGCCTTCCTTCCCATGCAACGGAGCCACAACTCGAATAGCCATTTGAATGACTGGATGTCCTCGTTTCTCATCAGGGCACATCCGAGAGGTGTCGACTGACCGTGCTGATTCATGCCCACAAAAGAACCAAAAACCAGATTGTACCTGCATATATTGACACTGTCACAAAGTGATGAATCAAAATGTGTGGATTTGGTGAATGTAAAGACTTAATTTGGGTGAATCGAATACCTTTTTGTGTTGTAGGTGGTGTCAAATGAAACCACGTCTCCGAAATACTCGCATGTAGCCCTGCTTCTTGTGTCGGCCCAGAATGCAATTTTGATGGAGTGGTCGCCTTCGAGGTTGAGCTCGAAAAAGAAATTTTGGTTCTTCTCTTTCATTCTTAATAGGTACTTTCCGAATTCTTTGGCATTGTCTTGTTTAGAAATATTTTGTACTTCCCTTGTGATGTAATTTCTCACGTTTTTTTCTATAAAACTTAGTTCCCGGTGACTGCCGGCTGCTGTTATGAATGATTGGTAAGTTTTGCTCGGTCCGATTCTGGCTTCCTCGTTGGTTTCGATGGTGTGATGCACAAACATGCTTAGCTCCTTGTGTTGTTTGAACATCTCTTCCCGGTTTGGACAGCAGGGGTGTGAATGATTCAAAACAGCTTTGGAAATTCTCCAGAGATTGACGTCCTTTAATATGTGTACGTAGATCCTGGCTGGACAGTTTATGCCGGCTGAGGGATTTGTCTTCAGAGTTAGAGATTCTTGGATTTTCACCTCCCATCTCTGGTGCATACGATTAGTTGATTCTTAATCTCGTCTCTCTTTCGAGTCGTGTTTCTTATTTTGGTAGAAAAACTGGAAAGTTTGGAATAATTTTTGTAGAACTTTCTGGCTTCTTCTAGTGTCTTGAAAATCATCCCAACTTTTGGGATAAATTGTTCATCCACAACACACCTGGTCTGCAGAATGAACCGAACATGTTATTATGGTTAAACAATTGTATAGTACTAAATGAACGGCACATTATCCATTATATAAATTCAAATTCAAACAGCTTTCTGCATAATGAACCGAACACGTTATTATGGTGAAACAATTGTATAATACTAAATGAACGAAACATTATCCATTATGTAAATTCAAATTCAAATGACTTTCTGCATAATGAACCGAACATATTATTATGGTGAAAAAATTGTATAGTACTAAATGAACGGAACATTATCCATTATATAAATTCAAATTCAAACAGCTTTCTGCATAATGAATCGAACACGTTATTATGGTGAAACAATTGTATAGTACTAAATGAACGGAACATTATCAATTATATAAAATCAAATTCAAAACACTTGTGTCTACAAATTAGAGATTATCAATTCAATTCAATTCAATTCAATTGAGAACACCTACGTCCATTCAATTCAATTCAATTCAATTTAGCAATTTGGTGCACAAAATTGTGATCTCAGGCAACGGCGCCAAAAACTTTGTACGCACGTCTTAATAAATTGTTTTTCATCCACAACTTCGATACAACTAACCAGCAAGTGCACTGGGTCGTCCAAGTAATAAACCTTACGTGAGTAAGGGTCGATCCCACGGAGATTGTTGGTATGAAGCAAGCTATGGTCACCTTGTAGATCTCAGTCAGGCGGATATAACATAGTTATGGAGTTTTCGAAAATATATAATAAAATAAGGATAGAAATACTTATGTAAATCATTGGTGAGAATTTCAGATAAGCGCATAGAGATGCTTTCGTTCCTCTGAACCTCTGCTTTCTTGCTGTCGTCATCCAATCAATCCTACTCCTTTCCATGGCTGGCTTTATGTAAGGACATCACCGTTGTCAATGGCTACTTTTAATCCTCTCTGGAAAATGGTCCGATGCGCTGTCACTGCATGGCTAATCGTCTGGAGGCATCACCCTTGCCAATGGCTGCATCCTATCCTCTTGTGAAAATGGTCCAAATGCTCTGTCACAGCACGGCTAATCATCTGAGGTTCTCGATCATACTGGAATAGGATTCACCCTCCTTTTGCGTCTGTCACTACGCCCAGCACTCGCGAGTTTGAAGTTCGTCACAGTCATTCAATCCCAGAGTCCTACTCGGAATACCACAGACAAGGTTTAGACTTTTCGGACTCTCATGAATGCCGCCATCAATCTAGCTTATACCACGAAGATTCTGATTAAGAGATCCAAGAGATACTCATTCAATCTAAGGTAGAACGGAAGTGGTTGTCAGGCACGCGTTCATAGGGAATGATGATGATTGTCACGTTCATCACATTCAGGTTGAAGTGCGAATGAATATCTTAGAAGCGGAATAAGTTGAATTGAATAGAAAAACAGTAGTACTTTGCATTAATCTTTGAGGAACAGCAGAGCTCCACACCTTAATCTATGGAGTGCAGAAACTCTACCGTTTGAAGATACATAAGTGAAAGGTTCAGGCATGGCCGAATGGCCAGCCCCCAAAACGTGATCACAGGATCAAAAATACAATCCAGGATGTCAAATACAATAGTAAAAAGTCCTATTTATACTAAACTAGTTACTAGGGTTTACAGAAGTAAGTAATTGATGCATAAATCCAATTCCGGGGCCCACTTGGTGTGTGCTTGGGCTGAGTTTGAATGTTACACGTGTAGAGGTCAATCTTGGAGTTGAACGCTAGTTTGTAACGTATTTCTGGCGTTCAACTCTGGCTTGTGACGTGTTTCTGGCGTTTAACTCCAGATAGCAGCGTAGAACTGGCGTTCAACGCCCTTTTACGGTCATCTAAACTCGGCCAAAGTATGGACTAATATATATTGCTGGAAAGCCCTGGATGTCTACTTTCCAACGCAATTGGAAGCGCACCATTTTGAGTTCTGTAGCTCCAGAAAATCTACTTTGAGTGCAGGGAGGTCAGAATCCAACAGCATCAGCAGTCCTTCTTCAACCTCTGAATCTGATTTTTGCTCAAGTCTCTCAATTTCAGCCAGAAAATACCTGAAATCATAGAAAAACACACAAACTCATAGTGAAGTCCAGAAATGTGAATTTAACATAAAAACTAATGAAAACATCCCTAAAAGTAACTAGATTCTACTAAAAACATACTAAAAATAATGCCAAAAAGCGTATAAATTATCCGCTCATCACAACAATAAACTTAAATTGTTGCTTGTTCCCAAGCAACCGAAAATCAAATAGGATAAAAAGAAGAGAATATACTATAGATTCCAAACTATCAATGAAACATAGCTCCAATTAAATGAGCGGGACTTGTAGCTTTTTGCCTCTTGAATAGTTTTGGCATCTCACTTTATCCATTGAAGTTCAGAATGATTGGCGTCTATAGGAACTCAGAGTTTAGATAGTGTTATTGATTCTCCTAGTTCAGTATGATGATTCTTGAACACAGCTATTTTATGAGTCTTGGCCGTGGCCCTAAGCACTTTGTTTTCCAGTATTACCACCGGATACATAAATGCCACAGACACATAATTGGGTGAACCTTTTCAGATTGTGACTCAGCTTTGCTAAAGTCCCCAATTAGAGGTGTCCAGGGTTCTTAAGCACACTCTTCTTTTTCTTTGGACCTTGACTTTAACCGCTCAATCTCAAGTTTTCACTTGACACCTTCACGCCACAAGCACATGGTTAGGGACAGCTTGGTTTAGCCGCTTAGGCCATGATTTTATTCCTTTAGGCCCTCCTATCCACTGATGCTCAAAGCCTTGGGATCCTTTTTATTTACCCTTGCCTTTTGGTTTTAAGGGTTATTGGCTTTTTGCTCTTGCCTCTTGGTTTTAAGAGCTTTTGGCTTTTTCTGCTTGCTTTTTCTCTTTTTTTTTTTTTGCCTATTTTTTTTTTTGCAAGCTTTGTTCTTTGCTGCTTTTTCTTGCTTCAAGAATCATTTTTATGATTTTTCATATTATCAAATAACATGTCTCCTTATCATCATTCTTTCAAGAGCCAACATATTTAACATTCTTAAACAACAACTTCAAAAGACATATGCACTGTTCAAGCATTCATTCAGAAAACAAGAAGTATTGTCACCACATCAATAAAATTAAACTAAGTTCAAGGATAAATTCGAAACTCATGTACTTCTTGTTCTTTTGAATTAAAACAGTTTTCATTTAAGAGAGGTGATGGATTCATAGGACATTCATAACTTTAAGACAAAGTTACTAAATACTAATGATCATGTAATAAAGACACAAACATGGATAAGCACTTAACATAGAGAAAACGAAAAACAGAAAATAAGAACAAGGAATGAGTGCACCTTAGTGATGGTGGCGTTTCCTTCTTGAGGAACCAATGATGTCCTTGAGCTCTTCTATGTCTCTTCATTGTCTTTGTTGCTCCTCCCTCATTGCTTTTTGATCTTCTCTTATTTCATGAAGGATGATGGAGTGCTCTTGATGTTCCACCCTTAATTGTCCCATGTTGGAGCTTAATTCTCCTAGGGAGGTGTTGATTTACTCCCAGTAGTTTTGTGGAGGAAAATGCATTTGAGGCATCTCCGGAATCTCATGGTGATGAGCTTCATTCGTCTCTTGAGATCCATGAATGGGCTCTCTTGCTTGCTCCATCCTTTTCTTAGTGATGGGCTTCTCTTCCTCAATGGGAATGTCTCCTTCTATGAAAGCTCCAGCTGAGTAACATAGATGGCAAATAAGATGAGGAAAAGCTAGCCTTGCCCCAGGAGAGGGCTTTTCGGTTATTTTGTAGAGTTCAAGGGAGATGACTTCATGAACTTCTACTTCCTCTCCAATCATGATGCTATGAATCATGATGGCCCGATCCACAGTAACTTCAGATCGGTTGCTAGTGGGGATGATGGAGCGTTGGATGAACTCCAACCATCCTCTAGCCATAGGCTTGAGGTCCAGTCTTCTTAATTGAACCGGCTTGCCTTTGGAGTCAATCTTCCATTGAGCTCCTTCCACACATATGTCCATGAGAACTTGGTCCAACCTTTGATTAAAGTTGACCCTTCTAGTGTAGGGGCGTGCATCTCCTTGCATCATAGGCAAGTTAAACACCAACCTCACATTTTCCGGACTAAAATCTAAGTATTTCCCCCGAACCATGGTGAGATAATTCTTTGGGTTCGGGTTCTTACTTTGATCATGGTTCCTAGTGATCCATGCATTGGCATAGAACTCTTGAACCATTAGAATTCCGACTTGTTGGATGGGTTTTGTTAGAACTTCCCAACCTCTTCTTTGGATTTCATGTCGGATCTCCGGATACTCATTTCTCTTGAGCTTGAAAGGGACCTCGGGGATCACCTTCTTCTTGGCCACAACATCATAGAAGTGGTCTTGATGAGCTTTGGAGATGAATCTTTCCATCTCCCATGACTCGGAGGTGGAAGCTTTTGTCTTTCCTTTCCCTTTTCTAGAGGATTCTCCGGTCTTAGGTGCCATCAATGGTAATGGAAAAACAAAAAGCTTATGCTTTTACCACACTAAACTTAGAATATTGCTCGCCCTCGAGCAAGAGAAGAGAGAATAGATGAAGAAGAAGAAAAAAATATGGAGGAGAGGAGGGAGTGGTGTATTCGGCCAAGAAGAGAAGAGAGGGTTGTGTTGTGTGAAAATGAGGAAGAATGGAGGGCTATATATAGGGAAGGGAGGGGGGGTAAGGTTCGGCCATAAGGGTGAGTTTTGGGTGGGAAATTGATTTTGAATTTTGAAGGTAGGTGGAGTTTATGAGGTAGGTTTATGGGAAAGAGTGGATGGATGTGAGTGGTGAAGTGGTGATAGGGAAAAGAGATTGAGGTGATTGGTGAAGAGTTTTGGAAAAGAGTGTTTATGGGATTGTGTGAAAGAGGGGTGAGAAGAAGTGAGTGGAGGTATGTGGAGATCCTGTGGGGTCCACAGATCCTGAGGTGTTCAAGGATTTACAACCTTGCACCAAATTGGGCATGCAAAATGCCCTTGCACACAACTCTGGGCGTTCAGCGCCAGATTGGTGCTTGTTCTGGGCGTTGAACGCCCATTTGTTGCCCATTTCTGGCGTTGAACGCTAGAACCATGCTTGTTCTGGGCGTTCAGCGCCAGCTCTTCTCCAGGGTGCAATTCTGGGGTTCAAATGCCCAGATGCTGCCTATTTTGGGCGTTCAGCACCAGAACCATGCTCTGTTCTGGCGTTGAACACCAGCCAGATGCTTCTTACTGGCGTTTAAACGCCAGTAAGGTCTTCCTCCAGGGTGTGATTTTTCTTCTGCTGTTTTTGATTTCGTTTTCAATTTTTATATTTATTTTGTGACTCCACATGATCATGAACCTAATAAAACATGAAAGAACAATAAAATTAGATAAATAAAAATTGGGTTGCCTCCCAACAAGCGCTTCTTTAATGTCAATAGCTTGACAGTGGGCTCTCATGGAGCCTCACAGATGTTCAGAGCATTGTTGAGACTTCCCAACACCAAACTTAGAGTTTGGTTGTGGCCTCCCAACACCAAACTTAGAGTTTGACTGTGGGGGCTCTGGTTGACTTTGTTTTGAGAGAAGCTTACTGTGCCTCTTTTCCATGTTTACAGAAGGGTAACCTTGAGTTGTAAATATAAGGGAGTCCTCATTCAATTAAAGGACTAATTCACCTCTATCAACATCAATCACAGCTCTTGCTGTGGCTAGGAAAGGTCTTCCAAGGATGATGGATTCATCCTCATCCTTCCCAGTATCAAGGATTATGAAATCAGCAGGGATGTAAAGGCCTTCAACCTTTACTAACACGTCCTCTACTTGTCCATAAGCCTGTTTTCTTGAATTGTCTGCCATCTCTAATGAGATTTTAGTAGCTTGCACCCCAAAGATTCCCAGTTTCTCTATTACAGAGAGGGGCATGAGGTTTATCCTTGAACCAAGGTCACACAGAGCCTTTTCAAAGATCATGTTGCCTATGGTACAAGGTATTACGAACTTTCCAGGATCCTGTTTCTTCTGAGACAATGTCAGTTGATCCAGATCACTTAGTTCATTGGTGAACAAGGGAGGTTCATCTTCCCAAGTCTCAATACCAAATAATTTGGCATTCAACTTCATGATTGCACCAAGGTACTTGGTAACTTGCTCTTCAGTAACATCCTCATTCTCTTCAGAAGAGGAATACTCATCAGAGCTCATGAATGGCATAAGGAGGTTTAATGGAATCTCTATGGTCTCTAGATGAGCCTCAGATTCCTTTGGTTCCTCAAAGGGAAACTCCTTATTGATCACTGGACGTCCCAGGAGGTCTTCCTCACTGGGATTTACGTCCTCCTCTTCCTCTCCAAGTTCGGCCGTGTTGACTATGTCAATGGCCTTGCACTCTCCTTTTGGATTTTCTTCTGTATTGCTTGGGAGAGTACTAGGAGGGATTTCAGTGATCCTTTTACTCAGCTGGCCCACTTGTGCCTCCAAATTTCTAATGGAGGACTTTGTTTCATTCATGAAACTTACAGTGGCCTTAGATAGATCAGAGACTAAGTTTGCTAAATTAGAGGTATTTTGTTCAGAGTTCTCTGTCTGTTGCTGAGTGGATGATGGAAAAGGCTTACTATTGTTAAACCTATTTCTTCCACCATTATTAAAGTCTTGTTGAGGCCTTTGATCCTTCCATGAGAGATTTGGATGATTTCTCCATGAGGGGTTATAGGTGTTTCCATAAGGTTCACCCATATAATTCACCTCTGCTATTGCAGGGTTTTCAGGATCATAAGCTTCTTCTTCAGAAGATGCCTCTTGAGTACTGTTGGATGCAGCTTGCATTCCATTCAGACTCTGAGAAATCATATTGACTTGCTGAGTCAATATTTTATTCTGAGCCAATATGGCATTCAGAGTATCAATTTCAAGAACTCCCTTCTTCATAGGCGTCCCATTACTCACAGGATTTCTCTCAGAAGTGTACATGAACTGGTTATTAGCAACCATATCAATGAGTTCTTGAGCTTCTGTAGGCATTTTCTTTAGGTGAATGGATCCACCTGCAGAAGTATCCAATGACATTTTAGCCAATTCAGATAGACCATCATAGAATATATCCAGGATGGTCCATTCTGAAAGCATGTCAGAAGGATACTTTTTGGTCAGTCCTTTGTATCTCTCCCAAGCTTCATAGAGGGATTCACCTTCTTTCTGTCTGAAGGTCCGAACATCCACTCTAAGCTTACTCAGCTTTTGAGGAGGAAAGAACTTGGCTAAGAAAGCCTTGACCAGCTTATCCCAAGAGTTCAGGCTATCTTTGGGTTGAGAGTCAAACCATATTCTAGCTCTGTCTCTCACAACAAAAGGGAAAAGCATGAGCCTGTAGATTTCAGGATCTACTCCATTAGTCTTAACAGTATCACATATCTGCAAGAATTCAGTTAAGAACTGAAAAGGATCTTCAGATGGAAGTCCATGAAACTTGCAGTTCTGCTGCATCAGAGAAACTAATTGAGGTTTAAGCTCAAAATTGTTTGCTCCAATGGCAGGAATGGAGATGCTTCTTCCATGTAAATTGGAATTAGGTGCAGTAAAGTCACCAAGCATCCTCCTTGCATTATTATTATTTTCGGCTGCCATCTCCTCTTCTTGTTCGAAAATTTCTGAAAGGTGCTTGCTGGATTGTTGTAATTTAGCTTCTCTTAGTTTCCTCTTCAGAGTCTTTTCAGGTTCTGGATCTGCTTCAACAAGAATATTCTTGTCCTTGCTCCTGCTCATATGAAAAAGAGGGACAGAAAAATAATAATAATAGGGGTCCTTTTTACCACAGTATAAAGGTCCCTGTGTAAGTAGAAGAAAAGAAAAAAAAATTCGAACACAGATGGAAGAGGGGGTTCGAATTTGGGTGAGATGAAGTGTTAGTAGATGAATAAATAAATAGAAGGAGATAAGAGAGAGAGAGAATTTTCGAAAATAATTTTTGAAAAAGAGTTAGTGATTGTCGAAAATAGTTTTTGAAAAAGGTTAGTAATTTTTCGAAAATTAAAATAAAAAATTAAAATAATTAGTTAATTAAAAAGAAATTTTGAAAAAGAGGGAAGATATTTTCGAAAATTAGAGAGAGAGAGTTAGTTAGGTAGTTTTGAAAAAGATAAGAAACAAACAAAAAGTTAGTTAGTTAGTTGAAACAAATTTGAAAATCAATTTTGAAAAGATAAGAAGATAAGAAGTTAGAAAAGATATTTTGAAATCAAATTTTGAAAAAGATAAGATAAAGAGATATTTTTGAAAAGATATGATTGAAATTAGTTTTGAAAAAGATTTGATTTTTAAAATCACAATTAATGACTTGACTCACAAGAAATCACAAAATATGATTCTAGAAATTAAAGTTTGAATCTTTCTTAACAAGTAAGTAACAAACTTGAAATTTTTGAATCAAAACATTAATTGATGATGTTATTTTTGAAAATTATGTGATAAAGATAAGAAAAATATTTTTGAAAAATAATTTTAAAATTTTCGAAAATAACTAAGAAAAATGAAAAAGATTTGGTTTTTGAAAAAGATTTTGAAAAAGATAAGATTTTTAAATTGAAAATTTGATTTGACTCATAAGAAACAATTGAATTTTAAAAATTTTTAAAAAAGTCAACTCAAATTTTCGAAATTTATGAGAGAAAAAAGGAAAGATATTTTTTTTGATTTTTGAATTTTTAAAGATGAGAGAGAAAAACATGAAAAATGATGCAATGCATGAAAAATTATGGATCAAAACAATGAATGCATGCAAGAATGCTATGAATGTCAAGATGAACACCAAGAACACTTTGAAGATCATGATGAACATCAAGAACATATTTTTGAAAAATTTTTAATGCAAAGAAAACATGCAAGACACCAAACTTAAAAATTTTTCATGTATAGCCACTATGAATGCAAGAATGCATATGAAAAATAAGAAAAGACACAAAACATGAAAACATCAAGATCAAACAAGAAGACTTACCAAGAACAACTTGAAGATCATGAAGAACACTATGAATGCATGAATTTTTCGAAAAATGCAAGATGAATATGCAATTGACACCAAACTTTCAACTTGACTCAAGACTCAAACAAGAAACACAAAATATTTTTGATTTTTATGATTTTATTAAATCTTTTTGGATTTTTCGAAAATTAATGTGAAAAAGAAAAATAAGGATTCCAAAATTTTTAATATGAATTCCAGGAATCTTGTGCTCTTTAGTCTAAAGCTCCAATCTGAGGGTTAGGCATGGCTTAATAGCCAGCCAAGCTTTAGTATGCTATTACATGCATTGAAGTGATTAGTTGAATCCTCAGTCCAAAGGAATTTGGACATGGCTTCACAGCCAGCCAGGATTCAACAAATCATCATGAAACACTAGAATTCATTCTTAAAAATTCTGAAGAAAAAAAAATATATTTTTTTGAAAACATTTTTTTTAAATTTTTTTTCGAAAACAAAGGAGAAAACTTTTGAAAGATTTTTGAAAATTTTTTGAAAAAAAAAAAAGAAAATTACCTAATCTGAGCAGCAAGATGAACCGTCAGTTGTCCAAACTCGAACAATCCCCGGCAACGGCGCCAAAAACTTGGTGCACAAAATTGTGATCTCAGGCAACGGTGCCAAAAACTTTGTACGCACGTCTTAATAAATTATTTTTCATCCACAACTTCGATACAACTAACCAGCAAGTGCACTGGGTCGTCCAAGTAATAAACCTTACGTGAGTAAGGGTCGATCCCACGGAGATTGTTGGTATGAAGCAAGCTATGGTCACCTTGTAGATCTCAGTCAGGCGGATATAAAATAGTTATGGAGTTTTCAAAAATATATAATAAAATAAGGATAGAAATACTTATGTAAATCATTGGTGAGAATTTCAGATAAGCGCATAGAGATGCTTTCGTTCCTTTGAACCTCTGCTTTCCTGCTGTCGTCATCCAATCAATCCTACTCCTTTCCATGGCTGGCTTTATGTAAGGACATCACCGTTGTCAATGGCTACTTTTAATCCTCTCTGGAAAATGGTCTGATGCGCTGTCACTGCATGGCTAATCGTCTGGAGGCATCACCTTTGCCAATGGCTGCATCCTATCCTCTTGTGAAAATGGTCCAAATGCTCTGTCACAGCACGGCTAATCATCTGAGGTTCTCGATCATACTGGAATAGGATTCACCCTCCTTTTGCGTCTGTCACTACGCCCAGCACTCGCGAGTTTGAAGTTCGTCACAGTCATTCAATCCCAGAGTCCTACTCGGAATACCACAGACAAGGTTTAGACTTTCCGGACTCTCATGAATGCCGCCATCAATCTAGCTTATACCACGAAGATTCTGATTAAGAGATCCAAGAGATACTCATTCAATCTAAGGTAGAACGGAAGTGGTTGTCAGGCACGCGTTCATAGGGAATGATGATGATTGTCACGTTCATCACATTCAGGTTGAAGTGCGAATGAATATCTTAGAAGCGGAATAAGTTGAATTGAATAGAAAAACAGTAGTACTTTGCATTAATCTTTGAGGAACAGCAGAGCTCCACACCTTAATCTATGGAGTGCAGAAACTCTACCGTTTGAAGATACATAAGTGAAAGGTTCAGGCATGGCCGAATGGCCAGCCCCCAAAACGTGATCACAGGATCAAAAATACAATCCAGGATGTCAAATACAATAGTAAAAAGTCCTATTTATACTAAACTAGTTACTAGGGTTTACAGAAGTAAGTAATTGATGCATAAATCCAATTCCGGGGCCCACTTGGTGTGTGCTTGGGATGAGTTTGAATGTTACACGTGTAGAGGTCAATCTTGGAGTTGAACGCTAGTTTGTAACGTATTTCTGGCGTTCAACTCTGGCTTGTGACGTGTTTCTGGCGTTTAACTCCAGATAGCAGCGTAGAACTGGCGTTCAACGCCCTTTTACGTCATCTAAACTCGGCCAAAGTATGGACTAATATATATTGCTGGAAAGCCCTGGATGTCTACTTTCCAACGCAATTGGAAGCGCACCATTTTGAGTTCTGTAGCTCCAGAAAATCTACTTTGAGTGCAGGGAGGTCAGAATCCAACAGCATCAGCAGTCCTTCTTCAACCTCTGAATCTGATTTTTGCTCAAGTCCCTCAATTTCAGCCAGAAAATACCTGAAATCATAGAAAAACACACAAACTCATAGTGAAGTCCAGAAATGTGAATTTAACACAAAAACTAATGAAAATATCCCTAAAAGTAACTAGATTCTACTAAAAATATACTAAAAACAATGCCAAAAAGCGTATAAATTATCCGCTCATTACAATTGCATTCCATTCAATTCGATTAAAAAAATAATCCAAACCTCGTCTGCTTGATTTGTTTCGGAAGAATAATCCAAATCGCTCTCATTCAACTGATTTGAAGTTGAATCATTCATTGTTTCGATTCAGAAGATAAATGCTATGTGTAGATCGAAGAAGAAAATGAAGAAGAATGGGAAGAAGATAAATGAAACGTAAGTAGATCGAAGAAGAAAGCGAAGAAGATGGACGCGAGTAGAGAAGAACGACGAAGTTTATTACGTTCAATGCAATGCAAATCGATAAAGAAGAACGTGAGCAGAGAAGAACTAGGAGAGCAGCAGAAAGTTTATGTTGAGCAGAAGGTTTAGGTTGCAGGAGAGAAGCTTTACGTTAATATGTAGCGCGTGTATCACAAACAAGTGGGGGGGGGGTAGGGGAGGCGCATCTAGCAAAAAATGCTTGGATAACTTGAATGTATTTTTTGCATGGATGTGGAGCATCTTCCTCTATATAATAGGAAGACAGTTTATGATTCATTGGTTGACAAGTGGTGATGTTCTTTGATAGACATGTGTTTCTTTACAAAACAACCAAATAATTTTAAATTTGAAAAAAAATGAAAGTGCACATGATCCGGTTATCTTAATTTTTAATATATAAAGGCAAAATATACCAAACCTAATTATTTTCATTTGACATCCTACAAAAAAGAGTTGAGTTGCAAAGCCAAAAAAAAAAAAAAAGAAAAAGAAACACACACACTAGACATGTCTGAGAGCTTCGACAACTTGCATGATTTGAATCCAAGGAAGCTTGCCTAGAACTTCTAGGTATACACCATAAGGGTTTGGGAAGAGCCTAGTAGGTTTAACGAGAAAGAGCTTGCTAGCATTGACTTGATTATTCAAGATAGTCAGGTAAATATATTTACTTATTTTGAATCTCCTTATGGGTTATTGATAATTTGTTTTTGTCAATGAAGTTTATCTTTTATTACTATCATGTTGGATTATACAAAGGGTACCAGGATGCATGCCTCAATACCCAAACCCTTGGCTCAAAAGTGCAGCGGAAAAAATTGTTCAGTTTCAATTGTACAACATGTACAACTTCATTGTCCATGATAAAAAAAATGCATCGCGGGTAATACCCGGTAGATGGACTTTGATATTTTCTCAAAGGACAATTGTGAATCCATTTCAAAATCCTACCTTTCCACTGGAAGCTTTTTGTTTTAGAACCATACCGGACATTATCAACGCAGAGAGGTTGGACGGCACTGAGCTTTTTGGTAAGTTTATTGCATTTACCTGGTAGCCTTATCCTTTATGCTTTTACATTAAAAAAGTTGAACCAAAACTAAAGAGTGGTAGTATTCAACACCATTTTGTAAATATACAGACCTGATAGCTAAAAGTTGTTGGAAAAGAAGATCCTAGGGATTTGGTTACAAGCAAAGGAAAAGAGACAAAATGATTGGTTGTTGTCCTAGAGGATTTAGAGTGCGTGTTCTATCATATTTTGTGTAGTTTTACAAAAACTCCAGTGTTTCTTTCAACTAATAAGTTTCTATTATGGTTTGCTAACACAGCAACAACCGAATCGGGTGCGCAATGTTTGACCACATGGTTGATCAAATCCTACCACATCTTGAGGAGGATAGAGTCGAACCACTTATAGTCGTGTTACAATTAATAAAAGCAACAAGGTGGAACGGAAAGTCATCGGTGCAGAGTCGTTTCAATGTTTCCCAATTGCATGTCGACCCTGGATTGAAAGAGATAGTTGGGTTTAGAAACATGTTAGTTATTTTGATGTAATACACTCGAAACATAGAATAATAATTGGAAATTTGGGAAAAATAGTAAGATTGTATTTTCACTTAATAATTGGAAATTTCAACAATAATGGAATGTATTGCAGTTGATAATGTCTATTTTAACTTTTAACTAATTTAACTATTTTACCCTGGAAGGTTTCTCGGAGGTGCAACATCATCCTTTGTGAGGATAAGTCAGGTTTCATCACATGGTCCATGGTCAGGCGTTGAAGAGCTAACACAAGGTAATGCTTCAGTGAAAACAATAGAGGACATCCTGAATCAAAAAGAGGTAATTAGAAATTTAGTCATCGACTTAAAAATAAATTCAATAATTACCAAAAGACTCTTTTAGAGTTCAAATTTATTTGGGAATATATGATCATAGAGGAAGGTCCCACTTGGATGGTTGGAACTATTATTTCAATCAATGTAAGCAAGAATGATTGGTTTTACAAGTCGTGCAGGAAGTGTCCAAAAAAAGTTGATACTCGTGTTGGCAATAGATATGAATGTGGAAAGTGCGGTCACACACACGGATGTGCTGCACTAAGGTATATTGTATAAGTCCATTTGACAAAACTCATGCATTCTTATATAGTTTTGTTGTTATCATTCTTATATTAAATTGATGAAGGGTTTATGTATGTATCCTGAATATGTGTGTTCTGTGTGCATTCAGTTCAAAATTCAAGGTGGAGGTGATGGTTTTTGATGGCACTTGTAAAACCTGGTCAAACCGTAATTAATTAAATAATAAATTAAATAGGAGTGAATATGGTTAGAAAATTTGACAATCAGAATTTGATAATTTAAATGTGATATTTGGATTTAGTGAATTTTTTGGAGTCGGAAAACATAGTTTTCTGCGTAAAAACGCGCACTGGAATTTTGACCGGTAGTACCAGTTGAGATCTATCTGGTACTGTAGCTGAGAAAAGTGATTATAAGTGATAAACCCATATTTTATGATATATTTTGTACTTAATCTGAGTGATTTATTCAATCCTTCACCCACTTATTCATATTAATTGCATGGTTTTACTTTCCCTTCCTTATTATGTGATGTATGTGAAAAACATGTTTCCTATGCTTTAAAATTAATTATTTTAATTACCTTTATTTCCATTCGATGCCGTGATTAGTGTGTTGAGTAGTTTCAGATCTTCTAAGGCAGGAATGACTCAAAGGATGGAAAGGAAACATGCAAAAATGGAAGGAAAGCATAAAACGGAGTTTGTGAAGAAACTGGCAGCCACGCGATCGCATGGACGACGCGGCCGCATGCCAAGCGCGAAGAAGTAGCGACGCGGCCGCATGACTGACGCGACCGCGCGCCTTAAGCAGAACACATATGACGTGGTCGCATGACTGACGCGACCGCGTGATAAGGAAAACTCCGAATGACGCGACCGCGTGACCCACGCGGACGCGTGACAGAGGCCACGCACCAGAAATTGCAGAAAATGCTCCTAGCGAATTCTGAAGCCCTTTTTGGCCCAAATCCAAGTCCAGAAGTCATAGACCAGAGGTTATGAAGTGGGGGAATGCATCCATTCAAGGGGAGTCTCCACTTTAGTTAGTTTTCATGATTTAGATTCAATTTTGAGAGAGGTTCTCTCCTCTCTCTTAGGATTAGGATTTAGGATTTCTCTTAGTTTTAGGAGTGACTCTCGATCCCAGGTTCAATGTTCCTTTACTTTAAGCTTCCCTTTCACTTTTTATTCATTCCATTACTTTAGTTAGTTATTTGATGTTGCAATTTAATTTATGAATTCTTCCATGTTACAGATTACTCTTTTGAATTAATGTTATTTGAGGTATTTCAGTTTATCATTGCTTTTCTTTTATTTACATTATTGTTATTCCCATCTGAAGGCATTTTTATTCCAGTAGATTTACTTTTCTCCTTTTGGTCTTGGTTAAGAAATCAGTAACTCAGGAGTTATCAAACTCAAACATGAATGATAATTGTTATCTTTGCTAATTAAATTGAACTTCAATAATCCCAATCTTTTCTTAGGAAATAAATAGGATTTGAAGATCAAACCAATTAATCCCTTGACCTTCCTTTATCTTAGTAAAGGTTAACAAAGTGGAATTAAGATTCAATTCTCATCATCATTGATAAGGATAACTAGGATAGGACCTCTAATTTCTCATACCTTGCCAGAAGTTTATTTTCAGTCATTTATTTACTTTACTTGCCATTTAAATTACTTGTTCTTCATTTACTTTAATTTCTGATTAAATCATTCCCTCCTCATTCTCAAAACCCCAATTTATAATCTCCATAACCAATAATAAGAACATACTTCCCTGCAGTTCCTTGAGAAGACGACCCGAGGTTTGAATACTTCGGTTATCAATTTATTTAGGGGTTTGTTACTTGTGACAACCAAAACGTTTGTATGAAAGGACTTTTGAAGGTTTAGAAACTATACTTGCAACGAGGATTTATCTGCAAATTTCTAGACCACGCAAAAGTTCCTCTCATCAAAATGGCGCCGTTGCCGGGGAAGTGCAATCGTGTGCCTTATTATTGGTTATTGTAAATATTTTTATTTTACTTCTTTATTTGTCTTTATTTTTCCTCTCTTTATTTATTTTTGCTACTATGAATTCTCACCCCTTTCGCTTTGAGTTTGGTTCTAATGTTATTGAAAGGAATGGAAGTTATAACAGGAACATGCATCAAGGTCAGAGCAACCAAAGATGGATGGAGCCAAGAGGATCTGATCAACCCTTTAGGCAACAACACCCTCTAAGATATCATGGACAAAGACCATTCTACAATGCATACCAAGCAAATTGACATGGTGGACAACCTTGTAATTACCAACAAGCCCCACCCTGTGCTTATAGACCATCCTCTCAACGTAACTTCGAACCACCACACTCACAAGCTCCTTTTCACCATTCACCACCGTATGATCCTCATTTACCCCAGTTCCAATCCAATCACTCCCAAACACCACCACTTCCCCCTGTGCCATACCCAAATCTATCACCCTGAGAATCAGAGGTTCGCCTCAAGGAAATAGTAAATCGACTTCAAACAACTCTTCATCAACTGGAACAAGTAGTAAGTCAATTATCTTCTAGACATTCGAACATTCAAGGACCTCCCACAGCCCCATGTGGACAATCTAACGAAGAGCGTAGTATGAAGGAGATACTAGAAACTCCAGTGGACAAGACAGAGCATAGCTTCGTACTGGAACAAGTAGAGGAAGCTGTCATTATTGAAGAAGAAGAGTTGGTTGAAGACTTAGGAGACGCTGAACCTCCATGGGAATCCAAAGTTGTGGAGCATTCTGTCAAGGATGTTACAATTGATGCTAAGGAGGATTGTGCGCAATCCCCGAGGCAGATATTTTATGAAGAACTAGACAGAATAATCCAAGAAGCAAGTTTCCTTGATGACAATAATCTCAAGACAAGTTCTTCTAGTAATGAGCTTGCATCCGCAAGTGAATTCTCTGAGATTGAAGAATCTTCCCCAAGTAAATACGAAGATGATACGGAGGTAGATTTCTCTCAACCTCCAGTCTATGACTTAAGTGATGAGGAAGACATAGATGGCTTTGATCAGGACATAGATACATTTGAAGAATCTTGCAAGGAAGTGGAGAATTTCACAGAAGAATACAAGGGAGTAGAACTCACAGAACCACTGGAACCACCTATCCCAAGGCCATTACCACCCAATACAAGTTTTAAGTGGGTACAATCCTTAACCTTTAACTGTATTTTTCCACTTGAATATGGTTTGCTTGAAACAGATGGCCAGCTTAGAGCTCTCTGCGGCTTTAAGAGTAAAAGGGAAATGGCTCATACTCAGAGCTGGTGCACAAGGTTCAATAAGGTTCCACACTTCAACTCGAAGTGCACGGATTGGCATCATGATCAATCAGATGGATCTCGGAAAACGTTTGGTTATCCTGGTGAGAATCTAATTTCTAAACCGCCCATATGGAAAAGTATAGATCAAGACGAAGGTGGATTTAAAAGCAAAGTTTGGGATCTTGGAATCTATGCTAACATTCGTCACCCCGGGAGCCTAACAATTTGTTTGAAGCTGCTCAGAAGCTTCACATGCCTAGTTTGGGACCCCGGAGGCTATTGGCATTTCAAGCATTGGTGGAGATTTCTGTATGAATTTAAGCATAAGCCGCCATAACAGGAAGCTCATCCAATGTCCAACTTAAGGACTTTAACTAAAAGTGCTAGGTGGGAGACAACCCACCATGGTATGATCGTCCCTTTTTCAAATTTTATTTAGTTTTATTTGTTTTCAAGTTTTATTTTATTTTATTATATTGAACCTGGAAGTTTTGCATCGCATTCATATTAATCATTGCATTCTGCATACTGCAAAAAAAAAGGGTGCGCGACGCGACCGCATCATTCATGCGATCGCGTGACCTGGAGATCGGCGTAAAGATCCAACGTCCAGAAAGTTAGGCTGGAATCGTGCGGTCATTGTGCGTTTAGCACAAAATGCCCACGCGATCGCGTCACTTGCACAACCTCAATCCCACGCGACAGCGTGAGCGACGCGATCGCGTCGCATAGGATTGCACAACACCCCAAAAGGAGACAGAGAGTTGCGCTGAAACGACGTTGGATTCGTGCGTTTAGCACAATTTTCAGTGACGCGATCGCATGCCCCAGGCGATCACGTCATTCACTATTTTCCCATTCCATGCGATCGCGTGTCCCACGCGATCGCGTCAACCACTATTTCAGCCCAGCCACGCCCCTAGTCACGCGAACCCTATCAGTCGCGCCCCCCCAAACCCCTCTTCTCCCTCTCTTCTTCTCCAATAACACCACCACCACCCAGCCACCACCACGCCACCACCACGCCACCGCCAGATGCCACCGACCACCCAGACCCCGCCGCCACCCACACCCCTTCCTCCTTCCCCCTTCTCTCTTCTTCTTTCTTCTTCTTCCCCTCTAACCGCCGCTGCCTCCTCCGCAACCACCACCCAACGCCGCCGCCCTGTCACCACTGCCCAGTGCCACCCACGCCCCCTTCCTTCCCCTATTACCCCCTACCCCTATTACCCCTACCTTTCCCTCCCTTCCTCCAAACAGCAGCCACCGCCGCCGCGCCACCCTCTTCCGCCGTGCCGGACGCCACCGCCGTCATCCCCAGCCACCTCTCTGTCCCACTCTCTTTCTTATGCCTACTAGGATGTCTGCCAGCCAGAGAAAAGGAAAAGGAAAGGCTACTACTGGCAAACGGAAAAGAGGAGAATCCTCGATGTCCATTATGGATATTATGCACGATGACTCCTTGCGGGAGAAAAATTCTACCCCGCAGGAGAAGGCCGACCAGCTAATCCCTGCTACTGATCCAATAAAGTTTGCAAACCGATACCGTGAGCTGAGGTATCCGGTGTTTGCAACCTCCAGGAACCTATACCTGGAGAGAACTTTGAAGATCCCAGAAGAACTCCAGCAATACACCTCTGACCAGATCAAACAAAGAGGCTGGTTCTTCCTGGAGAGAAACCTGACTGAGGTCAATGCATCTTGGGTTAGGGAATTCTACTGCAATTACTTCAAAACCTCCCTAGATGCAGTGAACCTTAGAGGAAAGCAGATTCTGGTCACTGAAGAGGCCATTGAAGATGTTCTGAAGCTTCTGCCAAAAACTGATCAGCTGGATGGTTATGAGAAAGCTGAGGAAGATATGCGCTTCATGAAGTTTGATTGGGATGCAGTCAAGGCCCGAATAGCCCTTGACCCAACCGTTCCTTGGATTATGGGTCAGAACACCACCATGCCAAAGGGAATCAAGCAGATTTACCTGAATGATGAGGCTCGGCTATGGCATCAGATACTTAGCAACTTCATTATGCCGAGTACTCACGAGACTGAGATACCAGCTGCTATGATCACCCTTCTTTGGTGTGTGATGGAGGGTAAGGACCTGTACCTGCCACGCTTTATTCGGTACCACATGGCCAGGGTCCACGTCCGAGGCACTCTTCCCTTTCCTTATCTGGTTACACAGCTAGGCCGTCGAGCTGACGTGCCTTGGGAAGATGCTGATGAGAAGCCACTTGCTGCAGAATACAAGAAGATTATCCCTCACAGCAGGAACTTTCTGGCTTTGGGCTACAGACCTCCATTCCTCACTGCTACTACTGACACAGCCACACCATCTTCCGGCCCCTCTTCTTCCACAGCTACCCCTGCCGTCACCACTGCACCTCCACCTGCCCCAGAGCCCATCTATCATCTAGTGCACCGCCTGTTTCGACGGCTTGACCAGATGGAGCATCGCAACAAGCGACGCTATGAGCACCTGAAGCTGATGATACGATCTGGTGACATCTCCTCCGAGCCTGACACACCATCCGAGGCATCTGAGGAGGAGGCGGATGATCACGAGGCAGAGACTCATCCACAGCAGGAGGCAGAGTAGGCAGCCACCCAGCAGGCAGCATCACATCAGGAGGCTCCGCCTCATATTCAGGCTGTAGACCCCGAGATCCCTATCCAGTCAGCACCTCCTCTACAGCAACCAGATCCTCAGATCACCACCACAGAGACTCCAGCTACCCGTCCTTCCAGTGATGACACCCCTTCACACCCTGCTTGAGTGGGCATCGGGGACGATGCTACATTTTAAGTGGGGAGGTCGCCATCTCTGGCGTTCTTTTTTTTGGTGAACCACTATATACTCTTTTTATTTATTTTGCTACTTTTCTGTATTTCTCTTTTTATTTTTATTTTTATTTTCTCAGTACTTATATATATTGCTATTTTTATGTATTTATTCTATGTTGCACTTTAGTTCATATTTTAGCCATTTAGTTTTAGTTACAATTCTAACTTATTAGTTATAGAAATTGTGGATTAATTAGTATAGTTTACCCTTTTTAGCATAAGATAGCTTAGTTTAAATTGAAAAATATAAAAAGGAAGTAAACTAGGAACTTGAACATAATAGAAACAATCCACACAACTTGTATATATAGCATTACATGTTAGTTAGTTAACAACATTTCATCAAGGAGAAACACTAGAACTTTAAAGCCATTCAATATAAGTTTTACATTGAGAATAATGGGAATTTTTAACTAAACCTGCATGACATACATAACTGATAAATGATTTTTGAGCTAGAGAACACACAACCTGTGAGTTTTGAGCTTAATTGTATGGTTACATTCAAACCATAATATTTTATTCCTGTGTGTTCCTCCCTTCTTTTTTTATTCTGATGTTCTTTACTTTGTTTTAATCTATATGTCCAATTATAGAATAGAAATACATACCAAGAGAGTGATTGAGGCCATTATTTGATTTTAGCTCACTTATCCCAAAATAGCTTACCTTTTACATCACCCTTGTTAGCCCCCTTGAGCCTTTAAATTCCTTTTTTTTTCTATAAACCACATTACTAGCCTTAAGCAGAAAAACAAAATAAAATCCCAAGTTGAATCCTTGGTTAGCTTAAGATAAGAAGTATGTATGGTTTAAATGTGGAAAAACCTATTGGGAACATGGATGATAAAAACAAAAGGTAAAAAAGTTGAAAAGAATAAAATAATTCAAAATAAAAGTTTTGGGAAGCATGCTCATGTGAAATCAAAATAATTGAATTACCATGTGCATTAAAAAAATAAAAATATATATATATATATATATATATATATATATATATATATATATATATATATATATTCTTCAGTATTTAAATAAAGGGGACACAAAAGAATTCCCCAATTGAGAAATAAAGCAATGCACATGGGATAAAAATAATAAACATTAAAACATGAGCACGTGACATCCAAAGTGGGAAAATATGGGAAAATAGGTAAAGAAGCTTTGCTTTAGAAAGTATGTATGTTAGGTGAGATCTTAGACTAATTAAGGATTCACTTATTAGCTCACTTAGCTTTATACATATACCTTTACCTTTACTTTGGCCCCATTACAACCTTAACTAAATACCTCATGATTTTTGGTATGTCTATATTCTATAATTGTTGATTGGTTAGATGAAGAACAAAGTTATAGAAAGTAAGGATAAAAAGAAGAATAGAGTGATTAACCCAATAAACACTGAGTGACTAGAGAGTAAACACAAAATCCAGTGAGGGTTCAATAGCTCATTAACATATATCTCTGTTGAAATTATTAATTGTCTTGCAAGTTTATAAAATATTTTTCTCTCCCATCTCAATTGTAAAGGCACTTTATCAACTATCTAAGGTTGCTATATATATATATATATATGACTCCTTGAAAATGTGAATTAATTCAACTACATGCAAGCTTTATATACAAGTGAATAAAAACTAGAATTGCATGATGCATCATTCATTTAGGTAGTTGCATTTAGATTAGATTGCATTGCATGACATTCCACCACTTTAACCTTACCTTACTCTTTGTCTTGGACTTAGCATGAGGACATGCTATTGTTTAAGTGTGGGGAGGTTGATAAACTCATATTTTATGATATATTTTGTGCTAAATCTTAGTGATTTATTCAATCCTTCACCCACTTATTCATATTAATTGCATGGTTTTACTTTCCCTTCCTTATTATGTGATGTATGTGAAAAACATGTTTCCTATGCTTTAAAATTAATTATTTTAATTACCTTTATTTCCATTCGATACCGTGATTAGTGTGTTGAGTAGTTTCAGATCTTCTAAGGCAGGAATGACTCAAAGGATGGAAAGGAAACATACAAAAATGGAAGGAAAGCATAAAACGGAGTTTGTGAAGAAACTGGCAGCCACGCGATCGCATGGACGACGCGGCCGCATGCCAAGCGCGAAGAAGTAGCGACGCGGCCGCATGACTGACGCGACCGCGCGCCTTAAGCAGAACACATATGACGCGGTCGCATGACTGACGCGACCGCGTGATAAGGAAAACTCCGAATGACGCGACCGCGTGACTCACGCGGACGCGTGACAGAGGCCACGCACCAGAAATTGCAGAAAATGCTCCCAGCGAATTCTGAAGCCCTTTTTGGCCCAAATCCAAGTCCAGAAGGCATAGACCATAGGTTATGAAGTGGGGGAATGCATCCATTCAAGGGGAGTCTCCACTTTAGTTAGTTTTCATGATTTAGATTCAGTTTTGAGAGAGGTTCTCTCCTCTCTCTTAGGATTAGGATTTAGGATTTCTCTTAGTTTTAGGAGTGACTCTCGATCCCAGGTTCAATGTTCCTTTACTTTAAGCTTCCCTTTCACTTTTTATTCATTCCATTACTTTAGTTGGTTATTTGATGTTGCAATTTAATTTATGAATTCTTCCATGTTACAGATTACTCTTTTGAATTAATGTTATTTGAGGTATTTCAGTTTATTATTGCTTTTCTTTTATTTACATTATTGTTATTCCCATCTGAAGGCATTTTTATTCCAGTAGATTTACTTTTCTTCTTTTGGTATTGGTTAAGAAAATCAGTAACTCAGGAGTTATCAAACTCAAACATGAACAATAATTGTTATCTTTGCTAATTAAATTGAACTTCAATAATCCCAATCTTTTCTTAGGAAATAAATAGGATTTGAAGATCAAGCCAATTAATCCCTTGACCTT
The DNA here is from genome assembly GCF_003086295.3 of Arachis hypogaea. Classification (NCBI taxonomy): domain Eukaryota; kingdom Viridiplantae; phylum Streptophyta; class Magnoliopsida; order Fabales; family Fabaceae; genus Arachis; species Arachis hypogaea. The sequence goes on from NC_092047.1 coordinate 95,784,102, forward strand.
CATTTATCTTAGTAAAGGTTAACAAAGTGGAATTAAGGTTCAATTCTCATCATCATTGATAAGGATAACTAGGATAGGACCTCTAATTTCTCATACCTTACCAGAAGTTTATTTTCAGTCATTTATTTACTTTACTTGCCATTTAAATTACTTGTTCTTCATTTACTTTAATTGCTGATTAAATCGTTCCCTTTTCATTCTCAAAACCCCAATTTACAATCTCCATAACCAATAATAAGAACATACTTCCCTGCAGTTCCTTAAGAAGATGACCCGAGGTTTGAATACTTCGGTTATCAATTTATTTAGGGGTTTGTTACTTGTGACAACCAAAACATTTGTATGAAAGGACTTTTGAAGGTTTAGAAACTATACTTGCAACGAGGATTTATCTGCAAATTTCTAGACCACACAAAAGTTCCTCTCATCAATAAGTAAATAAGGTTAATAAATTAGGATTTATAATTAGGGAAGGTAGAAATATTTAAAATACGATTTAAAGCACTAATCTTAATGGTTTTGGCTCAAAGTTAGGCCAACGGACTAAACCAAGTGAATTGGGCCCAAGTGGATCCAAGCCTAGCATATATAAGGCTTAAATTAAAGTCATTCAGCCACCACAACCCTCATTTAGTGTGGTTGTTGCTGACATGAAAAGAGAGGGATGAGAAGAGAGAAACCATAACTCTCTTTGATCTTCAAATCACCATAACTTTCTCTCCGAAATTCCGATTGATGAGTCGTTTGCGGCCACGCATCGCACTTCTCATTCTCTACAATTTTATCTAAGTTTTATGGTGAGTAATCCACTCTCCTCTGCCCAGTTTCATTTTTTCCCTTGTATTTTGAATTTGGCTTGGGTTTTGAGGAAATCTTGTGATTTTGGTTGTTTAAGGGTACTCTAGTATGAGCCATTGGTGATATTCATCACAAAATTTTGTTGGTTAAGGTAAGGAACCCTCTAACCCTTGTGATTTATCAATTTCATGAATCCTAGGTTGATTATAAGTGTGAAAATTGATTATGTTAGAGTATTGGGTGATTTTGGTGCACAATTAGAAGATTAATATTACTTGTGGGGCCTTGGTGAGGCTTGGAGCTAAGGGTTAGTGGAGACTTCCAAGAAAGAGCTCAATTATTTTGGCTACAAGAGGTACGATTTAATTTTCATTTAAGTACCGTGTGGTGTGATGAGAATTCCTATGCTAGATGCCCCTAGGATTAAGCTTGGATTGTGTAAATGGTTGGTACTAATATGCATAGTTGATATGTAATGTAAATTAATGATTGGATTGAGAATTGTGTGAATTGTATGTTTGGTGTGTTGAGAATTTGATGAATTGGATAATGAATATTGGTTTGTGAAATATGCATTTAAATTGTGAATTTGGGCCGGAGGCCGTGAATTTTAGGCCGGAGGCTAGAAAGAGGTAAGGAAAGTAAGTTGATTTGTGTATTGTGTGATGATATAAGAGATTGGATGGATTTTAGATATTGAATGTGCAAATAATTGGTGTGATTATTGAATAATAAGGTTTGAGGAATTGAGGTGTGGAATTTGATAGTTTTGGGTGAAATTGTATAGATGAGGTAGGTTTGGTTTTAGTTGAGTGTAATTATGTGAATGTGGTTGGGTTGTGGCCATTTGGATAAGTGGAAATGAATTTGGCTTGTGAACATTGGAAAAATTGATGATTTCTATTTTTGGGTAAAAACTTATTTTTGACCAACTTTGGCGGTTTGTAACTTGGTCCACGAAGTTTAGAATTCTTCAAAGTTGATTTTTTATGAAAGTTTATTCAACAATCTTTCCAACGGTTTAGAAATGGTTGAAAAAAGAATTTTGTAGAAGAATTTATGTGTGTTGGAAGTTTGGGGTTCGAAAATGTAATTCTGCAGCTTTTTAACTTAGTAAAATTTTTGGTAAAACGTACTCCTACGCGCACGCGTCACTCACGATTTTTACCCTCTCACGCATACGCCTGGCCGACACGTACGCGTTGATGTATTGATGCAAGTGCCCAGTAGAAATTCTAGAGAGTTGCATTGGTATTGTGCTGGTTTTGTGCGAGGAGCACAAAACGCACCCACGCGTACGCGTCACTGACACGCACGCGTTGCGCTACCTTTCTGCTTCCCATGCATATGCATGGACGACGCGCACACGTCACTATAACTTTCCTGCTTTCCACACGTGTGCATGGGCGATGCACACGCGTGACCCCATTTTCACCCCAAAGCTGATTTTGAGTTTTCAAGCCAATTTTCAGACTCCTAAGTCTCCATCCTCACCCTTTATGTCCTCAATACTTATAGTATGCCTAGCAATGGGAACAGGCTAGGAGATGTAGTAACTTGTGGACGAAGTAAGGAGAGAATTAATGATGAATTATGATTTATGATGACTGTATGAGTTGCTGAGGGTGATGATGGAAGTGCGGTGCATGCCTTGAGCCAAAAGGCTATATTTAATAATGATTATTGGCTGGTTATGGGTTATGTCAGGAACCGGATGGATATGATAAATATTGATTTATGGCTGGAAATGAAAATATGGCTTTGAATGATTGTTTTATCTAGAGCTCTCTTTCTCGGAAGTGCGACCCTAGAAAGATGAAGAAAGGTGAGGATCCCCTTCCTTGTTCTTCCTGGTATTGTAAAATCGCCCCCAGCGAGATGGTGGGAGGTTAGGATCCCCTCCTTGGTTCCTCCTGGGCATATGAGAACGTACCTCCTGGGTAGATGCAAGGGTTGTGGTTGCGCCCCACTTGCTCCAGGTTGGTTAGTATAGAGGCTCCCCGGGTGGATGCAAGGGTTGTGGTTCCGTCCCATTTGTCCCGAGTTATGATGAGTGATGCATAAATGTGCAATCATGTGATGTATAAATGATGATATGGTCATGATGAATGATTATGGAATGTTATGAATGAATGTGGAAAGATTATCTGAGATACGAGTTTCCCTGGATGAAAGCAGTGATTAGCCACCACATGCTCCAGGTTGAGACTCGATACTCTACTGACCCTATGTCGTAAGTGTGGCCGGACACTGTGAAAGTTCCGGATGAGCTCGCCCCTGTGGATAAACACCAGTGTGGGTATTGTATGATTATGATTATGATCATGATTATGATTGAGAATTAACTCGAGTTGGGGATGCACGATAGTGGGACAGTCTAATGGTTAGCTACCAAGATTTGTCGGGTTGGCTATATAACTGACAGATGATATCATCAGCCATAGGGTAGGCATTCATCATTTGCATATGTTTGAATTGTTTGGGTTTGCCTATTTGTTTTGGATTGCTATATCATATATGCTATGTTACCTGATTATATGCTACTTGTTCTACTTGTATTTTAATTGTGTATTACTTGCCTGTATTGCTTGTGTTTGTACAACTGAGAGGTCCCTCATGCTGGTGTCGGTGGACGCTGAGGGCTGTTCTTGATGAGATGAATTGATGATGTGATTGAATAATGATGATGATTATTGAATGAGATAATTTGAGCTCCCTGGGTATACGCAGTGAAGTGATTTCACTTGCTCCAGGTGAGGATATGATGTATTGATATAGAATTGCTGAGACAGAATAATTGGTGATGGTTTTGTTTACGTTTCTAATTCGTTGGAGAGTTAGAGAGAGTTGAGAAGCATGAAGAATAAGAATTAGACTTATCATTCCCTTATGACAGTTGCCTATTTATGGATTAGCGAGAACATAGGGTGAATGTTTGGTGAAAGAAAGTTTAGTATGCTTAGCGAGTTTTTATTACAATGCATTATATTTATTTGGCACTTTTACCGTACTGGGAACCCATGGGTCGGGGGTTCTCATTCCGTATATACCTCTTATTTTTCAGATATAGGTCCAGGTGCTCAGAAGTGAGCTGTGGTTCATCTGAGAGACGGCGAAGATCTTTATATTCTCTGCTTTATATTTTGCTTAGAATCTCTCCACCTTTATTTTGAAAAGCTTATATTATGTATTGAACTCTTTTGAACTTGCCTATAGAGGCTCTTATGTTTCTTTTGGGAGAGATTAGGAGATACTGTTGTCAACTACTTTCATACTGTACCCTAGTCGGCCTAGACTTCGCGGGTCACGACTAGTGGCTATTTACTTATGTTATATATATATATATACTGTCCTTCTTTTATTCTACTTTATGCCTTTATCTGTATATCGCTTTCGGCCTCATGCTTTAACTTTTAGTTGTCGATACGTGAGTGATACGACTTCGCGATTTTATTTTTACTCTTTTCAGGCTTCTCGATTTAATACTCTTTTCAATTATACTTATAATTATGTATTAAAAATCTACCTGAGAGTCGTACCACCGTAATATCATTGACTTATGACTCGAGCATAAGGATTTGAATATTAGGGTGTTACAGCACTGGAAGCATCAGGTTGCTTCTGTGGGACAAGGAAACAATGATGTTGTGTGGCAAGCGCGGTGAACAAGTTATGGAGGAGAATGTGAGTTCAATATTAGGGGATATTAGAAGTTGTTGTTGTATAAAATAAAGTTGGTAAAACCTTAACGTGGACATTATTCCCATTATCCACCAAAATGTAGGTCTCTACAGAAGATGACTATCCACCTACTTTTGACAATATGATGGATAAGAGAGTGTTCTTCAAGCTAAATGTTAAGTTCAGTAATATTAGTCAGTATGATCCAGTGTATACAGTCATGAGGGTATGCGATGATGAAGATATAATTGAAAAGAATACTCCTAAAGAAGTGTCCACTACTCCTACCATTAATAACACTATATCTAGTCCTGTTCAAAGTATATATATCATGATCTGGTAGAGTATTTTACCTATTTTTTTTACTATAAAATCTGAATAGAAAAATGGTATTTCTATTTTGTTTTATAGGAAAGTGGTTGCAACAACTCTATTGATATGCCGAGCAATGTTGTCAACCTTAATACTGATTCTGATATGCAACCTTCTTTGGTATGTTGTAATAATTTATTTGGAGAAATTTCGGTTATGTTTCATTTACTAACTACCGCTTAGAGAATGAAAATTATGATTTTATAACTTCAGGACGCTCCTCAGGAGTATATATCATCACTAAAGTGCAAGACTCCAGCAAAAAGGTCCAACAATGGAGGAAAGGGTGGCTCACCATCTGTGAATGAAATTGAGGAGGAAAGGCAGCTATCAACTAACCGTTTCAGCAGGAAGTCGGGCAAAAGGTGTAAGATCCAAATCATTGAAGAGGATAATTGATAGTATTATTAGTATGTTGAATATGGGGATTTTAATACAAGTTATGTTCAGATGCATAAATCATTTGGAAATTCAACAAGAGACTGATAATTAGAAATGTGACTAGATCATTATCATGTTAATTACCTTAATGTTGTTAACCTCAATAGATGGTGGCTATTATGTTGCATGAGTCATTTGTATTAATTGCGAACCTGATTATGATACATTAACTAATGTCCTCAGTCAAACTCTATAAACTAAAATAGTTTTTAGGATTGGGATAATGTGCGGATTTGAGATTTTATATCTGAAAATGCACCAAAAGTTTTGCATAAGCTTTGAGTAATTTTGGTGAAAAGTAACTTGAATATGCCCATGAAATTAGGTTAGTATTTCCTGGCTCATGGATGCCTAAAGTAGTCTGAATTGTAGCTTATACCTTAGTTTAAACTATATCAATAATTTATCAAATCAAATATTGTAGCTCGAATTATATTTCCTAACTTAACAAATATGACCCCAAATTAAAACCTCCAATAAACTATTGTTTCTTTGACCGTAGTATACTTACAATATCGAATTATATCATAGAAATATCTTTAGTATTGAAAAATAGATTGATTATTTTATAGATATTATACAGATATGATAACTCATCGTTTATAATATCCAAAAGAGACAAACAAGTCAGATTCAGTAGTAATTTGTAATTCATATCATAAAAATAATAGATTTAAATAATACTAACTATATAATTGAATAGGCTACGAAATACATTGATTTATTAGTGAGGTTTTAAAATTAGAACATGTATGCTGCTATAGTTACCACTTGTTGCTATATGTCTAAATGGATGCCATATTTCATGATAAAGGGTTTATTTATAGCTAATGAGTTTATTCATATATAGCTAAAGGTTTATTTTTAAGTTTACAAAGCTTAATTGTGGTATCTATCTTCTATCTCTAAAATATTGAGAATTATTAGGATATGTATGCTGCTATAGTTTATGCTTTATGCATATATAGCTAAAGATTTTTTTTTTGCACGATCAAATTACAACTTATTAAGTTTATTATTTGTATAGATACAGGTAATTCTAAATTATTTGCTTCTATTTTGCACAGTTCTTTTGTATTAGGTATTAGAAAGGTCTAAGCACATTTTAGAGATATGTTCTTTGCATAGAAAAAATCATAAATAAGTTTGCACAGAGAAAATTATAGATAAGTGCTTGAACTTTATATGCCCGAGAGAAGTAGCAGAAAAACATTTGTTGGTATAACTGTAACATCAGGATTGTTTTAATCTCTGTTTTGGAAATATTATCTGCAAATTGATATCCTCACAAGAAATCATATAAGTTGGAGATGGAATGAAGTGACCAATTGAATAAAAACTATATTGGCCTCTGAACATTCAAAAGATATATAAAGACCGAGTCGGTTGACATATTTATCAACTATCACACTCTTCCTATTATCCTATATATATATAGTAGAAATAAGTAAACCAATGAACTAATGAAGTGACCAATTGAATAAAAACTATATTGACTTTTTTTATACTAGATAGATAAAGACTGAGTCGGTTGACATATTTATCCACTATCACACTCTTCCTGTATATATATAGTAGAAATAAGGGAACCAATGAAGATTAACATATTAAAAGTATCTGAAAATTTAGGTCCTTATAAAATCGGTGGTACACATTCTTAGTTTAGGTCAAAACATAGATAATCGTGATTAATATTCATGGTTCATCGACATGACAATAGCAGGCTTATGTCTTCATCGCAAGAAACCATATAAGCCGTATAAGGAATGAAGTGTCAATTAGGACAAAAACCATTTTGAATTTTACTATGTAAGAGAGAAATATGGTCTGATTTACTTGACAAAACCTTAGATGCATATTGACACACCTCCTAGATATAGTGCATGCATAGATGAATCACCAAAAATTAGCATATTTTAAGTATATAATAAAGAAAGCTTAGGTTGTCATTAAAATGTCATAAGACTGAGAAAGGCAGAAAGAAAACTGGTCATACATTAGCAAATAGAAAAAGAGGTTTTCAAATATCGAAGACACAATGCAGTATTTGACTAACCATAAAAATCATTTGTAAAAAAAAAAAGATATGCATATATTTACTTTTATGATTATGCTATTGACTGACGAGGCTGCAGTGAATCAGGACCAGAACAAAAAATGAAAAAATTAAAATATCAACCTCATTGCGCTTGCAGATAAATATAATATTTGTGACATTGGGAGGGAAATGGGTCAAACATTAAAGTCTAAGCAAGGTTAGGAGCATACTTTATTTGTGAAAGAACAGCATCTGATTAATGCAACCTACGCAAATTCACCAATTGGGCTTTTATGTTTTATTATGCTAAAGTTCTTTACAGTCCACATACAAATAATATTTAGATAATAACCAAAAGTTGTGCAAGTTTTCGGGAATTTGCTTATTTGTTTTGACGAATTTCAAACTGTAAGACTATTGGGTAGCATAAGTACCTTATGTGTCTAATAGAACTTTAGGAAAATATTTTAAAGGGTACAACGGATATTATTACATAAATAATTAATGTAAATATTTTGTAGTACGCAAATAAATAATTATATAGATAACATTAAAAAATAAGTTCAATTTATTTGTCAAAAGTCAGAGTATGAAAATATATATTATATAAGTCATAAGTGAAGAAGAATTATGTGTTTTTTTGGATTATTTAGCATATAAACACAAATAATTATATGTATTATTTATATACAAAAATTAAATTTAGTACAAAATATATGTGCTATATTAGTGATGTTTAAAAACAGGACATGTATACTACTACAGTTATGAATATTTGCTAGCTTTTTAAATGAAAATTTTCAGTATTAAATTGACCAATAAAAATAATTTCATGTTTTTTTTACATGTTTAATTTATTTATAGCTTTTTAAATGGTTTATTCATAAGCTTAAAAAGCTAATCTTCTATATAAGTACATGTTTGTAACTATAATATATTAAGCTTATAATAAAGTAAACATATATTTTAGGGTTAGTAAGAGATTAAAGAAATATTAATTAGATGATTGGCCAATAAAAAACAATTGATTTAGCATCTTTTTGCTAAAAGGTTTATTTATAAGCTTAAAAAGCTAAAGTTTCTACATAAATATATGTTCTTAACTGAGTATGAATTAACCTTATAAATAAATTAAACATGTGTTTTAGAGGTTAGTAAGAGATTAAAGAAATATTAATTATATAATTAACCAGTATTTTACAATTTCTATATGGATACATGTTCGTCAGATTAAGCTTATAAATAAGTTAAACATGCACTTTAAGAGTAAATAATAGATTAAAAAAATATTAATTATATATTTGATGAGTAAAAAACATGTTCATGCTTATACTCTAAAGATTAATTATATAATTAACCAGTAAAAAATAATTTTTGCAATACTCTAAAAAGTTTATTTATAAGCTTATAAAGATAAAATTTCTATATAAATACATGTTTATACAGAAACAGAATTCATCGTATAAATATTATAGATTAAGCTTAAAAATAAATTAAACATGTGCTTTAGGAGTTGGTAATAAAAGCCAAAATTATTAATTATAATATTGAAAAATAAAAAACAATACAGTATTTTTTCACACAAGAGTTTATTGAGAAGCTTAAAAATACATGTTCGTAACTGTAATGGATTAAGCTTATAAATAATTATACATGTAATTTAGTTGTTAGTAATAGATTAAAATAAATATTAAATATATAATTGACCAGTAAAAATAATTTGGTATCTTTTAATCTATTGTTTATCTGTCTAAAAAAGCTAACATTTCTATATAAATACACTTAAGTGGTATAGATCAGGACAACGCAAGTTTTTCATGCTTAAAAACCCTCAATTATTTCCTTTATAACCTTAGTTACCTCTTCCTGTTTTCAACCTAAGATGAGTGATATTTTACCTAAGAGAGTACCCCTTCCATATCTCGACGACGACTTGGTGTGGATGATCTTTGTCAGGGCCGATTCCAAAACAGTAGGGAGAGCTCGATGCTGCAACAAGAAATGGAATGGTAAGCTATCAGCTCCATTTTTTGTCAGGAAGAACTTTATGCACAACAAAAACAAGAACAAGAGTGCGTTGATTGGCGTCGGTCATCCTCCTGTGGATGATAACTCAAGGTGGTTTATAAGAGCTGATGTTGAGAGCGGTATACAGCTAGATTTCAACATACCAATAGATATCAACAACTTTGGCTTTTATTCCTTAGTTAGGTTTGATCACGGTAATTTGTGCATCAGATTTTCACAAGGTGGAATGAACTCTAGCCTTCTTATCTGAAATCCTCTAACACATCAGAAGATTTTTGTTTCTGATGAGGCAAAGAGGCATTGCTGCCATGCTGTCTCACTCTATACATTTGGATACTCAGCTAACCATATTGAGTATTGCATAGTGCATGTATACAAGAGGCACTATACTGACCGAAATCTTTTGTGGAGCTTATACAACTCATTTGAGGCTGATTGGAATCATTCTGGTGTTTACACCAATAATGTGAAAAAATTGGGTCCTAAGTCAGTTGTTGACGAAAGGGTGGTATATTGGCTAGGGTGGGGAGGTGTGGACAATGTGGAACCAATATCCATTGTCACATTCAATTTACAAAAGAAAGTTTTTTATGAAGCATTAGTACCTGATGGTGTAGATCAACCTATCATACTCTTACTCATTTTAATGATAGTGTTGGTTTTATATCACCAAAAAATGTTGATTTCACCAGGCACATTATAATATGGCAACTGATCAGACATGGTCATGATGAGTTTGAATGGGTCAAAATGCTTCAGATATCTGGCATTAGCATACCTTACAACCCTTCTTTATTTGATGGTAGGGATATAATTTCAGTTATTGATGCTAAGAGCAATTATGGAGGGGCAAATGATTCTGAGATAATTGATATTCTTATTTCTAGGTTAAGATATAAGACAGCTAGAAGGGAATATCTCATCTACTGTACATGGCATGAAAATGTTTATGTTAAATCAGTCACCATGCACCTGCAAGGATTATATCCAGTTTAAAATAGAAACGCTACTAAGTCCATCACTATGGTCTACACTGAAGCACTTCCTTATTATCTTTTGTTCTTTTGAATTTAATGTTATGTTAGATGTAGTTACTCTTTACTGTGCCCTATAATGTACCCATGTTATAGTAGATTATTATGAAGTATCTACTTTAAGATCGTAGTGTAATTAGTTATTTAAGAAGTTATGTATTTTGTAATCCATCATATATTGGGCTTATCAGTGTGATGAACTAAACAAATTATGGAAGTTATTTTTATATCAATAGTACTTTGCATTGATTGCAATTCAATTACTATAAAAGAATTCAAGTAGGATAGAGTACAAGTTAACTAGGAAAAGGTGCAATTAAATTGAGCAACACATTCACATAGTAATTAAATAAAACCAAATTATTTCTCTGAGGAACAATAACAAGGTGGCTAACTTTGTACAACAATTAATATTTGGGATCATATAATTCTTTAATATAAGTTGAATAATTAGTTGAAGGAATAGCTAAGTTGGTAATCTAGGGGTTATTTTGAAAATATTATATAATTGTAGTAAATAAATAAATTTGTATTGCAAAACACAAAATTGTACCCTTACCATAACACCCTTCACATACATTCTGATCGATAAGGATTTTAATATATTATGAAATTTTAAAGATAGTTTCAAACTTTTAAGTGTTTACTATGAAAATAAATAGGAGTAACAAATATGCAAAAAATACGAACGGGCCAAAATAAAAAAAGGGTCATAATGAAAATATTAACTAATTACTTAGAAAAAAAAGCAAAGACTTAATTATATAACAAATTAAATTGTTAGAGATTTTTTGAATGAGTCCACATACATTGTTACATTAGATGATTATTATAATTAATTTCTACCATTTTCTTAGCTTCCCCTGCCTTTCAGTAATAATATAGTAATAAAAGTGTTGGTGCTACTTTTTGGTAGTATTCATTAACTATATCAATCTACTAAAAGTTTTATTTTATATAAATTCATGTCTAGACTAAAGTAATTATTATATTATGAAATTTTAAAGATAATTTCAATCTTTAAACCCCGTATAATAAGGTAGTACTAACCTTTATTATAGTTTTATATTGGATTAGTTCTTTAAGTTTATCTAATTTTAAAAGGGGGTAAAGTTATCTAATTTTTTATTCAATAAATATTTCGTATGAAGTCTGACACACGAAGACAAAATATACCTACATTCTATTGAAGGGTGTTGTATTTGCATCGGGATGCACATAGTAAACAAAGAAGAAATACAATAACATTAAATGCTAGAAAAATAAAAGGGAAAATCAAATGCCACACAAAGAACTAACACTCTAAAAGACTGTGCATCTGTCAACCAGAGACTACCAAGTTTTAATATATGTGAATACTCAACCACACTTTGGAGTTAGCCGTTTAGGTTATTGTCTCTCAAGGTATGTCAAAATCTTTGTGAACATATAGCTATATGCCATGATTGTTAGATTTCTTACATATGTTGATTAATAACAATATAGGCACCAATGGAGAAGACCAACCCTGTTTTAGCAAGAATCCAAAGAAGAAATATTATCGATGCAAAGAGGAAGAAACACAATACATCAGAACAATCTGAACAGCGCACTCAAGGCAACCTCTTCGGCAGATATGGTTAAACTCATGCACAACACCCACAGGCATTAAATTTTTCTGTTAAGATACCCTTGAGTCCAGCTGGAAATATTCATAAGTTAGAGGTTGAAAGTCTACAACTGATTCATCTTCCATAGAGGAGAGGTAATCTTTGGTGTAGGTGTATTGGAAAGATTTAGTTGAAACTCAAATTGTATCATAGAAAGATTTTAACATATCCATTTTGCACAGTCTATATGTAGAAGCTGAATGATTTGAAAATTAATTGCATATGATAAAAATATATTGAGTAATGTGGATCACAATGTGACAGGTTCAAAAAATAAAAGAAAGATGGATGTGTATTGCAGAAACAATGCATCCGCATCAGAAGAAACAAATTTCTGCGTCCAAACACCAAATCCAAATCAAGAACAAAGATTGATTGATACTACACAGACCACAGGTACATGTATGCATTAATCCATGATAAAACTTCCTTTGAATCCCATAATGTTGATCCCATAACAGTAATTTCTATTAAAAATTAATGAAACAGGGTACAGTACACCATCAAAGAGATCCTTCAAAAGAAAAGAAAACATCCCAGTTTCACCCAACAATGACTCAATCTCTTATGGTTAGTTGTTGTGTTATTGCATCTTAAATAAAAACAAGTAAGCAAGGTCATTAATGTAGGTACATTTAGGATAAGGTTTATATGTCGGCTTTTTATTTGTCCTTAGTGGATTCTATGTTGATTAGATACTTTAAACAAAGATGGCAATTAACCATATTAAAAGTGTATAAATGCATACCTAATGCTTTAAGTCCTCTTAGGATAGAGTTTGTCAAAGGTCAACAACTTAAAACTTGAATAAAGAATGATTAAGGGTCAACTACCTCAGGCATGTTTATTTCAAGGTAATTTCTAACCAAACCTCTCTTAGTTAACATGTAATTTACCCTCTATGATATATTAACTTATGATTGATTGATTATTTAATTTGATTAACTACACTTCTAAATTGCCAAAATTTAGAAATAATTAGTATTTCAACTATGATAGAGTCACTAAGTAAATTTGTTTAATGTTGTCTTATGTAATTTTTTTAAAAATATTAGCTCAATTTTGATTTTTCAAACAATTCTTCTTTTCTACATCATTTCTTGAAAAAAATTACACGAAAACATATTGATTAGACGGAGCCATAATATTAAGATAGAAATACAATTTTGGTTACGATAATGAATTGATGCAAAAAACTTCCATCACTTGAGTGTTATTATTCAAAAATATAAATAGTATGCCTATATCTCTATCACTCTACTTTTCTTTCTTTTATTTTCCCTATAGATAACATAGAAAGAAAAAAGTTTTAAAAATATTAAATCAGACAAATGTTTTTAAAAAATTAAACAAGAATTTAACATAAAGTTACAAACCATAGTTAAAATATTAATTTGGGTCAAATTTAAGCAATTTAAATTAACAGTGTAATTAATAACAAAAAAATATTAATCAATAAAAAATTAACATGTCACAGAGAATAAAGTATCTGTTAATTAAGAGAGAATTAGTTATTTGAAAAATTTATTTTATCACGGTTTAGAAATTTAGTTTAATTAACTTAATCTTAGAGCAGTAATGATTAATATTAATCATAATAAATAAAATTTATTTCTCCAATAATAATTGAATAAATTAGAGAAGGAAATCAACTCCCTATTTATGAGGGAATTGGGTAGAAAACACCTTATTGCAATTATTTATTGTTTGGTTGTTGTGTATATAGAATTAAAGTAATTTCATATTGAACTCTCAAACATTTACAGAACAAAGCAGGGAAGCACAAAGATCAAGGATACTGAAAATTCAAGACAAGAAAAAAATCATGCATAACAGCAATGAAAAAGGTATTAATTGATAATTAGCTCTAAAGGTCACATATCAGTTGTCTTTGTAATGATGAGTTCAGATGCGTGCTTTCATCATCTGACTATTTTAAATTTGATTTACGATAAATCTCATTCACAAATGAAGCTACTGAGAAATAATGGGGACATTACTTCTAACAAGACAGCGACATCTTTTGATACAAATACATCAAACTTACCCAATAAAACAGGAGAAGTCAGTTCACATAACATGATAAATGACACTGGAACTATGGCACGTGGGGTAACACAACCAAGTTTAAGCTCTCTCCATACGGGTGAGATTTTATTATAATACGATGTTGAAAGAGGATACGGATAAACTATTTGTAGACATTTTAGCCACTGCAATCATTGACTTATGAGGTTGTTATGTTTATACTCAGGATCAGCATGCAGTCAAAATGTGCCGTTAACACCGCTAAAACATAAGGATGAAACAGGTGATTTTTTGCTTATTTGCTTATACCAATAGTGAAGTGTGCTTTATACTAAACACACACAAGCTTACTTGGTACAACCTTTCAGCTAATTCGTACCTGCACATGGGTGATGCAATGTATGCGTGTGAACATTGTCATGCACTGTTTTGGTATGAGGAAAGAACAAGGAAGCACTACAACTCCACCGACCCAAAATTTTGTTGCAGAGGCGGTCATGTCGAAATACCCCACTTACAAGGTGCTCCTAAGGAACTATATGAGTTGTTGTATGGAGTAACAAACAAAAGCAAGCACTTTCTTGAGAATATTAGAACATATAATAATATGTTCCAATTCACATCAATGGGTGCAAAGATTGACAGAACAATAAATAAAACAAGAGGCCCACCAACATTTATTCTATGTGGTGAGAATTGTCATCTGATGGGTAGTCTTCTACCTACAGAAGGCAATCCAGCTAAATTTACACAGTTGTATGTGTTTGACACACAAAATGAAGGGTCAGAGATTCATTTGTCTTTTATCTCATGCAGGGCACCTTTTCTTTATACTAAGTAGTAAGCATAGTTTTTCCCCGAGTAATGCATGACCCATTCAATCTACGGATATCTATCTAATGCGACATGTTGCGATTCGTCTTTTTTGAAGAAATGGGCACAAAGCCGGACATTTAGTAATGGGATAGATATAGAACTAGAATTAGCTGCCAAAAGGACCCCATTTGTGGTTTAAGGCTAAGTTCATTCTTTGATATATCTCACTTGAGATGTAAGTTTACTAGTCTTCTAGTTGAGTTTCCCCTACCCCTGCATCTATCTCATTCGCTGAGATAGGTTTCATTCGAAGAGAGCGCGACCCGTTTTAGCTTCTTCTAATAAAGAAGTGAATACAGTTGTCTTGGAGAATGCTCTTTAAAATATAATATACATATCACCTTCTATTTAAAAGGAAATTCTACATGTTTTTGCTAGAATGGTACAAAATGAAATCCAAAATGATATTGGTGTTGAAAATTTTTGTTTGATTGTTGATAAAATTAAAGATGAATCTAAAAAAAAACAAATGACGCTTGTCGTAAGATTTGTTGATAAGCATAGATTTGTTAAAAAAATGCTAATAGAAGTTGTTCATGTCAAAAATACTACTTATGTTACTCTTAAACAAGAGATTTGTTTTGTATTATCTCGTCACAACCACAATATTGAAAATGTTCGAGGTCAAGGGAATGATGAAGTTAGTAATATGCATGGAGAGTGGAAGGGTGATGAGCGGATAATTTATACGCTTTTTGACATTGTTTTTAGTAGAATCTAGTTACTTTTAGGGATGTTTTCATTAGTTTTTATGTTAAATTCACATTTCTGGACTTTACTATGAGTTTGTGTGTTTTTCTGTGATTTCAGGTATTTTCTGGCTGAAATTGAGGGACTTGAGCAAAAATCAGATTCAGAGGTTGAAGAAGGACTGCTGATGCTGTTGGATTCTGACCTCCCTGCACTCAAAGTGGATTTTCTGGAGCTAAAGAACTCGAAATGGCGCGCTTCCAATTGCGTTGGAAAGTAGACATACAGGGCTTTCCAGAAATGTATAATAGTCCATACTTTGCCCAATTTTAGATGACGCAAACTGGCGTTTAACGCCAGCTCTCTACCCAATTCTGGCGTCCAGCGCCAGAAACAAGCTGCAAAGTGGAGTTCAACGCCCAAACTGGCACCAAAACTGGCGTTCAACTCCAGGAATGACCTCTACACGTGTAACACTCAATCTCAGCCCAAGCACACACCAAGTGGGCCCCGGAAGTGGATTTACGCATCAATTACTTACCTCTGTAAACCCTAGTAGCTAGTTTATTATAAATAGAACTTTTTATCATTGTATTCAGAGTCTTGGTTACTCCGGTTCCCCTCTGGGGCCGAGACCAATGAACTCCATTATCACTTATGTATTTTCAATGGTAGAGTTTCTACACTCCATAGATTAAGGTGTGGAGCTCTGTTGTTCCTCAAAGATTAATGCAAAGTACTACTGTTTTCTATTCAATTCATCTTATTTCGCTTCTAAGATATTCATTTGCACTTCAACCTGAATGTGATGAACGTGACAATCATCATCATTCCCTATGGACGCGTGCCACATTAGAATTGAATGAATATCTCTTAGATCTCTTAATCGGAATCTTCGTGGTGTAAGCTAGAATGATGGCGGCATTCAAGAGAATCCGGAAAGTCTAAACCTTGTCTGTGGTATTCCGAGTAGGATTCAATGATTGAATGACTGTGACGAGCTTCAAACTCGCGATTGCTGGGCGTAGTGACAGACGCAGAAGGATAGTAAATCCTATTCCAGCAGGATAGAGAACTGACAGATGAATAGCCGTGCCGTGACAGGGTGCGTTGACCATTTTCACTGAGAGGATAAGATGAAACCATTGACAAGGGTGATGCCTCCAGACGATTAGCCGTGCCGTGACAGGGCATTTGGATCATTTTCCCGAGAGAAGACCGAAAGTAGCCATTGACAATGGTGATGTATCACATAAAGCCAGCCATAGAAAGGAGTAAGACTGATTGGATGAAGGCAGCAGGAAAGCAAAGGTTCAGAGGAACGAAAGCATCTCTATTCGCTTATCTGAAATTCTCACCAATGATTTACATAAGTATTTCTATCCCTATTTTATTAATTATTTTCGAAAACCCCATTACTATTTTATATCTGCCTGACTGAGATTTACAAGGTGACCATAGCTTGCTTCATACTAACAATCTCCGTGGGATTCGACCCTTACTCACGTAAGGTATTACTTGGACGACCCAGTGCACTTGCTGGTTAGTTGTGCGAAGTTGTGAACCATGGTATTGGCATCATGTGTTTGGCGCCATTACCAGGGAAAGAAAGAGCGATGAATTTTACAGAATCAAAGTGTAATCACAATTTCTGCGCACCAAGTTTTTGGCGTCGTTGCCGGGGATTGTTCGAGTTTGGACAACTGACAGTTCATCTTGTTGCTCAGGTTAGGTAATTTTCTTTTTATTTTGTTTTCAAAAATTTTTCAAAAATCTTTCAAAAATTTCTCATCTGTTTTCGAAAAAAAATATAAAAATCTTTTCAAAAATATATTTTTCTTCGGAATTTTTAAGAATGAATTCTAGTGTTTCATGATGATTTGTTGAATCCTGGCTGGCTGTAAGCCATGTCTAATCTTTTGGACTGGGGTTTCAGCTTACCATCACAAAAGAAGAGATTCTCACACACTTAGTTGCTCTATACATGAAAAGTATCCATATCTGCTGAAGCTTGGTTGGCCATTGGCCATGTCTAGTGTTTTGGACTGGAGCTTTCATTGAAAGCTTGGCTGGCTAGTGAGCCATGTCTAATTCCTGGACTGAAGCTTTAGACTAACATGGCAAGATTCCTGGAATTCATATTAAAAATTTTGGAATCCTTATTTCTCTTTTTCACATTAATTTTCGAAAATTAAAAGAAAATACAAAAAAATTAGAAAATCATAAAAATCAAAAATATTTTTCTGTTTCTTGTTTGAGTCATGTGTCAAGTTATAAGTGTGGTGTCAATTGCATATGCATCTTGCATTTTTTCGAAAATTCATGCATTCATAGTGTTCTTCATGATCTTCAAGTTGTTCTTGGTAAGTCTTCTTGTTTGATCTTGATGTTTTCTTGTTTTGTGTTGTATGGTGTTTTTCATATGCATTTTTCGTTTGTTAGAGTCTACACATGAAAGATTTCTAAGTTTGGTGTCTTACATATTTTCTTTGCATATAAAAATTTTTCAAAAATGTGTTCTTGATGTTCGTCATGACCTTCAAAGTGTTCTTGGTGTTCATCTTGACATTCATAGCATTCTTGCATGCATTCATTGTTTTGATCCAAAATTTTCATGCATTGCATCATTTTCATGTTTTTCATAAAAATTCAAAAAATCAAAAAATATATCTTTCCCTTTTTCTCCTCATCAAATTCGAAAATTTGAATTGACTTTTTCAAAATTTTTTAAAATCAAGTTGTTTCTTATGAGTCAAATCAAATTTTCAATTTGAAAATCTTATGTTTCTCAAAATCTTTTTCAAAAATCAAATCTTTTTCATTTTTCTTAGTTATTTTCAAAAATTTTAAAAATATTTTTCAAAAATCTTTTTCTTATCTTTATCACATAATTTTCGAAAATAACAATAACAATTAATTTTTTGATTCAAAAATTTCAAGTTTGTTACTTACTTGTTAAGAAAGATTCAAACTTTGAGTTCTAGAATCATATTTTGTGATTTCTTGTGAATCAAGTCATTAATTGTGATTTTAAAAATCAAATCTTTTTCAAAACTAATTTCAATCATATCTTTTCAAAAATATCTTTTTATCTTATCTTTTTCAAAATCATATCTTTTTCAAAAATTTGATTTTAAAAATATCTTTTCTAACTTCTTATCTTCTTATCTTTTCAAAATTGATTTTCAAATTTGTTTCAACTAACTAACTAACTTTTTGTTTGTTTCTTATCTTTTTCAAAACCACCTAACTAACTCTCTCTGTCCAATTTTCGAAAATATCTCCCTCTTTTTTTCAAAAATTTCTTTTTTTTACTAATTATTTTATTTTTTTATTTTTAATTTTCGAAAATTACTAACCTTTTTCAAAAACTATTTTTGAAAATCACTAACTCTTTTTCAAAAAAATTAATTTTCGAAAATTCTCCTTCTCTCTCATCTCCTTCTATTTTATTTATTCATCTACTAACACTTCTTTTCATCTCACATCTCTGCTCCTATCATCACCTTTGTGTTTGGATTATCCATTCTTTTCTTCCACTCACCTAAGGGGATCTCTATACTGTGGTATAAAGGATCCCTATTATTATTATTATTATTATTATTATTATTATTTTTCTGTGCCCTCTTCTTTGTCATATGAGCAGGAGCAAGGACAAGAATATTCTGGTTGAAGCAGATCCTGAACCTGAAAGGACTCTGAAGAGAAAACTGAGAGAAGCTGAATTACAACAAACCAGCAAGCACCTGTCAGAAATTTTAGAATAGGAAGAGGAGATGGCAGTCGAAAATAATAATAATGCAAGGAGAATGCTTGGTGACTTTACTGCACCTAATTCCAATTTACATGGAAGAAGCATCTCCATTCCTACCATTGGAGCAAACAATTTTGAGCTGAAACCTCAGCTAGTTTCTCTGATGCAGCAGAACTGCAAGTTTCATGGACTTCCATCTGAAGATCCTTTTCAGTTCTTAACTGAATTCTTGCAGATCTGTGATACTGTTAAGACTAATAGAGTAGATTCTGAAGTCTACAGGCTCATGCTTTTCCCATTTGCTATAAGAGACAGAGCTAGAATCTGGTTGGACTCTCAACCCAGAGACAGCCTGAACTCTTGGGATAAGCTGGTCACGACTTTCTTAGCCAAGTTCTTTCCTCCTCAAAAGCTGAGCAAGCTTAGAGTGGATGTTCAAACCTTCAAACAAAAAGATGGTGAATCCCTCTATGAAGCTTGGGAAAGATACAAACAGTTGACCAAAAAGTGTCCTTCTGACATGCTTTCAGAATGGACCATCCTGGATATATTCTATGATGGTTTATCTGAGTTATCAAAGATGTCATTGGATACTTTTGCAGGTGGATCCATTCACCTAAAGAAAACGCCTGCAGAAGCTCAAGAACTCATTGACATAATTGCTAATAACCAGTTCATGTACACTTCTGAGAGGAATCCTGTGAGTAATGGGACGCCTATGAAGAAGGGAGTTCTTGAAGTTGATACTCTGAATGCCATATTGGCTCAGAACAAAATATTGACTCAGCAAGTCAATATGATTCTCAGAGTCTGAATGGAATGCAAGCTGCATCCAACAGTACTCAAGAGGCTTCTTATGCAGAAGAAGCTTATGATCCTGAAAACCCTGCAATAGCAGAAGTGAATTACTTAGGTGAACCTTATGGAAACACCTATAACTCATCATGGAGAAATCATCCAAATTTCTCATGGAAGGATCAAAGGCCTCAACAAGGCTTTAATAATGGTGGAAGAAACAGGTTTAGCAATAGCAAGCCTTTTCCATCATCCACTCAGCAACAGACAGAGAATTCTGAGCAGAATCCATCTAGCTTAGCAAACTTAGTCTCTGATCTATCCAAGGCCACTGTAAGTTTCATGAATGAAACAAGGTCTTCCATTAGAAATTTGGAAGCACAAGTGGGCCAGCTGAGTAAAAGGATCACTGAAATCCCTCCTAGTACTCTCCCAAGCAATACAGAAGAGAATCCAAAAGGAGAGTGCAAGGCCATTGACATAAGCACCATGGCCGAACCTGTAAGGGAAGGAGAGGACATGAATCCCAAGGGGGAAGACCTCCTGGGACGTCCAGTGATCAATAAGGAGTTTCCCTCTGAGGAACCAAAGGAATCTGAGACTCATCTAGAGACCATAGAGATTCCATTGAACCTCCTTATGCCATTCATGAGCTCTGATGAGTATTCCTCTTCTGAAGAAAATGAGGATGTTACTGAAGAGCAAACTGCCAAGTTTCTTGGTGCAATCATGAAGCTGAATGCCAAATTATTTGGTATTGAGGCTTGGGAAGATGAACCTCCCTTGTTCACCAATGAACTAAGTGATCTGGATCAACTGACATTGCCTCAGAAGAGACAGGATCCTGGAAAGTTCATAATACCTTGTACCATAGGCACCATGATCTTTAAGGCTCTGTGTGACCTTGGTTCAGGGATAAACCTCATGCCCCTCTCTGTAATAGAGAAACTGGGAATCTATGGGGTGCAAGCTGCTAGAATCTCATTAGAGATGTCAGATAATTCAAGAAAACAGGCTTATGGATAAGTAGAGGACGTATTAGTAAAGGTTGAAGGCCTTTACATCCCTGCTGATTTCATAGTCCTGGATACTGGAAAGAAAGAGGATGAATCCATCATCCTAGGAAGACCTTTCCTAGCCACAGCAAGAGCTGTGATTGATGTGGACAGAGGAGAATTGATCCTTCAATTAAATAAGGACAACCTTGTGTTTACTACTCAAGGATCTCTCTCTGCATCCATGGAGAGGAAGCAGAAAAAGCTTCTCTCAAAGCAGAGTCAACCAAAGCCCCCACAGTCAGACTCTAAGTTTGGTGTTGGGAGGCCACAACCAAACTCTAAGTTTGGTGTTGAACTCCCATATCCAAACTCTAAGTTTGGTGTTGGGGGAGTCTCAATAATGCTCTGAACATCTGTGAGGCTCCATGAGAGCCCACTGTCAAGCTATTGACATTAAAGAAGCGCTTGTTGGGAGGCAGCCCAATTTTTATTTATCTAACTATATTTTTCTTAGTTATATGTCTTTATAGGTTCATGATCATGTGGAGTCACAAAATAAATATAAAAATTGAAAACGGAATAAAAAACAACAGAAGAAAAATCACACCCTGGAGGAAGCATCTGTCTGGCGTTCAACGCCAGAACAGAGCATGGTTCTGGCGCTGAACGCCCAAAATGGGCAGTGTCTGGGCGCTGAACGCCCAAAATGGGCATCATCTGGGCGCTGAACGCCAGAATGGCACCGTGGAGAAAAGCTGGCACTGAACTCCCAGAACAAGCATGGTTCTGGCGTTCAACGCCAGAAATGGCCAGTAAATGGGCGTTGAACGCCCAAAATGGGCACCAACCTGGCGCTGAACGCCCAGAGTTGCGTGCAAAAGCATTTTGCATGCCTAATTTGGTTAAAGGGTGTAAATCCTTGAACACCTCAGGATCTGTGGACCCCACAGGATCCCCACCTACCTCCACTCACTTCTTCTCATCCCTCACCACTCTCTTTCACACAATCCCATAAACACTCTTCCCCAAAAACCCTTCACCAATCACCTCAATCTCTCTTCCCCATCACCTCTTCACCACTCACATCCATCCACTCTTCCCCACAAACCTACTGATGAGCGGATAATTTATACGCTTTTTGACATTGTTTTTAGTATGTTTTTAGTAGGATCTAGTTACTTTTAGGGATGTTTTCATTAGTTTTTATGTTAAATTCACATTTCTCGACTTTACTATAAGTTTGTGTGTTTTTCTGTGATTTCAGGTATTTTCTGGCTGAAATTGAGGGACTTGAGCAAAAATCAGATTCAGAGGTTGAAGAAGGACTGCTGATGCTGTTGGATTCTGACCTCCCTGCACTCAAAGTGGATTTTCTGGAGCTACAGAACTCGAAATGACGTGCTTCCAATTGCGTTGGAAAGTAGACATCCAGGGCTTTCCATCAATATATAATAGTCCATACTGTGCGCGAGTTTAGACGATGCAAACTGGCGTTCAACGCCAGCTCTCTGCCCAATTCTGGCGTCTAGCGCCAGAAACAAGTTGCAAAGTGGAGTTCAACGCCCAAACTGGCACCAAAACTGGCGTTCAACTCCAGGAATGACCTCTACACGTGTAACACTCAAGCTCAGCCCAAGCACACACCAAGTGGGCCCCGGAAGTGGATTTATGCATCAATTACTTACTTTTGTAAACCCTAGTGACTAGTTTATTATAAATAGAACTTTTTATCATTGTATTCAGAGTCTTGGTTACTCCGGTTCCCCTCTGGGGCCGAGACCAATGAACTCCATTATCACTTATGTATTTTCAACGGTAGAGTTTCTACACTCCATAGATTAAGGTGTGGAGCTCTGCTGTTCCTCAAAGATTAATGCAAAGTACTACTGTTTTCTATTCAATTCATCTTATTTCGCTTCTAAGATATTCATTCGCACTTCAACCTGAATGTGATGAACGTGACAATCATCATCATTCCCTATGGACGCGTGCCTGACAACCACTTTCGTTCTACATTAAATTGAATGAGTATCTCTTAGATCTCTTAATCGGAATCTTCGTGGTGTAAGCTAGAATGATGGAGGCATTCAAGAGAATCCGGAAGGTCTAAACCTTGTCTGTGGTATTCCGAGTAGGATTCAATGATTGAATGACTGTGACGAGCTTCAAACTCGTGATTGCTGGGCGTAGTGACAGACGCAAAAGGATAGTAAATTCTATTCCAGTATGATCGAGAACCGACAGATTAATAGCCGTGCCGTGACAGGGTGCGTTGACCATTTTCACTGAGAGGATATGATGTAACCATTGACAAGGGTGATGCCTCCAGACGATTAGCCGTGCCGTGACAGGGCATTTGGATCATTTTCCCGAGAGAAGACCGAAAGTAGCCATTGACAATGGTGATGCATTACATAAAGCCAGCCATGGAAAGGAGTAAGACTGATTGGATGAAGGCAGCAGGAAAGCAAGGGTTCAGAGAAACGAAAGCATCTCTATTCGCTTATCTGAAATTCTCACCAATGATTTACATAAGTATTTCTATCCCTATATTATTAATTATATTTGAAAACCCTATTACTATTTTATATCCGCCTGACTGAGATTTACAAGGTGACCATAGCTTGCTTCATACCAACAATCTCCGTGGGATTCGACCCTTACTCACGTAAGGTATTACTTGGACGACCCAGTGCACTTGCTGGTTAGTTGTGCGAAGTTGTGAACCATGGTATTGGCATCATGTGTTTGGCGCCATTACCAGGGAAAGAAAGAGTGATGAATTTTACATAATCAAAGTGTAATCACAATTTCTGCGCACCAAGTTTTTGGCACCGTTGCCGGGGATTGTTCGAGTTTGGACAACTGACGGTTCATCTTGTTGCTCAGATTAGGTAATTTTCTTTTTATTTTATTTTCAAAAATTTTTCTTTGTTTTCGTTTTTCTTCAAATAAATTTTCGAAAAAAATTTTAAAAATAAATGTTTTCAAAAATATATTTTTCTTCAGAATTTTTAAGAATGAATTCTAGTGTTTCATGAAACATGTTGAATCCTATCTGGCTGTAAAGCCATACCCAAACTGCTTTGGGATTGGTCTTCAACTAATCACTTCAATGCATGTAATGGCATACTAATGCTTGGTTGGCTATTAAGCCATGCTTGACCCTTTGATTGGAGCTTTAGACTAAAGAGCATAAGATTCCTGGAATTCATATTAAAAATTTTGGAATCCTTATTTTTGTTTTTTCAAATAATTTTCGAAAAAAATACAAAAAAATTTAGAAAATCATAAAAACCAAAAATATTTTTTGTGTTCTTGTTTGAGTCTTGAGTCATGTTATAAGTTTGGTGTCAATTGCATGTGCATCTTGCATTTTTCGAAATTCTCATGCATTCATAGTGTTCTTCATGATCTTCAAGTTGTTCTTGGGAAGTCTTGTTTGATCTTTACATTTGCATGTTTTGTGTCTTTTCTTGTTTTTCATATGCATTCTGGAATTCTTAGTGTCTAAGCATTAAAGAATTCTAAGTTTGGTGTCTTGCATGTTTTCTTTGCATTAAAAATTTTTCAAAAATATGTTCTTGATGTTCATCATGATCTTCATAGTGTTCTTGGTGTTCATCTTGACATTCATAGCATTCTTGCATGCATTCATTGTTTTGATCCATAACTTTCATGCATTGCATCATTTTTCTTGTTTTTCTCTCTCATCATAAAAATTCAAAAATCAAAAAAATATCTTTCCCTTTTTCTTCTCATAAATTTTGAAAATTAGATTTGACTTTTTCAAAAATTTTTAAAATCTAGTTGTTTTTATGAGTCAAATCAAATTTTCAATTTAAAATCTTATCTTCTTCAAAATCTTTTTCAAAAATCAAATCTTTTTCATTTTTCTTAGTTATTTTCGAAAATTTCAAAAATCTTTTTCAAAAATATTTTCCTTATCTTTATCACATGATTTTCGAAAATAACATCACCAATTAATGTTTTGATTCAAAAAATTTCAAGTTTGTTACTTGCTTGTTAAGAAAGATTCAAACTTTAAGTTATAGAATCATATCTTGTGATTTCTTATGAATCAAGTCATTAATTGTGATTTTAAAAATAAAATATTTTTCAAAACTAATTTCAAATCATATCTTTTCAAAAATATCTTCTTATCTTACCTTTTTCAAAAATTTGATTTAAAATATCCTTTCTAACTTCTTATCTTCTTATCTTTTCAAAATTTGTTTTAACTAACTAACTAACTTTTTGTTTGTTTCTTATCTTTTTCAAAATCACCTAACTAACTCTCTCTCTCTCTCATTTTCGAAAATATCTTCCCTCTTTTTCAAAATTTCTTTTTAATGAACTAATTATTTTAATCTTTGATTTTAAAAAAAAAAATCCAAAATTACTAACATTTTTCAAAAACCATTTTCGAAAATCACTAACTCTTTTTAAAATATGATTTTCGAAAATTCTCCCTCTCCCATCTTATTCTATTATTTATTTATCTACTAACATCTCTTCCTCACATCACCAAAAATCCGAACCCTCTCTCTCTCTGAGTTCAGATTTTCTTCTTCTTTTCTTCTACTAACACAAGGACCTCTATACTGTGGTATAAAGGATCCCTATTATTATTATTATTATTATTATTATTATTATTATTATTATTATTATTATTATTATTATTATTATTATTATTATTATTTCTGTGCCCTCTTCTTTGTCATATGAGCAGGAGCAAGGACAAGAATATTCTTGTTGAAGCAGATCCAAAACCTGAAAGGACTCTGAAAAGGAAACAAAAGAGAAGCTAAATTACAACAATCCAGAGATAACCTTTCAGAAATTTTTGAACAGGAAGAGGAGATGGCAGCCGAAAATAATAATAATAATGCAAGGAGGATGCTTGGTGACTTTACTGCACCTAATTCCAATTTACATGGAAGAAGCATCTCCATTCCTGCCATTGGAGCAAACAACTTTGAGCTGAAACCTCAGCTAGTTTCTCTGATGCAGCAGAACTGCAAGTTTCATGGACTTCCATCTGAAGATCCTTTTCAGTTCTTAACTGAATTCTTGCAGATATGTGATACTGTTAAGACTAATGGAGTAGATCCTGAAGTCTACAGGCTCATGCTTTTCCCTTTTGCTGTAAGAGACAGAGCTAGAATATGGTTGGACTCTCAACCCAGAGATAGCCTGAACTCTTGGGATAAGCTGGTCACGGCTTTCTTAGCCAAGTTCTTTCCTCCTCAAAAGCTGAGCAAGCTTAGAGCTGATGTTCAAACCTTCAGACAGAAAGAAGGTGAATCCCTCTATGAAGCTTGGAAAAGATACAAGCAGCTGACCAAAAAGTGTCCTTCTGATATGCTTTCAGAATGGACCATCCTGGATATATTCTATGATGGTTTATCTGAGCTATCAAAGATGTCATTGGATACTTCTACAGGTGGATCCATTCACCTAAAGAAAACGCCTGCAGAAGCTCAAGAACTCATTGACATGGTTGCTAATAACTAGTTTATGTACACTTCTGAGAGGAATCCTGTGAGTAATGAAACGCCCCTGAATGCCATATTGGCTCAGAATAAAATATTGACTCAGCAAGTCAATATGATTTCCCAGAGTCTGAATGGAATACAAGCTGCATCCAACAGTACTCAAGAGGCATCTTCTGAAGAAGAAGCTTATGATCCTGAGAACCCTGCAATAGCAGAGGTGAATTACTTAGGTGAACCTTATGGAAACACCTATAACTCATCATGGAGAAATCATCCAAATTTCTCATGGAAGGATCAAAAGCCTCAACAAGGCTTTAATAATGGTGGATGAAACAGGTTTAGCAATAGCAAGCCTTTTCCATCATCCACTCAGCAACAGACAGAGAATTCTGAGCAGAATCTATCTAGCTTAGCAAATTTAGTCTCTGATCTATCTAAGGCCACTGTGAGTTTCATGAATGAAACAAGGTCTTCCATTAGAAATTTGGAAGCACAAGTGGGCCAGCTGAGTAAAAGGATCACTGAAATCCCTCCTAGTACTCTCCCAAGCAATACAGAAGAGAATCCAAAAGGAGAGTGCAAGGCCATTGACATAAGCACCATGGACGAACCTGTAAGGGAAGGAGAGGACGTGAATCCCAAGGAGGAAGACCTCCTGGGACGTCCAGTGATCAATAAGGAGTTTCCCTCTGAGGAACCAAAGGAATCTGAGGCTCATCTAGAGACCATAGAGATTCCATTGAACCTCCTTATGTCCTTTATGAGCTCTGATGAGTATTCCTCTTCTGAAGAGAATGAGGATATTACTGAAGAGCAAACTGCCAAGTTTCTTGGTGCAATCATGAAGCTGAATGCCAAATTATTTGGTATTGAAACTTGGGAAGATGAACCTCCCTTGTTCACCAATGAACTAAGTGATCTGGATCAACTGACATTACCTCAGAAGAGACAGGATCCTGGAAAGTTCATAATACCTTGTACCATAGGCACCATGATCTTTAAGGCTCTGTGTGACCTTGGTTCAGGAATAAACCTCATGCCCCTCTCTGTAATAGAGAAACTGGGAATCTATGGGGTGTAAGCTGCTAGAATCTTATTAGAGATGGCAGATAATTCAAGAAAACAGGCTTATGGACAAGTAGAGGACGTATTAGTAAAGGTTGAAGGCCTTTACATCCCTGCTGATTTCATAGTCCTGGATACTGGAAAGGAAGAGGATGAATCCATCATCCTAGGAAGACCTTTCCTAGCCACAGCAAGAGCTGTGATTGATGTGGACAGAGGAGAATTGATCCTTCAATTAAATAAGGACAACCTTGTGTTTACAACTCAAGGATCTCTCTCTGCATCCATGGAGAGGAAGCAGAAAAAGCTTCTCTCAAAGCAGAGTCAACCAAAGCCCCCACAGTCAGACTCTAAGTTTGGTGTTTGGAGGCCACAACCAAACTCTAAGTTTGGTGTTGAACTCCCATATCCAAACTCTAAGTTTGGTGTTGGGGGAGTCTCAACAATGCTCTGAACATCTGTGAGGCTCCATGAGAGCCCACTATCAAGCTATTGACATTAAAGAAGCACTTGTTGGGAGGCAACCCAATTTCTATTTATCTAACTATATTTTTCTTAGTTATATGTCTTTATAGGTTCATGATCATGAGGAGTCACAAAATAAATATAAAAACTGAAAACGGAATCAAAAACAGCAGAAGAAAAATCACACCCTGGAGGAAGCATCTGCCTGGCGTTCAACGCCAGAACAGAGCATGGTTCTGGCGCTGAACGCCCAAAATGGGCATCATCTGGGCGCTGAACGCCAGAATTGCACCCTGGAGAGGAGCTGGCGCTGAACGCCCTGAACAAGCATGGTTCTGGCGTTCAACGCCAGAAATGGGCAACAAATGGGCGTTGAACGCCCAAAATGGGCACCAACCTGGCGCTGAACGCCCAGAGTTGTGTGCAAGGGCATTTTGCATGCCTAATTTGGTGCAAGAGTGTAAATCCTTGAACACCTCAGGATCTGTGGACCCCACAGGATCCCTACCTACCTCACCCTCTCTCTCTCTATTCATGATCATCCCTTCTGTTTTCCATTTACCACTCACACCCATACACCCACCTACCTTCAAATCTCAATATCTCTTTCCCACCCAATCCCTCCCATATGGCCGAATACACACATCCCTCCATCTCCTCCGTATCTTCTTCTTCTTCTTCTATTCTTTCTTCTTTTGCTCGAGGGCGAGCAACATTCTAAGTTTGGTGTGGTAAAAGCATAGCTTTTTTGTTTTTCCATAACCATTAATGGCACCTAAGGCCAGAGAAACCTCAAGAAAGAGAAAAGGGAAGGCAATTGCTTCCACCTCTGAGCCATGGGAGATGGAAAGATTCATCTCACAAGCCCATCACTAAGAAAAGGATGGAGCAAACAAGAGAGCACATTCATGGATCTCAACAGGCACATGAAGAAGCTCATCATCAAGAAACTCCTGAGATACCTCAAGGGATGCACTGTCCTCCACAGAATTTTTGGGAGCAAATCAACACCTCCCTAGGAGAATTAAGTTCCAACATGGGACAATTAAGGGTGGAACATCAAGAGCACTCCATCATCCTTCATGAAATAAGAGAAGATCAAAAAGCAATGAAGGAGGAGCAACAAAGACAAGGAAGAGACATAGAAGAGCTCAAGGACATCATTGGTTCCTCAAGAAGGAAACGCCACCATCACTAAGGTGGATTCATTCCTTGTTCTTATTTCTTCTGTTTTTCGTTTTCTATGTTATGTGCTTATCTATGTTTGTGTCTTCATTACATGATCATTAATAGTTAGTAACTATGTCTTAAAGTTATGAATGTCCTATGAATCCATCATCTCTCTTAATTGAAAAATGTTTTAATTCAAAAGAACAAGAAGTACATGAGTTACGAATTTATCCTTGAAATTAGCTTAATTATATTGATGTGGTGACAATGCTTCTTGTTCTCTGAATGTATGCTTGAACAGTGTATATGTCTTTTGAAGTTGTTGTTTAAGAATGTTAAATATGTTGGCTCTTGAAAGAATGATGACAAGGCGACATGTTATTTGATAATCTAAAAAATCATAAAAATGATTCTTGAAGCAAGAAAAAGCAGCAAAGAACAAAGCTTGCAGAAAAAAAAATAGGCGAAAAAAAATAGAAAGAAAAAGAAAAAGCAAGCAGAAAAAAGCCAATAACCCTTAAAACCAAAAGGCAAGGGCAAATAAAAAGGATCCCAAGGCTTTGAGCATCAGTGGATAGGAGGGCCTAAAGGAATAAAATCCTGGTCTAAGCGGCTAAACCAAGCTGTCCCTAACCATGTGCTTGTGGCGTGTAGGTGTCAAGTGAAAACTTGAGACTGAGCGGTTAAAGTCAAGGTCCAAAGCAAAAGAAGAGTGTGCTTAAGAACCCTGGACACCTCTAATTGGGGACTTTAGCAAAGCTGAGTCACAATCTGAAAAGGTTCACCCAATTATGTGTCTGTGGCATTTATGTATCCGGTGGTAATACTGGAAAACAAAGTGCTTAGGGCCACGGCCAAGACTCATAAAGAAGCTGTGTTCAAGAATCATCATACTGAACTAGGAGAATCAATAACACTATCTGAACTCTGAGTTCCTATAGATGCCAATCATTCTGAACCTCAATGGATAAAGTGAGATGCCAAAACAATTCAAGAGGCAAAAAGCTACAAGTCCCGCTCATCTGATTAGAGCTATGTTTCATTGATAGTTTTGAATTTATAGTATATTCTCTTCTTTTTATCCTATTTGATTTTCAGTTGCTTGGGGACAAGCAACAATTTAAGTTTGGTGTTGTGATGAGCGGATAATTTATACGCTTTTTGACATTGTTTTTAGTATGTTTTTAGTAGGATCTAGTTACTTTTAGGGATATTTTCATTAGTTTTTATGTTAAATTCACATTTCTGGACTTTATTATGAGTTTGTGTGTTTTTCTGTGATTTCAGGTATTTTCTGGCTGAAATTGAGGGACTTGAGCAAAAATCAGATTCAGAGGTTGAAGAAGGACTGCTGATGCTGTTGGATTCTGACCTCCCTGCACTCAAAGTGGATTTTCTGGAGCTACAGAACTCGAAATGGCATGCTTCCAATTGCGTTGGAAAGTAGACATCCAGAGCTTTCCAGCAATATATAATAGTCTATACTTTGCCCGAGTTTAGATGACGCAAACTGGCGTTCAACGCCAGCTCTCTGCCCAATTCTGGCGTCCAGCGCCAGAAACAAGTTGCAAAGTGGAGTTCAACGCCCAAACTGGCACCAAAACTGGCGTTCAACTCCAGGAATGACCTCTACACGTGTAACACTCAAGCTCAGCCCAAGCACACACCAAGTGGGTCCTGGAAGTGGATTTATGCATCAATTACTTACTTCTGTAAACCCTAGTGACTAGTTTATTATAAATAGAACTTTTTATCATTGTATTCAGAGTCTTGGTTACTCCGGTTCCCCTCTGGGGCCGAGACCAATGAACTCCATTATCACTTATGTATTTTCAACGGTAGAGTTTCTACACTCCATAGATTAAGGTGTGGAGCTCTGCTGTTCCTCAAAGATTAATGCAAAGTACTACTGTTTTCTATTCAATTCATCTTATTTCGCTTCTAAGATATTCATTCGCACTTCAACCTGAATGTGATGAACGTGACAATCATCATCATTCCCTATGGACGCGTGCCTGACAACCACTTCCGTTCTACATTAGATTGAATGAGTATCTCTTAGATCTCTTAATCGGAATCTTCGTGGTGTAAGCTAGAATGATGGCGGCATTCAAGAGAATCCGGAAGGTCTAAACCTTGTCTGTGGTATTCCGAGTATGATTCAATGATTGAATGACTGTGACGAGTTTCAAACTCGCGATTGCTGGGCGTAGTGACAGACGCAAAAGGATAGTAAATCCTATTCCAGTATGATCGAGAACCGACAGATGAATAGTCGTGCCGTGACAGGGTGCGTTGACCATTTTCACTGAGAGGATAGGATGTAACCATTGACAAGGGTGATGCCTCCAGACGATTAGCCGTGCCGTGACAGGGCATTTGGATCATTTTCCCGAGAGAAGACCGAAAGTAGCCATTGACAATGGTGATGCATTACATAAAGCCAGCCATGGAAAGGAGTAAGACTGATTGGATGAAGGCAGCAGGAAAGCAAGGGTTCAGAGGAACGAAAGCATCTCTATTCGCTTATCTGAAATTCTCACCAATGATTTACATAAGTATTTCTATCCCTATATTATTAATTATTTTCGAAAACCTTATTACTATTTTATATCTGCCTGACTGAGATTTACAAGGTGACCATAGCTTGCTTTATACCAACAATCTCCGTGGGATTCGACCCTTACTCACGTAAGGTATTACTTGGACGACCCAGTGCACTTGCTGGTTAGTTGTGCGAAGTTGTGAACCATGGTATTGGCATCATGTGTTTGGCGCCATTACCAGGGAAAGAAAGAGCGATGAATTTTACAGAATCAAAGTGTAATCACAATTTCTGCGCACCAAAGGGGTTACAAACTTTAATTATTCAAGAGTGCCCTTGTGCATATTTTGTTCAATACGTTGCTCATCAATTACAGTTAGCTCTTGCTACGACTAAAAAAGTTGTTAATATTCATGGATTTTTTTCAAAGTTTGACTAATATTGTCAGTGTTGTGTGTTCTTTTTGCAAATAAATTACAATCTGCTTATGCAACTAAAATTGTCCACTTAGTTACAACTAATCAAATTGAAGCATGAAGAAAAACTAATTAAATTGACACATTAAAAAGGTCTGGAAATATTAGATAGAGCTCTCACTTCAACTTAATTTGTAGACTTTTGCATATGTTCGGAGCAACAACTATAATTTTTAAAGATTTGACTACTAGCGGATCTACATATTTTCAACGTGGTAATGTTATTTATGCTCTTAACTCTTTATTATTATTTGATCTTATTTTCATTTTGCATATGATAAAAGAAATAATTGGAGTCACTAATTGACTTTGTCAACCATTGCAACAAAAAATCCATGACATTAAATGCTATGAATCTGATTTCTAACACAAAGTCATTGATTCAACAATCAAGAGATGGTAATTGGGAGTACTTTTGGAGAAAATTTTTCTACAATAATCAAGTACTTTTTTAGTGACATAAATTGATCTCGTCGTAAAAAAGATATTGTCACTATTGAACACCATTATCATGTTGACGTTTTTACTAGTGTGATAAAATTTTAATTGAAAGAGCTAAATAATAGATTTAATGAGAAAGCAATCGAGCTCTTCATATTAAGTATTAAGGGTGTTCAAGATCCGGCTTGGCCCAAAATTTGACTCGGACCAGAGATATATTTTGTTGGGTTTAGGTTTGCTATTTTTACCAGATACTATTTTTGGATCGGGTTCATATCATGCTTCAAATCACCTAAATTGCCCGGAGTCGTGTTTTGTTATTAAAATATATATTTTTATGCTTTAATTAATATTTTTTTATATTTTATAGTATCGTTTTAGCTTTAAGATAATTTATTTTGTTATAAATATAATGTAACATTTGTTAAATTCAATTTTAAAAGTCAAATTTTATTAATTTTTTATATAAAATTTATATTTTGTATAAACTAATTTTATATTGGATTGATCCAATTTAACCTAGTTTATTTCGAGTCAATTTAGGGTCGGGTCAAAATAGACCCTGTGAGATATTAAGACCAGGTTCGAATCTAACTAAACTCAGTTCTATAACACCCATACTATCAGAATGTCATGCTCCCGGCTGCACCACTCTGATAGTGAGAAGTATTACGACGACTTCATATATTTAATAATAAAATATAGAAACCTTTGACTCGAAAGCATATCGCTGTTTTCTTTTTAATAAACAGGAAATACTTTTCAACTAAAAAATAAATAAGCATATACATATATACAAAACTTATTGCATTAGTAGCTTATAAAGATAATATACATATAAAATATACAACTCCTATTCCTCTTACAAAATTATAATAACAAAGGCAAGGGAAGAAAAACTATCTAACTAAAACAACATCGTATAAACAAAACACAATAAAACTCTTCATAATGCTCCTTCATCCGATTCCTGAAAAGGTAAAGCTCTAGGGGGTGAGAACCCAACTACATGGTTTCACCTCGGATTTCCAGAATTGTCATAAGAGGACACGTATAAAAAAAAGAATATAATTTAAAAACAGTGATTTTCATTCGTCTTATGAATCTTTTCAAATATCACAACATTTATTTATCCAAACTTAACATTTACACCATACTTATAAGAATTCCAAATAAATTACTTTACCATATCATTTCAAAGCATATCCAGGGATAACCTAATCAAACTTACCAAATCATGGCCTCTGGCCCAAATCAAATGAACTCGGCCTCCGGCCCAATTCAAGTAAACTCGGCCTCCGGCCCAAATTAAATCAATCATCATCAAACTCAAAATAGGAATCAATCACAAGTACAAACAAAATACAAGGCAAACACATTTAAAGAACAGCTACAGCAAGTAGCTTAGATAGCGGTTAATAACAGTTAAGCAATTAGGCAAACCAAAACAAATTCAAACTCAAACAAATCATACAAATGCATATGATGAATGTCTGTCCTATGGCTGATGAGCTCATCTATTAGTTATACAACCAACCTGACATGTCCTGGTAGCTAACCATTGGACAGTCCCTCTGTACGCGTATCCCCAAGCTCAATAATATCCATGAAAAAAATTCCAAGCTCATCCATGGGGGAGACAAATCCCAAGTTCAAATTCATATATATATGCATGCCCATGAGGGAACCCGAGGAGTTAAAGTGTCCATTCATATCTTACGTACAAAAGGTCAACAATTTGTCTCAATTTTGCAAGTCTCATATACTTTTAATTCATTATCATCATCAATTCCTTCTTTTCTAAATAGTTCACTTCAATCGAAGCCTCCAATTTTTATAAAAATTTTGGCAGCATCCCTTCTAAATCTCGGACTCTGCCACCCTTCTCGGGTCCCATCAAAACATTCCTCAAACCCTTCTCAATCATTTCCAAATAGAAAATCATTTTCAATAATCAAATTGTTTCCAAACATCAAATCCTTTTCCAATTTCTTTTAAACCAATTTTCGATATCAAATTAGGTTCACTATCAATCCAAATTTCAATATTAAATCTCTTTCGAACCAAACTAATTCCGATATTAAATCTTTTCTAAAATCAACTCATTTTTTATAACAAAATATTTCCAAAACCTCAACAAAACCAATTCGGCAACCGCCAATTTAACAAAATCAATAACTCAAAATATACAACCTTTTCAAACAGTCAATAATTTCACCAGACAAACAATTACAATCATCTATAGCAACTCAATTCAGTCCATAAGACGTACGAAATCATAAAAAATATACTTTTCATATAATTATCGACATGTAACAACTTTTGAAAGTAAAATAAGTTTAAGAAAAGCGCTCTTTCCTCGAATAATCGAAACCCATAAACCAAATGCGTCAAAGAAATTTTTCTCTCGGCCCGCAATGGCGGCGGCTGCACCCACAGCTCCGCTTACTTCTGCAACAACAGAAACAACTTTTATTTCAACGTACAACCTTGATAACTCAATCCTAAAATATCAATGTCACGAAATTCTTAATAATATATAATGAAATACTAACGGTGAGGGTTTTCAAGAAAGAAAACTTAGTGCAACAAAGGATCGAAGCAGCAGCAACCTCTAAACTGATCAGATGGCAACTCCGGCAGCTACCTCTAGTGATGGCGGCTACCAGAAGCTTCGGTGGTGAATTTCCGATGACCCGAGATGCAACAATGAGGCTGTAACGGAAATCAATGATAACAATATTCCCGAAAATTGAAGGAAATGGGAATTGGAGGGAAGAACGCCTTTACCGGCAGTGAAACTCGACGAGGCAGCGCGGTTTTCTGACAACAGAGGCGCGGTGACGTGGCTGGTTTCTCTTCCAGCAGTAGCGGCTTCCCCTTGACTTCGCAGGTGGTGACGGCAACGAGCTTGGTTTTGACGACGGCAGAAGCGGCAACGACGAGCTCCTCTTCCTCGCACGTCAGTGATGGTAGATCTGAAGACAACGACAACGCGGTGTTGCATCGGTGTTTCAGCATCAGCGGTGACAACATCTTCTTTCTCTGGTCCATCGTGCGGCAGTTCGGCGGCTTGAACGGCGACGATGGTGGTTAGGCACGACGACGACTCCTCTGACAACGAGCTCATGGCAGGCGCAACGCTCTCTCTCTCCTTGGCTCTTGCTTGATGGCGCCCTCTCTCCTCTGGGTGTGATATGACAGTGCAGCGGCAGTGATGCCCGCCGGCGCCGTCCTTACCTCCTTCCCCCTCTCCTTCTCTTCTTCTCCTTCCTTTCTTCCGTTTTCCTCTCTTTTCTTTTCTTTTCTTTCCTTTGTTTGCTGAAGTTGTTGTGTTATGTTTTCTTAGGAAGGAGGAGTGGCGGTTGGGAGGGTTTAGGGTAAGGGTGAGTGGCGGTGAGTGAGTGTGGGTAAGGATTAGGGTAAAATTAGTGTTAGGATTTTTAATTTGGGAATTAGAATTTTTGATTTGGGAATTTAGGGTTAATAGATTAGAGTAATTTTAATAAAATTATGGTATTATGTATAAATTTAAAATATAATTAATCCCTTAAAATTACTTAAAAAATATTACTTAATTATCAATTTGTTAATTGGTTTTTAATTCTAATTTAAAATTAGAGATAATATAATTTATTTTTTTAAAATTAAAGTATTAAATTCTAAAATCTCAATTATTAAACTAAATCATATAAAATTCTTATTCTTTTATAACTGTCAAGCTTTACAATTTAAATATAGAGAATTATTCAATAATTATAATATTAGATAAAAATTCTAATTTAAATAATCCAAACCTCATTATTTTTAAATTTCTAAAACTTTGAATTGAAAATAGAAAAAATACTCAATAATTATAAAGTTAGATAAAAACCTTAATTTATTTCAAATTCAATTTACCAAAAATTACTTTAACTATCTTTTAATAAAATAATTTCTATAAATAAAATCTTTAATGAATAAATAAATTAAAATTAGTACATAATAAGATTTTCCGAAAATTCTGGATCTTACAAGTTCGATCCGATCATGTGCACCCCTATTGAGCATATATCTTTGGATACTAAAAGTACTTTTAAGGCATTTAGTGTTTACAACATATGCAATTTTGCAAAGAATTTTTATTCTTTAGATTTTTTTTTAAGGAAGAAAAGATCCAATTGGATTACGAGTTATAACATTATGAACTTAATGTGGTTAAAAATCCAAAATTTTCAGAATTTGTGTACAATTGCTTAATTGCGTAAAAAATTGATAGCAATGGAAAAATTATGTAACACCCTAACTATTAAAATGTCACTCTTATAATATTTAATACTAAAATATGAGCCTGTTTAAATCTTAAACCGAATAATTAAAAAAAACATACGTTCACACTTACAATATAAAGTATAGTACTCAGGAAATATATATATATATATATATATATATATATATTTCACAAGCATCTCATATCAAAATCATATCCCTCTTACAAAACTTGCAAAGTTAATGGCGAGGGAAACATAAATACTAAAACAATACAAAATATCGTCTAACAGAAAGAAATAATCTCTTCTGAACTTCGTTGTCCGTAACCTGAAAAAGAAAAGACCTATAGGGGAGTGAGAACATCATCCTCGAAAGGGTTCTCACTATAGGGTTGCAGAATTACTATAATAGGATACGCGAGATAAGATCGTTACAGTGATTAATAACCGCCTTATGCATCTTTTCAAAAGCAAAGGTTTACTATAACAGAAAAATCTGAAATCTTTTCTAAAAGAGGAACTGCTCATTTCTTAAAAATTCAAAAGCCTTTCAAAAGGTTTATCTATGCTGAACAAAATTAGTTTCTCATACTTTTTCAAACCAAAAACATCAACTAGACATGGCCTTCGGCCCACCTCATGATCAACCACGGCTCTAGGCCCAAACAACCTAAACAACAACCAATCACCACAGTCCAATAGAGTCTCAGTCGCAAACACAAGTAGAAAAGTTCAAGCACAAACAAACAGTTACTGCAAGTAGAACCATTAGCAGTTAATCACAAGTAATCACAAAGGCAAACCAAGTGCAATATGCACACCCAAACAATGTCACATAGATGCATATGATGAATGCATGTCCTAGTGGCTGATGATATCATCTGTCGGTTATAAAGCCAACCCGACAAGTCCTGGTAGCTAACCATTGGCCTGTCCCTCTGTCGTGCATCCCCAATTCGAGTTATTCACAATCATAATTATAATTCACATCCAACACCCTCACTGGTGTATATTCACGGGAGCGGGCTCATCCGAAATTTTCACAGTGTCTGGCCACACTTACGACATAGGGTCAGCAGAGTATCGAGTCTCCACCTGGAGCACGTGATGGCTAGCCACTGCTTTCACCCAGGGAAACTCGTATCTCAGATAGATGAACTACAACAATCACAATATCAATAACTCAGCATATATGCATTTATTCTCAGCCATAAATCAACATTCATCTCAGCCATCCGACTTAAATTCATGATTCATAGTCAGCCATCCGACTCATAACATATTCCGCAATCAGCCATAATTCATTATCATACACAGCCATTCCGGCTCATAACATAATAGCACTTCCACCATCCAACGTCATCAAATTCATAAAATCACCATTCAAGCCATAAATCACTTTTTCTTAATTCACTTCACTTTGAAATCCACAAATCAATTTTTTTTTCAGCATTGGCTTTAAAATTCTCATTCCTCAAATCAATTCAGGCTCATAGGCCACTTTTACTCAAAGTATGTTCCCTTTTCAAAACAAAGCCACTATCAGCATCGTCTTTCCAAAACTTCCAAAACCATGGCAAATTAAAGATCTCATCTGAAATATTCAAAATCATCCATCCAAAAACAGGATTTTGTAACAAAAGTTCCTCGGTAGAGTCTCAAGTCTTTAGGGGAGAATAACATAACTCATTTTCTCAAGTTCGCTTAAAATCTTTAAAACCTTGGCTTCCTGATTTGAGTAATAAAAATAGAATCTAAGCCAAACCAAGTCGTGTAATCGATTACTCCTTTCAAAACAATTTCCTTTACTTAAACAAAACTAGCTTCAATTCCATGATTAAATCTAAAGCGTTTCAAACTGCCCAAAAATTGTTTATCTTGCAAAAATTCAGAGTTCAAAGAGTACTTAAAACTTTTTCCCAAAACATTGTAAAATGAGACTTGTCAATAGACATTCAGATTCTTTCAAAGTCACTAAAACTCCTCCAATTGAAACCCTCAAGTCAAATTCAAAGACATAAACCCTTTTCACATTGAAAACAGCATTAAAACATAAGTTTCATCTAAATAACTTGCTCCCAAAAGAGATACAATACTTTTCTTAAGAAACAAGACTAAATCATAATTTCTTTCTTTTAATAATTCATTTCAAAAGCATAAGTCATCTCTTCTTAAATAATCCAAATAAAATAGTAGAAGTCTTCAACTCATAATTTTCCAAATAACATTTCAATAGTCTCAGATTCTATTGGAATTTCGGCAGTACCTCCCCTAAAACATGGACTCTGCCACCCTTTCCAGGTCCCATCCAAACCATTCCACAACCCTCTTTAAAGGGCCCAAAACCAAATCAGCTCAAAATCCAACTGAATCCAAAGATACATTCCATTTTCATATTTCAAGAAAACCAAATCAAACTCAAGTCAATTTCTAACGAAGTAAACTTGATTTCAAAGCTTTAAAGAAGCGACTTTAAAGAAACACTTCAAAATCGTCCGTTTCACAAAACCAAATAATAATCAAATCAACCAAGCATTCATGTTTGTCCAAAACAACCAACATCACATAAGACTTATACAATCACTCAAGTATACATTTTTACCACATAATATCAGTATATAATAATTCCAATTCATAAAATATATTTTTCTGAAAAGGCTCCTACCTCGATTGTCGAAACTCGAAAACTCAAAAACGCGCCACAAACTCATTCTCCCTCGGCCCGCATCGGCGGCAGCCTCAACCTCAGCTCCAAACCGCTTTCTCAGTAACCACAATGACTCTAATCGCAACATATAATAAATGAGACTCAATCTTATAGCAATTTGCACCACAAACCTCAGCGTGAGATATCAGAACAGTAATTAAAGGCTTTCAAATCGAAAACGCTTACCGAAATGAAGAAAGAACGGATGAACTGAAACGGCGACGGTCTCCGAACCGGTTCGGCGGCAGCCACCTCAAGTGGCAGCGGTGACCTGAACAACATGCAGCGACAATGAGGTTCCCGAAAACTCAACGGAAAGGAGAACTAACTTAAAACCCTTACCGACAGAATTTTCCGGCGACGACAGCAGGGTTTCGAGAGGCAGAAACGGCAGAAACGGCCTAGGTCTCCCTTTCTCTCCTCTGCTCCCGTGCTCTCTCTCTCATTCTGTGTGACCCAACGACCTCCTTCCCGGCGGCACGGTGGCGGCAGGGACGACTGGGAGATGCGACGACAACAGCTGGCTTCACGTTGGATGGCGGCGAGCTAGTCAGCGGCGAGGATGACAATGGAGGCCCCACGTTCGGCCTCTCTTTCTCTTCGGCGCCGCTCTTGTAACACCCTAACTACCAAAGCTCACACTTCCGGCTGCGCGACTCTGAGGCTGCGTTTGTTTACAGAGACAGGACACTGAGACAGGGACACAGAGACACAAAATTGTGTTTGGCAGAGGAGACA
Organism: Arachis hypogaea; assembly: GCF_003086295.3. Taxonomy (NCBI): domain Eukaryota; kingdom Viridiplantae; phylum Streptophyta; class Magnoliopsida; order Fabales; family Fabaceae; genus Arachis; species Arachis hypogaea. Next base: position 95,824,639 of record NC_092047.1, read on the forward strand.
TGGACAGAGACAGTGTGTCCAGAGACACTGAATTAGTGTATTTTGTGTCCATCCTGACAGGAAGGATACGGAGACACTAACAAGGGACACAACTTATTTTTTATTTTTTCTTTCTTTATTTTTGTTAATTTTTCATAATTATATATTTTATTATTATATTTTTCATCTCAAATTTTTTGAATGAAAAAAAATGGGAATAAATTGGATTTTCATAATTTGTTCTAGTTTATCACTAAACAGAATACAAGAACATAAAATTGTGTCTCTGTCCATCAGTATCTTGTCCTGTTCTGTTCTCGAAAACAAACGCAGCCTGATAGCTCGGACATTATGATGACTCTTATACTATTTAATACTAAAATATGAGTATGTTTAAAACTTTAAACCGCAATACCGCTCCCGAAATACTTTTGTTCGGTAACGTACATTCATACATACCATACAACTTACAAAACTCACAAAGAGTATATATATATATATATATATATATATATATTACAAGCATTAACCAATACAATTCCTATCCCTCTTATAAAATGTATAAAGATAAGGGCGAGGGAACAATAAACAATAACTAAAGCAATACAAAGCATCGCGACAACAACTAGATAATCTCTTCGTGACTTCTGCGTCCAATCCTGAAAGGGGAAATTGTAGGGGGGTGAGAACATCATCCTCGAAAGGGTTCCCACCGTAGGGTTGCAGGATTACTATAATAGGATACGCGAGATAAAATCGTTACAATGATTGGTAACCGCCTTATGTATCTTTCAAAAACAACGGTTTATTATAAAAGAGAAATCTGAAATCTTTTCTGAAAGAGGAACTGTTCAATTCTTAAAAACTCAAAAGCCTTTCAAAAGGTTTATCTAAGCTGAACCAAATAGCCCTTTCATACGTTTCCAAACCAGAACACAAAATCGAAACCAACCATCGATCCATCTCATTTCAACCACACCCCTAGGCCCAAACAATCCAACCAACAACCAATCACCACGGTCCAATAGAATCCCAGTCACAAACACAAGTATGAAAGTTCAAGCACAAACAAACAGTTACTGCAAGTAGAACAATTAGCAGATAATCACAAATAATCACAAAGGCAAACCAAGTACAATATGCACACCCAAATAATGTCACATAGATACACATGATGCATGCCTGTCCTAGTGGCTGATGATATCATCTGTCGGTTATATAGCCAACCCGACAAGTCCTGGTAGCTAACCATTGGACTGTCCCTCTGTCGTGCATTCCCAACTCGAGTTATTCTTGACCATCATCGTGATCATAATCATAATCCATATCCAACACCCTCACTGGGGCGAGCTCATCCGGGACTTTCACAGTGCCCGGCCACACTTAGGACATAGGGTCAACAGAGTCTCGAGTCTCCACCTGGAGCACATGGTGGCTAGCCACTGCTTTCTTCCAGGGAAACTCGTGCCTCAGATAGTGGAAGTGCAAAATCACAATTATCAATATTTTAGCATATATGCATTCATTCTCAGCCATGAATCAACATTCATCTTAGCCATCCGGCTTAAATACATAATTCATAGTCAGCCATCCGGCTCATAACGAAATAGCACTTCCACCATTCAACATTATCAAATTCATAAAATCGGCATTTTAAGCCATAAATCACTTTTTCTCAATTCATTTCACTTTGAAATCGAATTTCAACTCTTTTCAGCCTTGGCTTTAAAGATCTCATTTCTCAAATCATCTCAGGCTCATAAGCCACTTTTACTCAAAGTAAGTTCCCCTTTTAAAAACAATGCCACTCTCGGCATCCTCTTTCCAAAACTTCCATAACCATGGCAAGTTAAAGATTTATTTTGAAATATTCAAAATCATCCATCCAACAATGGGATTTTATTACAAAAGTTTCTTGGCAGAGTCTCAAGTCTTTAGGGGAGACTAACTCAACTCGTTTCCTCAAATTCACTTAAAATCATTAAAACCTTGGCTTCCTGATTTGAGTAATAAAATAGGATCTAAGCCAAACCGAGTCATGTAATCAATTACTCCTTTCAAAGCCGTTTCCTTTACTTAAACAAAAAACCAGCTTCAACTCCATGAGAAATTCTAAAGCGTTTCAAACTGCTCAAAAATTGTTTGTCTTGCAAACATTCAGAACTCAAAGAGTACTTAAAACTTTTCCCAAAACATTTTAGAATGAAACTTGTCAATAGGCGCTCAGGTTCTTTCAAAGTCACTGAAACTTCTCTAATTGAAACCCTCAAGTCAAATTCAAAGGCATAAACCATTTTAGCATTTAAAACAGCCTTAAAACATAAGTTTCATCTAAATAACTTATTTCACAAGGGAAATATAATACTTTTCTTAAGAAACAAGACTAAATCACAATTTCCTTTTTAATAATTCATTTCAAAAGTATAAGTCATCCCTTTCCTAATAATTTAGATAAAATAGTAGAAGTCTTTAACTCATAAGTTTCCGAATAACATTTCAGTAAAGTCCCGGATTCTACCAGAATTTCGGCAGCACCTCTCCTAAAACTTGGACTCTGCCACCCTTTTCGGGTCCCATCCAAACCAATCCACAATCTTTATCAACGGTTCAAAACCCAAAACCAGTCCAAAAACAACTGAATCCAACATTCAACTCATTTTCATATTTCAAGGAACCCGTTTCAAAATCAAATTATTATCAACCGATTAACTCATTTCCAGACTTTAAGAAAACCGTTCGGCAACAATTCGTTTATCAAAACCGAATCAATTAGAGCAAACCAGGCTGAACCCAAAAGTGTATTCTATTTTTCACATTTGCAAGAAAATCAAATCAGCTCGAATCAATTCCCAATGGATTAAACTCGATCTTAAATCTTTAAAAGAATTCAACTTCAAAAACATTCCGTTTCACAAAGCCACACAACAATCCAGTCAAACAAACATTCATAATCATTCGAGACAGCCAAACAATACATAAGACTGATACAATCACCAAACATACATTGTCTCACATCAGTATCCATATGTAATAATTCCAGTATATAAAACATAGTTTTCGGAAAACAGCCCCTACCTCAAAACGCCAAAACCATAACCCAAACTCGTTAACTGACTCCTTTTTGCTCAGCCCGAAATCACCGGCAATCAAAACCTCGGCTCTGCTTGCTCTCTCAAAAGTAGAAACAGCTACAAGTAGCACAAGCAAATCGGATTCTAACTCCTAAAACCATTAACATCGCAAATACTTTATTACACAGAACAGAACACTAACGCAGGGCTTTCAAAAACCAAAATACTCACTGAATTAACAAAACGAAGCAGCCGCAGCTCCAAATCGACCCGGCAGCGGCTCCGTCAGTGGCCAGAAGCTCCAGTGGCTCAGCAACAAACCTCAATTTTTGACATGAAACCCCATAAAATTAACCTTACAACATATATTCATCCGAATCCTTAACCGCAGATAATTAGAATGATTACGGTTTGAGTTTCAGAGCGCAGGAGACTTACTGTGATGAAAAGGAATGGCAGAATGGAGTAGCAGCTCCAGCGGCGACCTCCTGTAGCAACCATATCGTTTCCCGGCAACCAGAGGCACAGCTAGGTTTCTTGGCGGCAGAAGCGGCGGTGGCTGGGCGCGGTTCTGCCTCCTCTCCTCTGTACGACCCGGTGGCTTCCCTCTCAACGGCACAGCGGCAGCATTGCAGCAATTACCCACCACTGTCGCGCTCTTCCTCTCTCTCCGCGGGTCCCTTGGCAGCGTCGTCCCCTAGCAGTGATGGCGGCTTCGCACAGCTCTAAGGGTGGCGATGACTGTAGCGGCAGTGACGAGCTCCACGGCGACTCCCTCTCTCCCAGCGTCACTCACTCACGGCTGACCAGAGAAGCAGAAACGGAGCTCCATCGTGCTTCTCGTTCAGAGCTGGCAAGGATGACGACGCGGTGACCCCGACGGCGACTGGGCGCAGCTCGCGGCTCCATGGGTGACGGCGACGCGGTGAGTTCCCCTTCTCCTCTCCTCTGCCGCATGGCTTCTCCCCCTTGCTCGGTTCTGGTCTTCCTCGTGATGGCGGCGGCGGCAAGCAGCTCGGCGGTGACAGCGCGGCCCGCCAGCGCTAGCCCGTGCCTCTCTTCCTCCTGTGCTTCCCTCTGCGTTCCCCGTTTCCTCCTAGCCCTTTTCTTTCTTTTGTTTCTTCTGGTAGCAGCTGTTGCTGCTGTGTATGTTGCGTCAATGAGAGGAGGAAAGGAAACAGATGGGGTGCGATAGCTAGGTTGGGAAGTAGGGTTTCACTATTTTGAAAATTAGGGTTAGGGTTAAGCTAGGGGTAGTTTTGTAATTTCAAATGAAATTGGGAATAATATAGTAATTGAAACCCATATTAAATCCAACACTAATTGTATATAGAAAAATACTATTTGCTCATCAATTTTACAAATTGTTTTTCAATAAAATTTCCAAATTTAATAATTAAAAAACAATATAATTAAATCCTTTATTTTTCCAAAGCAGCAGTATCAATACTTTAAAATATTAATTATTTAGTCCAAATCATATAAATCCTTATTATTTCACAACTATCAACTTTCTAATTTGAATATAGAAAATAATTTAAAAATTGTAAAATTGGATAATAATCTTAATTTATTTCAAATTCAATTAATCGAAACTTGCTTTAATATTCTTTAATAAAAAAATTTCTGAAATTAAAGCAACAGAAATACTGAATTTGAAATTAGCTCATGATAGCCCTTTTTCAAAAGTTCTGGGTCTTACAGCTCTCTCCCGGCGACCATTCTGTGTGCGATGCGGTGCGCCAAGGGCTAGTGCGGCTCCATCAGCATCGCGTCTTCTCCCTCAGAGGCATTCCTGGCTCGCGCCTCCAACGGCGGCAGACAGATCGGCGAGGGCGGCTTCAGTGGCGACGGCGACGGCGACACTGGCGGCGCTGGCTTCCCCTGGAGATGACGAAGACGGCACGGACTGCAGCGGCGGCGCGACGCGGTGAGGGCGACAGCGACGCGGTGAGCTTCCCTCCTCCTCTCCTCTGCCGCAACTCAGTCTCCCTCTCCCTTTCTGCTTCTGTTTCTTTCTCATTGCAGCATTGCTGCTACTTCTGAGTGTGTTGTGTGTTGCTGATGAGAGGAAATTGGGGTGGCGGCTGAGGGTTAACGAGAAAGGGATTAGCGTTAAGCTAGGGTAGTTTAGGTAATTTTTAATAAAATTAGAGAGTAATAGCGTAATTGAAAACAAATTTTAATTCAACAAAATTATCTTTAAAGAAAATATTATTTGATCATAAATTACAAATTAATTTCAAAAAAATGCTCTAATTCAGTAATTAGAGATAATATAATTAATTTTCTTTATTCATAAGAATTAAAGTATTAAATTCTAAAATCTCAATTATTTAAAGTAAATCATAAAATATTTATCATTTTACCATTACTAAACTTTATAATTTAAAAAAAAGAAATTATCCAATAATTATGAAATTAGATAAAAATCCAAATTTAATTATCAACACTTGATTTAATTAGCCTTAATAAAATAATTTCTGAAATTAAAAATTCTTAATGAATAAATAATTTGAAATTGACTCGTAACGAGGTTTTCTAAAACTTCTGGATTTTACAAATTAAATATCTATCCTTTAATTGTTAGATTAATTTGTACTGTTTTGACTCTTCTTGTGACAATAGCTACAATTGAACAACTTTTTTAGTTATGAATATTATTAAAACAAGGTTTTGAAACAAGATGGAAGACAGATTTTTAGCAAATTATATATTTGTATATGTTGAAAAGAAGATTGCTTTAAAATTTACTTCAGAGATAATAACTAATGATTTTGGTTCAATGAAACATCGTAGAACAAGTTTAAAAATATAAAAATTTTAAAATATATACTTGAATGGTAATTTTTATATAATATAATTATTAGTTTGACATATATGATATAAATTACATTTTGTTAATTTTTTGTTATTTTATATTTTAATTTATTTTGTGTTTAATGTGGTCTTCCTCCTATAAAATTTCTTATTCCGCTATTGGTTAGTATGCTTTTTCACACCATAATTATTACGATTTAAATCAATTGCAAAAGACGATAATGTCATCAATACTGCATTTGGTGTAATTACTAATTACAGGTCTTGAACTAGAAATTAGGCCAAAGCAACTAATTAGGAATTTATAGTTAATCTTTCAAAATTTTCAACCATATATCTAAACTTGGGATACAACTAAGTCATCCTCATATTGGGAAAATTTTACAACAGTTCAGCATTTCCTATCATAAAAGAATCATACTTCACAAAATTCGAACCGAGAACAATAACAATAAAAATCTTGTAAAAAAGTTTTTCTATTCACTTGATTCCACAAATCTTGACTTTTATAGTATACTATTTTATAATTCTGCAAAATCAGTAAATGAACAAATGAAGTCATTAACTATATCTTTGCTTTGAATTTGATTTTTTATCTAGATTTTTTCTTAATTTTTTTCTTGTTGTGAAAACTAGAACAAAAAATTTTTTCAGAATTTTGCAGTCCCATACATATGTGTTCGGTAGATCAGTTGCTGAACGGTTCGGGTTGTGATCCGGGATGATGGTAGGGGCTCGTCAAGTCGTGGACTGCCGATCAGCGGTATGCGAGGTCCCGAGTACTTCGCGTGAGAGGAGGGTGCCACCTGCAAAGACACTCCGACGCTCTTGTCAGTAAGGTGCACAGGCGGAAAGAGTGATAGAGTATGTGACGTACCTCTGGGGAAGAGTAAATCTTCCCCTTATATATTGTCAGAGGTGGGCCCTGTGAAGGCAGGCCCACTATTCCCGAGACGTTCCCTTCACAGCTATGGGTGAGCTGTCACGGACGCGTGTCCGGGTTGGTGATGGAGCGTCCTAACCCCTGACCGCTCGGGTTGGGTGGAGCTCGGGTCGGCCCAAGCCAGCGGAAAGTTTGGGCCGGGCCGTAACAGTGCCCCCACGCGCCAGTGGTAGCCGTGAGGACTATTGGTGGCGCGTTTGTCTTCTTTCTTCACACGTCATCAGATCGGCCGCCCGTGGGGGACGTGCTCCCTGCGCACGTGTCTTTTGGTTACTGAGGTAACCGCTCATCGCTTCGTTCTCCGTGCTGAGCATTGAATGCTCATAATGGGTTGAGAAACCCCGTATGCAAAGACCATTTTGCCCTCAGTCTTTCGCGCTTCCTGGGAGGCAGTTTTAAATAGTTTATCTCTCATTTTTTCTTCTTTTTTACGCTCTTGCCTCTCCCATTTCCTTGCTATCTCCTTCTTCTTCCCTCAAAAGTTCCAGAGTGTCGCTGCAATTTCTACGAACATCTTCCTCTTGTCCTTCCAGTCTTTAACAAAATCCAGGTAATCCTCAGACCTTCCTCTTCTTCGTTCTGTCATTGTATGCTTGCTGTTTGTGTGTGTTTGTTTTTGCTACCTTTTTGGGTTTTGTTGCTACATGGCTTTCTGATGATAGGTAGAGTACTAGGGGAGGGGTACCATTCCCGGGTAGGTTTTTAGGTGGCTTGCTTGGTTCATATTTGATTTTAACTGCTCAGTAGGACGAACATAGTTTCTGGGTATTTTCCGGGCTTCCGATCTCGTAGACTAACGGAATGGTACCCCGCTGTAGGTATGCCTCGTGTTGTCTCCCGGGCTTCCCCTTCCACGGCGAGCTATGATTCGTACGCTTGGGTAACCTCGGATGTAAAGGATTCGCCAAACCAAATGGATCTGACGGAGTTGACGGAGTTCCGGCAGGCCAGATACTTGTGCGGGGGAACAGACGACGAGGCCAATTATGAGACCTTCGTGCCTGCCCCCCATGAGCGGCTGTACGAGGTCAATCTTCATTCTCCCCAAATTGCCGACTGGATTTGGTTTTACAAATCCATGTTCACCCAGGTTGGGGTTCGCCTTCCATTTTCCGAATTCCAGATGTCGCTCTTAAATCGGATATCCGTGTCTCCGTCACAGCTCCATCCAAACAGTTGGGCTTCTATCCGATGTTTTGAGATGGTTTGTGAGTATCTCGAGCTGCCGGTGTCGGTGGATGTCTTCCTTTTCTTCTTCAACCTTACCAACCCTTCCAAACAAGGGAAAGCGAGGAAAGGGTTCCTTTCTTTCCGGTCTGCCCAGGGTAGGAGAATATTTGGTCTGTTTGAGGACTCCTACCATGGGTTTAAAGACAAGTTTTTCAAAGTCCGTCCCGTTAGAGGTCGCCATCCCTTTTGGTTATCCTTAGAGGGGGAGCGTCTCATCCCCACTTACTGGAGCTTTGGGGCGGGGTCGAATCCTTTTATTAAGGTAACATATAAGAGGATGTCCTCAGTAGATAAGCAAATAGCCGATGTGCTGTTCACTCTTTTTAAAAAGAACCTTGTGAATCCTCATCTCCTTATGGGTGAACGGGAGGCCACCAGGAGCTATATCCGTGAGTCATCTTGTTTTCTATTTTTGTGTTGTTTATTATTGTTTGCTTTACGCGATCTAACGGCTGATGTGTTTGTTTGTTTGCCGCAGTGGAAATGTCTGCTACAGTGACGGGTCTCGAGAACCTGATGAAGACCTTCTTCGAAGAAAGCAATGACGAGAAAGCTGAGGAGAAGGATGCTGGGAAATCAGTTGGACCTTCTGGGGAGAAGGAGGACCAGACTGAGCCTCCTCCCCAGGATACCGATATGTCCGGTGTGAACCCAGAGGGGGTGCAAGCTTCTCCTCCTCCCGAGGTCATCGTTAGCGGTCATTCGCCCTCTGCTCCTCAGGTGGATGACGATGTGGAACTCATCCACACCCCTAAGAGGCGGAGGGCGTCTTCGAGCCCGGAGGGGGCTCTTACCATCATGGAGAGGAATTTCGATGCCACAACTTTTATTGACTCGCAGCTGATCCCTGGGAGAGAGGAGCATTTCCACGGGACTGACCTAGCCGGGCAGGTGAGATGGATGTATCGGACTTTGCTCCGGGGGGCCGTGATAGCTCGAAAGGCTGAGTTCGAGTTGTCGAGAATGCAGGCCCTCCGGAGGAAGCTCGAGTCTTCTGTCCAAGCAAACAATGACTTTAAGGCACAGGTTGAGCTGCTCCAGGGTCAGCTGTCTGAGATGGGGGAGAAGCTCAAGGCATCCGAGGAAAGGACGACGTCTGCCGAGGAAAAATTGAAGGCTTCCGACGAGACGGTGGCCCGTTTGGCCGAGCGAGAGATGAACTTGGAGAGCCAGCTGAACGCCGCCCAGGGGCGTGTGGCGGCCTTGGAAAAGGAGCGGGACCAAGCCGTGTCGTCGGCTAAAGCCGCTAAAGTTGAGGTCGAGGAGCTCAGGAAGAAGCTGAAAGCGACCAAAGAGCAAGGGAAGAACGCGATCTCTATGACTGAGGACGCCCTGAAGGCTCAGGTGAAGATCGTGGCACCCGAGTTCGACACATCGGCTATTGGGGTCTTCAAAACGATCCAAGACGGCAAGATTGTTGACATGCCTAGGAAGTGACCTCTTGTAACTTAAACATTTTGATGTAGATTTGTTGAACGTTCGTTGCGTGTTTTGTAATTTGATACTTCGTAACATTTGTGTTAGGTTAGTTGTATGGCCGAGTGGCCGTTACTATCTTTCGCCTTGCTCGTCGTATTATTTTTGTTACCGCCTTTTCGTGGTGGGCTTATTGCTTGTGCCCGTTTTGTCGTTTTTACGTTGGTAACGATTCGGACCGATTTGGTCGTGTTGTCGCCGTGTTAATTATGGCTATGGTCCATTTGGCTCTCGGGGTGATCAGTCCCGGGCTGCCGTTTTAGGACGCAATCGTGTGAAACGCGTATTGGGAAGCAACAGATAAGTAGGAGAATGTTTTGACAAGTGAGAATTAATCATCAGCTAGGCAAGCTTGTTAATACGGCAAGTATTCAATAAGAGTAAATAGCTAAAAAGTGACTAAAAATTAACATGTGAACAGAGCAAGCATACATAAGTCCGTTAGGCCTCCTGGTCGGTTTACCCGAGTCAGGAGTAGAACCTTCTCAGGTTACCTGCATTCCATGTTCTAGGAATTTCTTTGCCGTCAAGTCTCTCGAGCTTGTAGGCACCCTTGCCAAGCACCTCTCTAATTCTGTAGGGACCTTCCCAATTTACCGCCAGCTTTCCTTCCCCAGGAGTCGGCAGACCGACGTCGTTGCGTCGCAGAACGAGGTCTCTTTCCCCAAAATCCCTCCTGAGGACTTTAGCGTTGTAGCGCAGGGCTATTCTTTGTTTCAATGCTGTTTTTGACAAATGGGCCATCTCCCTCGTCTCCTCGACCAGGTCCTTTTCTACCGCTTCGTCCACACCTGTGAGCAATAGCCGCAGGCTCGGTTTACCGATTTCGACGGGTATCACGGCGTCGACCCCGTACGTTAGGCGAAAAGGGGTTTCCCCCGTAGCGCTTTGCTCGGTTGTTCGGTAGGACCACAGGACCGAAGCGAGCTTGTCGGCCCATGCGCCTTTCTTGTTGTCTAGGCGTTTCTTGAGGCCAAGTAAGATGACCTTGTTTGCGGACTCTACTTGTCTGTTCGTCTGGGGGTGTTCAACTGAGGAAAATTTTTGCTTTACCCCTAGGCCGGTGAGGAACTCCGTGAATTTCTTGTCAGTGAATTGTGTTCCATTATCCGAGATGACGACCTCCGGGATGCCGAACCGGGTTATCACCTGTCTCCACATGAATTTCCTGCAATTAGAGGAAGATATGCTGGCCAGCGGCTCAGCCTCTATCCATTTGGTGTAGTAATCGATGGCCACTATGAGATATTTGACCTGTCCTGGGCCAACCAGGAAGGGTCCTAGAAGGTCGACTCCCCATTGAGCGAAAGGTCGTGTAGTCGTCAGAAGGCTCAGCTCGGAGGCCGGCGCCTTGTGGAAATTGGCATTTTGTTGACACTTTACGCACTTTCTAACGAATTCCCTGGAGTCCTTCATCATTGATGGCCAGTAGTATCCAGCTCGGATGAGCTTCCTCGCTAGGGCTTTGCCCCCGATATGGTGGCCGCAACATCCCTCGTGGACTTCTCTAAGTACGTAGTCCGTCTGGTCGGGGTGCAAGAACTTCAATAGGGGCTGGCTGAGCCCCTTACTGAACAGTTGCCCTTGTATAATTGCATATCTGGCCGCCTCCCTTCTCAATGTTTTGGCCGCCTTTTCATCGTCAGGCAACTTGTCGAGTTCCAAGAAGTTTATGATGGGGTCCAACCACGAGGGGCTTGACTCCGTCGGATGGAGGGCGACCGTTGGCTCCTTCACCATGCCCTGGATGAGAGACCGGTTACCCGCTCCTGGCTTCGTGCTCGCTAGTTTGGACAGGAGGTCCGCCCGTGTGTTCCTTTCTCTTGGGACGTGTTGGATCCTGACCTCTTGGAACTGACTTGTCATTTCTTTAACCTTTTCCAAGTATTTTTGCAGGAGGGGGTCCCGGGCTTGGTAGCTTCCGTTTACTTGCGAGGTGACGACCTGTGAGTCACTGCATACTTCGATCTTTGTTGCTCCGACTTCCCGAGCTACTATTAGTCCGCTTAGAAGAGCTTCATATTCTGCCTGATTGTTCGACACAGGGAACTCGAACTTGGTCGATTGCTCGTAGATGACTCCTGCCGGGCTTTCTAAGATGACCCCGGCTCTCCCGGACGTTTGGTTGGAGGCCCCGTCCACGTGGAGCCTCCACTGTGTGCCCGTTTCCTCGGGGGGATCACCCGTGACCTCAACCAAAAAGTCTGCCATTGTCTGGGCCTTGATTGCGTGCCGGGGCTCATATTGCAAGTCATATTGGGAGAGCTCGATGGCCCAGGTCATCATCCTACCAGCCAAATCAGGTTTTTGGAGTACTTGGCGAATTGCCTGGTCCGTCCTCACGACTATACGGTGACCCTGGAAGTATTGCCTTAACCTTCGAGAGGAAGTTAGGAGTGTCAACGCCAGTTTTTCCAGTTTGCTGTACCTCAGCTCGGCTCCTTGTAGAGCCCTACTCACGAAGTAGATCGGCTGCTGAGCTTTCCCTTCTTCTCTTACAAGCACCGCTGCAAGCGCTTCCTCTGTTACTGCCAGGTAGAGGTAGAGTGATTCTCCGGCCTTGGGCTTCCCGAGCACCGGAGGCGCTGCTAGGATCTCCTTGAAGTGGTTGAATGCCTCCTCACACGCTGGGGTCTATTCGAATGCTATTCCCTTTTTCATCAGATTGAAGAAGGGCAGGGCTTTTGCTGCCGATGCACCGAGGAAACAGGATAATGCCGTCAGTCTCCCCGCCAATCGTTGGACATCTTTGATACAACCCGGGCTCTTCATCTGGAGAATCGCTTGGCACTTCTCGGGGTTGGCTTCTACTCCTCTTTGGGTGATCATGAATCCCAGGAACTTTTCGGCCTCCATGGCAAAGGCGCATTTGAGCGGGTTAAGCCTCATGCCGTGTTGCCGGAGGGACGCAAATACGCCCCCCAGGTCGCTCAGGAGATCGTCTGGTCGTGTGGTTTTTGCGAGGATGTCGTCCTCGTAGACTTCCACTGTCTTGCCTATAAGCTCACTGAATATCTTGTTCATCAATCTCTAGTATGTGGCGCCATCATTTTTTAGACCAAATGGCATTACTTTGTAGCAATAGGTCTCTCCTGGCGTTATGAACGCCGTTTTTTCCTCGTCGGGTCGGTGCATCGGTATCTGGTTGTACCCAGAATAGGCGTCCATGAAGCTCAGATACCAGTACCCCGCCGCTGCGTCGACGAGTGCGTCAATGTTGGGCAGGGGGTAGCAGTCCTTAGGACATGCCTTATTGAGGTCAGAGTAGTCTACACACATTCTCCACCTCCCACTGTGTTTCTTCACCAAAACTACGTTCGACAGCCAGGTCGAGTAGTTCAATTCCCGGATGAACCCTGCTTCAAGGAGGCTGGCCACCTCCTCTGCCCTTTCCTGTGACATCTTTCTCTTCCTCTGGGCCACTGGCTTGGCTTCTGGTTTGACGGCCAGATGGTGTGACATGAGCTGGGGATCTATCCCTGGCATGTCGGCTGGCGTCCAAGCGAAGAGGTCGGCATTGGCTCTGATCATCTCCATCAGAGGCTCCTTTAATTCATGGGGAAGGTTTCTGTTTATGAACGTGAACTTCTCGTCCCAATCACCAACCCTAAATTTTTCCAAATCCCCTTCTGGCTCAGGTCTGGGCTTATCTTCTATCCGGGCGTCCAGGTCGGCGAGGAAAACTCCTGAAGCTTCTTTGGACTTTTTCCTGAGAGAGAGGCTGGCGTGGTCACAGGCGATCGCCGTTTCCAAGTCTCCTCTGATGGATCCTACGGATCCGTCATCAGCAACAAACTTCATCACGAGCAGCTTCGTACTAATGGCAGCCCCCAGGTCGTTGATGGTTTTCCTCCTCAAGATAATGTTGTAAGCTGTGGAATCTCGTAAGATTACAAAATCGGCCATCACAGTCCTTCGCCTTTGCCCTTGCCCCACGGAGGTCGGGAGCGAGATGATTCCATCTGGCTTAATGAAGTGGTCTCCCAATCCTACCACACCGTACTGGTGGGTTGCCAGATCGGCATCTCGTAGTCCCAGGGCATCAAAAACGTTTCGAAACATGATGTTCAAGTCTGCCCCCATATCCACCAGGATCCGCTTGACGAGGCCGGTTCCGACCCTGGCCGTGATGACCATGGGGGGACTTTCCGGCATCTCGTCGAACCATTGGTCTTCGGGGCCGAAGGAGATGGATGGGAGTCCCCGGGAACTTCTGGCAGACGAGGAGGAGACCGCGAGGACCTTGGCATATTTTTTCTGTGCCGATTTCGACCTTGGGGTGGAGTTTCTCGCTGTTACTACGTTCACCACCGTGAGACCGTGGTCGTCCCCCTCTGGTTCTCGGCGTTGTCTTGCCGCCCGGGAGCTGTCCTCGCCTTCGTGATCCCGATTGCGTCTCCTCGGCTCCCTTATAAGATGGGAGAAGTCGGCAAGTTTTCCGTTCCTGATTGCCTGCTCCAGGGCATCTTTTAGGTCGAAGCAGTCTTAGGTTTTGTGTCCGTATCCCTTATGATATTCGCAGTAGAGGCTCTTGTCTCCCCCCGTCCTGCCCTTCAGAGGTCGGGGTTTCGTCAGTATCCCCTTCTCTGCTATCTGTTGGTAGACTTCTGTGATCGGTGCCGTGAGGGGGTGTAATTGGTGAATTTCCCGACTCAGGGGAATGGCTTCGAGGCTTTGCTTGGGCCGCCGTCCCTGGCGTGTTCCCTTAGTTTTTCTCTGCCTTCGTAGTGCCAGGTTTGGTTGTAGGCGGGCTGTCGTTTATTGGCAGCCACGACCCGGCTTACTTCCTCGTCGTTGATATACTCCTTAGCCACGCACTGGATCTCCTGCATTGTCCAGACTGGCTTTGTAGTAAGGTGCTTCCTGAAGTCCTCATTCAGGAGCCCATTCGTCAAGCATAAACTCGCCACTGAGTCCGTCAAACCGTTAATTTCCAAGCATTCGTCGTTGAAACGGTCCAAGTATTTCCTGGTCGGCTCCCCGGCTCTTTGGGTCACCCCTAGCAAATTGATCGGGTGCTTGGCTTTGGCGATCCTGGTTGTGAATTGAGCCAGGAAGGCATGGCTGATGTCAGAGAATTGGCTCACCGAGCCCTGTGGGAGGTTATTGAACCACCGTATTGCAGGTTCCGCCAGAGTGACCGGGAAAGCGCAACATCTTACCTCATCTCCTACTCCTTCTAAGTTCATCCTAGCCTCGAAGGTCGTTAGGTGCTCCAGGGGGTCCTGCGTTCCATCGTACCTCATGTCCGTCGGCTTGTCAAAATGTTTTGGTAGCCGGACCTCGAGTATGGAGCGGTAGAATGGGGTGGCCCCTATTATCACGTGTCCCCGGGTGTTCGTTCTCCCATCGTCGTTCTCCCGACGAGCGTCTTCGTCCCCTCGGTTTGTGGTACGCCGTCCTTCGCACCTGGCGTAAATGACGGGGTCATGACGCCTTCTCGCGCGCCGTCTCTCCCCAGTGCTTTCTGACTCGACCTGGGGGCTAGGCATGCGCCGGGAGCGGCTCCTAGAGCGAGAGCGGGAGTGACTCTGTTCCGGGGTGCGCCGGTCGCGTTCCCTGTCTGCTAACCGGCATTCTAAGTCTTGCATTCTATGGCGTAGATCTTGCATTATTCTGGCGTGGTTGTCGCCAGTCCCCCCGAAGGGGCGTCTCTCGTGCGCTTGGGTTGTGTCCCTCGGGGGATCTCGGATGTTGTCGGGTTCCCGTCCCGGCGGTGTCGCCTCCAGGTACGGCCTCGCGGCTCGCCTCCGTTTCGACTAGCACAAAATCCATGGACGAGTTCCCCACAGACGGCGCCAATGTTCGGTAGGTCGGTTGCTGAACAGTTCGGGTTGTGATCCGGGATGATGGTAGGGGCTCGTCAAGTCGTGGACTGCAGGTCAGCGGTATGCGAGGTCCCGAGTACTTCGCATGAGAGGGGGGTGCCACCTGCAAAGACACTTCGACGCTCTTGTCAGTAAAGTGCGCAGGCGGAAAGGGTGATAGAGTATGTGACGTACCTCTGGGGAAGAGTAAATCTTCCCCTTATATATTGTCAGAGGTGGGCCCTGTGAAGGCAGGCCCACTATTCCTGAGACGTTCCCTTCACAGCTATGGGTGAGCTGTCACGGACGCGTGTCCGGGTTGGTGACGGAGCGTCCTAACCCCTGACCGCTCGGGTCGGGTGGAGCTCGGGTCGGTCCAAACCAGCGGAAGTTTTGGGCCGGGCCGTAACAATATGATATACAATGCACTCTTATTTATAAACGAGCCCATCATGATAAATCGTTCTTGTAAAAACGAATTAGCTAATCTTGGTTTTTCTAATAAATTGAGGCGACTTAAAAAGTAATTTATAGGCGTCTTCTTCCTATAAGAAATCGTTATAAGCAAGAACAATTTATAAAGAGCCTCACTCTTAAAAATTATTCTAATCAAGGACGATTTATATGTCTAACATACAAAGCTAAATTAGTTTTGGTTACATCGATTTATTATGATACTGCACTAAATTGTTCTAATTCAGAACGATTTATATAAGAGAAATTCGCAACCTCACTTGAAATAGAATAAACATGTAATATTGGAGTCAAATCATTTTAAATGTGCCATTTACCCTAAAAGAGTACGTTGTTATGGTAAATTTTAGAAAGTTAGATTTAATGGTGTTTGTATAGTTTTTTTGGAGTGTTTGAAAATGCTCTAGATTGTAGGGGTGTAAGTTACCGAACCGGACCGAAAATTATCGCAAAACCGAACTGAAATTTACAATAACTGAATAAAAAACCGAAAAAACCGGGTTTTTTTTTGTTTTTTTTCGAACCGAAGAGTAAGGATTCAGTAGTGCGTGTTTTTTCTAAGTTGTCCTTTAACCTAGGAATAAAAGAGCCAATCAGCCACATCCTTAACTTCTTCTCCTTTTACGCGCAGCACACCTACAAAACACTTCCATCTCCCATTCTTCCACCTCTGACCTCCATGCTTGAGAGAAGAAGAGCCTGAAGGAGCCAGAGAGTGCCGTCCGCCATCAAGGAAGTCGCCTATCGTCGCTGGAAGTCGTCCATTCATTGCTGTCGTAGGGTCGCCGTCGCAACAAACCCTAAGCCGAGCAGCACTCCAATCCAGTCCATCGCTGAGCAGCAGTCCGTCGCCAACCCCTCTCCTGCAAAAAGCATTTGAATGTCTTCTTCGGAGGTATTGTTTTTAGTGATTTTTCAGTTTTCCATAAGTCCTTTATTGTTCAGTATATATAATCATGTAAGTGTAGCTGTTTAAATCCAGAATATACATGATGAGTTTTGAATATTATGTAATTAATTTTGGTGTCTTTTTGAATATATATATGTAGTTGTCTCTGTTTGTTTAGTCATTTAAATTCTGTTGATTGGCTTTAAAAATGAATTACTTTTGGTTCTGTTTATGAGCTGAGCTATTTTGGTTTTGTTTATGAGCTGTTTAAAAATGAATTGTAAATCTAAATTGTAAACCTAAATTTCAGCAAGAATTCATCATGTGAAGTAACTTTCAAACCCGAGGGATATTTGTGCCATGAGAAATTCATTATAAAAGATCAATGATGTGGAAGTGGAAAAATGTTTCCACTGCAAATCATATTTTTCCCTTAGTCCAACTAGATTTTTGTTTTTTGGGTTAGAAACAAGTTTTTTTTAATGCACCAATAATTAATAGACTTCCAAATGCTCTGTTTCATGGTCCATTTTAGGTCTATATCAAAGTTCTACAAAGATGCAAAAAAAAAAAGAAATAGCAGCAAAAAGTGATCGATTTATAAAAATGTAGTACACATTATGAACTTCTTTTACTTATACGCGTGGCTAATATGTTTAGCTCACAATAGTCACATCTCAGGTTCAAATCTCAGTTGTAGTTGGATTTTAATAGAACCTTTAGTGTGTAAGTGAGTGAAGGGGGTTGATTATATGCTGATTATATGCTGTTCAAATCTTTAACATGTGTAAACCACCTTAAGTATATGCTGATTCCTTGAATTTGTTGGAAGGGGGATATTAATTTTTTTCTCCCAATTTTAAACAAAGTTGGTAATCTATAACATGTGTAATAGAATACAAATACTATATTTACATAATTCTCTCTCACACACACACTATTTTACATGACTTTTTTTTGTTTTCACATGACTTATAATTAATATGTTTCACAATTTGTTGTTGTGGCTTAAATTGGTTGCATATATATGTTTCACAGTTTGTTGTTGTGGTTTAATTTGGCTGCATTTATATGTTACGCGCGTGCGCGCGCGCATACACACACACATATATATTTGTTGTTGTGGTTTAAATTGGCTGCATATATATGTCTGCATATGTATGGCTCCTTTTATGGTTTATATTTATAATTTATAATCTATATTATGTTTATAATCTATAATGATTTTTTTTTGTAGAAATTACACCAACCGGAGAAGATGATGATGAGTCTGGTGTGGATTCAGATTAAGCATGGTGGCTGTTTAGTTTTTATTTATTTTAAAGTGACTGTTTCGGTTTAAAGTGTGTTTATTTTTGTTGTTTTGCTAGACATTTTTATTTGTCTTTGTTTTATGTTAATTAAGTTGAATTTGTATTAAATTTGGATGTGATATACTCTTGTTATTCTAGTTTATTGAAGGTTTTAAACTTCATTTTATGGTAATTTAAATTCTGATTATTAGGTATAAAAAATCGAAAAAACTGACCGAACCAAACCACTGTTGGTTCGGTTTGGTTTGGTTCGGTTGTTCAAACAGCAGTCAACCGAATGGTTGGTATCATTGTAGAACCGATCAAGTCGGTTCGGTTGATTTTCGGTTCAAAACCGAACCAAACCAAACCGATTACACCCCTACTAGATGGTTCCAAAACGTTGTAGAATATCCTAGAAGATCCCGAAATATCTTAAAAGGTTCTAGAAGACTCTGAAAGATCACAGAGTATTCTACAAGAGTGTGGATGTATATAGGAGTATAAAGAGAAAGGAAAAAATTTGATAACAAAAAATTTTTAGCCATAATTAGCCAAAACTTTCTATAATTTACTTCATTTATATAACTTAATAACAGTTTTATTTTTTATCTCATTCTCATATCAATCCACTTATCATATTTTTATCAGCCCCATTTATTAATAACATTAATTATAATATCATATTCCTTATTATTAGACATTCTTGTAATCAATACTTAATATTTTTTTTATGATTTAATTTTTATATTTAAGAATATAATAAAAACTAATAATAATTATAAAGAACAGTAATGATAATTTGTATTAAATGATTTAATTGTAATTGATTTTTTATTTTTGTTAAGTCATTTATCATCATTCAATGGAGATACAAAACTTAAAAGCTATCCTAATATGGTTTTGTTTCCATTAATTCAATTATTTTCATTCAAAATTCACAACTCTAATACAATTGCAAGCACAATTAGAAATTTAGAATAGGCTAAGAAATTTTACAAGAAGTCATTTTTATCATTGCAAATAGTATGACAATTGAATTCGACCTTAATACGGTACTTATGGTAGAAGGTGCTGATGAAGAATTTGAACAACAGACGAACTCACCCGACGAGGTTGTTGTCAGTCAACCAATTTTTGAGAATATGAAAAATTACACTAGTTTTGATGAGGTATGGTAATAAACCGATTTATTTTTTTGTTTTTGTGTTTTTATGTGTATTTATAATTATATTGTACTATTATATTCATACACATAACATTCATACATTCATATACATAACATCTATAATTACATACAACAAACATCTAAAAATTAAATTCATATTTATTAGATATTACATCCATACACGTATCATTTTTTAGTTATTGCATAAGTAACTATAAAGTTAATACAAATATTTTTAAATTTTATCATAATTGAATTAAAAAAATTGTCAAATTTTTAAATTAATTTATTCAATTGATAAATTTACTCATAACATCCATAAATTCATACACATAACATCTATAATTTCATATTAATAACATCCATAATTTATACTCATAATATTCATAATTTCATACCTATGATGTCTATAATTAATAAATTTTTATAATTAATATTATCAAATTTTAAACTATACGTCTTATTGTATTCTTCAAATTATCTCATATGTGTACTAGTAGGTCATGATTTTAATTATTTTAATATTTTTATTTAATATTCATATGTATGCTTATTTATTGATTTTAATATGACGAGTTAATAATTATTTTTAAAAAATTATTTTTAAATTTTTGTTTATATTTTATATTTTATATTTTATTTTTTAATAGTCTATATATAAAATATAAGTTATATAGTAGAAGTTGTTAAAAATTTTTAATTTAACTTCCATAATTTTGCAGAGAATTATTGCATTTGATGGATAATAATGTGATTAAGAGATGTTAGGGATTTGATTTGAGAGAAACTGAAATTGATTTTGGAAAGAACATTAATGAATCCAAATATGCAGTAAAATAGTAGGTGATAAGGAGAATAAGTGATAAGGAGAATAAGTGATAAGGAGGTGTATGTTACTTACTTATCAAGAGAATAGAAATTTTTACATGACATTTCTATATTGTAATTATTTTTTGGCTACCTGGCATCATCCTTAGAGAAATATAGTAGGATAGATATTTGTAGTGAAGGTTCTGGATGATCAATCTGAACCATTCATTAGATTTAATCCTGACCATTCATTAAGAAGGTGGATGGCTATAAATAAGGAGTGAGAGTTAGAATTTGAGTGTGCGAGTCATTTGTAACAAACACTTGAGTAATAAAGTGTTCTTTTCACCAAAACTTCCTTTCTCTTGTATTCTCTTGTTCTTAGCTTTTTTACTAAATACTAAGGATTAGGTTAACTTGGTCTTAGTTTAAGAGGTTGAATAAGTTCGAGCGCTTCAAATACAGTATCAGAAAGTACCGTTTGTGGAACTTCAATATCCACGGACTTATTAGCCAAATGGCAATTGGCACATACAATACGACATGTCGCTTTGGAGTGTGTTCAAGACCGTGACAATGTAAAGTACTAGAATGAAATAAAAAGAAAAAACTATATACAATTATCTAAATGTCATTTTTACTTTAAAAAATGCAACGACAGTTGGCAGCATAGCAATATCGTAAAAGGAATGAGCAAAAATTAAGAGACTTTGAAATTAGAATTAAATTTAAGAGGCACAATTGAATTAATTAAAAATTTTAAAAACTATTTGTTATTGTATCAAATAAAAGAAATCATTTGATTTTTAATCCAAACAATCTTGTTTGGATATAATTATGGGAACCGAGTTTTTTCAAATTTTTTTAAGAGATAAAGTATAATTTTTTACCATAAATTTTATAAAAGAGATTAAAAAAATTAAGAATTAAAAATTACACTTTATCCTCTTAATTAAAAAAATTAAAAATATTTTTTTTATACATTCAAGTATTTTTAGTAACTAAATCTAATTAAGTTGGTTCAAAATTATCAAAAATTATTTATATCGTACATTTTTTTGTTTTTCTTTCTCCTTTTTCTTTTATTGTTGTCGTCGTTTGTGAGTTTATTTTTTCTTTTTTAAGTATTATTATAATATTTTTATTTTTTAAGAAAATAAAACAAAAAATAAAAAAATAAGAAAGAAAGATAATAACAAAGGAGAAAAATGATATATGAGCTTAACTTTTTAAAAATAATTTAGAGTAAAGTAACAAATAAATTCCTAACGATCTACACTTCGGATAGATTAGTTTTTAAAAAAATACCAAAAAATCCTCTAGAATAACATATGTGAATATAATATCTTCAAGTTAACCACTATAATTAGGGTAGAAAGTCTTAATCCGAACTAATTATCCATATTTGATATCCTAAAAAAGAGTAAACACCTAACCCGATCCATATCCATATAGAACAAGGCGATCCATATTCATATACACCCAACCCCGTCTTTGTCCCTAACTAAAGTGAGCCAATGTGGTATTACGTGGCAGTTAACATCACTGATGTGGATGGTTAGTTAGAGTTAAGTTTCATGTTGACTTAGGAAGAATGGACAGGGGTCGATTTGTCCCCTTATATCCTCCAAAAACGACGCTATTTATTCTTATCCACTGAAACAAAACCTAATTTGGGTGGGTGATTTATTTCACCCTAAACATTTCCCTACTGACTCGTCTCCGAAATCAAAGACAAATCCTAGGACAGCATGATCAGGAGTGGAGAACGATGGTCATCATCGAACTTGCGAATTAGAGGCGATAACTCGAGTTGCAATATAAACTCCAGTGAGAGCGTTGGGATTCGGAGGAAGAAGAGATGGTTCTCCCCAAAGTGCTATTGCGAATCTCATGCTATTCTATTCATGTCTAGGACTGAAAACAATTCAGATAGGTTATTCTTTCGTTGCCCCTTACTTTAAGGTATGTTAAGTTTAATAATATGTTGACTAGTTTAATTTTGTACTCACTGTTAGTCTCACAAACTTAATTCAAATTATAGACTGCAAAAGTTCATTGCTCATTATTTGCATGGCTAGATGATTTTCTTCATTTAATGAGTATGATGGGAAGACAATTTCAAATGAGATATTGTTGCAAAAGCAGAATCAATTTGAAGGACAGAATGATGTAGTGGATGACAAAGTAAAAGAGTCAGAGAATAGGTTAATTAGATTAGAGAATGAATTGGAGAAGTATAGATAAAAAATAGGTGAAAGTAGGTGCCTGAATTTTGAGTGCAATTTTTTTGCATTTGTGAGTAGGGTTGCAGTTGTATGCTTGTTCAGGATAATTTTATAGGGAATTGATGCCCTAACTTTAGTTAGGGATAAGTATTGTTTTGGTCCCTAACGTTGAGGGTCAGAATCGAAACCGTCCCAACGTAATTTTTGATTTAGAATCATCCTTAACGTTTTTTCGTATTAAAATTGTCCTTTTAAATTTTTCTAGACAAAAATGCCCTTCACTACCATCAGCACATTTACCTCCACCACCAAGAAAAACAACATCAATAAAATCAACACAAATTCAACAAATTCAACAACCAAATTAATACACAACAACAATAAAATCAGAAAACAAATCAAAATCAGAAGCAGAGGCAGTCACAGAAACAGAAGCAGAGACAGTCACAGAAGCAGAAGTAGAAACTCAAGAAGAAGCAGATGTAGAAGAGAAAGCATAAGAAGAAGCAGATTTAAAAGAAGAAGCAGATGTAGAACCACCGGCGCTTGGCCACCCATCACCAGCGGCGGCGACAGAGCTTGCGAGGACTGGCGACGCACTCCACCCTCGGATCCCTCTCTCTCCTCGGCCAACCATCACCTGCGGACCGGCGACGGAGCGTGCGTGGACCAGCTCAACCTCGGATCCCTCTCTCTCTCCTTTGGGCGCCGCCCTCCTCGCGTCGGGCTCCTCTTCCCGGCGACGCACTCCACGGCGGCAGAAGCATGCATGAATGGTCTCCCCCCCCCCCCCCAGCGCTCCTTCTCTCTTTCCCCTCTTCTCTTCTCCCCCGTCGCAACCCCGTGCTTCATAGAGAGAGACAAATCGATCTCGGTCCATTCTTTCTAAGCCAACACAACACTTAACTCTGATTAACTATCCACATCAGCGACGTTAACTGTCACATAAGCCTTTTTCATTAACTTTGGTAAGATGAGATGATGAAGGAATTGCTTTAGCTCACTTCAATTAGGGACAAAAGTCGAATTAAGTGTATTTTATTAACAGAAATCATCTTGTCCTATTTTAAAATAGATAAAGACTAAATTAAGTATTTATTCCCTAAAAAAATTTTATTGATATATTTTTTGAGTCCCACTACACATCCAAGAAATTTGACATCCAAGTTCATCCAAGTCATTTAGTTTATGCTGCGAAGCTTCGTCGTCTTCTTCTTCTTTCTCCTTCTGCTGCTGCTGCTTCTTCTTCTTCTTCTCCTTCTCCTTTTTCTTCATCTTTTTTTCATTATCGTCATCGTCATCACCACCATACCACCACATCCATCTCCTCCTCCTCCTATTTCTTTTTTATTTGAATTTCTTTGATTTCCTCCTTCATTTTCTTCTTTCTCCTCCATCATCATTGTCATTATCACCAACAACACCAACATTTTGCTAACATCTTTATTGATTTTGATTCTCTATGGCGATCAAATGAACCGAAAATATTATCAAAACGACATCACTGTATAATACCAAATGAACTGAAAATGGTCCATTATATAAATTCAAATTCAGAAAGACCTGCGTCTCGAATGAATCGAAAATATTATCAAAACAAAACCATTGTATAATACCAAATGAACCGAAAATTGTCCATTTTATAAATTCGAATTCAGAAATATTTGCGTCTCAAATGAACCGAAAATTAGCTCAAAATGAAACCATTGTATAATACCAAATGAACCGAAAATTGTCCATTATATAAATTCAAATTCGATGCTAATGATAACGACGATACGTATTAGAAGAAGATAATGACGATAATGATGATGATTATGACGACGACGACGACGACGACGACGATGATGATGATGATGATGATGATGATGATGATGATGGAGGAGAATGATGAAAAGGAAGGAGGAGACGAAATTTCAACAGGAGAAAGAAGAAGAAGAGGACGATGTGTTATTGGTGACGACGGCAACGAAATTGAAAAATAATAAAAAAGGAGGAGGAGAAAAAGAAGAAAAAGGGGGATGAAAAAAAAATATAACTCATATCATTTAAATGAACTTAGATATAAAATTGTTTAAATGGAAAAAATTACTCATTTTTTTTAGAGATTAATCTATCCAAATATAAATTCCCAAGGTTCACTTTTTGTCCATGGATTCCTTACTCCCACATTTTTGTAGGAGTATGATTAACCTTCATAAAAATAATTACAAAATATACCCCATTTTTTTTTTGAAAAATTTACTAATTAGATTTTGACCCCTCAAATTATTGGTTTTTAACGTTTTTTCCTTTTCCTTTTTTTGGGTACGAGAAACTGACAGAGATTAGAGTTCTTGGAGAGCATCAACGAGATTGAAGCAATTTCCTTCTGAAATAGAGTGCGGATTGGAAAACCCTAACTCTGCCCTCCCCTTTCTTTTTGATTTCAGATACAGAGGCATTCAGAGAAGAGAAGCAGCTAGGGTTTTCATCCAACTTCAATCCCTGCCATTCTCATCCTCTTCCTCTGCTGCAAATTTCGTACGCCTCTACCGCCGCTGCAACACGCCTCCTCCGCCGCTGAGCCCTGCTTCCGCCGCCGCTCCCTACTTCTTTTCATTCTCACATTAGAAGCATTCAGAGAAGAAAAGGTCCGATAGGATTTTCATACAATTTCAATTCTTTCATTTCTCTCTTCCTCTTCCTCTGCTGCACATCTCACTAGCATATTCTCGCCGCTGCAATACGCCGCAACCTGCGACTGCCGCCGCGCTACCTGTCGCCACCGCACAACCTGCGACTGCCGCTGCGCAACCTGCCGCCGCCGCGCAAGATGCTGCCCCCGCCGCGCAAGAATTCTGACAGACATTCTCAAGGATGATAGCAATTCTAACTCTGTATGTTCTCCAGTTTTTTGGCTACATAGAAAATGCTTTGTTGATAATCTGTTTCCCTGTCTCCTTACTTTTGCAGCCTTCCCCAATTAGCTTTTGTTTAAAATATGGATGATCGACTGCTGAATCTTTATTGCTATTTTTGGTATTTTATTTATTTAAATTTTTTCGTGGCTAGTCTGATAGGAAGTCCTTAAAATTTATAGTATTTTAGGCTATCCCTGGAATTTAATAGATACCTTAACTTCAAGATATCTTTTCAATATATTGTGGAATGAATTTGTCCAACACTTCCCATTATACATCCTCATGACTTACCCTTTTAGATTGTTTCAGCACTTCCCTGTGTACTAATCATATTAGATAGCACATAGATTGCAGAGTGATACAATAGAGTGTGACAAATTTGAGGGATAAACTACATGAAATCTAATGCCAAGTGGCTAACTAGGACCCCAATTGAATGGTGATTTTCAGGAGAAATGCATTTATTTTATGATTTTAACAAACATGCATTTTTAGGGAGAAATAATTGATTGCATAAGTTTCTATTTAGGTGGGCCGCTATTTTCTTGAAAGATGCACTAATCTGTTGACAATTTTTAAGGCAAGGTTCATGAAGTCCAACATCAGAAGTTCCTTTTATGTTAAAGAGAGAGAAGTAGATGATACATTTATGTTATTATCTCTATGGCAATCAATAATGAATTGATTTGCGCATTTAAATGTCCATGATAATGTACTTTTGGTTCTCTTCTTGTAGGTTTATCTCAATATGCTTCCTAAATACTATTACCATGTAGGGCATCATGAGAATACTCTTATTACAAAATTTTTTGGGGTACATCGAATAAAACTAAGGGGTGGGAAAAAGGTACACCAAATATCTTTCTCTAGCTCTTTTTTCTTCCTTGTTTGTTAAATGGCAAAGCTATAGAAATTTCCTTATTTTCTTAATTAGGTGCGTTTTGTGGTCATGGGAAATATGTTCTACACAGAATTGTATATCCACCGTTGTTATCATCTGAAGGGGTCTTCTCATGGAAGATTTATGAAAAAGGATAAAATTAGCAGCCATACAACACTAAAAGATCTTGATCTAAAAATGAATTTCATATGGATAAAAAATTGCGAGAATCTCTGTTCAAGTAAGTTCCTACTTTTTGAGAGGTACCTCTGTTGAAGTGAAATGATAAGCAACACATTTTTCTTGAATAATTAAGGAGTACTTGTGAAAAATTTCAAACTCATATAATGGCCATGAAGCCCAAAAGTTAGCTTATAAAGTGAAGGATGCCAAAGCTCATATAAAGGTTATCTAGGTCTTGTTATCTCTAGGTGATATGGGACTCTAACAAGTAGTATCTATTCATATATAGTAAGTTATGATAGATTTACTTTCATATGGATACCTGGCTGTGGCCTGTGGTAGCATTGAGTTTTGATTGTGACTAGTAGTGTCAGTGTGTATGAACTATGAACTGAACTATTTATCAGTGGCAACTGCATTCAACCTCTCATTGACTCGGGATTATTAACTTACCTTTTATTTATGACTGGATTTCATTTTTCTGGTGCAAACAGATTTCTCTAGACTGCACTTTCTTAGAGTCTCAACACATAATTGATTATAGCCTTCTGCTAGGATTACATTTCAGAGCTCCAGAGAATCTAAGGGCCTTAGAAGAATATCCTGGATCTTTACAGCAACAGGATAGCTTATCTTCTGGAGAAGGTAATTATTAAATACACTTTTTATTTCTAATGCCAATTTTCTAAAATGTGACATAAGAAGTTTCTTTTAGAAATTATTGATTAAATTTTTCTACAGATAGGACAAATGTTTCATTTAATCTATATAGCCAACCATATCCAGGGGGAAATAGTGTTTTGTTGGTCGCATATCTAGTGAACATATATAACCCCATCTAGTGGAAAAAAGTTTTACTGGTCATATTTCTAATGAACCTATAACATCTTTTACATCTATAGTTTTTTGATATATTTTATAGCATGTAAATATCGCTCTTAGGAATTAGGTGAGCCTAAGCTCATTGGGCAGGATCCCTCGAACATTTATAAAGGCTATCTCAGTCATATCCTTAAACAAAGTGAGACTTTGACAGATCTGATGAAACATAAACTCATTATTTCTGTTTTGAGTTGTTTTACAAATTCGCTACAAAGTTCTTTTTCCTGCTTTTTCTTTTTGAAAAATTCTTTTGCCTTTTATTGAGAGAATTTGGGCCTGCTTTACGTACACTAGATTCAGTCAAGGAAGGGGATGAGTTGATTCTTCCTAAAGGGTTGCTGTTGGTTGCCTTTGAACCGGGCTCTGTGAACACTGCACCTAGACCCTACATTAGAGGAAATACGTTGAGGGCATACTCCATTGGGGACAAAGAAGTTGATCTTTTACTTCCTGGTACTGCAAGGTATCTTCTTTGAATTAGTTGTTCTTGTGCTCTACACTCTTTTGTTACTGTAGATGATTTTTGGTTCATACGTTGAATTTTTCAGAGTTTTAAGCAGTTCTAGATTCTGACAACACAATGCACTAGGTTGAATATTGAGCGTGTGTTGATATTGTACAGAGAAGTGAATTGGAGTGGCGAGTTGGCAATGTCCAGTGACTTGTTAGGATTTGATGAGTAGATTATACGGATAGTCATGGTAAGGATTTAGGATTAGTTGAAAGTTAGCAATATCCAGTGACTTGTTAGGATTTTTACCATTTTACTTTATTTGCCCTGTGTGCTTGAACTGATTTCAGAGTTCCATCCCTATCATGGTTCCTTTCCTTCCTTCATTCCCCCCCCCCCCACACACACACACACACACACACACACGAGATAAATGAAAAAGGAAAAAGCTGTAACACTTAATAGCCTTTACACCAAATTATTATTGTGATGTCATCATATCTTTGACATTGTAACTTTGTAGATTGTTATATTGATTGAATAAAAGATAATATTTTTCCTAGATGCTTCAAATTCATATGTTGCATTTGGCAGATGTTTCAAAATAAACTATCTTTTAGGCATCTATGTTTATATTGGTAAATAATTAATTGTGCGGAGTTACCACTGACCTATATTTTATGGACCACAATAATAATTCTAATACATAAGGCTACCATAATATTCAAAACAGAAGTCTCCTGGGTCATGTGACTGGTTTCATCGTTATTTACGGGAATATATAAGTTATGAATAATTTATATTAATCGATAAAGTAAAGGAAATTAGTAATATAGGATTGTAATATATAGAAGGATAAATTAGTGTAAAAACAAATAAAACATAGCTTAGTAATTTGTCTTTCAAAGAAAATATTAAAAATATCTAAAAAGATAATTCCTCATTCCCAAATGTCTTCATGCTCTGCTTCCACCTTGGTCCTATATTGCCAAGCATTTTCTTGTATTACGAGACATAAATCGTTGTACTCTTCTAAAACCAGATCCACGGCAAGTCTCATTCGTGTGGAGTCGTTAATCTGCTTAGAGTACCAACAATATAATTCTAATTAGAAGTGTGTTGGAAAAATTATTTTAAAAATACTTTCTTATAAATATTACATGAATATTGAAGTCATCTTGTAAAGTACATTCTCTCATCCAACTGGTCACCCAAACTCCGCTATCATTCCTATGATAAAAAGCATTCAACAAATAGTTATTATATACATATAAGATATAATCTATTGAACGAGTTATGATATTTAAAAAAATTTAATATTAGACTTACGATCTATTTTTTTGAGTGGGTAGGCCAAAAGGTGTCATAGGCCAAAAAGTGGAGCAATCTACAACTTTATACTTATCATCATAAAAAATATGATCATCTAACATCGCGTCTAAATAAGTTGCCTGTACAAGAGTGAATTCATGACAAAAAAAAACAAGAAGAGTGAATTGTAAATGATTTAAATTGACTAAGAGTACTAGTTACAACAAATGGTTATTTAAATTATTAAGTGATTCCAAAAGATTGAGTACTGATTTAGAACAAATAATTATCACTTTAATTGCGTTCCTTTTGTGTTGTTGATGTTTTCCAACACAAGGCAGTGAATCCAATATGATTAGACGACGACTCGTAAAGTCAACAATAACCAAATACTAATATAGTTCCTCACAGATAGGGATAAAAACCTGCGATAAACCTTAAACCATTATAAACACTAAAAAAATATAACAGTATATTAATGAGAAACAAATTGGTCACTTGTACCCTAACGATGTGGCTAATTTTCAGTGACATATATGCTCTAAGAAAATTAAAGATAACCTCAGCCGGTGTGTATTTGTCGCTTAAAGCATATCGCTGCATACAAAAAAAATTGTTAAATGAAAATATGCCTTCAATTTAACAACTATTTTTGAATTAATAATTTAATTATACACTTGACTCATGTGAGTACATAGCATGGTTTAGTCTAGAAAAAAGAACTTCCTTATAAATTAGTATATCCACTCAAACTATTAGACAAAAATATTAACTAATAATTTAAAAATATTATAGGGATAACTTTACTGCAAAATGTTCAGGCATGAACCAGCAAATTGGATCTTCATTCCTACATCAAAATAGACGTGTCATTGATAAACCACTATTTTATGGTTTATCTTATGCTCAATTGAGTGGTTTTTATCAAGTCCTTACCCATTTATTCATACTACTTGCATGTTTTACATTTTCCTTCCTGATTTTGTGCTATGATTGGAAACATGTTTCTTTGGTCTTAAATTTGCTATGTTTAATCCTCTATTATTACCATTCGATGCCGTGATATGTGTGTTAAGTGATTTCAGAGATTATAGGGCAAGAATGGCTTAGAGTATGGAAAGGAAGCATGCAAAAGTGGAAGGAATACAAGAAGTTGAAGAAATTGCTAAGCTGTCCAGCCTGACTTCTTCGCACTCAAACAGTCATAACTTGGGCTACAGAGATCCAAATGACGCGGTTCTAGTTGTGTTGGAAAGCTAACATCCGGGGCTTCACAACGATATATAATTTTCCATAGCTGCCCCGAAGATAGGCAACGCGCACGCGTGAATCACGCGGACGCATGACCTGGAAAAAATGCAATCCGCGCGAAATGCGTGGACGATGCGTAGGCGTGACTTTGCAGTGACCTGTACGTATCAGAAATTGATGGGGGTGATTTCTGGGCTGTTTTTGATCCTGTTTTCGGCCCAGAAAATACAGATTAGAGGCTATAAAGTGGGAGAAAGCATCCATTAAAAAAAACAATATTCATAATTCATAATTTTAGGTTTTAGATGTAGTTTTAGAGAGAGAGAGAGAGGCTCTCTCCTCTCTCTTAGGATTTAGGATTTCTCTTAATTTTATGATTACTTTTTCTCCAATTACAGGTTCAATGTTCCTTTAATTTATGTTTCTCTTCTACTTTTATTTACTCTAATGCTTTTACTTGTTAATTACTTATGTTGCCAAATTGGCTTATGAACTTTCCAATGTTAGATTTGAATTTATGTTTAAATGTAATTTGAGGTATTTCAGATTTGGGATTGCTTTCTTTTATTTATGTTATTGATGCTTCCAATCAAGGCATTTTTATTCGAGTAGATTTTCCCCCCTTTGCTTTGGTTAAGTAATTGGTGACACTTGAGTTGTCAAACTCAGCTGTTGATTGAAAATTGGAATTTGCTGATTGATTTGGATACCTCTAAAGCTAGTCTTTCCTTGGGAGTTGACTAGGACTTGAGGAATCAAATTAATTAGTCCACTTGACTTTCCTTTATTTAGTAAGGGTTAACTAAGTGGGAGCAATAAACAATTCTCATCACACCTGATAAGGATAACTGGGATGGGATTTCCAGTTCTCATACCTTACTAAGAGTCTTTATAATTATTAATTTATTTTTCCTGCCATTTAAATTACTTGTTCTCTATTTCAAAAACCCAAAAACACACCTTATTCCATAATTAATAATAAATCACACCTCCCTGCAATTCTTTGAGAAGACGACCCGAGGTTTAAATACTTCGGTTATAAATTTTATTGGGTTTTGTTACTTGTGACAACCAAACTTTTGTACGAAAGGATTCTTTGCTGGTTTAGAAACTATACTTACAACGTGATTAATTTTTATGAAATTCTTTACTAGCAAAAGTCCGTTCGTCAAAATGGCGCCGTTGCCGAGGAATTGCAAACGTGTGCCTTATTATTGGTTATTGTAAATATTTTATTTTGCTTGTTTATTTGTTTTTATTTTTGTTTTTAATTTTTATTAGCTACTATGAGTTCTCGCCCCTCTGGCTTTAAGTTTGGTTCCAATGTTGTTGTAAAGAATGGAAGCTATAACAGGAACATGCATCAAGGTCAAAACAATCAAAGATGGAAGGAGCCACGAGGATCTGATCAACCCTTTCAGCAACAACACCTTCCAAGGTACCATGGACAACGACCATCTTACAATGCATGCCAAGACAATAGTTATGGTAGACCTTTTCGTGACAACCAACCTCCACCAATTTACTATGGTCAAGAACCATTCCGAGGTGCGTACCAAGATGATAGATATGGTGGACCCCCTTGTAGTTACCAACAAGCACCACCATATGCCAATGAACCACCTCCTCAACATAGCTTTGAACCACCATACTCACAAGCCACCTACAACCATTCACCTCCATATGACCCTAACCCTTACCCACCCTAATTCCAATCCAATTACCCTCAAGAACCACCACTTCCATATGCACCATGTCCATATCCATCGACCCAAGAATCACAGGCTTGCCTCAAGAAAACAGTTGATCAATTTCATGCAATCCTTCATCAACTGGAGCAAGCAATAAATCAATTAGCTTTCCGACGTTCGGATACTCAAGGAACCCCCATGGCTTCATGTGGAGAATCTAATGAAGAACGTAGCATGAAGGAGACACTAGAAAATTCGGTGGACAGTGAGTAGCATGACTTTGTATTGGAAGAATTGGAGGAAGCCATAATCGTTAAAGAGGAAGAAGTGGTCGAAGACTTTGGAGATGCGGAACGTCCATGGGAAAGCCCAGTCATAGAGCCCCCTTCTAAGGAGTTTAAATTTGATGTTGAGGAGGGTGTACAACCTCCAAGGCATATCATGGTTGAAGACTTTGAAGGGGATGATCAAGAGATGGATTCAATCATTGATGAATTCTTATCTACATTTGAATCCTCTCCCATTGGACTTGACATGGAGATTAAAGAAGAAGAAACACAACCTCCCATGCCCTTGGTGAACAAAGAAGAAGAAATCGAATTGGAAGAAAGCTACCAAGAGGAAGAGGTTGATATTGAAGAAGCTTGCAAGGAGGTGGAAGTTGTTAAGGAAGAGCTCAAGGGAATGGAGCTGGAAATTACCTTGCCAAAGTTGTTGGAGACCTCTCCCCCAAAGCCATCACCATCCATTCCTTCATTCAAGTGGGTAAATCTTTCATCTCTAAGCTTAATTAGCCCACTTGAATATGCTTTGCTTGAGACGGATAGGAAACTTAGAGCTCTTTACGGCTATAAGAGTAAGAGGGAGATGGTTAGTGGTAAGAGTTGTCATGCAAGGTTCAATATGGTTGCATGCTCCAAATTGAAGTACAAGGGTTGGTATAATTCTCAATCGAATGAGTCTAGGAAGCTGTTTGGATGTCTCAGTGAGAATTTCAATTGCGTGCCACCCGGATGGAATCATGATGATCAACAAGAAGACGGGTGTAAAAGCAAAGTCTGGGACCCCGAAATTCATTCCAACAATCAACACTCTTGGGGCCTTGTCACTTGCTTCAACTTGCTTGAAGGCTTTATGCAACTAGTATGGGATCCCGGAGGCTATTGGAATTACAAACACTGGTGGGATTCCTGGATGAGTTCAAGCACAAGCCACCATAACAGGGAGCTCACCAAACGTCCAACTTAAGGACTTAAACCAAAAGTGCTAGGTGGGAGACAACCCACCATGGTATGATCGTTCCTTTTCAGCCTTAGTTTTATTTTATTTTGTTTTATTCTTAGTTTTATTTTATTCTATTTTTCTTAGTGTTCATGCATATAGTCTGCATTTGCATCTGCATTCTGCATAAAAAAATAAAAAAAAGAGAGAAAAAGAAAAGAAAAAGAGCAAATAATAAAAGGGGACAAAATGCCCCAAAGTAAATGGTGAAAGCAATGCATATGAGTTGTACTTAAATTCGGATGCATGAATATGTGGAAAACATGGTTAATGGATAGTTAGATGTGGTATTATGATTACATGGAATGTCTAAAGTTAGGTGGAAAGTTTAAGTTAATTAAGGATTCAGATTTTAGTCCACTTAACCAAATACATTCCTACCTTGACCCTAACCCCATTATAACCCTTAAAAGACCTCTTGATATGTGTATTTGTGCATCAAATTTGTGTTGATTGGTAAAAGAAAAGCAAGCTTTAGAAAGCAAGATTAGTAGAGAATTGAGAGACTCGAACCTTAAACACCTGAGCGATTAGAGTGTATACAGTTCCGGTGAGGGTTCGATGCTCGATTCTTTGTTCCCGGCTTTCATAAGCTATTTTCTTCTGCAAGTTTACTTGTACTTTATTTTGTGATTTGAATTAGTGAAATCCAGTTCATATTTGTTCTTGAAAGATTTATTTACTTTTAACCAAGTAGGTAGAAGCATTTCACATTTAGTTGCATTCATATGTTACATTTCATACTTTTTACCATTCCTCTTCACTCCTTTATAGCTTCTCTTGAGCTTAGCATGAGGACATGCTAATATTTAAGTGTGGGGAGATTGATAAACCACTATTTTATGGTTTATCTTGTCCTTAATTGAGTGGTTTTTATCAAGTCCTTACCCACTTATTCATACTAATTGCATGTTTTACATTTTCCTTCCTAATTTTGTGCTATGATTGAAAACATGTTTCTTTGGTCTTAAATTTGCTATGTTTAATCCTCTCTTATTAGCATTCAATGCCGTGATATGTGTGTTAAGTGATTTCAGAGATTACAGGGCAGGAATGGCTTAGAGGATGGAAAGGAAGCATGCAAAAGTGGAAGGAATACAAGAAGTTGAAGAAATTGCTAAGCTGTCCAGCCTTACCTCTTCGCACTCAAACGGTCATAACTTGAGCTACAGAAGTCCAAATGACACGATTTTAGTTGCGTTGGAAAGCTAACATCTGGGGTTTCACAACGATATATAATTTTCCATAGCTGACCCGAAGATAAGCAATGCGCACGCGTGAATCACGCGGACGCGTGACCTGGAAAAAATGCAATCCGCGCGAACGCGTGGACGACGCGTACGCGTGACTTTGCAGCGACCTGTACGTATCAGAAATCGCTGGGGGCGATTTCTGAGCTATTTTTGACCCAGTTTTCAGTCCAGAAAACACATATTAGAGGCTATAAAGTGGGAAAATGCATCCATTCAAAAAAACAACATCCATAATTCATAATTTTAGGTTTTAGATGTAGTTTTAGAGAGAGAGAGGATCTCTCTCTCTCTTAGGATTTAGGATTTCTCTTAATTTTATGATTACTTTTTTTCCAATTCTAGGTTCAATGTTCCTTTAATTTATGTTTCTCTTTTACTTTTATTTACTCTAATACTTTTACTTGTTAATTACTTATGTTACCAAATTGGCTTATGAACCTTCCAATGTTAGATTTGAATTTATGTTTAAATGCAATTTGAGGTATTTCAGATTTGGGATTGCTTTCTTTTATTTATGTTATTGATGCTTCTAATTCAAGGCATTTTTATTCGAGTAGATTTTTCTCCCTTTGCTTTGGTTAAGTAATTGGTGACACTTGAGTTGTCAAACTCAGCTGTTGATTGACAATTGGAATTTGCTGATTGATTTGGATACCTCTAAAGCTAGTCTTTCCTTGGGAGTTGACTAGGACTTGAGGAATCAAATTAATTAGTCCACTTGACTTTCCTTTATTTAGTAAGGGTTAACTAAATGGGAGCAATAAATAATTCTCATCACACCTGATAAGAATAACTGGGATGTGATTTCCAATTCTCATACCTTACCGAGAGTCTTTATAATTATTAATTTATTTTTTCTGCCATTTAAATTACTTGTTCTCTATTTCAAAAACCCAAAAACACACCTTATTCCATAATCAATAATAGATCACACCTCCCTGCAATTCCTTGAGAAGACGACCCGATGTTTAAATACTTCGGTTATAAATTTTATTGGGTTTTGTTACTTGTGACAACCAAACTTTTGTACAAAAGGATTCTTTGCTGGTTTAGAAACTATACTTACAACGTGATTATTTTTATGAAATTCTTTTGTATAATATGCATTGACCTCTATACTTACTCGTGATTCGACACATCTCTCCGGCACAAGACATCTAAATGTACTTCTATAACCTTTATCATCTGAGATTACCAACTCTTCAGAACTGCCAAAGTCATAAAATGGTTAGCTGCGAGAATCATAGAATGTTTAAACCATTACATATTACACATAATCATAAACCACATGTACGAATCTAACGTATCCAAAAAAATATAGGCTGCAACAGCAGCTTGAGAATCGGTTAACATCATCGAAGGAGTAGGCTCGAATGCAATAAGTGTCCACCACTGCAGTTAAAAAAATAGTTTCAAGCTTACACTAAAAAATAAAGAAAAAAGAAAAAAGTAAAAGAAAGAAGACAAAAAAAATAAGGTTACCTTTGGCATTACAGCTCCTACTCTAACATGTGGTTGTCCATTAGGTGGAGTTGTAGCTTCAGGAGTAATATCCAAGTGGAATAACTTTTTGGGTTGAATTGGTATGATACTAGTAAGATCACTAGTTTTTGTACTTTCCAAAGAATGCACAACTACAGTAGGATCCAATATCGAACTACTATTTGTGGAAGTTTTCTGTTGTGCCATGATCACATCAATTTTTTAGTGTAGAACATGAATGATTGATTCTAAGTTTTCTATCCTTTTTGTTATATCGTTAAACATACTCTTGACCTGCATATTTTTCATTGGAATAATCTTCTACTACTCACTCAGATAGTATTTTGTCTTGTACGGTACCATATAACCCCTTAAGATGAATATATAGCAAATTCGGTTATAAAAGATAAGATAAGATAAAAATAATACAAATTTTAAGATATTTTATTTCTATCTTTTTTTTAAAAAAAAGTTATATAATTAGAGTAAAAAGATAATAAGTTAAGAATAATAAGATTATATAGAATAATCTAATTTTATATTTTTTAAAAAGATAATATTTAAAATATAATATCAAATTTATTATTATTTTAATACAAGATAAAGGGATAGTAATTTATGCCGTGGAAACTTGTTAAATTTTGGATATATTTTTATTTTTAATTTAAAGTTAAATGACCAATTATTAGTTATCATATTTAAATTATTAAAAGAGAATTAGTTGTGTGAAACATAATCTTATTCCTATATATAAACACTCAAGCATAGAACACTATTAACTATTTCTACTAAAACTAAAATTACAATCTAGTATAGCAATGGAAGAAAAAGTAGTAGACGATCACATTGGATCTTCTTCGATGAAAATTATTGAAAATTCTCCGTTGAAACAAATACTACATGCAATAGAAGTAATATATCCAACTCATGATAAATTACAATGTTAATTATATATAACAATGCTAATTTTCTTTTTTATAATGTAGTATTTATCCAAGAGAGTTGATGAGATGGAGAAGGCAATATGGATGGCGAAGAACTCACTTGATAAATTAACCGCCCTTCAATGTAAAACTGATGAGAAGCATGAGAAATTCAACAATACGGACCTATATGAGATGAAGAATAAATCATGTGATGATGTAACAAAGAAAAACTCTTGCCCCTTGCAAGTAAAGTCCGAACATTGTGCGTTTACAGATTTATCCGACGAGAATAAGGACGTTGAGATTTTACACAATCTGCCACCATCGTTCTACAAATGGACACAAACATGTCTGGATGGAGAAGAAAAATGGAAGCCAAAGTCAAGGTTCAGTATTCAAAGAAATAGCAAAACTAATAAAACTGTGCAAGAACTTCTGAGTACGTTTGTAAGGCAAAAAGACAAATTGACAAGAGTCAATAATCCACCATCTATCCAAAACATGGCGTTTGCACGACCAGCTAAAATGCCAAAAATTGAGCACAAAGGTCAACTATCAAGCAAGATGGTGGAAACTAGAGTACGCAAAGGGCCTTTAACTTTCACCATAGATAAAGCACGGTTAACGACCTCTGCGAAACAAAAAAAATGGCTTTCAAGAACACTTCTATCATAAAGGTATTTGATTTAGTTAAAAATAATTTATTGGCATAGTATTCAAATACGTATATTGTGGATAACATTTATGTTTTGTGCAGAATCTTAACTGTTCATTCAAATCACCACAAGATATCAGGTTGAGTGAGGATTTGGTCAATATGGCTATGTACATCTTTGCTGCTGATAATGATATAGTGTGAGCATTTTTTTTTATCTTTTATTTTTAATTTTAGTTCTCTCTGTAGCTAACGTGTTGGCTTTGTGTTAGAGAGGATTTGGTTCATATTCACGATACAACTACAATTAGAGAATATCTGTTTTGTCTCGTACCTGAAAAGCAAGTGTCTGAACTGGTAATAAAGCTGATGGCATTGAAGATAACATCAAATATTAGCATGACCAAATTAAAAAATGTTTGGTCCCTTCCACCATCATTTGCGGTAAGTCAAAATCTTGATTTTTCTCAATTTAACTAAGTAAAATAAATAATCATTGTGCTCAAACATTCCTAGGATGACG
The DNA here is from genome assembly GCF_003086295.3 of Arachis hypogaea. Lineage (NCBI taxonomy): Eukaryota > Viridiplantae > Streptophyta > Magnoliopsida > Fabales > Fabaceae > Arachis > Arachis hypogaea. Next base: position 95,862,498 of record NC_092047.1, read on the forward strand.
TGTCGTTACATATGGAGGATCATGACCTACTGGAAAAATATGCACATTATATGCCACCAACCCGTGACCTTCAATTTGTAAGTTCTCATTAATTATTGGAATATTTTTATTATAATAAAAAGTACTCAAAATTTTACTTATACATATTACATCCTATTTGTTATACAGATATATGTCCCAATCAAGGAAAATGATCACTGGTATCTAATGGTAATGAGTATTCCTGACAAAATACTTTATCATTTAGACTCTCACTATAAGGTTAAAGATGATGAACCACACAAGCATCATATTAGAAATATAGTAAGTTCTCCTACTATAGAAACAAGGCTAATAATAACATTACTTCGAATAATAAAGCACACTATTCTTATTACAGGGAGTGGCTCTTTCTGAAATAATATTTTTAGAGACAAGAAATAGTGAGTTTCGAGGGTTGGGAAGTCCGTAGTGCAATAGGTATTCCTAGGTGCACAAATAGGTAATTATTCAAATTGTTGGTTATTTAATTTAATATATATATATATATATATATATATATATATATTGTTTTTGACTTCCTTATGTTGTATTGCATGATACGTTTTCACACAGTAATGATTCAGCTGTATGGGTTATGCAATGGATGGATGTGCAACAGGATTTTACTCCTATGGTCTCTTTTTCGATTCAACCCACACTTTCATAATACAGTATTCAGATACTAACAACTTGAACTCAACTACTAACCACTTGAACAAATTATTCAAATACCAATTTAGGATACAGTAAGCAAATAACAAAACATTAAAAAACACACAATTTGAACAGCAGCCAATGGTTTTGATGGATAATAATGAAAACTTAGTGCTGAATTTCATAAAATTGTCACTTCCTAAATGCATATCTTATCAAAATTCATACTGGAGGATTCATTCTATACAATAAGCACCAAAAGAAAGTAATGGCATAGATCCAATAAATTACTATGGAAAGCCAGATTACAAGCTTACCACCCAAGGCGTTCTTCTATGACCACCTAGCACCTTTACGCAGCTTTCAATTTTACAATCAATTTTCTTTACTATGTGGTCACCTCTGTGCATGGCAAACAAACAAATTCAATCACAACAGAAATCTTAAATTCAATTTGATAAAGCTTTAATTTCAACAGTCTTAATTTTTTTTAGAGCAGCAATTGATATAAAATTTAACAGAGTCATAAAGGTGCACTTGATATATTCACAAAAGTAGCTAATTATGAGATTAAATTCTTTTGATACTTTTTTTAATGTTATATTCACAAAACAAAACCACTCATATAAGAGTACCATTCTCTTGACATTAAGAATCAATTTTACTAGAAAGATAAAGTACCAAAATCTAAGTTAACATTATAGCTTTTAATATTGTAATGTACTACTAGTATAATTGAATCAAATATTGATGATCGGTTTTCACATTTCATTTTTCACTTACATATGATAAACCATGATAATTCATTTAGGATTTATGATTTGTTAGTTTATCATCTTCATCATGCATGTATACAATATATACAAAGTTACATCAAAATTAGAAGATATTGATTTTGGCATGTATGTAATTCTAAGGATAAATTATATAAATAAATTAATCTAACTCTAGTATTACCTAATTATTATAAATGAGAAATTTGATTACATTTTTGTCCTTTTTAAATTTATATAAATTGTTGTAATCAGCAATAATTTTAATTTTATATAACTCTCTAAACCTTGCTAAATTGTGACAACTTGGCATAATTTGTGTCTTTGCCACTGTTCCTTGTAAATTGTTACTATGCCAAGCACAATTTTATTCCGAAAAATGTCTCTTAGTAAATTTTAATTACAAATGAGCAAGTCTTTTTACACCAAGTGAAGACAGTAACATGATTAGAATATTGTATCTTAAAAGTTACCATCAGAAAAAGATAAATAAATCCAGAAATAAACTTAATCTTACATAGTTTCATTTCCAATTCCTTTACACGAGCAGCAAGTTGTTTCTTTTCAAGCTCTTGTGTCCGACTAATAGATACAAGACGAGCACCAACCTCGTAATGCAAAAATATTAATTAGTAGCATTAAGCAGACAATATCTCATCAAAACACTAAACCTCAATTATAAATTAGATACTAAAATCATAAAAGCACTTCAATTATTGCTACATACACAGCTCCTTTTAAGTGCAGTTCCTAGGCATCAACAGCATTGCTCATGAGCTTTTCGAAAATTTCCTGTGAATAGAATTTTGTCATTCACGAATAGATTAAATCCACGGCATAATTAAGTCAGAGTAGAACACCTATTTGATATTTAAAAGATTAAAACCCTTATAAATTAGCTCCAAAAGCTAATATATTCTCATATGCTATCTGAATGATCAATATACCAATGTGGCCTAACTCATACTGCAGAAAAACAAGAGTTATTGACCAAACAGTAGAACACGACTAACCAGTATATAAATACAGGGAATTTCCTCAATTCATGGAGTTATATTGTTCTTTGACCAATAAATGACAAAGAACTATGCAAAACCTCTAAGTGGAACCTAAGTAATACAAGCATGGTAACATGAAAAAGGGGATTAGCGTATTTATTTTAAAATCCACCGGTATATTTGAAAAGTTTTATATGATCCACGTACAATCTCACATCGTGATGATAAATTTCACAAATAAAAATTTTTTTATACCATGCAAATAAAAAAAAATCATTAACTAAAAGATGCTAGTGAGATGTGCAGTAAAGGAAGAAGAGAGAAATGCAGGAATTGACATTGTATGAAAATCCTAGCGGACCTTTTCTTCTCTGAATGCTTTTAATGTGAGAATGAAAAGAAGTAGGGCGCGGCGGCGGAGGCGTGTTGCGGCGGCGGCAGCGACAGAGGCGTACGAAACTTGCAGCAGAGGAAGAGGATGAGAATGACAGAGATTGAAGTTGGATGAAAACCCTAGCTGCTTCTTTTCTCTAAATGCCTCTGTATCTAAAATAAAAAAGAAATGAGAGGATAGAGTTAGTGTTTTCCAATCCGTACTCTATTTCGAAAGGAGATTGCTTCAATCTCATTAATGCTCTCCAAGAATTCTAATTTCTGTCAATTTTTCGTACCCAAAAAAAGAGAATAGAAATAAAATTAAAAAACTAATAATTAGAAGGATCAATATAATTAGTAACTTTTTAAAAAAAAAGATATATTTTATAATTATTTTTATGAAGGTTAATGATATTCCTACAAAAATATTAGAGTAAGGAATTATGGCCTCATTTTTTTACCTTCCTTAATAGTTCAAAAAGAAAAACGAAAATGACCAAAAGTCCAAAACTGAGATAGGGAGAAGCATCAGCTGATAGACATAGTCATCACCAGTCAACAATGGAGGCAGAGGGCAGTTCCCAAGCCTCTGCGGCGGCATCAGAGTCCCAAGCCACCAGCGAACGCATCAAGCTCAACGTCGGCGGCAAGCTCTTCGAGACAACCCTCTCGACCATCCGGTCCGCCGGTCCAGACTCCCTCCTCTTTGTCCTCTCGAACCGCCCCGCCAACGACCCCAACCCGGTTTTCATAGACCGGGACCCCGAAATCTTCTCCGTCCTCCTCTCCCTCCTGCGCACCAATCAGATCCCCTCCGCCGCCCGTCGCTTCTCCACACAGGAGCTTGCTGACGAGGCCGCCTTTTACGGCATAGACTCCCACTTCCGCTCTGCCGCCGCTCCCCCGCCCTTCTCCGGCATCGATGCTTCCATCGTCAAGTCCATCAGTCCCGCCTCCGAGGGTCTCCCTTCCACCTTTGCCGTCGCCGACAACGGCGCGGTCTGGATCGCGCACGGCGGCCAGATCTCCAGCTATGACTGGAGCCTCGCCCACACCGGCACTCTCCGTACTCACCTCGACGAGATCGACTCCATCTGCCGCGTATGGACGGAGATCGCTGCCGTCGGATCGGAATCCGATGCCGGACTTCATTTCTACGACTTCTCCAGCAGCCGCCACGTTGGATCCGTACACTGGACCGATCCTTCAGATCCTCGCATATTCAAGGCTCGCGTTAACGCCATAACCGCCTCGGAAACCTCCGTGTTCGCCTCGTTCGATTGTCCTCACCGCGAGAACATTGTTCTCGAGATCGACAAAGAGAGGATCCAGATTGTATCGCAGTTAGGGCGCCAATCGGGGAACCAGGCAAAGCACATGGTTCCGTCGAAGCTGACGTTTGTTCCGGCAACCGGAGTTCTCGTCGGAACCGCCATCACGAGCGGCGCGTTCGGCTACTCCGGTTACATACGGATTTGGGACCCCAGGTCCAGAGACGTGGTTTGGGAGACAAACGAGCCTGGTGCGGGTCGGAGTAGCAGGTTCGGAGACTCATTTGCTGACGTGGATGTTGACGCGGAAGGGTTATCGATTTTCAAGCTGTGTTCTAAGTCTGGGGATTTGGGTATGGCTGACATGAGGCGTTTGGGGGATGATCCTTGGGTTTATTTGGAGGAGAAGAACCCTAGCATGGTAAATTATGGTGGTGAAGTGAATAATTTGTTGGTGCATTGTTGTTGGGGGCAAGTGTTTGTTGGAAGAGGTGGAAGCTTGGAGGTTTGGTCAAGGGTTCAAGGTCATGGTGGCAGCGGTGAAGGCGAGAGCGGGCGTGAAGGGTTGTTTCGGAGGAACTTCGTGGATAAGAGGGGTGATTCAGAGAGAGGGGATATAAAGAAGATTGAAGGTGGTGGGGATAGGTTGTTTGTTAGTAGGGAAGGTGTTGAAGGTATTGAAGTGTGGGAGAGTTCTCATACTTCTGGAGCTGTTCCTGTTTCATGACCCCTCCCCATGGATTAGGGGCCTTTCTTTCTCAACATTTTAGGTAGGGGTTTCTTGTTTTGTAAGATTCATATATTTTTTATCCTTCTGATGATTCAATGAGAAACTGTTTAGTTAGTTATAGTGCTGATATTTGTCAGCTGTATACACTTGAATAATTTATAATAAGATGCAATTTCCCTTACGGTGTATGTGTTGGTTGTGATTTTGTTATTACTCATTAGTCATCGTGTTTTTATGTAAGGTTCTTCTTCTTTCATGAAAACTGTCATTAGCCATAGAAAGTAGTTCTTTACTCTAATAGTTTGAGCATTTTCATATCAAGAAGTGTCTTGGACTTGGTTGTGAAACTATGATCTTGGTATAGTGCCGTTTGGATATCTTCAATCTGATTTACTAATAGTTGCTAATTATGTGAGTATATTTTAGTGAAAGCTTTGGGATCATTTCAATGTTCATGGTCAATTAAGTACTATACCTTTCTGTGATGGCCTTAGTGAACTTTATCTTTCACTATAGTCCTGTTATGTTTGACATAATGATAGAGAAGCATGATTTGTGTACAATGCACCATTCTTGTTAAGGGATATGTTTAGTACTTAGTAACTATTTTTGTTCTCTTTTTTAATGAATGTTATGATATAAAGCTTTGTTTTTTTCACTGCAACATTTTGCTAACGGGGTTTTTTTTTCTGGATAAGTAACACATTACACAAGGTAACTAGAATAAGTAACACAAAGTAACTCAGCCTGTCCAAAAGAAGCAGGGGTCAATGCGTCGCAGTTTATACAATATCAAAACACCAAACATATCAAGAAACCATACTATCAAGCTAAACAGCACATTTTTATAACAGCTTTTATGCCTTTGCCAGTTACTATTGTCTTTGATCACACTATTTATCTGCTTTGTTTGTCGTGTTTCCTGAATGAAAACCTTTGTCATGGAAGCCTCAGATCATATAGTTTACTTTTGTTGCAAATTCTCCCCTTCATTCATTGCTCTATTGGCGGATTACAGAACACACTAGTTACTTAATTCTAAGGATCTCAACTTCAGGTATGTTTACATTACATGTATAATTATTAATAATCTATCTATATTCGATGACCACCATTTCTTAAACTGTTCATGTCTGGATTTTATTATTTAAAAACGTAGTTACTTGTATTTATGATGACTTGATGACTTTGTAAGTATTTGCATTTTATATAATATTTGTTTATCTTGTTTTAGGATGGGATGGGCATTAGAAGTAGATTTCAGCACTACAATTTCCCTACTACTTACCCATGGTTGATATTTTGTCAATTTAATCTATTGCTTATTTATTTTTACTATCATGAGCCATTGTTTATTGATATTATGAACATTTGAGGACATCACCATCTTGTCGCACTATAATTTTCTATTATATTCATTTTCTGATGTCTGAACTCAAGCTGTATGTATGATATAGCATGATTAGGCATTTCAAAATGTAAACAGAAATCGTCATAAATAATGAGGAATCTGAGGGTTAGAAACTTCACACATTATTAGAGGAAGAGTGGATTGGATGCTGTTAATCATAGGGGAGATGGTGCAATTCAGCCCTATTAGAGATACAGAAGACTTTGGTTGAGGAAGATCAAAGAACCAAACTCTTTTAATCATGCTTACAAATTCAGGTACGCTTCTGCATTCAAATATTTCTTTCTTAATGATTTAAATCTTGGGTTAAGGAAATTCTGAAAATTTTTAACAAGTGGTATTAGAACTATCTATGATTGAATTATTGAGAAATAATAAAGATTTATTTTTCTTATTCAGTATTCTTTTTAATGAGTTTGGCATTCAAAGATTTAATCCTAATCTTATGTATTATTGCTTTCTTATATATATTGGTTATGTTCGAATTTTTATATATATATACGGATTGGATTGTGTAGCAATAATTTCAAGCAAATAAGAACAACAATTTTGTATTCGAAAATATTTGTGATTTTTTTTTTTTTGCAAATAAAGACATGATTTTTTGTACAGTAACGAATTTATATGAAGCATTGTATATAATGCCGCATTTGTTTTTGAGAACAAAACAAGACAAGATACTGAGAACAAGACTTAAAGGACAGAGACACAGAATTTAGTGTTCTTATATTCTGTTTGGTGATAAAATAGAACAAATTATAAAAATCTAATTTATTCTCATTTTTTTCATTCAAAAAATTTGAGAAGAAAAATATAATAATAAAAAATATAATTATGAAAAATTAATATGAATAATAAAAGATTTAGAATACTTATTTTGGTGAATTAATCGGTTTTTTAGACGTCATTTTTTTTTAAGTTATAAGCTGTTTGATGAAAGTTCTCAAACACGGACTTTATGGGTATGTGGTGTTCGATGCTGAGTTTGAATTTGTTGAACCTGTTTAAGTAGCTAGGGATTCGTGTTTTGATGTTACAATTTAGCAGCTATTGCTGATTGTAAGCATTTGGTGTAGTCTCCTCCATAAGACACTGATTGATGCTTACAAATGGGTTCCTTTTCATAATAGGTTGCAGTTTCAACCTCCAAGACCGGTAAGCACGGTCACGCTAAGTGCCACTTTGTTGGAATTGATATTTTCACTGCCAAGAAGCGCGAAGATATCATGCCCTCTTCCCACAACTGTGATGTATGAATCTAGTACTTATGTTTCATATGCATTCGATTCTTGCATTTCACTGATAGCTAAAACTTGGAAGAACTCGTGGGGGAATGAAATCTATGCTATCTATGTTACTCCATACTGTTGATAGCTATTAGCTAAGGCCTTGATAGTCTATATGTGTTGGGTAACTCTATTTGTGAGCTATTTTTTTGAGGTTCAGTTAGGCATATGAATTCTAAGAATTAGTGATCCTTGCCATTATACTATGAGATTAGGCTTTCCTTTGTAGAATATTATTCACGATAATCTATGTTGGAAACAGAAATAATGATTGGCATTGCGGCATAAGTAGTTTCAAATTGTATTTATCTTTTGAGTGGTGAAGATACTTGTGGATAATTGGAACTTTAGTTGTTATAGGTTACTTTCGTAGAATCTGAGAATACATTGTTTTGTGTTGTATAAATTAGAGTAAAGGACAAATCCGTCCCTGACCTTTTTTACCGCGGACATTTTCGTCCTCGAGGGTTGGGAAATACGGCAACGTCCCTGACCCCCCAGAAAACTGGACATTTTTACCCCTCCGTTAGAGTGTCTCCGTTTAGGGTTGACGGAAAACGGTGACGTGGCTCCGTGGTGTTGACCTGGCCGTAACGGGTTGCCACGTCGGCTGGGCTTTCTAAAAGAGGACAAATATGTCCCCAGAGCCCAAAAAGCAGCCGTTTCTCCCCAACCTTTTGAAACTAAGCACAACTCACACACGCAATACACATAACACCAAGACGATCAAAATCCCTCCCCCTGTTTCTCCCTCCAAAAATTGCACTACGTGGAAGAGCAATCGGCGTTCAGTGAGTAAGCTGTCGGAGGCAAGAAAGAAGGTTACCGTGGAGGTTAGCACCGCCGTCTTCCTTTCAAGGTAAGATCACCCTCCTTACTCCTGAAGTTTCTGTAGTTTGTAGTAAGGGTGAAGTGATCATGCATGCATGTTGACAGTGTGTGTAACAGAGGTGTAATGAGGGCAAAAAATGGTTTTTAGAGCATGGTGTGTAGTAGTCGTAGGAGGTACTGTGTTAGGGCAAAGGGGGATTTTGTAATAAATTTTGAATGTAATGTAGTACTCACACATAGTTGTTTCTTGGTAATTTTCAGATGGTGGATGTTTTTGTGGTGCTAGTTTTTCACCACGGAGGTAGCTTCGTGAGAGGTAGTGATGGTGTTCTTGTTTATCAGAATGGTAAAGAAGAGAGGTTCTCGGAGATGGACCTAGATTTTGTGAACTTCGGAGACCTTGTAACCTTATTTAAGGGTTTGGGATACCATTCGTACAAGGCAGTATACTGATATGATCGAACAAGTGGGTTGCTTGAGTCCGAGCTGAACGAGTTAACCGGAGATGCAGGGATCAATGCAATGCGGGAGAACTTAGTGAAGTACCAACAGAGTCTTGAGTTCTACATTTACTTTGACCACTCCGTTGATGCTCCGGAGGTAGTAGATGATGCTGGCAAGGATGGTGACGATGAAGTAGATGTGGATGAAATATTAAAGGAATTGAAGACATCCTCTTCATCGGATGATGGGTATGAGAGCACCGAAGATGTATTATATAAACCTCCACCAGCTGGGTTGGAGAGTGATGGAAGTGATTCTGACAGTAGTATAGGGGCTGTTGGTGGCAAGAGGAAAAGAGTAAGGGAGCCAAGAAAGGTGATAACCCCCAAGAAGAAATTCACAAAGAGACAAGGGATGAAGGATAAGTATAAGAAGGGTAAGAAGAAGGTGCAAGATGGTAAAAGGGAGCATCCAACTGGAGAAGATAGTGGTCAAACTAAAAAAGGGGCAGCTGGTGAAGCTGGTTTAGGGTCTGCTGCTGGGCCTATTGATGGAGGAGGTGGTGGTAATAGGTCTGGAGTGGATAATGCAGGGAGATACTATGTAAGTGAAGTCCCCACAGAGCTTGAGAAAATCATGTTTGAGTACAAGTCGGAGGAAATGCACACACCTATGGGATCCGATGATGAAGGTGAAGGCCACAAGTTTCCAGAGTTTGATGATGACTATGCTCATGGTCAGGGCAGATTTGAGTTAGGGATGAGGTTTGCAACTGTTGAGCGGTTTAAAGATGTGGTGAAGGACTCATTCATTGCTGAAGGTAGGGAGGTTAAGTGGATCAAGAATGATAGGGAGAGAGTGAGAATGAAGAATGCAATTTCTTGGTTCATCTTTCTTACAACAAAATTCTGCAATGTTACCAAATTAAGACGTACCAGCCAGAGCATAGTTGTGCAAGGAATTTAGGGAGTAACGCAGCAGACCAGCATTGGATCAGCAGGAAAATTGTGAAGAGGATGGCTACCCAACCACACATGACCACTAGGGAGGCAACTGAATTCCTAAGGGAGGATTTTTCTCTAGCTCCCCATCCTAAAATGGTGTATAGAGTAGTGGTTGAGGCCAGGGATAAGATTATGGGAAACGAGAAGGAACAATACAAGAGGACAAGGGACTATTGTGAGCAGATTTTAAGTTCTAATCCAGGATCTACTGCAAGGTTGGAACTTATGACAATTCCAGAAGCTCCCCCTGTTTTCGACAAGATATACATATGCTTAGATGCCTGTAAGCAAGGGTTCAAGGAAGGGTGTAGGCCTTTGCTGCACCTGGATGGATGCTTTCTCAAGACATACTACATGGGGTGGCTTCTATCAGCAGTTGCCCAAGACGCAAACAACCAATTTTATGTTGTTGCATATGGGGTTGTGAGGGCTGAGACGAAGGATGCCTGGAAATGGTTCCTGACTAACCTTCAGGCAGACATAGGAGACGATGCAAACCATGGCTGGAACTTCATTTCAGATCAACAAAAGGTATGATGTTTTATTGGTTCATTCTTGCACACTTAATATATTTGCTGAGTTGTAAATGTTGGCTGCTCATGTTCAATGCAGGGTTTACTCCCTGCCTTAAAGGAAGTCATGCCAAAAGCCAGGCACAGGAACTGCGTGATGCACATGTGGAAGAACTTCGTTAATAGATTCAAAGATTTATACATAAGAGAGGTTGTCTGGGAGTGTGTCAGATGCACAACAGTTGCGGAGTTCAAAGACTGTATGGAAAGGCTGAAGGCAGTGAATCAGGGGGCTTGGGAATACATCTCCAAGTTTGAGCCAAAGACATGGGTCAAGGCTTATTTTTCGCATGGGCCGAAAGTTGATAACCTCACCAACAACATGTGTGAGGTTTTCAACGCCAAAATTGTTAATTACCGCTGCAAGCCAATCTTGACTATGTGCGAAGAAATCAGGTGTTACCTGATGAGGAGGATGGTAAATCACAAGCGAGTGCTGGAAAATCACCCTGGTAAACTAGCACCAGTACAGCAAAAACGGATGGAAAGATTACTTACTCTTGGGACAAAATGGACAGCAGAGTTGGTTGGAGATAATGAAAGAAAAAGGTTCGAAGTGAGCCGCAAAGGAAGCAAGGTAGATGTGGATCTCATTAAGTACACCTGCTCCTGCAATCGATGGCAACTTACTGGTAAACCACAAATCTAATTACAACCTGTTAATTACAATGTTAGTTGTTTTATCATCTGTAATTTAACTTGTATTTGCTATATGATCAAATTGAAAATATTTTTTGGTTAGGCATGCCGTGCACACATGCACTTGCTGCTATTGTGAAGAGGCGTGACAAGGCAAAAGACTATGTCCACCCTTGGTTGTGTATGGAATCAATCAGGAGGACATATTCACACTGCATCAAACCAGTCCCAAGTGCAGAATTCTGGCCTCGTACTGAGTACTCACAACCAGAACCCCCATCATCAAGAGACCTATTGGCCGGCCAAAAGTTCACAATAGACAGAAAGACCATGCTGAGCCATTGATGCAAGGTGGGAAATTGAAGAAGTCATTCTCGGTGGCTTGCAGCAAGTGTGGGGAAAGGGGCCACAACTACAAAACCTGCAAGGGAGCTCCATCAAACCCCAACTGGAGGCCTAAGACAAAGAAGCCTAAGAAGCAAGGAGGAAACAGCTCTCAACAACTAGTTGTGCTCCCTTTGTCCCAGTCAGCTCCACCCCCAGTGATAAGTTTTCATTGCATATTTTTTGGTTGGATTATACCCTACTATACAGTAGCTGGCTTAGAGATGAGTTTGTCAGGGACTTATCTGTCTGAATTCCATATAGTTCAGGGGTTAATAAGTATTAGTAAGGTATTCGTCAAGGATCTGGATGTCTTAGTGTAGACAATTTAGAGGACAAATCTGTCTGATTATCTTGCTGATACCCCATGCTCATTAACTGTCCAAGATTCTTCGAGCAGCCAACCAACCAACCAACGCACAACCATGCAACAAGCAAATACTGTAACTGTTTAATTTGTGCTCTTTGTGATGAAGTTGATATACTTAGTTGTTTCATTCCTAAATTATATGGTTTAAATTTTTTTCCCTTGGTTGGTCTCCTCATGCGTGCAGGTTATGAGTGCAGCAGGACCAACTCATGCAAATGCTGCAGCAGCTCCAACCAGGGTTACTAGATCCACGCTGGTCATAGCACCTCCTGTCCCAACAGTCACTCCATTCAGGCTACCAGCCCCAAGTACAACCCCTTCATGTAATGCTGCAGGCAAGGCTCCAGAGATTGTTAGCAACACTTCTCGCTCGAAACCATCAAAATTTAGACCAAAGCAGAAGATCTTCAGGCCACCGGCACCACTGGTTCAAGGACATTCTGGCACAACACAGGACGCAGCAACTCAGGAAGATTTCCAGAGAACAAAACCAAGTGACCCAGCTTCTACGGAATCAACATGAGAGAAGGCTGATGATATTATGATTTTTTTTTTTTTTGTTTACATGTGACCCAATGTAACTGATAACCACAAATTCTAGATACAATTTCCTTTTTTTGATTTGGGTCTTTATTTTGAGTTAAAACATCAATTGTCAAGTAAGGAGATGTTAATGGTAGCATTCCTGTTATTTTGATGTCAGCTTAGATGATGGATGTATACTTTTACACTCTAAATATCAGTTGTTGAAACTTCTATTTCCTGTGATTTTGCCAACTTTTGTTACACACAAACATAATCACAAACATGACCCAAAGTGATACAAGATGCAAAAATGATTAATACATTTCATTTCCAACATTTTCACCAATCTTACATCATTCCTTACAACTAAAAAAAGCAAAAATCAGGACAACAAACATCACACATATGCTCCACGCAATTGGATTTTTTTTAACCTCTAACGCTTCTATCCTCTTCAACAACAACATCCTGTTTTCTATTTCTTTCATCCTGAGATGCTCTTCACCATGCAGAATGTGCTCGTGCCACAGGGGTCTTGTAACACCAACACCAAGGCCAGCTACATGCTCGTCCAGCCACAAAAAAAACTTGCAGCATGGTTGTCTTACCTGCACAAAATCAATCCTCAAGGATCAGAAAAAGTTTGAATTGAGGATAAACCCTAACACAAACGGAGTTACAGAGATGGCCTTTGCTTACCTTATAAAAGGGACATCCCAGAAACAATCTGTTCGGATTGCTGCTCGTCCTCGACAAGAACAGGATTGCGTTTTCTCCACAGAAGCACCTGGTGACACACCCTCTTTTCCATCGCTGCCGTTTGGAACTAGGCCTCTTCTCGAGCTTGACGCCACTCCGTCGGATGCCATGGTCGCAATGCTCCCTTTCTTCCTTCACCCGCTTCACTATCAGACTGCGTTCGAGGGATTAGGGTTCAAGGATTTCAAACATTGGGGACGTTGGAAAAACGGCTGCGTTTTGGGCTCTGGGGACATATTTGTCCTCTTTTAGAAAGCCCAGCTGACGTGGCAACCCGTTACGGCCAGGTCAGTGCCACGGAGCCACGTCACCGTTTTCCGTCAACCCTAAACGGAGACACTCTAACGGAGGGGTAAAAATGTCCAGTTTTCTGGGGGGTCAGGGACGTTGCCGTATTTCCCAACCCTCGAGGACGAAAATGTCCGTGGTAAAAAAGGTCAGGATGGATTTGTCCTTTACTCTATAAATTATGTCGCAATATCTCAAAAGTAGAATTGAACTATGATCTGAAGTTGCTGAGCTCACATACTCTATTATCCTCTTGCACATACTGTAGTGACTTGTTCTCATAAGTTCTCTTGTACATCTAAGATATATTTTGATCTCTTAAATAACATCTTAAAGCTATCTCAAAACACTAGAAAAAAAATTATAAACTCAATTATAAAAGTTGGGAACATCTTTTTAGTTGGTTTACACTATGAGTATTTAAACTTCAGATTATTTAATGATTAAATGATCCTTAGTCCTGAGAAGATTTAAAAAAATATATATCTAAAGTTTTTAGATTAGATTATAGTCATATATAAGTTTTGCCTAAAAAGGTCGAGATAATATCTTAACTCTTTTGATTGGTGGGTAATCAATCTGAATCAAGACTTAGATTGAGAATACTTAAGGAAATTATATCTAAGGTTCTTAGGTTGAACTTTGGACTAATCTGAGTCCTTTTTGAGGAGATCAGGATAATGTCTAAAGTTTTTAGTTGGTGGAGACTAGGGGTGGTAATGGGTAGGATAGGATTTGGATCCAATCTAACCCTATCCGTGGATTGAGAATATTCCAACCTTAACTCTGTCCGTTCTTATTTTCCTGGGTACTCGACTCTACATGCCGATTACAAAAAAGATGCAATATTATTATATAAATTACTGATAATTTAAAATAGAACTAATTTTTATGTAATAAAAAAATATTAAATTATCAATTAATGATCTTCTCTTAATGGCTAAGGATCTTTTGTATAGTGAGAAGTCCTTGATTTAACATCCACTTGAAACATATTTATATATATATATATATATATAAAGTGCAGGTTGGTCAGATAGGATTTTTAGTTCAACTCGCACCCTATCTGACCCGCACGAAAATCTATCCGCTGCCGATCGAGTTAGGAATTCTATCTGATCGGATTGGGTTGGTTGAATACCTGTGGATAGGATGTATGTTACTACTCCTAAGTGGAGTATCTTGAAACAATAATATCTAAAGTTCTTAAATTGGTAGAGTATTTAATTTAAATCTTATGTATAAAGATCGGTAAAAGACTGATTTAGATAATTGGCCATACATAATAAATTTAGATATAGCAGGTATCAAATTCAAAAGAAAATTTCAATTTCAAAAAAGTAATACAATGATACTCATATAATATTCATGTAATAGAATTAATATACAATTAATAAATAACAACCATTGGATAAATAATATATATATATATTTTTTTTATAAATAACCAAGTGAAAAAAATAAAAGAGCAGAAAAGAAAAAGAAAAGAAATTAAGTTTTTAACAGCAAGAGATGACAAACCACCTCTGGCGGCTGGTGCCAAAGGTGAACCTCATCAGTTCCGGTACCTCCAGATCCTATCTTTGCCAACCCCTTGGATTCTACTTACCACCGGGGATTCCCCTATCCTTACTGTAGGAACATACTGAGGCTAAAGTAGCCGCAGTCTTTGTCTTTGAGTAAGTTGCTATTGAGCTCAGCCCCTGGTAACATACTAAAGAATCATATCCTGAGGACTAAAGAAAAGCTGCCTTGGAATTGAATCTGAAACTTTGAAATAAAGGCCTGTGAGAATTTCTTCTTTTAGAAGCTAGGAGATCTTTAGTCTCTGCAAACCTCACCACTTCGTCAGCAGGTGATAACTGCCATCTTTTTAGGTTTTTAAACCATCAGGACAGAATGCTTTTAGCGGCAAATAGAACGAAGCAGACAATATAACGCAATCTATCAATTGTTGAGCTAAACCAGCCTTTTACCCTAAAGAATATTTCCAACTAACTGGATTTAGGGATTTCTTTCTTTCCGGGGCATATCCGCCCTGATCTTCCCGACTGAACTCCTATAGACTCAAGAGAAGCTGTAGGCCTTACTGAGCTAATTCAGTAAGCTATTCAAGCTCCTAGACCTCCGTCTGCCTAGTCCTGTCCTCAATAGATGACTTCCGCTTTAGGACTTCTCGGAGATTAATCGATCTATCTTAGTTATGACCGGAGACAGATCGGGACAAGCTGCATCCTATTAAGATTTAGATGTTTTAGTTAGGGCGGAAAGCTACCTATCTTCTTCTGTCCTTATCTTCCATGCTAAATCTGAGATCGATTCCTGAAGTGACTTTGAAACATAAACATCATCAAATACGGCTACTGAAACTGCTAAATCAACAGATTCTGCTACTGAATCAGCTACTTCCGAATCCATGTGATGAACTGAAACTGAGTCTGATTCCACTTCTTTCCTTTCCACTTACTCGTAACAGGCTTCTTTACATTACGGTGAGGCGCGACATTAGCTTCTCTCGGGATAGGCTCAAAACGAATATCCCAATCCCTTCTTAACTTCAACTCAAAGATTAGTTGTATCACTTCTTTTTCAAGATGCCAGAGTGGAACTTGCCAACCAGTCACTAGCTCAAAAGCTGCTGCGCAATCTGTGTCACAGACAATAAGCTTAAGACCCGCCTCCCAAGTCCAAGCCAAACCTTTCCATATACTCCACAACTCCATCTTGATGACACTAGATCCAAAGGAATTTCCTGAGCATCCCATTACCCATTGACTGGAGCTATCGCGAATTACCTACCCAAAACCAGCACAATCATCCCCCAAGTTCACACTCCCATCACAATTTAACTTTCAAGCACCAGGTTTTGGCAGAGACCAAGACAGAGGTTTTAATCCCTGGATGCAACACACTCGATTATGAGTTGTATATTCAAAATCCACCATCCACCTGCGAGCCTTGTATGCAATTGACCCAGGAGATCCAAAAACTCCCTGAAAATTATCAATATTTCTGTCTTGCCAAATTGACCATATTATATCTGCAAATTTGGAACAACCTTCATTGAGGAGGCCATGCTTGAACCAATCATGCACCTCGTGAGAGCCAAAGAAACACACATCAAAAAAACTAGAGAAACCCAAACTGAGCGCACAACTTCACAATCCCAAAAATAATGCAGAATTATCTCCGGAAGTTGATTGCAACGTGTACATAAGGATGAGGAGGAGAGATGTCGCCGAAAACGTAGATATTGAGTTGGTATAGCATCATGCAGGCAAAGCCACACTAGGAGCCTCAACTTTTCAGGGACACGCGCCTTCCAAAGCCAAAGCCAATTGATATTCCTATCCCAATTCAACTTATTCTGAATTAACCATAAATATCCTTGTTTAGCAGAGTAAAAAGTGTGTTTCCAACTCCAACCCAAATCACGACCAGAAGCCGAAATATGCACTAAACTAAGAATGTCTTCCCTTAAGTCCCTAGGAAGAAAAGAGTAAATCCTCTCCAAATGCCAAACTCCATCACGGTAAACATCTTTAATGGTCAAATCAGCCTCACAGATATCAAGAAATTCAACTCTCGCTCCTACTGGCCTAGAGTGCAACCAAGAGTCAAACCAGAAATTCTTAGAAAGAGATCTCACTTTCCAAACAAATCCTTCCTTTAATACGAAAGCTGTGTGCACAATAGACTTCCATATATATGATGAAGAACCCATTGCTTTAACTGCAAATAGGTTTCTATTCTGGAGGTATTTCTGAAGCATAATTTTGACCCACAGTTTCTCTTGATTCATCAAAATTTGCCAAACTAGCTTTCCTAATAAAGAAAATTGACCAACCGCGACTCCCGCAAAGCAAGACCTCCAAAGTTGTTTGGAGTCGTCAAAACTCTCCAAGATGCTGATGGAAAAAGGCTTACTTGCATCCTATAAATAGGTATAAAAGATAAAACTGATTTAGCAAGGCAAATCCGACCAGCTTTATTAAGGAAGCAACCTTTCCAAGATGCTAGCCTATTAGTAAGCTTATCAACCACATCATTAAAACCAGCTTTAGTAACTCTGCCATGCTTGAGGGGGACACCAAGGTATTTTCCCAAAGAATTAGCAAAGCGGATAGAAGAAATACCAGTGAAGAGATCCTTGCGTTGTCTAGAAACATTCATAGAACAGATAGCACGAGATTTGTCAAAATTCACCTTCATACCAGATGCTCTGCAAAAGGTGGCCATAGTGTCCAAAATATGAAGCACTTGAGATTTTTTCGCTTTGCAAAAAAGGATAAGGTCGTCTGCAAAAAGGAGATGGGAGATTACAGGACCTCTCCTAGACGCAGTCACTGGTTTTCATCTACCAACCTCCACTTTCCTAGCAATGAGGCAACTCAACCTCTCCATATAAATAACAAATAAATAAGGAGACATAGGGTCTCCTTGCCTCAAACTCCTCTTTGGCTGAAAACCATCCAACTGGTTACCATTCCACATTAGAGAAAGGGAGGAAGACTTTACACATTTCATAATAAGAGAAACAATAGTACCTGGAAAGCCAAACATTAGGAGAGATTGCTCCAAAAACTCCCAGCTTACCCTGTCATAAGCCTTTTCTAGGTCAATTTTAAAAGCAATAATACCTTTCTTTGATTTGGTTTTCTTCATAAAATGGAGAACTTCCTGGGTTACAATGATATTGTCTGGGGCACCCCTTCCAGGAATAAACCCTCCCTGCAGAGGGCTAATGATATCTTGTAGAAAAGGTCGTAACCTCTCCACAACCACCTTAGTTATAATCTTGTAGATGACATTACAGAGGCTGATAGGACGAAACTCTTTCATGCGAGACAGGTTATCAACTTTAGGAATCAGCACCACCAAAGTGTCAAATAGAGCACTATCCAGATCAAACCCAGCGAAAGCCTTCTTAACAAGTTCCCAAACCTCTGTACCAACCATTTTCCAATATTCCTTGAAGAAAAAAGCCTGAAAACCATCGGCACCTGGGGCCTTAAAAGAGTTCATGCCCATAACTACCTTCCTAACCTCTTCTTTAGAAACATCTCTTGTGAGACTTTCAATAGCCTCACGAGACAAAGAAGGTAATTCCTGATCCTCCATCACATCAAGGTCTACCTGTTCCACATTGCAAAAAAGATCTCTATAAAATCCAATTGCATAGTCTTCGAGTTCTTGCGGATCAGTACTCCATCTTCCTTCCTCCAAAAACAACCCCTGAACCTTGTTACGCTTCCTCCGCATAATGGTTTGCATATGAAAGAACTTAGTATTCCTATCTCCAAATCTGACCCAGTGCTCTCGGGATTTTTGATACCAAAACAACTCCTCTTGCATAAGCAGATTACTATATTCAGCCTGTAACTCCCTTTCTTCCTGTATATGGGATAAAGCATCAACTCTCTCTATTCTCTGTTGGATACTGGTCACATGCCTCTCCAATTTTCTCTTTTTTAAAAAAAATATTCCCAAAGACATATCGGTTAAAGGCCAAAGCATCATCTCTGACCTGAGAAAGGCAACGAATTGGATTGGGTCTACCCTTGTCCCAAGCACCCCTGACCACCGACGAAAAGCTTGGGTGATAAGACCAAGCTACTTGAAAATGAAAAGGTTTTACCCCGACTCTTCTATCATTACCTTGACATCGCACCATAATGGGACAGTGGTTAGAATACATCCTTGCCAAATTCTCCACATAGCTTTCCGAAAAATGAAAACACCAAGCATCAGTAGCCACAGCCCTATCCAGCCTCTTCGAGATGAACCGATTACCCTGCATATGTCTGAACTAAGTGTACAAAGATCCATGAGCTCCCAAATCAATCAAACCACACTCATCTAAGAGAGCTCCAAACCGCTTTGCCCTTCGAGAGACAAAGTTTCCACCTTTAACCTTAGATGAAAGGATGATCTCATTAAAATCCCCAATAGCTAATAAAGGACCTGAATAATTTCTGAAAAAATCTGTCAAAATCCTCCAAGCTTCTTCCCTTATGCTAGGAATGGGACTTGCATAAATCGCTGCACAGACCCAAGAGAAACCGCCATTCGAAAACTCAATACACACCACTTGCGAACTCGCTGCCACGACATTGCAAGATACTCCGGGCCATGCAGAAAGCACCTAAATACCTCCACTATGCCCCTGAGCTTCTTCAATATGAATAGGAGTATAACCTAATCCGTTCCAAAAGACAGCCACCTTTTGGAAAGCACAATGAGTCTCTAAAATGATAAAAATGTACGGATGAAAATTCTTTAAACAATATATATGATAAAGTATATATTATCTTTGATGTTTTCTAAAAATTTTAAAAATATTTTTAATGTTAAATTTGGGCTAAAGAATTTAAATATAGAAAAAAGATTTGTATTTTTTCTGGAAATGGACGTTTTTGGTGTATATACAGGTATGTGGATGTTGCAGAGATGCAGGTCCAACAAGCAGGTAACGTGCTCTCTCAGCATGCAGCCCACATGTTGAACACGTCCAAAATTTGAAACAACACGCAAGCTGCGTGTTGACACGTATCCAAATCGGAAGCAACACGCAAACTGCGTGTTGACACGTGGCGGCCATCCATCAACACGCATGATGCGTGATTCCTACGTGGCACGCAACTCGCAGGTTGCGTGTTGCACACATGACGGATGTTGGTTGGATGATTTAGCAACACGTAGCCTGCGAGGTGAGTCTTTTGCCTATAAAAAGCAAAGTTCGTAACCATTTTGCTTCATTCTGAGAGAAGAGTTTTTCTCCAAGATCGGTACGATGGAGGGCACAGCAAATATAGTGGTTTACCACAACAGTGAGGTCGTATGAAATACGTATGAGGGTGTGAGCTTTGTGTGTGAGAATATGTTTTCATTTGTCATTCCGTTCACTATAACGTTCGCGGAACTAAAGTACGGGCTTTGTCAAAGCATAGAGGTTGATATTGTAAAGAGGGTGACCAACATTCTCTACAAGAGTCCGGTTGTCTTTTTGGCGGCCTGATACAGTTTGAGGTTATGCCAATAGTCGACGAAACAAGTATTCAGCGGATGTTTTGTATTCACCAACAAACTCAGGTGCAACACCCGAGGATTGAGTTGTACATTGAGTTTGAGCATATTGTTGCAGATGAGGTTCAACATGACCCAGATGTGCAAGATGACAGAGTTGAGGTGTACTTGGGAATGAAGGATGATAGCGATGAGGAGTTCGAAGCTACGTACGAAGCCAGTGATGAGGACAAGGATGGCGATGGGGGAGGTGAGGCTGTGGCGGAAACTTTAGTGGTTCCATCCGCAGTTAGTCAACCGATGGACGTTCCACCCTTTATGCGTAGCTTGGATCTTAACACCATGCATGCACCGGAGTTTCCCGAATATGCAAACATAGGTACGTGAGTAGTGGGTAGTATGTTTACTTGATTTTGTTTTAGCGGATCAATGAACGACAAATTTGTTTTCTTATAGGTGTTGCTGATCTTGAGGATGGGGAGTTTAAGATTGGAATGGAATACAGTTAAAGAAAATCAGTCATTGCGGCAATTCATAGTTACACTATTTCCAGAGGATTCGATTACGTTGTTTATGAATCCGAGCCACAGACGTTCTATGCAAAGTGCAAGACTTACAGACGTGGGTGCGACTGGCTTATCCGAGCCAGCTTGATACAGAAGAAAGCCTGTTGGGAGATTCAAAGATACAGCGGGAGGCACACGTGTTCTGTGGGAACAATCTTAGTCTGTAAGTTGTACTGATGGCCCCGAATAACTCCATGTCCCTCTGTCGGACTGGATCGACCTCCGTCTGCCTGTCCCTTTGCTGGACCTGACCCACCTGTCGGGGCAGAAGGACCAGGGATATACTCGCCAACATGCTCCTGTGACGGCTCATTCAAGTCCAGACCGATTGGACCTTGCTGTGATGCATTCATACGACCCCGATCGATTCGAATATGCGACTCGATGCATACACTAGCTCGACTATCGGGTGTGGCCGGTGGATGGTGTCGATGAGACGAACCGTTGACCGATGCCCAGTGGGGTGCACGGACTGCTATGATGGGATGATTGGGATGTAGGCATCATCAAGACCAGGACCACCGCTATCAAGGAATCGATGGATGATATCGTAGTCCTCAAGAGATGGCTGTGCTGGTGAGAATGGGGGAATGTCTGCGATCCCGAATCCAACACTGCTGTGCTGGTTGTGATGTGATCTGTGACGACTCGACTGCCCATGAGATGGCTGGGAGCGATAATACGGAAATGGCTGAAACACTGCGTAAGGCTGAGGCGGTGGCTGCTGAGGTGGTGGCTGCTGAGGTGGCTGCTGCGGTGGATACTGTGGTGGGTGCTGATGAATGAATGCTGACTGCCTCAGGTACATCCCGTATGATCCATAGTACCAACTCCGGTAATCGGCAGACGGGGTGAAGTCGACAATTGGTTGCAGACCCCGATCTCGCAAATGACTGTTGCGGTGGTTACCCCATTGTTATATCCATTCGTCATGAATCCCGCGCCAGTCATGGTGCTGTACTCCGCGAAGAGTAATGCAATGCGTGTCAATTGGTAGGGGACTGTGCATATCCGTATTGGCGAACCACTCGGTCCGCAGGGAGCCGTTCGACACACTCGAACGACCTCAATGGCCCCACCGTGTCATAGACATCAAGGTGTGCGTATGGGTCCGCAACAATGATGATGCCGACATACGGCCTCCAGACAAACTGCAAACTTATTCGAGGAGCATTAGATTATTAATAATACTGTAAATCATAATAGGAAACCTCTAAACCCATATTCACCTCCTCCATAAAGTTGATTGCATGCCTAATAGACGCCTGAGTCCTATCTCGCCAAATTTTGGACCCGTGGATGATGACTCCGTCTGCAACATAGAAAATTATCCACATAGTTTGAATTAAACCTTGCCAGTAATCCATAAATAACATACACATTAAATTCCAATAAAATGATGACGGTTACCTACATGCCACTGGTATCTCAGCCGGCGCAAGCCGGTGTCGGGGAATCGGCGCCAGGCACGACATATGCTCCCACACCCAAGCAAACAACAAATCAAGTGGACTATCCATTTTCTTACAATCGTACCGTGATGCATGACACAGTGACCTATAAAGGTGCGCTAGACAAGCTGATCCCAACTGTAACTACCAATCTGATCAAAGTTCTGGAGCAGTGGTAGATACTTTGCGTGGGCATATGCCGTCGACTTATCCATGAAGAGTGTGGTACCCAGCAGACAGAAGATGTGACACCTAACATAGCGCATAACAGACTCCCATGTGTCCAAAGGCAGTGTGTCTCTAATATAGCGAACCCATGAAAGATTTATGTAATTCTTGGAGGAACTGCTCACTTGGGGTTCGCTAAGGCTCTGCATGATCAAGAAGTCGTGACTGCTATTGATCCAACCAGTCATAACCTCTCCGTCGATCGGTAGGCCGAATATGTATAACACGTCCTCCAGTGTCACTGTAACCTCACCGAACGTATGTGTCTCCAGCCGCCGCCACCTTTCCACAAGAGCAGCTAGCATCGTAGAATGTCTTCTGATCACTCCAATTCTCGAGAGCTGATAAAATCCGGTGGCCCATAAGGCTTGCTCAACATCCGGATGTCACGTCTCTGGTTGGTCAAGCTTACGGGACAAAAGATTCTTATTAGCCTCATAAAGTTTAACCACAAAAGGAATTAATTTAATAAATAGCAATACGAATAGAGGAGTGCTAAGGGGCCAGCAACTTTTGGTATTTGTAGTCATCAAATAGCCATCAATGATGATTTTAATGGTGTGAGATTAGTGTGAGATTTCATCCAATGGCTCATTTTTCCTTGCTAGTTACATGCTGGCCAAAATTTGGAAAAGTTGCTGGCCCCCTAGACTTTTCCATACGAATAAATTGATAACTTCTTATTACTCACATCTATATTCTTTGTTAGTTTCACTATAACATATAACTATATATTATTGGCTAACAAAATATATGTTTACAAAATATAAAATACCATATCCTAATAAATAATAAAAAATATATATTAATTTCAAAAAAAATAAACATTAATTATAATTTATATTAATATTTAACACTACACTTAGAATCATAATACCCAAATAAATAATAATAAACTACTAAATTAATGTTAACCAAATAAATACTAATACATTAAATAAAAATAACAAACTTATATAATTAGGATGTCCTAAATAATTGACCACATAATCTTCAAGAAACGTATAATTACGTACCATTTTGAGTATTCTAATTTCACTCTCAACCTTAAAATTAATTCAAAATCCTAAGTCTCAATGAGTGAAAATTCCACCCTCATCTCCCTCAACAATGAAAGGCAACCCTAAATCTCCAACCCCACCACCTCCTAACAATACATGAGCAATGAGCCCCATCACCCTCTTAATATAGACGGGCACGCTACCAACCTCCCCTCCCACCATTAATGACGCTTGTTCCCGGAGGGGGGCTTGCCTCCTTCATGCCGACACGGGGCAACACGCATCCCGCGTGCTGCTGCATGCTAGACAAGTGGCGCAACGACATCAACACGCAACTCGCGTGTTGCTGCATGGTGGCCAGATGGCGGAGCGCCACCAACACGCAACCTGCATGCTGCCTTGGTGGCATGCACGTGTCGTAGCGTCCTCAACTCGCATCCTGCGTGCTGCATGGTTGGCCTGCGTGATCCTTGGATGAAGACACATTCGCTTGATGAGCTGAGTATGTATGATTGCCTCTTGTATGGAGTAAGGTTGAGCTATGTATGGTTGCCTCTTGTATGTATGGTTGCCTCTTGTCTCTTGTCTCTTGCCTCCTTGCATGGACGACACGTCAGCACGCAAGCTGCGTGGTGAACAACACGGGATCTGCGTGTTGGCCAGCGTTTATGACGGCTCCACAATTCTAAAAATCACCCCAAACCCCAATATTTGAAAAAAACATCATTGCTTTTTTCATATAGAAAATAATTTTTGTTAAATTTGTTTCAATTATATTTTTAATATTTTTTATATATTTTAATTTTAGGGCTGTGCTCTGGTGATGAAGCTAAGTTGCTTCTTCATGTGATGAAAGTATGGTAGCATTTTGCTATGTGGCGTGTGGGGGCTGCAGAAGTGGGGACACAGCAGAACCTGCTATGACAGACACATTACTGTGGATGTTCCGAAATTGTAGGAAAATAGATCTTCTCAATTTTTTTAAATAATTGAGAGAGTAAAGTGTGATCTTTTATCATTTATTTTATAAGTTAAACTAAGAATAAATATGAGAGAGAGAGAAAGAGAGAGCAATAAAAGGTTAGAGATCACACTTTACACTCTCAATTTTTTTTTAACAATTGAAAACATCCATTCCCTAGTTGGAGTGGTTAGTTATGACTAAACTGAAGTGTTTAATCATTATTAGTAAATTGGCTTTTTTTTTTTTTGGGATATTCGGCTAGTTTGATGATATTTTTGGTATTGATCTAGTTGGCACAATGTGGGCTATGCATATAGATAGAAGAGAACTTCTATGGTGCTGATAGCAAAAATAAGCATGTGATGATGTCTTTGTGTGTCACTATAGAAATGCAACGCGTGGCTATTAATCTCATTGATTGTTACGGAGTAACTAATGAACTAAGTTCCCGTTTCTTATTTGAAAAAAAGTCTCATTTCTTGCAGCTAGTTATTAAGTATAATTATATGTTTAATTAAACGAGGTATTTGAGCTATTAGTTAAACAAGAAAATGAATATAAAATTCATGTAGTGTACTAAAAAGGTTACAAAAACTTACTTTATTATTTGATAGATGATGCTAGCAGCCTAGCATATATTGGAATATAATTGTGGAAAAATTTGAATTTTATTAGATACACATAGAGTTTATAAGACAAAATTGATTGATAATATTTATTAAATACTAACTACGTCAATTAACTAAGTTCCTCCCCCCCTCCTCCCAAAAAAAGTTAGAACTTAGAAGTGAAATTTAAATCTATAATTTCTATCTTAGTATAGAGAGATTATGTCATTTGAGTTATAATTCGTTAACATTAACTAAGTTATTATTGAGTTAAATCAGGGAATCCATTTTTTAGCCAAAAATAAATTTTTATTTTAAATATTAAATATTAAATTTTAAATTTTAGAGTAAAGTATATTTTTTGTCTTCAAAATTTGCTAAACCTTTTAAAAATATACTATTTTATTTTGTTTCAGAATTTTTCGATTTACATCAAATATATCACTGATGATTAATTTGTCAAAAAACTTAAAAGACCAATTCAACAACAATTTTACAAGAAGAACTTTTAACATAAACAAATCAGACATAGTTATTATATATTATTGATGGATTAGTCCTAAAATTTTTAAAAATTTAGTTGTAAGGGGAATATTTGATGTATATTAAAACAAAATAAAATTTAGAGGTATTTTTAAAATTTTTGACAAATTTCAAAGACAAAAAATATATTATTCTAAATTTTAAATTCTAAAATTTAAATTATAAATCTTAAATTATAAGTATAAACTTTATATCCTCCTTAAAACAAGAGCTAAAAAATAATTTTATAATAAAATAATTAATATTAACTATTTAAAAATTTATTTTTTATATTTATTTTATTATTATATAAGAAAAATAATTACAACTGAATAACAAACACATTTAAAAATAGCTAATATTAAATAATCTACATAAATGAAAAGACATATATTTAAGTTCAAATCTGAATAAATTAAATATAATATTCTAATTTTATTCTTGAACAGAGACTTTTTTTAAAAATAAATTTAACTTTTTTATTATAATTGTTTATTATATTATTCTAATATATAAATAACATTTTTCTAACACTACAATTTTTTTCCTACTTATGATTATATTCATATTCATGTGTGTAATTTATTTATATATTATATACCATGCAGTAATTGTTAAACCAAAAAGAACCCTTTATTATTATTTAGTTAATTAAATAAATATTACCAACCAATTCTATCTTACATATAGATATATAGCTAATAATAAGATTTGAAAATTTCCATAATTATATTCTATACATCAACAAATAATAAAGCAAATTTTTGTAATATATTTTTGGTACAATACATGACTTTTATATTAATTTTTTTGTTACCACTACAACTTCTTACTAAATTTTTAATATGGTCCAAATATCTCATTTAGTTAATCATATAATTAACCTATAAAGAATGGGAGACCATCTTTTAAACAAGTAACGAAAAAATAACCTACTAGCTACTCCATATTCCGTAAAACCATAACAATGAGTGAGATTAATAGCCACGTGTTACATTTTCAGAGTAACTGTAAGACCCGGTTAATTAACGGTTAATTAACCTATAAATGAGAATTTATTCAAGAAAGCCAAAAAAAATGTGATTTTTATGGCTTAATATGATAGAAGAGATTGAGACGAGAATTTCGGTACCGATTTTATAGAAATCGGACCAAGATTGGACCGAACGGGCCAAACCGAGCCAACCGGACCCAAAGTGGGCCCTTGACCCAACTAAACTAAACCAAAACCCTAGTTTTCAGCACTCTCTCTCCTCACTTGAGACACTCACACGCTGAAAATGGAGGCCATGGAGGGAAGAACACTCTCTCAAGTTCTCTCCCTTGGTTGATCTTCAAACCACCATAACTTTTGATTTAGAGCTCCGATCGCCGCACCGTTTGCAGCCACGCGTTCACCGCGGATAGCTCTACAAAACCCATACAATCAATCTTGAGGTAAGTCACGTTTTGCTCTTCGAATTTCTAGCTTTGATTTCGAGTTTCATGAGCAAAAATGTTGAGATTTTGGGCTCTTTGATGTTATAGGACCCAACTCTCTTAAAGGAGAAGGTTAATCTTGTCTCCTTGGACCTTGGGTGTGGTAAGATTCTCAACCCTAGTGTAATTTGTTATTCTATGATGTTTGGGTATTGAGATGTTGTGTATGGGTATGATGATTGTGGCTTAGGTTGTGTATATGTGAATGTTGGGGCTTGATTGAGACCTTGGAAAACTTGAAAAAGGATTTTTGGTGGTAAAAATCTGTTCTTGGAGGGGTTAAAACCTAGAGGACTTGTGGACAAGTGGTTTGGAAGTGCTCCGGTTGAGCTTGGAAAATCGGCTAAGGTATGGTCTCGGTTTCTCGTATCTAATATGTAATGTGGTAGGAAATACTTAGGCTAGAAGCCCTAAGATAGGCATTGAATTGTTGATGTTGTTGAATGGTTGAGATATATGATGTGGTCATATATGTGATGATGATTATTGATGCCTTGATGGTATGATGTATGAGAAATATGCATGTTGTGATACATGCTTGATGAGTAATTGAGGTTGAATTGTGGGTGACACCATGTTGATGGTGAGTATGATATTGAGTATGTGTAATGATGGTTAATTGAAAGTGGTATCATGGGAGATTGGGATGAGAAAGTATGTATGACATGTTTTTGTGTTATCTCTTAGCCATTTGATTGAGAAGTGCTAAATTAGTGGCATGATGTTTTGCGAATTGTGGTGAAGTGTTGATGTGTGAGTTGAGGAGGCTTGATGTTGATATTGGTACATTTTGATTGATTTCAAAAAGGATTGAAATTGGCATGTTTTGGTTGATTTTGAAAGAGTTGAAAATGGCTTGTTTTGAAAATGGCACCTTGTGGTTTTGTATGAAAACATGGTTTTTGTGCATATTTTGACGAGACATAACTTGGATTACGGATCCCCGTTTTGTACAAAACTTATTTAGAAATTAAATTGGATCCGGGATGTCCATGCCGTTGGAAGAACGAGCGGAAAACGATTTAAAATGATAAAGTTATGTCCGTCGAAAGATTGGGGGTTGAATCTGTGAATTCTGCAGCTTTTAACTTAGAAAATTTTTAGTAGAATGACCCTCCGCGCGTAGGCGCACTTGGCGCGTACGCGCCGTTCTTCAAGAAAGCACCATCCACGCGTGCGCGTGGTGTGCGCGGGCGCGTCGATGCGCTGCACCAAATGCCCAGCTATTTTTCCGAGAGTTGTGCTAGAGTTGTGCCAGTTTTGTGCCTGGGGCGCAAGAGCACCCACGCGTACGCGTGGCTGACGCTTGCGCGTCGTTTGGCTATTTTTCAATCCACGCGTCCGCGCGTATGACGCTTGCGCGTCGATGAGTTTTGTGGCCATCCACGCGTGCGCGTGGAGTGCGCGTACGCGTACGCGTGGCCCTGTTTTCATCCCAAAGTTGATTTTTGAGTTTTAAAAGCCAAATTTCATACTTCTAAGCCTCCAATCTCACCACTTATGTCTTAAATCATTATAATATGCCTAGCAATGAGCTAGTGAATGTGGTAACTTGCGAATGAAGCAAGGGAAAAATGAATGATCAATGAGGATCAAGATGATTATGTGAGATGCGGAGGATGGCGGTGGAAGTGCTTGTTATGCCATGGTCCGAAGGGCCGTAATTGCTAATGAATTGGCTGGTTATGGATTTAACCGTGAGCCGGATGGCTGGATTATTACCGTGCTACGGCGGAACCATGATTATGGCTAAGTATAAATGCATATATGCTGTTGAATGAATTGTGAATGTTTGCACTTCCACCATCGGAGATGAGGATTTTCCTGGGAGGAAGCAGTGGCTAGCCACCACGTGCTCCAGGTTGAGACTCGAAGCTCTTTTGACCCTATGTCGTAAGTGTGGTCGGGCACTGTGAAAGCCCCGGATGAGCTCGCCCCCATAAATATTCACCAGTGAGGGTGATGGATATGGATCATGATTATGATCAAGTTTATGATGAGTATAACTCGAGTTGGGGATGCGCGACAGAGGGACAGTCCAATGGTTAGCTACCAGGACTTGTTGGGTTGGCTCTATAACCGACATATGATATCATCAGCCACTAGGGACAGGCATTCATCATATGCATACTATATGAATTGTTTGAGATTGCCTATTTGACTGCATATTACTTGCTAATTGTCTAAATGCCTTATCTGTTCTTATTTGTATATCTCTTGTTTGATTTAGCTGTGTTTGCTACATTATACTCCTGCTGGTGGTTGGGAGGTCTGAAGGAATTGGAAAGGGAAGTATTAGTTAGACTGAAGGATCTTTAGTCAGTTGCCACTTATGGTTTAGCTTGTTTATAAGCTTTGATATTATCTGGAGGAAGTCCTAGGATTGCCTTCGGCTTTCCTCTATTATTACATGTTATATATGGGGAACTGTTACCATGTTGGGGACCTCTGGTTCTCACCCATGCGGATTTTGTGGTTTTCAGATGCAGGACGCGAGGCTTCCCGTTGAGGCATGCTGGAGACTTCTGGATTAGCGAAGATCCTTGTTCTCGGGACTCTGTTTTGATTTTATGATTTCTCTTAGATACTTTTATCTCCATTGAATAATACAAACTGTGATGACTCCTCTTAGAGGGGATTTTGGAGACTAGGTTCTCTGTTTTTGTATCCTTTTGGGTTTCCTTTGGGGTTTTCTTATTTTATTATATGTATATATTACTATGCTCGGATCGGTTATCTTCGCAACCGGATTTTGAGTTTTGATATTCCCGTTTTTGACACTCTTTCATATATATATATAATTCTCGCGATGGTTTATTTTTGTTCGCTACGTTATCGATCGGAGTGTTACACTTTTCGAGTCACGATTTTTATTTATCCCTTTTTCCTTCAAAGGCTCCTAGTTATAAACATCATTCATACTACTATACGTACTAAATTTTTATTTTAGAGGTCGTAATACATTGCCATCTCTGAATTATGACTTAAGCATAAGACTCTGTATGGTAGAGTGTTACAATAACACATAAGGACATCATCATATGCTTATTTTTGCTATCAGCACCATAGAAGTTCCCATTTAATGTGCTGAAAAATAACATAGTTACCCAGGATGTAACCCAAAATGAGATGAAAAAATATTAAATGAAGCAAAAGAGAAAGAAATTCAACCTCTCATGAGCTGAGAAGTGAGCTGAATAATCCAAAGTGCTAAAATATCAATTACTTAATTACCAAATTGAACCATATTTTTCTATATATGAATGAAATTATTAATTTTTTTTACTGCAAAATAAATATTGACACAAGGAATAAATATTATTCATCTATTAAATAATAGAAAAAAAGTTACCAACTATGCTATCTATTAATTACTACATTAACTGACTTTTTATGTTCAAATCGTAAAAAATTTGAATTTTTTTAGCATTCATAGCTTAATTTTATTTTCTCATGTTTACAATTGATATATTGGAATTTCATCTAAGTAAATTTATTCCAAAAATTGTGCCAACTATTCCTGGTTATATATAAATTAATTTCAAATGCTAAATTCATTTTTTCTTTACATGCAATGGGTCTCAATAAAACATGACTAATTTATGCTTTTTTTCATTTCGGCCTATACCCAGCCTTCTACAGCCGAACCATTCCAAAAATAAAAGGATCCAGAAATTCATACCCACTATCCTTTCTCCTTATTTACTTCTTTCTTTTATTTTCTCTTTTTCTTTTTTTTTCTTTTTTTTGGTCAGAGTGAGAGAGTAGGGATTTTCAAACCCCAACAATATACCGTATAGCCCACTTCTCTTTTAACATTATTTGTCTAACACTTTACTTTATAACCCACTAAACCCAATATTTCAAGCCATTCCCTTCTTTTCCTTTCCTTTCAAAATCTCAACTGTTATCAAGTAAATAATGTTGATCACAAGACCATATAATTTGAATAAATGCTAATTGAACTTAAACCGAAGTGAACATTGTAGAATAATTAAGTTATAAGCCAGAAAATAACCTTATACAGGATAGTCTCTCTGATATTGAATAGTAAACTCTAGTTCTCAGATAGATGTTTGTCTAGGAAAGCTTTGGCTAGATTACTGAAGCTTGCACTAACTTCTTCAGCTGCTGCATACCTCTTGATGGCATCAACAACTTCTGGCTTTAAAATCTCTTCCTTGTTAGATTCATTACACACATAATAAAGTGCTCCAAGTGCATAATTTACCTAAATATCAAACGGTAATTACTCAGTGATACATCGAATCATAATAAGAAGAAAATTAAGAATGTAAAGGTCGATAAAGATATATGATTTACTCAGCAGTTACTATGTAATTTTGAGAACAAGTTATTAGTAAGCAAGTTTAACAGGTATAAAGGTATATACATTCTAGAGAATCTAACATCCTATGAAAAATCATTCGAAGTTATTTCTTCTGATACACAGAAGACAATAAGAGAACCTAAATTTCAAAGATAGAGTAACAAATATGAATCATGCTCATATATAGCATAAACTAGGGGAAAGATTATTGTGTCAAAAACAATTTTAAGATTCTGGCTTTACATGTCCCTTTGGCTCGTAGCATTCACAAGTTGAACTAAAGAGCCAAAACAAAATCATGAGGTGGTCAAGCAAAACAAACTCAAGAAAGTTTCTTATCCTTACAGTGTTCCTGACTGGGCTTGATAGACATTGAATGATAAGAGGTATGCCACCAAACTTACTTACAACTGCAACATTTGCCTGATCTAAAATAAATAAATCAATTCAAAAGGCTGTTATCATGAATAAAATTCTTTAAAATAGAAGTTTACAAAACAAGAGCAAAACAACTAGCATTTTACCAGCACAAGAATTGCAGATGCCTCCAACACCAAAGTCTACAAGTTTTTCATTGGGTTCAGTCATGCAGTCCAGGAAGAGTTCCAAAACATTAAGCTGCTCATGTGTCAAATTGGGTAAAACAGAAGTTACAAACTGAACAATGCATGCATCGATATTAAAGAAAGTTACAAAGTACAAAATATGCAATTTTTTGGCTCCATACCTGTCGCAACAAGTTATAATTGTAAGGATCATAAGCGAAGTTGGCCAAATTTGCCAGAATCCTCTCTTTTGTTTCTGTTAAGGGGGGAAAAAGAATATGAAAAAGTTTCAGCAATCTAGAACTCTAGAAGACAAATGTGTCTTTACAAATGCAGTTGAAAAGAGTGTTTCAAACATTACTAAATTATCAAATAAAACTTCTAAAAATAAATGAAAAAAAAGTATACCTTCATCAGTTGTGTTCTGAAACTGAGACACCAGTTCCTGAAACAAGCGTCATCTGTCAACGAAAATACTTGTGTCTAAAATAGTTGTACATGACTATTATTTGTTTTTGTTTTGCCGTCGTTGTTGCTGTTATAATAATAAAAGCAACAGAAGTTGAAAAGAAAAAGATGATGAGAGAAGCACCTGAAGGTATTGAAATCTAGGACTTCCATATTTTCCAGTTCGCTCTTGTTGTCTCTGGTCATTGGTGAACATCGATAGTTCCCTCTTCTGCTCAATAACTATTTATTAATACTAAGAATAATAAACATACAAATCTGTTTGCACAAAAACTTGCTGATAGAAACAGCAAGAGAAGCATGGGAGGGAATGCCAACAAGAACGATACAAGCTTGGAAGGGCATCAAAAAAGAAAGATAGAGATAGCCTAGAAGTAATTGTGATTACTGCTACATTAAGCTTCCGGCTAATTTTGATGACATAAGATTAGATTCGACCAAGAGACCACAAAGGAGGTAAAAGCTATCACTTGATGGACAAGGCGGTGTGCGTAGTGTATAAAAAGGTATTCAATAGCATCATAGCAAAACAATTGTAACCAAGGTTCTGAAAACCGGACCGGTCATCGAACCACTCTAATTACTGGTTTATTGATCTAATCGGTTCAACCGTAGTTCAACCAAAAAATTCGTTTTATAATAAAATAATAAAAAATATAAATAAATACCCTAAAACATAATTATAATCTAATATAAATCTTAAAACGTCTTCTAAATTTAAAGCACTACATGAAATGTCATCAAAATCTTATGATTTTATCAAAATACAAACTCAAAAATTAAATAACTAAGGTATTTATTTAAATATATTTTGAATCTAACTCTAATCTCATTGTTGATGAGAGTGAAAATTAATAATCATAATACTAACTCTAATCTAATTAAGCAGCTATTGTCCGATCTGAGCCAAATTAGATGCTTATATGCTAATAAAGTAGAAGTACTACTTGATCCCCTACTAATGTTCTCCATGATGATAGTACCAAAAGCATAATTAAAAACCTAAGCACACAAAGTAATTAACATCAAGATATTTCCATCTTTGAAACAAACTTAACCAACCAACCAAATATAAACTAACCTGAAGAAACAAGAAACAAGGATAATCCCAATCTCAAAAATCACAACAATTTCAATTTAGCAAATTAGAAAATTAACAATTTGAGAAGAACAACACAGCAACTCAAAGACAACAATACACAACAATTTGCAAATAAACAACAAGAATAGAAAATCCAGCAAATTATATCGCAGCAACCTATTAATTTGGCAAATCAAAACAACAGCAGCCCAACAATTTAGCAAATTATCAACTGAACAAGTTCAAGAACAGAAAATCACAATAAAAACAAAAACAAAAAAAAAATTAAAGACAACAGAACATCAACATAACATAACAGAATCAAGAACTTGATCAACAATCCTAAACCACAGTTATAACAACAATAATTGAGAAAAGAAAATCTGATATTAACAATCCTAAACCAATAAAAACAACAATTACAGTAAAAAATACTTTCTAGAGCACAGAGGTGAGGGAGCACAGAGGGCTGGACGCAGCAGAACAGGAGAAGAGATGGCCTGGACTGCCGCAAAACCAAAAGACAAGAGCCATAGTCAAGAACTTTCAACTACTTTGGATCACACATTCCCAAATGGTAATTTCTTCATTCGTCTTAAGCATCTCTTTTAACTTTGTTAGAAGTAATTTTTCAATTAAATAATCAAAGCACAACTCAAGAAATGCAAAAAATTAAGCTGCACACAGCATAAGAATGCAAAAACAACATGAAAAACAGCAACACAGCAACAAACAGCATTACAAAAAAAACAACAATCAAGAACAATAAGAACAACCACAGCAGTGAACAAACATTAACAATCAAAACCATCAAAAACAAAGAGCAACAATCAGCAACAATAAACACAACACTGAACAATTAAATAAAAAAATACAGCTGAACAACAAGAACAGTTCCATAATTACTGTAAAACAAAATAATCTAAATTACTCATAACAGAAAAACCTAAGAAAATCATTACTCATAACAAGAACAGCTCAATAATGTTCATTACTCATTATCAGTAATAAAAACCGGCTGGGTCCCGGTTCGGTCCGACTTGCTGGTTCCTGGCCGGTTCAGCAGTTTTTCCACTGGTTTTTTAATCAACAATTTAAAAGGCTAACCAGATCGTAACTGCTGCCGGTTCAAAGTTAGACCGGTTGGATTGGCCGGTCCAGTCTGGTTTTCAGAAGCATGATTGTAACATGAAAGAATGCAGGATTTACCAATTCTTTATTAACGGATTGCAAATTCACATTCATAGAGACGCTTTTTTTGAAAATCTAAACTATTTTCCGAACATTGTATCAGGCAAAATTCTACGATGAAAAAGAAAAAATATTGCAGATCAAAGATTCAGAAGCAATCATCATATATCAACATTTGAATAGAAAAACCAGATCACAGTTCTATAGCAAATCCATAATCAGAGATAAAATTTGTTGTTGCAAATATGGAATCATCAATAACAACAATTAAAATTCCAGAAGCACTCTCACCAAGAGAGCAGAAGCAAAAGACGAAGATGACTTGGACGAGCCAAGCAAAATTCTATTGCGATGCAACCAGTGGCTTCGAAGATCGAAGCAAGGGCGAAGGGTTTGAACTTGCAAGCGATAGTTGGTTCTCGGCGGTTAGGAGGGTCACTCTTTGGCCGGAGGAAAAACTGCTCACGGTTCCTTGTTGCAAGATCGGAGACGAGCGGCGCAACACGATTTGTGGCGGCGAGTGAACTGCTCCTCAGTCACCGGACTTGCGTTCTCATTCTCATTCCCACGCTGTTGTTCTGTGTCCCAGAGTTGGGCCTTCCATGGATGAACATAGTCCAAGCCCAAATCCAATCTGAATTTCACCAAAAAAAATATATTAAATGTGTATTTTTCTTTCCACAAAGGCTGTCTTAGAGACTGTGATATAATGAGTATAATAAGGTTTATGGAAAATCCCAGCTCCGCCAAGAGTACTGAATTTCAGCTGGAGGCTCATCTCCAATGCCCTGCCCACATGGAAAAACCTACAACAGAGAGGAATCAGTATCTCACCACTTTGCACAACTTTGATGCCGCCGGAGCAAACGGCGGAGACCGCGGAGCTGGAGCTGTGATCCGAGATCACCAAGGCGCTATTTTGGCTGTTGCAACTTGGAAGATCCATGGCGTGCTTTCATTCGGTCAGGGAGGCAGAGGCACTCTCTTGTTTAGTGGGACTGAAATTAGCAATAGAGGGGTGTTTTTTTATGTTGTGGTTTAAGGGGATAACATTGAAGTACTCCATGCACTGAGATATCCAATTACCCACAGTAATTATTTTGGACTCTCTTTGTCAAATGGTAATTTTTTTTGGATAGGCTTAGATTTACCCAGATTTCTCATGTAAAGAGAAATGGTAACTTAGTTGCTCACTCTCTAGCAAAAACGACCCTCTCTGTACCTAACACACTATGGATAGACGAGGTTATCTTCTTTTTTAGGATATTAGTTTTGATGTATTTTCGTGTAAAATAGTTTATCAATATTGTTTAATCACGTATTAGCATGTATATAAGATATTTAACATAATTTATATTGTGAGAAACTAAACAGTTTTACTTGTAATATAATATACATGAGAGATTTGAATTTATAATCTTACGCAAAACACAGCAAAATCCTTACAATATGCCTAGTGGCTTAAATGATTCAACGTTGTTCAATTAAATTCAATTTTTAATTGAGTTTCTTTTGACTTTTACAATTGTGTCCATGTTTGTTTATTTATTTATTTTTGTCAATGAATTGTGTTCACGTTTAGTAACACCGTCTTTTTTTTTTTTTTTTTTTTTTGGTAGTAGTAACACCGTCTTTGGTCGTTCATGGTTTCTTCTTTTTTTGGTCATGGTCATTCATATTTTGTTTTGGAGATGTTATTTAAACTGAATGGGCTTTTGAGTGCTGAGGTCCAATAGGTCCGGTTGGGCTGTCCGACCCAAACAGTCCAAATACAAAACCTTACAGCATACTAGCTTAGGAATAGGATTCAACAATAATATTATATC
Source organism: Arachis hypogaea (assembly GCF_003086295.3). Lineage (NCBI taxonomy): Eukaryota > Viridiplantae > Streptophyta > Magnoliopsida > Fabales > Fabaceae > Arachis > Arachis hypogaea. Next base: position 95,899,119 of record NC_092047.1, read on the forward strand.
CGCCCCTCGCCATTTCAAAGGTCTCGGGTTCGAGTCCTACCAGCTGCAACCGAGAAGAAAAAAATTGGTAAGTATATGAGAAGTGTTTGGGTGTGTACTATGTACTTAGGATTGGAGATTGTCCAATCCATTGGGGTACCTAGGATTGAGGGTTGTCCAATCCATTGGGACACCTAGGATTGGGGGTTGTTCAATCCACCGACCAAAAAATAAAAAAAACAATAATATTATGACACTAAACTAGTCAGATCTAATGACCAACATCAAACCTTATGCACTTATAAAGCGCAGTCTCATTTGATATCTGTTTCTAAATTTTTCATTTTCCCTTGTAATTTCTTACTCTTTGGTTTTTGCCAACTCAGACAAAGAAATGCAACGTGAGATGTAGCTTTGGTTAAAAGAGTTTGATTGATATACAATGGACTTCACAAATGCATGGCATTTAACAAAAGGTAATTAGAAAAAAAGGTAGATAATTGTCAGCTACTTATAACTTAGATATTGATTCATGCCACCCAACAAGAAGCAAAAACATCCGGGAGTCGGAAGAATCTCAGTCAAAATAAGGTTGCTGACCCATGCCACTTCAATCTTCCAACCTCTCGCCCTTCAAATATGGCCATTTAAGGCTACACAAGAAGAAAGAGGATGTTATGAAAAACAATGACACCAAAAACATTTATGTCTTTATCTCTTAACATGAACAACTCTCTTTATAGGGTTCAGGTTTATCCATGAAGTGAATAGTATACTGTACAATACATACCAGAAACCAACTACTTGTAGATGGAGAAGTGCATAAGATATGCGGCCCTATGACGAACCTGTATAACAAAATCATTTCTTTAAATTTGATCGCAGCACGGGTTGATAATTAGAAAGACATTTCGCTCACCTTTGACGCATATGATCGTAGGTCTGTCGCTGAAATCAAGCTAGAGCATTGTCTTAGAAGAAGACAGAACATTTCATAGATTACTGGATTGTCTTCGATTAATGAGTTGGACAAAACCCAGTTCTCTGTCAAAACTAGGTGAATGTACATCTTGAAGAAATCACAACTTTTGTCTTTGAAGTTAATTGCCCTAAGCAATCTCAGGATGTCTTCTCCACTGTTGGCTTGACACAAAAACTGTATCAAGATTTTTGAGATATGGATGCAATTAATTTGGTGGTAATAATTGTTGAGTTATGAGTGCATTTTGATTTTGCAATGATATTGACAAATGATCCAAGAATGCATTAAAAAAATATATGATAATTTAGAAATTAAACTGGTGGAAAATATTGAAACAGGTAATAGTACATGGAAACATACATAAGCAGAACACAAATTGAGTGGTAAAAGGGAAAGCAACATACTCCATTAAAACAGGAAAGTAGGTTCTGATACGCCACAGCACTCTTAAGTTGCTTACAACGGGAGCTGGCTACGGGTATGCACTCAACAGATTGGATGCAATTCAGATCCTTTGAGACTCTGCACGTCCAAGCCAGTTAGAATAAGAGAAAGGAAGCGAAGATAAAGTAATTGGGCAAGCACTAAATTACACTTCAGCTTGTTTATTTACAGTTTGCACTAATTAATGCTGACTGATTTCATTGATGATTACCACATACAGAAATTCAGAATGTATAAATATCTCAGCACTAAGAATTAACAGAGTATAAAATAGTTTGATCCAACTTGCAGAGATGATAATCACTTCTCTATTAAGTTTAATTATCAAGCATTAAACAAAGCTACAATTGGGTAGATAAATAAAGCTACTAAGTTCATAGTTCAAGTACTACATTATTATTACTGGCACTAAAAAGTAATAACAACCTGGAAGCAACGAATTTTGCTACGTTCCCACAACTTGAATGCCATTCTTGGTCTGTGAAGTAATTGACAATCGCTTGCATGCAATCATTCAAAAGCACTAATAAACCTTGAAACTGGCGATCTAGGAATAGACATATAATAATTTCAACGAGTTCTTCAGCTTCTACAACAGAAAATACTGGTCTTTTACTCCTGCAGTGAGCATAAAAAGGCATAAGTTGACATTGTCACACCAATAAACAACGATGACAAATCATAAATCATGTCCCAAAAACACTTAAAATAAACCAATGATAGAGCTTAAAAGAACAAGGATTTACACCTTAAATGTGCAAAATATATACTGAAGTTTCAAATAAACACTTAATCACAAATCACCAAGGTACATTAGACATCAGTGATGGTAAAAAAACTACGATATGCAAAAAGTCATTAGTAAACACTTAATCCTTCTATTCTTTAAGCCAATTCTTTAAGTGTGCCAAAGGTAACAAAAGTAACAGAAAACCAATTCACATAATTGTCTAAGTAGACACATTGTTGTGGCTTACCGTATTAGACAACAAGCAGTGACAAATTTGAGCCAGGCTCTAATATTTTGGGGTGGTTCTCCAGTGTCAGAATCTAGGATACAAAGACAGATTTTCTTAGAAGGATGGAAATAAATATATGTAGCAATGTCTTTGTTGTTACACTTGAAACACTGCAAATATCTCAACATAGTTACCTAAATTTTTGGGTTCACCACTGGATGAAAATTCAAAAAGAAACCCATAAGTGTCAAGAGCTGTTCTCAAATCTGAGTACTCAGGAAACCAACCAATCTCGACAGGCAATTGATCAACCTAAAAATAATGATTCTGTATTTAATACTAACGTATCAATTGAAAATAGATTCAAACGAAACATGCTCAGTCATAATTGTTACTGCTACCAACATCTATCATTACCAAAAGGAAACATAACAAACATGTCTTTACCTCTTTTCTAGAAGAGAGAACTGCAGACCAAAAGTCAGAGGATGAGTTTCGAAGCTCTTCATTTGATGAATATAACACTGAACGAACAAAACAAAAATAGATGAGTGACAATCTGACTGCTATGCTTAAAGCTGGTAACAACATAACATGAGACTAAACTTTCACCCACTTGTGTTGAAGGACCAAATGGCTACTGGTTTTTCTATATGACCACAGAGGAATGCTAATTTTGGAAGCCAACCATTGATGAGCAATCCTTCAAGAAAGTTATCACCTGAAACAATGCAGCATCCTGACTTAAATCAAGCACTACTTGGTATTTTGCAATTCCAAAAGGAAATGGCCTATGAGTCGACAAAAAGTGCCAAAAATACTGACTGAACAAACAAAATGCCATAGCAACCTTTTTCTGCTGCCAATTCCACCACAGAATTCAGCTCACTGTTCAAAAATGACTGCAGGAGGTTGCAACTTCCAAGCTCAGGAAATTCCAGCGGCGAAAAGGTCTTCTGCATCTCATGAAAAGAAACATCCCTATTCTCATACATCCAAGCTTAAAACCAACAGCAAGCCATACATAGATGATAGATGATATCAGAGAATTGAGTTAGTATAATAACCTTATCTCCAAAAACTTTCACTCCCCAGAGAGGAATATCTTCTTCTTCACCAAAATCGTTCAACTGCACAGAACAATCCAAGCAATTGCTACTGAATGACAGACAATGAAAATAACAAGACTTTTCCCTCCAAGTGGAATAAAACCATTAAAACCTAAGTAGTAATCGACAATGAAGAAATAAAGGCAAAATAATAACAATGAAAGGTAAAACATTACAAAAATAAGAACAAGGGGAATAAACTATTTTGCCTGATTTTCACACTTCTCAACAAGTTTTGTCAAGTAAGCTTCCCTGAGATCTTCATCATCATCATCATAGGAACAGGCATCCTTCTTAGCCTTTTTCGTGTTTGGATTTTCCTTCTCATTCTGTTGTTTTAAATGATCAGTAAGAAGATCATCCAACCCAATAACCTTCTTTCTCCTAATCCAGACTCAAAATTTTCCATAAGTTAGTAGTAAGCAACATTTACCGACCCAACCCTAAGTAATCCAAATCAAATCATGTACTTGGTTTTTGAAGTTAGATAATAGAAACTATTAAACCCTAAAAATTCCCCGTAACCACAAAAAAGAAAAGTTCAAAATAAAAACTTTGAAGAGGGAAAAGGGTACCTTTTATTGCTAACTTTGGGCGCGGGTTTGAGAAATTCATCCTCTAACTCGAAATCTAAAGGGTCGTTGACATCCAATGTTGGTGTTTGTTAACTGCAGGTTAAGGTTGATAGGGTTTGTGCATAGCAGAGAGGAGAGTTTGAATGAGATAAGTGGTAAAGTGAAGAAGCATGCTCTTTCAAATTTCAATCTTTGATGGGCTTTTATATCTTTCTAATATTCTGCTTGCAAAACGGGTCCCTTAAAATATATTGGAAAGCTTTCAAATATATCGGTACACTGGTGTTTCAGTAAATTTTAATACCAGTACACTTTAAAATTTTCCAAACATATTTCTCCCTTCTAGATCAATGCATAAATATCTCAACTTTCACTCACATTTACACTATACGATGTGAATATACATGCATCATTATATTAATTGTGAAGAACAATAAGAATTCATAAAATGTTTTTTCTTGTGACAACTTTTTTCCCCTTAAAACAAAGTCAAAGGCAATCAACTTTAATTTGACTTGAGGAATACGGTATTAGGGTTACATGTTGCTTAAATGCTCAACATATGCCTCATAATACAACCATAAATAATAAAGAAAAGATATAACATGTTGCAATCTTTGCCTATATATATATATATATATATATATATACACATATATCTCACTCATTGGCATGGTAATAATAGTATCTATCAATCTATTGAGGGGTCAATAGATTTTTATTGGTCACAAAAAGGAGCCGGTAACCAAACTTTCCCACCAATATTTGCCCAAAAAAAGGTGTGAGAGACCCATAGTTATCAGAACTGAACCGGTAATCAACCCAATCATACGATCGGGTCACCGGGTCACTGGTTCAGCCGATGAGTCACTAGTTCACCCGGTAGACCGGTCATAATTAAATAAATATATAAAATTATAAAAATAAAAGCAAAGCAAAGCTTCTTGGTAGAATATATGTATTCAAGTTGACGTAGATTTTGCATAAATGAACAGTAAGCTTATCTCATACAACATTTTGAGTATATTTGTCATTTTAAAGACAGGTTTCCACTTGGGAGGTCGCAGGTTTCCACTTTGTACCCTAAACACCAATTACCTCACATGAACCAAAATTAATTTGAGGGAAAACGCCACAATTCAATGGTTATGAGTTTACTAAGAACTAACATAAATTTAAAATCGGCAACAGCAGCAGAACAAATCACTTATCAGTTATCACAAATTTCAGATTCAAAATACAAATCACTAATCAAGTAATCAGAGACATTCAAAATCAAAAATCACTCATTCAGACTTCAGAGACATTCAAATTCAATAATCCAAGTACTCAACAGAAATCACAGTGCCACTAACCTTCCATTACAGCAGGACGTCAACGGCGAGGCGACGGCGACACGACAGCGAGATGACGGCGCAGCAGCTGGAAGCCTCGAACAGCGACTCCACCGGCGGAATGGATGACGTGCCGAGCTAGAAGAGAAGCTCTGGCCGTATGCGTTTGGGAAAGGGGAAGGAGGAGGCCGCGAAGACGCCGACAACCACGGACGGCGGCGGCGGTTCCGGCGACGAAGGTGGGTTTTTGGTCTGGGGATCCTTAGGGCTACCTGTTTCAAAGGGAGTGTTTGGTGTGTGTGTGGGGGGGGGGGGGGGGGGTTAACCGGGTGGGGGGATTTTGTTTTTTGTTTTTTTTAAAAAAAAATAGGGAAAACGACGTCGTTTCACACGAATCGGTCGGTTTTCAATCCAATCCAACCGGCCTATTGCCGACCGGTTTAACGGTTTCAGAACGGTTTGAGGATCAACGGTTTTAGGAGAAGAATCGGATCATTCTACACGTTGGTTTCTGATTGAACCAATTTGACCGGCCGATCTAGCCTAGTTTTTAAAATATTCAGAAACATTCAAATTTTTTAAAGTAACACCAACCCATCAAATGTAGGCAAAATTGGTCTTGCTATGGATATCAACAGAGGACTTGAAACAATTCATTTAAATATCCTTCTAATTTTATGTTTGAGAATGCCTATTAGATCCAACTGAGTTGCAGGCTCAAAATGCAATTTTTTCATGTTACTTAATTCCAAATTTTACACTAGAACAATATTTAATAATGAAGTGCAAGATGTAATCACAGAACTCCCACAGAATTCAGAGTTTAGTTTATATTCAGGCCTAAAAAAGTTTCCATCTGCAATAGAATCCACCAAGGATTCTGCATAGTATATTTCCTTTATTATCCAGCAAATTTAACAATAAATTCAACAATTCAAGTATTCAACTCTGTTATCCAGCAACAAAATTCAAAGCAATGATGTTATCCAGCAACAAAGAAATTTGCTCAGGTTCAGCAGCAATTCTAAAAAACCAAATACAACATCAACAACCACCAGATTCAACAACAATTCTAATTAAAATTTGCTCAACTTCAACAACAATAATTTCACCAAAATTGACACTAAACCAGAGAAAGAACAGGGTCGAAAACTTGAAGGGAGCTCACTTGGTTGACTGGTTCCGAGACCGCGACGAAACAAGAAGTCGACCACCACCATCACCCAAGGGAGCAAATGCTGCTTGACTGGTTCTGTCTGTTTCTGCCGCCGACAAAGTGAACGCAAGGGCACGAGACCATGATGACGACCTTCAGTCTCAGACGAGTGCGAGACCGAGAGAGTGACGAGATGAGGCTGTGAGAGACTGAGAGTGACGACTGACAAGGTGAGGAGAGAGACGAGAGAGTGATGAGGTGAGGGTGAGGCCGTGAGTGAGGGACTGTCGAGAGAGAAGAGAGACGAGACTGGGGGTTGGGGGTAGGGGTGGCAAACGGGCCTAAACCCGCCGGGCCGACCCGCATAACCCGCCAAAAAAGGCGGGTCGGACTGAAAAATCGGAACCGCCAAATAGCAAAAGCCCGCCTAACTCGCACCGCTTAAACCGCGGGCTTTGGCGGGGCGGGGCGGGGCAGGCTTCCCCGCCGGGCTAAGATTTTTTTAGTGAGGGGGTATTTTTGCAATTTTTTTGCCAAAACCTAACTTCTCCCAACCTAACTTACAAGAGTATGAAGATAAAAATTGAGTATTTTAAATTATGTTTATGTTATTTTAGAGACAATATTTATAATTATTTTTGGATTATGTTTATTTTATTTTGGAGAGAATATTTATACTTATATTTTGAATGAAAATTTGATTTATAGTTATATTTATTAGATATTTATAATTACAAAGAATTTAATGTTTGTGAATATAAAAATATAATTTTTTATGCCATCAGAAATTATAAATTTATTAATATGGTTGTGAAATTATATATATTACTTAGTAGTTAATAGTAAAAAAAAAAGAGGATATTTGGCGGGCTTAGCCCGCCGGCCCGCCAACCCGCCATTAGGCAGGGTGGGCTGGGATTCTGGGACCGCCTCAGTAGGCGGGGCGGGGTGGGCCAGCCCGCCAAAGGGCGGGCTTCTGGCGGGGCGGGGCGGGCTTCCCGCTTGCCACTCCTAATTGGGGGTTCCATTTAGATTAGGGTTTCATTCAACAGAGGGGTGGGGAGGACACCCTGAAACGACGCCATTTTTAAGTTAAAAAAACCCAATCTGAACCGGGTTAAATTAATCGATCAGGTCACCAATTTTACTGAAAATCGACCATATTATACCAATTTCTACCGAATAACCAAATAACCGAATAACCAAGTTTTCGATTGAATTGACCGAATCGAACCGAGTTTAATAACTACGAGAAACTCCTTTGAAAAACAATAAAAGTCATGCTATGTGGAAAGGAGTCTTCCATTTGACTAAGTTAGGACCCTCGCACACACTATACTTTATAATGTATCATAATTTATAATTTATAATTTATAATTTATAATTTATAATATATATTAAATATCAAATGATATTTTATTTGATCAATTCTCCTAGCCACTAGGGCAACCCTCTGAAAAATTAAAAACCCTAGACCCTAGGAAGTTATCAACATTACAACATATAGGAAACATTTCAAGTGCACTGGAAGTACCGGTGCATCAGTTATTTTAATCGTTGATCTGAATTATAAAAAATATATATAATATATATTAATTAAAATCAACGGTTAAAATAATTGGTGCACCGGTACTTTCCGGTATACTTGAAATGTTTCCCAACATATATACCTTTTATGGTAGGGCTATTTTTTATTTTATTTTATTTTATTTTATTTTATTTTTTTTTTTTTGTGAATAATGGCCGTTAAACTTATGATGAGGGTAAATAAATTAGTTAATTCCATGATGTGATCATATAGGTCACCTACTAATTTAATAATTAATGGGCAAAAACATTTTGCATCATTGTTTTCTACTCTCAAGGAAGATAAAATCATAAACGGGTATGGTTAAATAATAATCCAAATTGATAATACAAAGCCCAAACACAAAAAGAGGTGAATAGTGCGCCGCCCCTTTATGTCGATTGTCGCATCTGTGTTTGATTAGAATCTCTTAGGAATGGCAATTCATACCCTACCCGTGGGTACTCAATCCGGTTCAATTTGTTCGGGTAGGGTAGGGTAGGATACCCTACCCGCTGCGGGTAGGATAGGGTACGGTCCGGATATGCTTGCGGGTAGAGTAGGGTACGGGTTTAGGGTGTATCCTACCCTACTCTATCCGCACCTCAAATATAACACATATTTTATAAAGATTAGGTATATAGTGAAGGAAGTGAGAGTTAAATCCACAACCTCTCTTATGTAATGATTTATAATAAGTGAACAACCACTAAACTAGTTAGTTAATTTAGTAATTTAGAGCATTAGTTTATTATTTTTTATGTTATTAATATGTATAAAATTTGAAATGATTGAATTTTATATTTACTTTGAAAAAATTTGATATTTCTGCGGGTAGGGTAGGGTAGGGTAGGGTTTAGAACTTTAGGGTGCGGGTAGAGTTAAAGTTGAGAGATTCTCAACCCGCGAGTAGAGTATGGTGGAATTTTAATAGAATTTTCAACCCGCGGATAGGATTAGGGTAGGGTCCAAACCCTACCTTACCCTACCCATTGCCAACCCTAGAATCTCTGTTTCATAAATAAATAAATAAATAATTTCTCAAATAATTATTAATCAAACCTATCTATGCATGCTTAAGTGTGGCGGCAAAATGAAGCATTAAAATGGAGACAATAAGGATCTTGAAAACCATACTTATTATGTTTTTGTTTTTAAGCATTTGATTTATTTAATTTGGTCTTTACTACTAGTGAATATATAGTGTGGCTACAAGGATTCTTTAATCTTTATTATTAATTGTATACCCTCTTTGATTTAATTTATCTTATATATGTATATAAAATTTTATATCAGTAGTACAAAGAGATGGCACTAATGTATTGTCTTCTTTTTTTTGGGGGGGGGGGCGGGGTGTTCAAGAATTTTAGGAACTTTTGGCCTTCGTGCCGTCCATTACATAATATTCATGGCCTTTGCTTAATTAACGTGGGCATGTATTATGTAAACTTAGACCAAATCACAGTCAGCAATCCAGCAAAACGTTCAATAAAACAGATCAATAATCAGTAAAATAGATCAAAGCATATCAATAATTAATAAAACAGGCTCATTCGAATTATTAGGGACGTTTCTTGCATGTATAATTAGAATCACCTTAATTTGAACTATCTTAAAACTACATCCATGTATAATTTGAATTGGTTAAATTCAAATTATAAGTATCACTATTAATTTGAATTGGCCTAATTTAAATTAGTGTTAGTTTATCTAATTCGAATGTGACTCATTCGAATTATATAAGAATGTGTTTTAAAAAAATTTAGGTAATATTTTTCAATTTAATAAAATTATATAATTTGAATTTATATTTAATTTAATTGTGCATTTTGTCCTAATAATAATATAAAAAATTATAATAGAAATATATAAGATTACGAAATTTAAACTTGGAGTAGTAGATAGTTACTTGAAGTGTCATAACCCTAGTTGGGTGAGTGATAGCACGAGCAAACACATTTTTTTTCCCTAGGGTGAGGAACTCACGTGGAGTAGCATGGATTCTGACGCGTGTGGTGGACGCGAAGACAGCCACTGAATATGAATAGGGGTGTCCGTGGATCGGATCGGATCGGATATGACCGAAAATTCGACCCGATCCGTACAATTTTCATCGGATCAGATCGGATATGATATCCGCACTTTTTTAATGCCGGATTCGATCCGATCCGATCCGCGTTGCGGATCGGATCGGATATCGGATATCGGATATATCCGCATAATTAAACCTTCTCTTTTTAATTATATTTCTATGTAAAAAAATTCGATAAAAATATTTCTTTCATACTTTTAAACTTATTTATTCCTAAAATATTTTTAATCAAACTCTCTCTAAATAACAAAAATAAAATAATACAATATATGAATAATAATTACTAACTAAAACATACAAACAAGTAAATATAATATCAAACATATATATATATATATATATATATATATATATATATATATATATATATATATATTTTAATTATTATAGCGTGGATCTACGGATCCACGGATCGGATACGCGGATGTAGAGCAGATATCCGCGATCCGATCCGCAAAGGATGCGAATCGGATCCGATCCGATCAATTTGCGGATCGGATCATATCCGCAATTTTCGGATCGGATGCGGATATTTACCGCGGATATGCGGATACGATCCGATTCATGGACACCCCTAAATATGAATGCAGATATATGCTGTAGATAGTTGATTTATTACTGTAACACTTTAACTTTTAGCACGTCATGATCATATCAAAAGTGAGACATTACTAACCTATTTTCGTTATTTATTATTGAGCCTTTAGTTCGATTTCGCATTTCAATTTTTAAGAAAAGCTGGAAAATTTTGTTTCTATTAATTAAAACCACATTTCAAAGATCTTCAAATAATAATAATCACATAATTATTAATAATAATAAATATTATACAAAAGAATTCAAATGAAACTCAGATACAATTCCTATTCCTCTGTATAAAATAAGAGCTTAATAACAAATGCGAGAGAATTCTATGAAAGCAACTCAACGCATAAACTTAACTCAAATAAGACTAATAATCGTCCACAGCTTCAAACTGAGTCTTCAAACCCGTGTCACAGAAAAGGGGAGAGACTTTGGGGTGAGAACAAACCACACATTCTCAGTAGGGAATAAAAATACCGTAAAAGTAGCGAAATAAAATACAAATAATTAACTTTACTAAAAAAAACTATATTTCTATCAAACCTTTTTAAAAATACTTTTGGTTTTACTTTAACTAACTAATTACCTCTTTTGAAATCTCCAAACTCAAATCAAATTTTAAATATAAAACTAATCACATTACTCATCTCTCAATCACATAATTAATCCTCAACACTCACAACATCAATTCTTAAACACTTCAATACATTCGCAAACTAATAGCACAAGTAAGAGGTCTAAACCAACATACAAACAAGTCAAACAACACAATCACAGAGAAGTAATACAAGTAAACACAACCAAATGCAAATGTGCAAACAACATGATGCATGTCAATCTTTTGTGCAGGCCATGAGCTCATGTGTCGGTTGCCTACCCGCTCCCGACATTACCCGGGTACAAGTCTAAGGTATGGCTTTTCAGATGCATATAGTGTGCTTATAAGTCGTATGGCTAGGCCGCATACAATGTGACTTTAAGTCGTACGACTAGGCCGCATACAGTGTGACTTTCCAAATCAATAAGCATACATTTGGAAAACAGTTCTCAATGTGTGGGCGTCCCCACTTTACATTTGGCACTAAGACCCAAACAATGTCACATCTGCTCTCCTATGACAGCTGATGCGTGAGCATCTTTCCTATCTTTTCCTAGTGAATTTGCATTTAATTTGTTGATTTTAATAAAGAATTAATTATCTTTTAGCCAATATGGATGCTACTTTGAGTCTTTTGCAATTTTGTTTATTTTAGGTAGCATTCGGCTGGATTTGATGGAGTTTCTGTAGCACAAGAACCAAAGGAGATGGCAACGAGGAGCGATGCGTACGCGTGATTTGGAGCTTTCCATCGCGACGCGTGCCCGTGACTGACGCGTACGCATGATTTGAAGATTTCCTCAGCGACGCGTGCGCGTACCTGACGCGTACGCGTGACACGCGAAAAAGGCCATCGACGCGTACGCGTGACCGACGCGTACGCGTGACATGCGCGATATGCAGAAAACGCAGAAAATGCTGGGGGCGATTTCAGGCCAAGTTTCGACCCAGTTTTTGGCCCAGAAACTCATACTAGAGCCAGGGGATAGCAGAGACTCAAGAGGGATTCACACAAGAATGATTATGCCCACTCCAAGTTAGGCGTGGACCCTACGAAGCAAGTGGTCCCCACCCATCAATTGAAGACATGCTGATTGCTTTAATTAATTTTGATTTAAACTTTATTTTTAATTCAAAAATAGGAAAAGATATTATTTTAGTTTAAGAAGATAGATTTTAAATTAATTAGGATTAGATATAAAAAGAGATTCCAACAGGAGGTTCCAAAACAACATTATTCCATTCCAATTTACAATCCTTATTTTTTTCTCTGAATCATGAGCAACTAAGCCTCCAGTGTTAAGGTTAGGAGCTCTGTCTATTTGTATGGATTGATTTTATTGCTTTTTCTATTTTAATTCATGTATGGATTTATAATTTAAGAATTGTTTTCGCTCTTTATCTTATGAATTTGGGTGGAACGGAAGTATGACCCTCTTTCTATTTGAGTTCTTGTATAACTTGAAAAAGCTCTTTACTTGAACAACAACTTGAAAATATATTCTCCTAAATTTTAATTATCTGGATTTAACGGGATACGTGACATATAATCCTTTTATTTTTGGGTAATTAGAGTTTTTGTGGCATATAAACTGGAATTTGATCATCACCCTCTAATTGGAATTAATTGACCAAAGAATTGGCTGTTGATGAATTTTAGAGGAGACTAGAAAGGTCTAAGGAATTAGGGTCTAGTCACATATAATTTGTCATAAATTAAATCCTACATGATTAAAATAGTTAGTAAGAAAAGTTAATCCAGAAAATTAGATAATTCTAAAACCTTAACTGTTTTCTCCATATTTCATTCCCAACTCATTTACTTTACTATTTTAATTTCTGCACGATTGTTTAATGCTCTTTGAATATTCAAACACTATTTTCTGTTTGTCTAACTAAGCCAATCAATCAATCATTGTTGCTTGATCCATCAATCCTCGTGGGATCGACCCTCACTCACCTGAGGTATTACTTGGTACGACCCGGTACACTTACCGGTTAGTTTGTGGTTGTAAACACCGCACCAAGTTTTTGGCGCCGTTGCCGGGGATTGGCTGTGATTAACAACTATCAGTTGTTTGATTGCTTAGATTAGACGTTTTAGTTTTAATTTTATTTAAATTTTGCCTTATTATTTTCAAAATTTTCTCTAATAATAGTATTAATATTTTTTTAATTTCTGAAATTAAGTTTGGTGTCACCTAGTTAATTTTATTTTTCCTATTTATTTTTCCTATTAATTTTTCGAATTTTTTTAATTCAGTTATTATTTTCGAATTTTTATTTATTTATTTATTTATTTAGTAATTTTATTTTAGTATTTTACATAGGTTACCTCACTGGGAGTTATCTGCACTCTGACGTAGAGAATCCCATCTTTTCTTGTCTTCTGTTTGTTTATGCGCAGGAGCAGAGACAAGGAACCTCTTTTAGAATTTGATCCTGAACCTGAAAAGATTCTCAGGCGACGTTTACAACAAGCAAGACTTTGCAAGGCTGCAGAATCCACTATGGATCATAATGCTGTTAATGTCAATGTGGCAAATCCGAATGGGAATAAAGAACAAAGGAGAGTGCTTGGCTCTTACTCTGCTCCTACTGCAGATCTCTATGGTAAAAGCATTGTGGTGCCTCCTATAACTGCGAACAACTTTGAGTTGAAGCCACAATTGGTCACCCTGGTGCAACAAAACTGCCAGTATCATGGTCTTTCCCACGAAGACCCAAATCAATTTATTTCTAATTTTCTGCAGATTTGTGACACTGTGAAGACAAATGGAGTGAACCCAGAAGTGTACAAACTCATGCTCTTCCTGTTTGCTCTGAGGGATGGAGCAAAGCTATGGCTAGATTCACAACCCAAGGAGAGTTTGAATACTTGGGACAAGGTTGTTACTGGGTTTCTTACTAAATTTTTTCCACCAAAGAAGCTGACTAAGCTTAGGGTGGAAGTTCAGACCTTCAGGCAGAGGGATGGTGAAACTCTTTATGAAGCTTGGGAGAGGTACAAGCTACTAATTAGGCAATGCGCTCCGGACATGTTCTCTAAATAGACCCAACTAGACATCTTTTATGAAGGTTTGGGTGAAATGTCCAAGATGTGCTTAGATAATTCTGTAGGTGGTTCATTGCACAAGAAGAAGACATTGGAGGAGACTATTAAGCTGATTGAATTGGTTGTTAGCAACCAATATTTATACTTATCTAACAGGAATCCTGTGAACTCTGAGGCTCATCAGAAGAAGGGTGTTATGGAAGTAGAAGCTCTGAATGCTCTTCTTGCTCAGAATAAGTTTATGTCTCAGCAAATAAATCTGCTTACTCAACAGATGGGTGAAATGCAAGTCTCAGCTATCAACACCCAAAACCCATCTCAAGAGATATCTTATGACATGACAGGTAACTTTGTGCAAAATGATAACTATGACTATGCTCAATGCTCTTCTGAACAGGTCAATTACATGGGGAGTGGCCCTAGAAATCCCAATAATGATCCATACTCTAAGGCATACAATCAGGGATGGAGAAATCACCCAAATTTTGGGTGGAGGGACCAACCTCAGAGACCTCAGAATTTCAACAATAATTCTCAGGGCGGCTTCCAACAGAACAATCACAATAACTGCCAATTTCAGTCTCAGCAGCCACAACCACCTCAGCAGGCAAACTTTAAATCTCAAGAAGATTCTAACTGGGAGATGATGATGAGTTTTATGCAGAAAACCAGAGCCTCCATTAGAAACTTAGAGGTGCAAATGGGCCAACTGAGTAAGCAAATACCTGAAAGGTCTGCAAGTACATTTTCAGGTGATATAGTGGTGAACCCAAGAGAAGATTGCAAGGTTATTCAATTGAGAAGTGGTAAAATAGCTGGCTCTGAGACAAGGGCCAATGATGAGCTAGTTGAAAAGAAAGCTTCAGAGGAGAAGAAGGAAGAAGTAGAGCATGCCCCTCCAAAGCGTGCAGACAACCCGTTCCCTGACTCTCTTAACAAGTATCCTACATTGCCAAAGGCTCCTGAATACAAGCCAAAAATGCCATATCCTCAGAGACTTCAGAAGGCTTCAAAAGAAAAGTAGTTCTCTAAATTTTTAGATGTCTTCAAGAAGCTACAGATCAACATTCTTTTTGCAGAGGCTCTTGAGCAAATGCCCCTTTATGATAAATTTATGAAAGAATCGTTGACTAACAAAAGGAATTGGAAGGAGAAAGAAACCGTGGTGTTAACCAAGGAATGCAATGCTATTATTCAACATAAACTTCCTGAGAAAATGCAAGATCCAGGGAGTTTTGTGATTCCTTGCACCATTATGTGATCTTGGAGCTAGCATCAATCTCATGCCACTTTCAGTGATAAAAAAGCTTCAAATTGAGGAGGTAAAACCCACTCATATTTCTCTTCAACTTGCTGATCTTTCTATTAAATTACCTGTGGGTGTTATTGAGGATTTACTTGTGAAAATAGGACCCTTTATTTTTCCTGTTGATTTTGTTATATTAGACATGGAAGAGGATGTAAAATCCTCTATTATTCTTGGTAGACCCTTTTTAGCTACAGGTAGAGCTCTGATTGATGTACAAAAGGGTGAATTAACCCTGAGGGTCAATGAAGAACAGGTGGTCCTTAATGTTTTTGAAGCTCTCAAGCACCCTAATGATTCTGAAGGGTGTATGATAATTGATGTTGTTGAACCACTTGTTCAAGAAGTACTGGAAGCTGAGGTACTTGATGACATTCTGGATCCTATCTCTGAATATGGGTTAGTGGAAGTTGATGATTCACCACCCCAGAAGGCTCTAGTTCACAAGCCTAAAGCAGAAAAGGAAGCCTCCAAGCTTGAGCTCAAACCTTTACCTCCTTTTCTGAAATATATGTTCTTGGGTGAAAATGATTTCTATCCAGTGATTATTAGCTCTTCCCTGAAGCCTGAAGAGGAAGAGGCGCTTATTTCAGTGCTCAGGAGCCATTAAACAGCTCTTGGGTGGACCATTAGTGACTTGAAGGGGATTAGTCCAACCAAGTGCATGCACAAGATCCTCCTTAAAGATGATGCTAAACCAGTTGTGCAACCACAAAGGAGATTCAATCCAACTATGAAAGATGTGGTCCAAAAAGAGGTAATTAAACTATGGGAAGCATGTATTATTTACCCTATTTCTGACAGTCCTTGGGTAAGTCCTGTGCAGGTAGTTTCCAAGAAAGGAGGGATGATAGTTATCAAGAATGAAGAGAATGAGCTTATTCCTACAAGAAAAATCACAAGATGGAGAATGTGTATAGACTATAGGAGGCTCAACACTGCTACAAGGAAGGATCACTTCCCCCTACCTTTCATTGATCAGATGCTTGAGAGGTTAGCTGGTCATGCATTTTATTGCTTTCTAGATGGCTATTCTGGATATAACCAAATTGAAGTAGACCCTCAAGATCAAGAGAAGACAGTATTCACATGCCCCTTTGGAGTATTTGCCTACAGAAGAATGCCTTTTGGACTTTGCAATGCTCCAGCAACTTTTCAGAGGTGTATGCTTTCAATTTTTTCTGATATGGTTGAAAAGTTTATTGAGGTATTTATGGATGACTTTTCTATCTTTGGTAATTCTTTTGAATCTTGCCTTAAGCATTTATCTCTTGTCTTGAAATGGTGTCAAGAATCAAACCTTGTTTTAAATTGGGAAAAATGTCATTTTATGGTTACAGAAGGTATTGTTCTTGAACACCAAATTTCAAGTAAGGGAATTGAGGTTGATAGAGCAAAGGTGGAGGTAATTAAAAAATTACCACCACCAATTAATATTAAGGCAGTCAGGAGTTTCTTGGGTCATGCAGGATTTTATAGAAGATTTATAAAGGATTTTTCTAAAATTGCTAAGCCTTTAAGCAACCTGTTGGTTGCTGATGTTCCTTTTGTCTTTGATTCTGATTGTCTACATGCTTTTGAAACTTTGAAAGCAAACCTTACCTCTGCTCCCATTATAGCTCCCCTGACTGGGATTTACCATTTGAATTAATGTGTGATGCTAGTGATTTTGCTATAGGAGCTGTTTTAGGACAGAGGCATGGTAAGCTTGTACATGTCATTTACTATGCCAGTCGTGTGTTAAATGATGCTCAAAAGAATTACACAACTACAGAAAAGGAATTATTAGCTATTGTGTATGCTATTGATAAGTTTAGGTCCTATTTACTTGGTTCTAAGGTTATTGTTTATACTGATCATGCTGCTTTGAAGTACCTTCTAACCAAACAGGATTCTAAACCAAGATTAATCAGATAGGTGTTGCTCCTTCAGGAGTTTGATATTGAGATAAAAGACAGAAAAGGGTCAGAGAATCAAGTAGCTGACCATCTCTCCAGAATTGAGCCTGAAGCAGGAGTACAATCACCCACAGCTGTGACTGAGACGTTTCCGGATGAGCAATTATTCCTCATTCAGCAGGCTCCATGATTTGCAGACATTACAAATTATAAGGCCATGAATTTTATTCCAAGGGAGTACAGTAGGCAACAAGTGAAGAAGCTATTGACTGATGCAAAGTACTACATTTGGGAGGAACCATACCTTTTTAAAAGGTGTTCAGATGGTATCATTTGAAGATGTGTCACAGATGAAGAAAAACAGCAGATTCTTTGGCACTGTCATGGTTTTGAGTATGGAGGCCACTTTGGTGGTGAAAGGACAGCTACAAAGATCCTTCAGAGCGGATTTTACTGGCCGACTCTCTTCAGAGACTCAAGAGCATTTGTGAAACACTGTGACATATGTGAAAAAGCCACAAATCTCCCTGCCAACCATGAAATGCCACAGCAGGGGATTCTTGAGGTTGAGTTATTTGATGTGTGGGGTATTGATTTCATGGGACCTTTCCCACCCTCACATTCAAACAACTATATTCTAGTGGCAGTTGACTATCTGTCCAAGTAGGTAGAAGCTGTGGCTCTACCCACCAATGATGCCAAGGTGGTAATGAGCTTTCTTCAGAGGTATATCTTTAGCCGGTTTGGTGTCCCAAGGACACTCATTAGTGATGGAGGAAGTCACTTCTGTAACAGACAGCTGGATTCTCTTCTGCAAAGATATGGAGTCCGTCATAAGGTGGCAACCCCTTATCACCCTCAGACAAGTGGACAGGTTGAAGTTTCTAGCAAGAAACTTAAGAGGATTCTAAAGAAGACCGTCAGTGTTTCAAGAAAGGACTGGTCTAGGAAGCTTGATAATGCTCTCTGGGCATACCGGACAGCGTACAAGACTCCAATTGGCATGTCCCCATATCAGTTGGTCTATGGCAAAGCCTGTCACTTGCCAGTTTAGCTAGAGCACAAGGCTTACTGGGCAATCAGGTATCTGAATCTTGATTCAGAAGCTGCAGGAATTAAGCAAATGCTTCAGTTGAATGAGCTTAATGAATTCAGATATTCAGCCTATGAGAATGCCAAGCTTTATAAGGAGAGAACCAAGCTACTGCATGACAAGAAGATTGCCATCAGAGTCTTTGAGCCAGGACAGAGAGTGCTTCTAGATAATTCAAGGCTCAAATTCTTTTCCGGAAAGCTGAAATCCCGGTGGTCAGGACCGTTTGTGGTTACCAGAGCTTCACCATATGGTCATGTGGAAATACAGGAAGAGAATTCTGACAGAAAATTTACAGTGAATGGCCAGAGGCTGAAGCACTATCTTGGAGGCGAGATTGATCGCCAGAGGTCCACTCATCTGCTGAACTAGCAGAACCGACCGTCAAGCTAGTGACGTTAAAGAAGCGCTTGTCGGGAGGCAACCCGATAAATTCGTATCCTTAGCTATTTTTCATAGTAGTATTTTTCTTTCTTATTTGATTTTTACTAAGTTTTTACTATTTTTCAGATCATGCAGCTATATTAGAACAGGAGCCGAACAAAAAAAAAAAAAAAAGAAAGAGCACCCGACGCCCAAGCGTCGCTGACGCGTACGCATCAGATGGGTGTGCGTGGAAAATAAAAATGACCAGAGAGTTGCGCGGGAGTGGCGCAAGAATGAAGCCTTTTCGCACAAACAAGCCAACGCGTACGCATACCCCACGCGTGCACGTCATTCGTGATTTTGGCAATCCACGCGCGTGACCTTAAAAGTTGACGTAAATAAGTGTTTGGGCAGAGAGTTGTGCTGGCTTGGGGCTGGAAGTGTGCTAGAAGCACAAAATTTGTTCACGCGTACGCATCCCTGACGCGTGCGCATCATCTGCACAAATGGCCATTCACGCGTGCGCGGTCATGCACGCGCACGCGTCGCATGAAATTATTGGTTCCCAAGCCACCTGAACAAAGAGTTGTGCATGCGCGTGGCTAGCTTCGCGCGAATAGCACAAATCATGGGCACGCGGATGCGTGCCTGACGCTCACGCGTCATTAAGGAAAATTCGCGACCCACGCATATGCGTCGCCTTCGCCGCACAACTACACTAGTTCGCCGCCCAGTTTAATTTTCTTTCTCTCTCTCCCAATCCTAATTCTCTCTTGTTCTTTTATCCTTTTATTCTTCTTTCATCATAATAATTGTTTCTTTCTGTTTTCAATTCTCCTTTGCTTGAGGACAAGCAAACTTTTAAGTTTGGTGTTGACGCTTCGCTTAAAAGTTTTCTGTTTATTCTTATGGCACCAAAGGGAGGCGAATCATCTTCACAGGAAGAGCACAACCTGAAGAATAAAACGACCGCTAAGATAACTAAGGTGGTTGAGTTTCTTTCATTCTATATTCCTTCTCGCTTTTACTATATTATGTTATGGTTGTAAATCATGTTGCTTGTATGCGAAGTTTGTATTCGTAGGTTTTGATGAATGACAAACCAACAAATGACATGAAAGACAAACCAACAAACAACTTGAATGGACAAGCATGTTGAAAGATCAACCAACATTCAACATTGAGGAATGAAGAGTTGAAAGCAACACAACAACAACAAGAAACTCAAGTCCACAACATTTGAAGACAAGTATAGTGTCTTAGGACTTAGGTAACTTCTTGTTAAGAACCAATTGCTAAATCTCTCAACACACACTCACAAAATGTTTTGATGCACATCTTGCAATTCGATGCTAGCCAAATGGTTTAAAAACTTGTTTTCAAAGGTACAAAGGCATAGGAATTGACTCCAACAAGTTTGAGATCAATCCTAAGTATTTTGAAGTGATTTTAAGCCATTCTTTAAGGTTTGCATCGATGCACACTCATCTTGCATCGATGCAAAGCATGCGACGACTTGCTGCATCGATGCAAAGATGTTTGCATCGATGCAACCTAGCTGAAAATTCAAATTTCAGCTTCAAAGACACATTTGCATCGATGCAAAGTGTTATGCATCGATGCAAATGATTCAAAAACATAAAAAACGGCTAGTTTTGACAAAACGGCTCCATCCCATTAACTCCCCAACGTTTCTAAGGTTTGGGAAGTCTATAAATAGATGGATTGAAGTCTTATTTCACACATGTGAGTATTTGCAAACTATCTTGTTCATATTCTTTCATTCTACACATTTTTAAGGTGTTATAATACACAATTTGAGAGAGCAATATCAATTGGTTCAATAGTGCTAAACTTGTAATCATACACTCTTCTAGAGAGTACTCATTTCATCTCAACAATTCTTTGAGAATTGTTTTCTTGTAACACTTTGTAAATTGGAGTGTGATCTCCAAGGTTGAGTCAAGAGTTATAAACACTATAGTCGGTGAGGATACCAAAGAAGTATACTAAGTACTCAAGGCAAATCTTAGAGAAGGTATCTCTAAGTGGAGTGGGTTAGTATACAAGTGGTGATCATATACCGTGAGGTGTTAGAAACTAAGGACTCGGATTGTAAAAGGTTTTGCGCGAGCACCTTGAAGCTTGGCAATAGTGGAACTTCTCAATAGCGATTGAGAAAGAAAGTGGACGTAGGACAAGGATTGTGCCGAACCACTCTAAATAGCGTTTGCATCTCTCCAAACTCATCTCTTCAATATTATTGTCTTTTACCTTTGAGCAAATAAATTGTGATCGAAAAGTAGCTTCGTAAGTACTTAAGGAATAGCTTATGTCCGATTGGTGAAAAGCTTGATCAATTTATTTGAGTTGGTGTCTATTGGAAAGTAAAAGCTCCTTATAAATGCTTAGCAATTGAGTTAAGCTCTTGGAAAAATACTAGTACAATAACACTTTTGTATATTGTCTTTAACTTTCGCAAAAAGATTCATTGTTGTTGCAATACTCAATTCACCCCCCCTCTTGAGTAATTGTGCATAGGTTCTACAAGTGGCATCAGAGCTTAACCCTTTGAAAGACTTAACCGTTTAAGGGAAAAGATCATGGCAAGCACAAGCTTTAACAACAACAACACTAGTGAAGGTAACTCAACCGCTAGACCTCCTCTTTTTAGCGGAACAAATTACTCTTATTGGAAAAATAAGATGAGAATTTGGATCCGTTCTCAAGATGTGAGAATTTGGAAAGTGATTGAGAATGGAAATCACATTCCAACAAAGACAACAAGCGCTAAAGAAGGAGAAGTCTCCGTCTTAAAGCAAGTACCGAAAGGAGAAAATGAATATAGTGACGATGATTGGAAGAAAGTGGCAATGAATGATAAAGCCATCAACTTCATTCATTGTGCACTTAACGAGCATGATTATATGAAGATCTCTACATGTGAAACCGCTAAAGAGATTTGGGATAAACTCCAAATCACTTACGAAGGAACCGACCACGTTAAAGAATCAAAGGTATTTATGTTGGTTCATGAATGGGAAAATTTTAAAATGAAAGATGAAGAGAGCATTGAAGAAGCTCTTGAAAGACTCTCCAAGATCTTCAACAACCTAAGCATGCTTGGCACAAAATACAATGATAAACAAATTGTGACCAAGGTGCTTACAAGCCTTACACCAAAATGGAACTCCAAAGTGAACGCCATTGTGGAAGGAAGGCTCTATGATCAACTTACATTTGATCAACTACGAGGTAATCTTCTCACCTATGAAATGACTATGCTAAATAGACAAAAAGGTGAAGAAAGCAAGAAGAAAAGTCTCGCCCTTAAAACAACATCACTACAAGAAGAGAGTGATGATAATGAAGAAGAAGGAGATGAAGAATTTGCACTCTTATTAAAAAGATTCAATAAGTTTGCAATGAAGAAAAACTTCAAGAGCAAAACAAAGGTACCAAAATGCTATGAGTGTGGAGAAGTTGGACACATTAAACCCAATTGTCCAAAACTTCAAAAGGAGGACAAAAACAAGAAATTTAAGAAGAAGGAGAAAGCATACATATCATGGGAGAACGAGGATGAATCCGACTCGGATGACGACGAGGTTGCAAATCTTTGCTTAATGGCAAGCGAAGAAAAGGTTAGTAATGACAACTCCACTTCTTTTAATTTACAAGATGAATATGATGCCTTACTTGAGGTGTACACAAAACTTACCCAAGATTATTCTCTCCTAAAGAAAAAGAATATGGATCTTTTAAAACAAAATGAGATGTTGAAAAACGAGAATATCAATCTTGGAAAAGATAAGTGTAGCACAAGTAGTGATCCATACAAATCTTGTAAAATGCATGAAAATGAAATTACAAATCTTAAGAACACTTTAGCTAAGTTCAATGAATCTTCAAAGAACTTAGATAAAATGTTGAAAAACCAAAAGCATGTTCATAATAAGGAAGGATTAGGTTTTGAAAAAGGAAAATTTAAAAATACTAAAACTCCTATTAGGCAACCGCAAGCCCAAAAGGCAAGCATGCCTAAAAGGAATGAAGCCTTTAAACATCCTCCTCAACATGCTTCATTTAGAAATTATAATCACAATGCATATAGATCAAAAGATGTTGCATTTAGGAAACAACCTAGGCAACCATTTAGAAACATGCATAGGATGCATAATCCAAATGTCATATGTCATTATTGTAATAAAGTAGGTCATATAGCACCCGTATGCTTTACTAGAATTAAACATATAAACTTTCGTAGTCAAGATACGAGATGGGCACCTTATGGGCATTATGCTCATACTAACCATCAAGGACCCAAAATCACTTGGGTACCTAAATCCCAATTTTAATTGTTTTGTAGGTACGTGTTGGAGCTAAGGATACAAATTGGTATGTTGATAGTGGATGCTCCAAACACATGACCGGCGATGAATCAAAGTTCATCGCAATAGAGCCTACAAACGGAGGAAACGTGATCTATGGAGACAACAACACCGGCAAAGTAATCGGCGTTAGAAAAGTTGGTAAAAATTCTTCTACCTCCATAGATAATGTTATACTTGTCAAAGGTCTCAAACATAATCTCATTAGTGTTAGCCAACTTTGTGACAAAGGAAACTTAGTCACCTTTGATTCAAAATGTTGTTTGATAAAAAGGCAAGACACTAATGAAATTGTGCTAATTGGGCACCGTGTTGACAATGTATACATGATTAATCTAGATGAAGTTTTCTCAAATGATGTGAAATGCCTTGTTAGTAAAAATGATGAAACTTGGTTATGGCATCGTAGAGTAGCTCATGCTAACATGGACCATCTTAGCAAGTTGGTCTCTAAAGAGTTAGTAATTGGCTTACCAAAGCTACGTTTTGAAAAAGATGTCCTTTGCGACGCATGTCAAAAGGGAAAACAAGTAAAGGCCTCTTTTAAATCCAAAAACATTGTTTCAACAACAAGGCCATTACAACTTTTGCACATGGATTTATTTGGTCCTTCTAGGACTATGAGCTTTGGTGGCAATTACTATGCTTTAGTTATTGTTGATGATTACTCTCGATTTACATGGACCTTGTTCCTAGCAAACAAGAGTGATGCATTTCGAGCATTCAAAAGATTAGCCAAAGTTATTCAAAATGAAAAGAATTTGCATATATCGTCTATTAGAAGTGATCATGGTGGAGAATTTGAAAACAATCTTTTTGAAACTTTTTGTGAAGAAAATGGCATTAAGCATAATTTTCCTCTCCTAGAACACCACAACAAAATGGTGTGGTTGAAAGGAAAAATCGTCATTTAGAAGAAATGGCGAGAACTATGCTCAATGAGGCTAATATTCCTAAGTACTTTTGGGCGGATGCGGTTAGTACCGCGTGTTATGTTATGAATAGGATTATCATTCGACCTATTCTTAAGAAAACACCGTACGAATTGTACAAAGGAAGAAAGCCAAATATTTCCCACCTTCACGTCTTTGGCTGTAAATGCTTTATTCTAAATAATGGAAAAGATAACTTAGGCAAATTTGATGCTAAGGCTGATGAAGGAATCTTCTTAGGCTACTCTTTAACTAGCAAAGCTTTTAGAGTATATAATAAACGCATCATGATTATGGAAGAAAGTATTCATGTCGCTTTTGATGACTAACCGTTGTTGTGCTAGAAAAGATTTTGATGAAAATGTAGAAAACTTTGATTCACTAAATTTGAATGGTGAAGACAAAGAAAAAGATTTAAATGAAGCCTCTACAAGCTCAACAAAGGATAGTGTTCAAGTTGAAGAAATTGAACCATCACAAGCACAAATAAATGCACTTCCAAAGGACTGGCGTACTTCAAAGGATCATCCTCTAGACAACGTCATTGGTGATATTTCGAAAGGGGTAACAACTCGATCCACTTTTAGAAATTTATTTGCATATAGTGCTTTTGTTTCTCAAATTGAACCATCTACCATTGAGTCCGCAATTGATGATGAACATTGGGCTATGGCAATGCAAGAGGAGCTTAACCAATTCAAACGAAATGACGTTTGGGAATTGGTGCCTAAACCAAGTAATCAAACAATTGTAGGAACAAAATGGGTTTTTAGAAATAAACTCGATGAAAATGGTACAATTGTTAGAAACAAAGCTAGATTGGTAGCTAAAGGTTATAATCAAGAGGAAGGCATTGATTATGGCGAAACTTATGCTCCCGTAGCTAGATTAGAAGCTATTAGGATGTTACTTGCTTTTGCATCCTCTTATAACTTCAAACTTTATCAAATGGATGTTAAGAGTGCCTTTCTTAATGGTTTCATTCAAGAAGAAGTATATGTTGAACAACCTCCCGGTTTTGAGGATTATGAAAATCCTAATCATGTTTTTAAACTCAAGAAAGCTCTTTATGGTCTTAAACAAGCTCCAAGAGCTTGGTATGAACGTTTGAGCAAGTTTTTAATAGAAAAGGGTTTTAGAAGAGGGAAGGTTGATACAACTTTATTTATCATGATTGAAAACAAAAATATCCTTTTGGTACAAGTTTACGTCGATGACATAATATTTGGTTCAACTAACGAATCACTTTGCAAGTTTTTCTCAAACCTCATGCAAAGTGAATTTGAAATGTCCATGATGGGCGAACTCAACTTCTTCCTTGGTCTTCAAATCAAACAAGGAAAAGAAGGAACTTTCGTTAGCCAAACCAAATATTGCAAGGAATTGCTCAAAAAATTTGGAATGGACAATGCTAAGGCAATGGACACACCAATGAGCACTACTTGCTACCTTGACAAAGATGAACAAGGTAAAAACATAGATGTAAAAAAGTATAGAGGCATGATAGGATCATTACTTTATCTAACGGCAAGTAGGCCAGATATCATGTTTAGTGTATGCATGTGTGCGAGATACCAAGCTAATCCTAAGGAATCTCACTTAAGTGCGGTGAAAAGGATTATGAAGTATCTCATAGGAACATTAAATGTTGGATTGTGGTATCCGAAAGGATCCACTTGTGATTTGATTGGTTATTCCGATTCCGATTTTGCCGGTTGCAAATTGGATAGGAAAAGCACTAGCGGCACTTGTCACTTGCTAGGAAACTCTCTTGTTTCATGGCATAGTAAGAAACAAGTAAGTGTAGCCTTATCTACCGCCGAAGCCGAGTATGTAGCCGCCGGTAGTTGTTGCGCCCAAATTTTATGGATGAAACAACAACTTGTGGACTATGGACTCATGCTTGATCACATTCCTATCAAATGTGATAATACTAGTGCAATAAATTTAACCAAGAATCCGGTTCAACATTCAAGAACCAAGCATATTGAGATTAGACATCACTTCATAAGAGACCATGTTGAAAAGGGTGATGTGGTTATTGAATTTGTCGAAACTAGTAAACAACTAGCGGACATCTTCACTAAACCTTTATGTAAAGAAAGTTTTTTTAACATCCAAAATGAACTTGGTATCTTGGATTCTAATCTAATATGATTTGTTTGAATTCATTGCATTTATATTGCTATTTTTGTATCTCTTACTAACTTAAGCATTGGAGATATCCAATTAGCCATTGTTTTGTAGGTTTATGAGTTGATGAATGAGTGATTAATCTTGAGGTAGATTGAAGAATTTGAAGATTATAAACGATGGAGGATCAACAAATTGAAGTTTATAATAGTTTAAGTGAGTATATACATGATGGAACTCAAAGGATTGAAGAAAGAACCACCAAAGGATGAAAATTTGGTGATTTTGGGCAAAATCAAGTCACTTTTTATTGCTTTATGTTTATTTGATTATATGAACTGTTAAACTAACTCCTAGTAAGCTAAGGATTTCTATTATGGTTTAAATACTT
The DNA here is from genome assembly GCF_003086295.3 of Arachis hypogaea. Taxonomy (NCBI): domain Eukaryota; kingdom Viridiplantae; phylum Streptophyta; class Magnoliopsida; order Fabales; family Fabaceae; genus Arachis; species Arachis hypogaea. Next base: position 95,926,064 of record NC_092047.1, read on the forward strand.
TGATATTTCCTTCATAAATTTGTTTAATGATTAATGCTTGTATGCTTATTTGGTGAATAACTCAAAATAGGATTGGTACCCCTATTTTAAGTTAATGTGCATGTTTTAATATATTTCACTTATTTAGGAAGAATTATGCATGCTTGTTTTATATATAAAAAGAGGAAATCAAATTCTTTTTGAAAGGGGGAATATCTCATCCTTGAGATTAATAGAGATATTGAACTTAAAAAAAAAAAATTCATTGTTTTATGCATGCTTCTATGACACATTTCAAACTCCTTTCTTTTTGATAATGTCAAAAGGGGGAAGAAAAGTTTGAGGATATTTGAAGTTTTGAACTTTTGAAAAAGAAGAAGTTTGAGGATTTGAAAAGAAGAAATAAGTTTGCGAAACAATGATTTCAAAAAGACTTCCACTAAGCAAAAACTTTGATATCTAAATCGTTTTCTTTGATAAACGCCCTTTAAGGGAACAAATGCACATATTTAGGGGGAACTCCTGCAAAATTTTTTTTGTGAAGTCTTCTCCAAAGCTTTCTATAAAACAAAGTGCATTATTGTTGCTTTCAAAATCATTTATAAATGCATATCCTCAAAATTGGTTTGTCATTATCAAAAAGGGGGAAATTGTAAATCATGTTGCTTGTATGCGAAGTTTGTATTCGTAGGTTTTGATGAATGACAAACCAACAAATGACATGAAAGACAAACCAACAAACAACTTGAATGGACAAGCATGTTGAAAGATCAACCAACATTCAACATTGAGGAATGAAGAGTTGAAAGCAACACAACAACAACAAGAAACTCAAGTCCACAACATTTGAAGACAAGTATAGTGTCTTAGGACTTAGGTAACTTCTTGTTAAGAACCAATTGCTAAATCTCTCAACACACACTCACAAAATGTTTTGATGCACATCTTGCAATTCGATGCTAGCCAAATGGTTTAAAAACTTGTTTTCAAAGGTACAAAGGCATAGGAATTGACTCCAACAAGTTTGAGATCAATCCTAAGTATTTTGAAGTGATTTTAAGCCATTCTTTAAGGTTTGCATCGATGCACACTCATCTTGCATCGATGCAAAGCATGCGACGACTTGCTGCATCGATGCAAAGATGTTTGCATCGATGCAACCTAGCTGAAAATTCAAATTTCAGCTTCAAAGACACATTTGCATCGATGCAAAGTGTTATGCATCGATGCAAATGATTCAAAAACATAAAAAACGGCTAGTTTTGACAAAACGGCTCCATCCCATTAACTCCCCAACGTTTCTAAGGTTTGGGAAGTCTATAAATAGATGGATTGAAGTCTTATTTCACACATGTGAGTATTTGCAAACTATCTTGTTCATATTCTTTCATTCTACACATTTTTAAGGTGTTATAATACACAATTTGAGAGAGCAATATCAATTGGTTCAATAGTGCTAAACTTGTAATCATACACTCTTCTAGAGAGTACTCATTTCATCTCAACAATTCTTTGAGAATTGTTTTCTTGTAACACTTTGTAAATTGGAGTGTGATCTCCAAGGTTGAGTCAAGAGTTATAAACACTATAGTCGGTGAGGATACCAAAGAAGTATACTAAGTACTCAAGGCAAATCTTAGAGAAGGTATCTCTAAGTGGAGTGGGTTAGTATACAAGTGGTGATCATATACCGTGAGGTGTTAGAAACTAAGGACTCGGATTGTAAAAGGTTTTGCGCGAGCACCTTGAAGCTTGGCAATAGTGGAACTTCTCAATAGCGATTGAGAAAGAAAGTGGACGTAGGACAAGGATTGTGTCGAACCACTCTAAATAGCGTTTGCATCTCTCCAAACTCATCTCTTTAATATTATTGTCTTTTACCTTTGAGCAAATAAATTGTGATCGAAAAGTAGCTTCGTAAGTACTTAAGGAATAGCTTAAGTCCGATTGGTGAAAAGCTTGATCAATTTATTTGAGTTGGTGTCTATTGGAAAGTAAAAGCTCCTTATAAATGCTTAGCAATTGAGTTAAGCTCTTGGAAAAACACTAGTACAATAACACTTTTGTATATTGTCTTTAACTTTCGCAAAAAGATTCATTGTTGTTGCAATACTCAATTCACCCCCCCTCTTGAGTAATTGTGCATAGGTTCTACAATGGTTTTCTGCTATTTTGCTTTGTTTGTTGCATGATCCTTTATTAGTTAGAATCCTAGGTCTAGTTTAGTTTTCTCTTCATTGGCTTAATTCTGAAAAGATGTTTCATGTATTACTCACTGAGCTTGAATTCAAATAAAAAATACAGAAGTGATGTATTGCATGAGAAAGTGAGTTTATATTGAAGAATAGTCTTATTTACTTAGATGTGGTGGTATTTTTTGTAACTCTGAATGTATGACATGAATAGTGCATATTTAAATTTGAATCAAAGAATGTTGATGTACTAGGAACAGGGATTTAGAGAATTATTATGACTTCTCTGAAATAAGTAAAAGGTTTAATCCTTGAAGCAAAAGAAACAGCATTGAAAAAAAAGGGTCCAAGGCTTTGAGCATCAATGACTAGGGAGGTCAGACATGATTAAAAGCTTAAAGAGTTGTTTCCCTAGTTACATGCTTGTGGTGTTCTTGTGTCAAGTAATCCTTGAGATAAAATATTTAGAGTCGATATCAACTACAATTAGAAGAGTATGCCAAAGGCTTTGAGCACCACTGTCTGGGAGTAGCTGAAAGAAAAATCAGAACTTCAAAAGAGTTCCCCAGTTAAGTGCTTGTGGTGTTTATGTGTCAAGTAAAACTTGAGACAAAACATTTAAAGTCACGGCTAGGCTCAAGGTGCAAAGTACCAAAGAAAAGAAAAATTGCTATGTTCAAGGATTAAATTGAGCTACAAAAGATCAGAGAATTCATAATATTATCCGGATTCTAATTCCGAATGACAGTAACATTCTTCTGATTCAAAGGAGAGTGAGATGCCAAAACTATTCAGGATTACAGTTGTAAACCCCACTATAAAAAGAGACAAGAGCTTAATCGAACTCTCATTCTCATGAAAATTCACATTATAAGCCTATATTATTTTGGTTGCTTGAGGACAAGCAACAATTCAAGTTTGGTATTGTGATGCGTGAGCATCTTTCCTATCTTTTTCTAGTGAATTTGCATTTAATTTGTTGATTTTAATAAAGAATCAATTATCTTTTAGCCAATATGGATGCTACTTTGAGTCTTTTGAAATTTTGTTTATTTTAGGTAGCATTCGGCTAGATTTGATGGAGTTTCTGCAGCACAGGAACCAAAGGAGATGGCAGCGAAGAGCGACGCGTACGCGTGACTGACGCGTACGCGTGATTTGGAGCTTTCCATCGCGACGCGTGCCCGTGACTGACGCGCACGCGTGATTTGAAGATTTGCTCAGTGACGCGTGCGCGTAAAAGGCCATCGACGCGTACGTGTGACCGACGCGTACGCGTGACATGCGCGATATGCAGAAAACGCTGAGGGCGATTTCAGGCCAAGTTTCGACCCAGTTTTCGGCCCAAAAACTCAGACTAGAGCCAGGGGATAGCAGAGACTCAAGAGGGATTCACACAAGAATGATTATGCCCACTCCAAGTTAGGCGTGGACCCTACGAAGCAAGTGGTTCCCACCCATCAATTGAAGACATGCTGATTGCTTTAATTAATTTTGATTTAAACTTTATTTTTAATTCAAAAATAGGAAAAAATATTATTTTAGTTTAAGAAGATAGATTTTAAATTAATTAGGATTAGATATAAAAAGGGATTCCAACATGGGGTTCCAAAACAACATTATTCCATTCTAATTTACAATCCTTATTTTTTCTCTGAATCATGAGCAATTAAACCTCCACTGTTAAGGTTAGGAGCTCTGTCTATTTGTATGGATTGATTTTATTGCTTTTTCTATTTTAATTCATGTATGTATTTATAATTTAAGAATTGTTTTTGCTCTTTATCTTATGAATTTGGGTGGAACGGAAGTATGACCCTCTTTCTATTTGAGTTCTTGTATAGCTTGGAAAAGCTCTTTATTTGAACAACAACTTGAAAACATATTCTCCTAAATTTTAATTATCTGGATTTAACGGGATACGTGACATATAATCCTTTTACTTTTGGGTAATTAGAGTTTTTGTGGCATATAAACTGGAATTTGATCATCACCCTCTAATTGGAATTAATTGACCAAGGAATTGGCTGTTGATGAATTTTAGAGGAGACTAGAAAGGTCTAAGGAATTAGGGTCTAGTCACATATAGTTTGTCATAAATTAAATCCTACATGATAAAAATAGTTAGTAAGAAAAGTTAATCCAGAAAATTAGATAACTCTGAAACCTTAACTGTTTTCTCTATATTTCATTCCCGACTCATTTACTTTACTATTTTAATTTCTGCACAATTGTTTAATACTCTTTGAATATTCAAACACTCTTTTCTGTTTGTGTAACTAAGCCAATCAATCAATCATTGTTGCTTGATCCATCAATCCTCGTGGGATCGACCCTCACTCACCTGAGGTATTACTTGGTACGACCCGGTGCACTTGCCGGTTAGTTTGTGGTTGTAAACACCGCACCAGTAGCCAATCTCTTTAATTAATACATTCTTTTGATCTTTGTTCTCTGCTCTCCTGTGGCAGAGATTTCTTTCTTAATAAACCAAACTCAAATCATTTTTTATTTAAAACGAACATCACTCTTTATAACCTTTTCCAAACTTCCGAAACTACTTTATTTAAAAGAAGTTTTTCTTTCATACAAAAATCAGTTTTTACTTAACCATGATTTTCTCAAACCAACCTCAAAATCATTTCAGATTTAAATCTCTTTCAAAAGACTAAAATAATTATTTTTGATAAATCAATAAAACTCATTCCCACTATCTCAAATCGTTTCAAATGCGGATTTATTTTCAATATCAAATTAACCCCCAATCAAGAAAAGAAAATAATTTTACATAGTATTCAATCAAATCGATTTTCCAACTCAATAATCAGAATTTTCTTGTAATTCCTTTAAAGCTTCGGCTAAAGGAAAGAAAAATAAATAATAATATAATATAGTAATAATAATAATAGAAAGCATATTAAGTAGTTATATAATAATAATAATAATAATAATAATAATAATAATAATAATAATAATAATAATAATAATAATAATAATAAATTTAAGTTTTATCTAATTAAAATAATTTTTGATAAATAATTTAAATTTAATAAAATAAATAATAATTAAATTAAACTTTAATAATCATAAAATTCTATTTAATTATTTTTGTTGAAAATAATTTTCTTAAAAACTACATCTCAATATAATATAATAACTTGTAAATAGTCAATTATTTAATTTTTAAAAATCCAGGGTCTTACATCCTACCCCACTTATAAAAATTTTCGTTCTCAAAAATTGATATAAGATAAAAGAAGTTCAAACTAGCTTTACTTTTAAACACATTAGAAAAAAAAATATTTTAGCATATATAAGACGTAACATATAAGGAAGAAGCTTTAAGGTCTGGACATATATATATATATATATATACAGTTTTCAAATCCAGGATATTCTTATGGCTTAAAAATATAGGGAAAAAGTCTGGCATAAAGCGGAAGATACAAGATAGGCTCGATGCAGAAAGGTTACAAGGCAGGCTGGTATTAGAACGACGGGCATATCGTTTGCACACTGAACTCATACCAACTTTAGAGCTTCAACTACATAAACTTCAACATGACGTAACTTCACCATTCCCAACCATACCATATTAAACAGATTCTCCGCGAATTCTCTACCTCATCAAACACTCTGCAACTCACTAATATGCACAAGTCTAACATCGACAAAACTCCTTTGCAAGAATCAAGCTCCTCAACATCCTGTGACGTCGCACATTTTCAAACTCCACCTTTCGCGTCTACACAACGCATCCTAAGGAACTAACATATCGCTTGCTATATTTAATGATCACACGTGTCACCAAAACAAGTCTCAAGTCACTCAAAAGGATACAAGACCTCGGAGAAAGGACAAGCAACAAGGACAATGTTCACAAAGATTTCTATGTTTCTCTTTGATGCATCAACAAGTCCAAAGTTACATCAGAGAATACATGAGCTAAGGAAAGGAGTTTAAACAGCACAAGGCAGATATCCAAGGAATCGTATGTTACTCTAAAACAAGCTTGAGTTACCTAAAAGGATATCAAACCTAGGAAGAGAAGAACAAAATTTATGGACGGGATTCATAGGAATTCAAGAGAATGTTTAAGAACACTATCAGGCAGGGAATAATTCAGAATGTAAGGTTCGAAACAAGAACTTCAAAAGAACCAAATTCAATCAGAATGAGATATACATAAGATGCAAGACATGAAGTAAAAGAACCGAACCGCATCTTAGAAAAAGCAGATATCTCAGGGAATTCAAGTAAACGTATGCAGTTAAGATCAAATAAAAATAGCATATGAATAAGGAACAAGATTAGGAATAATTAGTTCACTTTCCAAAAAAGAAACCCCAAATAAAACTTCAAGATAAACCATGTAAGAACAAAGAACAAGATACGTGACCGCAACCCCGAGATGCAACTTCTAACGTTTCCAAAACCCGTAATTTGCCTCACCTATTAATTCTATTTCGTCTATGACAATCCATTAGTGTTTTCGTATGCACAACTCATAAGTATTAAGTTGGTCAGACCTAATACCATGGGAGATGCAACGGTTGACTAACAGCATTAATCAATAGATAATCATGCATTTGAAACTCAAACTCTTGTCATTAGGACAAGTCCTACTGCATGACAGACACTCAGAGTATGCAGTGAAGCATTGTCAGTCCATTACCAAGGCTCTAATAGGAACGAACTGCTCTGATACCATAATGTAACTCCCTAACTTTTAGCACGTCATGATCGTACCAAAAGTGAGGCGTTACTAATGAATCCACATTTTATGGTATTTATTTGCTCTATTTCGGTGGATTTCATTGACTTTTCTTGCACTTATCCATTGAAATAGCATGCTTTTATGAATTCTTTCCTAATTGTGCTTAATTGTGAAAAATATGCTTTTCATGCTTAAATTGCCAATTTTAATTCACTTTTCTCCCATTCAATGCATTGATATGTTTGCTTGAGTGATTTAAGGTTTTGAAGGCAAGAATGGCTTGAGAAAGTGGAAGGAAAGCATAAAAAATGGAAGAATTCAAGAAATGAAGGATTTGGAAAGCTGTCCATCCTGACCTCTCGGTACTAAATTAGTCATAACTTGAGCTACAGAGGTCCAAATGAGGTGGTTTCAGTGGCATTGGAAATCTAACGTCCGGGGCTTCAAAATGATATGCAATTTTCTATAGTGGACATAAATCTATCTGTACGTACGCACAGGTACTTGTGCGTATGCACAAGTCAGGATTCAGCATATGTGTGAACGCACAGGTCCCTGCACGTGACCTCATTAGTTGCAAACCGCTGGGGGCGATTTCTGGCCCCAAAACCCAATCCAACTCATTTCTGAAGCTATTTCAAGCCAAATTGAAGAGGGATGAAGGGGGAGAGCACTTAGGTTTAGGTCTTTACATGTTTTTGTTAGTTTTCTAGAGAGAGAAGCTCCCCCTTCTCTCTAGAATTAGGGTTTCTTAGTTTAATTTCTTGCACTTCTTATGTTTAATTCTTGTTTTTAATCTAGTTTCTTCTACCTTTCTTTATTCTATTGTCTTAATTTCCTTGTTTATCTTGTTAATTTCTCATTTTAGTTGTCTTTTATGTTTATGCACACTCTTGTTATTTTAATTTACATTTAATGCAATTTTATGTTTTATGTCATTTATTACTTCATTGAGTTGCTATCTTTATTTTCCTTGCTTGGTAGTTATAGCATTTATTATTTCTTGTCATTTTATCATGCTTTCTTTACATGCCCACCAAGTGTTTGACAAAATGCTTGGTTGGGTTTTTACTTAGTTTTTCACACTATTGGTAGGGAATTTGTGTGTTTGGGTGAACTTGAGTGGTGGATGTCCATTCCACATTGTGTGAGGGTTGTTAATTAATTTGGTTTCCCTTGACTCTAAGTGACCCACTAGTGTTGACTTAGGACTTAGGGATTGAGATTAATTATGCCTAGTTGACTTATCCTCGATATAGGGTTGACTAATTGGGATTAATCCACACACAATTACCATGTTTGTGGTCCACAACTAGGATAGGAATCTTTAATTACCCACTTCTTGCCAAGAGCTCTTTTATCATTTAAATTCTATTCTCATTGCCTTTACTTGCCTTCATTTAATTTCTTGCATGCTAAGTTACCTTCTTGCACTTTAATTTCTTGTCATTTACATTGCTTTCTCTCTCTTGCGTTCACAACCCCCATTCCCTCATAGCCAACAATTGAACATTTCATTGCAATTCCTAGGGAAGACGACCCGAGGTTTAATTACACTCAATTATTTTAATTTGAATTTGACATTTGATTAAGAGAATTCATTGTTGGTTTGGACTATGCTACTAACGAATTGATTCTTGATTCTAAACTAGCAAGAATTCTCTTTATCAGTTACTAACCTATTTTCCTTATTTACTATTTAATATTGAGCCTTTAATTCGATTTCGCGTTTCAATTTTTAAGAAAAGCCAGAAAATTTTGTTTCTATTAATTAAAACCACATTTCAAAGATCTTCAAATAATAATAATCACATAATTAATAATAATAATAAATATTATACAAAAGAATTCAAATGAAACTCAGATACAATTCCTATCCCTCTGTATAAAATAAGAGCTTAATAACAAAAGCGACGGAATTCTATAAAAGCAACTCAATACATAAACTTAACTCAAATAAGACTAATAATCGCCCGCAGCTTCAAACTGAGTCTTCGAACCCGTGTCACTGAAAAGGGGGGAGACTTTGGGGTGAGAACAAACCACACGTTCTCAGTAGGGAATAGAAATGCCGTAAAAGTAGCGAAATAAAATACAAATAACTAACTTTACTAAAAAAACTATATTTCTATCAAACCTTTTTAAAAATACTTTTGATTTTACTTTAGCTAGCTAATTACCTCTTTTGAAATCTCTCAACTCAAATCAAATTTTAAATATAAAACTAATCACATTACCCATCTCTCAGTCACATAATTAATCCTCAACACTCACAACATCAATTCTTAAACACCTTAATACATTCACAAACTAATAGCACAAGTAAGAGGTCCAAACCAACATACAAACAAGTCAAACAGCACAATCACAGAGAAGTAATACAAGCAAACACAACCAAATACAAATGTGCAAACAACATGATGCATGTCTATCCCTTGTGCAGGCCATGAGCTCATGTGTCGGTTGCCTACCCGTTCCCGACATTACCCGGGTACAAGTCTCAGGTATGGCTTTCTAGATGCATACAGTGTGCTTATAAGTCGTACGGCTAGGCCACATACAATGTGACTTTAAGTCGTACGGCTAGGCCGAATACAGTGTGACTTTCCAAATCAATAAGCGTACATCTAGAAAACAATTCTCAATGTGTGGGCGTCCCCACTTTACATTTGGCACTAAGGCCCAAACAATGTCACATCGGCTCTCCTGTGGCAGACAATCTCTTTAATTAATACATTCTTTTGATCTCTGTTCTCTGCTCTCCTGTGGCAGAGATTTCCTTCTTAATAAACCGAACTCAAATTATTTTTTATTTAAAACTAACATCACTCTTTATAACCTTTTTCAAACCTCTGAAACTACTTTATTTAAAAGAAGTTTTTCTTTCATACAAAAATCAGTTCTTACTTAACCATGATTTTTCCAAACCAACCTCAAAATCATTTCAGATTTAAACCTCTTTCAAAAGACTAAAAGAATCATTTTTGATAAATCAATAAAATTCATTCCCACTATCTCAAATCGTTTCAAATACGGATTTATTTTCAATATCAAATTAACCCCAAATCAAGAAAAGAAAATAATTTTACATAGTATTCAATCAAATCGATTTTCCAACTCAATAATAAGAATTTTTAGCCACAACCAACCAATTCAGCATAATCTCATAAATCAGAATTTTAAACAATTCCATCAAAATTAGAAAAATCAACATCAGTCACAGCCTCAATTCAACCAGTCGCGATTCAATTTCATCAAGTAACCACTCACAACAACAAAACTAGTCACGAGACATTTATAAATTATTTGCACTTATTCACTAAACTTTAATGGCATTCATAAATTAAACAATTAATTTTAAAACAAAATCCCCTACCTCCGTATGAAATCAAAATCAACGAAAACTCCAGAGAAACTTTCTGACCGTGCTGCCGAAGAAGAAAACGTCCGTGCCTCCTAGAAATCCAGTTGGTCGAACTCAAGGGGTAGAGGGGCTACGTCACTGTCAACTTCCACCGATCAATAATGACGCCAACACGTAGAGGAGGAGGATACGAACACTTTTACCGGATTAGATTTTTTATTGGAGTTATGGATTGCAAGAAATCGAAGCCGAAAGATTAGAGGATTTTTACAGTTCTCTCATGAAGCTTCGGTCTCTCTCTTATCTTTTTTTTTCCAGAGGCTTAGGGAATGAAATGAAAAGTTAAGCAAAGAGGGTAATTGGTGGTGATTAAGACTTCATGAGGTGTCAAAGTCACATTTTGCATACCTACATTAAAGCCACGTTTCCCTTTTCTTTACCTTTGATTCTATGTACATAAATATATTTAGAGTAATTACCCAAATTAGTCTCTGATGATTTTAAAAGCGGACACTTTTAGTGTCTAAAGAAAATTAATAAACAAAAATACCCCCAAAGATTTTCTCCGACAGACAATTCAGTCCCTAGCTTGATTTCTTCGTTTGTGATTGACGGAAAATGATGAAGTGGCACGTTTGAAGGCCACGTGGACTGCTACGTGTCAGGTGATGCAGCTGGACAAATTAGTCCCTATCCTCGTCAGCAGAACAACGTCATTTTTCGCGTTTGAGAGGAATATAAAAAGTCTCTCTTCACTTCATAGGAAGGTAAAAGACCCTAACCCCCACCTTTGTTCAGTTCAGTTTTTTACAGAGGAAACCATACCTTGTTGGAGCGTTCATCTTCTACATCATCTCCCATATCATTTTCGTTAGCAGAACGACGTTGTTTGTAACTGTGGTGCCCCTCATATTTCTTCTCTACAAATCAAAAACCTACCGTGGCGCCCTGCTCGTATTCTGAAATTGAGCATGTCCCAAATGGCAAGTAGTGCAGGAGGCTCAACCACTTCTAGCTGCCACGGAGAGAGGTTCGTCCATGAGGGCAGTGAGAATCTGAGTTTAAGTAAGGGACAACACCCGAAATGCTTATGTGGTCTCTATGTAATTATCTCCAAATCCGGCACCGTCGAGAATCTAGGAAGGTTGTTCTTCGGGTGTCCAAGGTATAAGGTAATTACCAATTCTGTTGTTGGACTCAAATTATTAGATTTAGAATCTTGTTAACACATTGAGGGTTTGGACGTTACAGGAAAAACTGCCCTACTGCAAATTCTTTGTATGGGTTGACATGGTTTTTGACCTCAATGGAAAGAATGTTGGGTTGAAAGAAGTTGCTGTTGCTGATGACTTGGTGGGTGGTTTTCGAGAGACTTTGTTGGAGCTGCAGGACAGGGTGGGTGTGTTAGAGAACAATGAAAATGCAGTTGTGAAGAAATACTGGAAAAATATTTGCTTTAATCTATACTTATCGGCTGGGTTTATTGTGTTAATTTATGTAGTTGTGCTTAATTGCTCTGCAAAAGCTTAGATTTGTATGTTTATTCTGAATTTATGAATGAAATCAAAGTATTGTACATATTATGTGTAATTTTTTGGGTAAATTTTAAGGGTATTTGTGTTGAATTTCATAGGAGTAGCTGCATTATTATGTTTGAAAACAAATATAAATCAAAAGGGTATTTTCTAATTAGCTATCACAGTTAACTAATCAATGAACGAACACATGAATTAATGAAAGGCACCCTGGAGTACCATAATTAAAAACATACTTAGTCACATACATTCAACTACACAAATCCATGAAAAATAACAGCATAACAATAGAAAAGATATATGCCAATTTCATGGAAGGCATTAGCATGACCACGACACTAAATATTAAAGTTTTATCCTAAATTCGAAGTTAACCCAAGAAAAAAACAGCCATGATGCTATTTCTTAGCACAAAAACTAGAGTTTTAGATTAAATTTCAAAATTCATCCAAAAAGAGAACAAGCATAGAGTTGTTTCTCAGCACAAAAGACTATAATTTTCTCCTAAATATTAAAGTTCATCCAAAAAGAGAACAAGCATGGAGCAATTTCTCATCATTTCTTTCCAGGAGCCTTGAATCCTGGATTCGGGATGAACTGGAACATCCTTGATGATGTACCCTTACTAGTAGCTGTCATTGTTTCTGCTGAGACCCCATCACTGCTTCTAGGAGGTGGGATAATGCACCTGTCAACTGCCAAGCATTACAAGTGCACTTGTTATTGCCTAAGTGAACAGAAAGCTTTTTTGACCCCTGTTGGACCTCAAAAACCATCCTCTCATCATCCCCAACCCATACTGGATGCCAATACCTAACCCCTTTTATAATGTCGTCAAGTCTCTTTTGCTGTACAGGGGCCAATTCAGTGCCAACATATGTCTCCAAAACTTGTTTATACTTTGTCATTCTTCGCATAATGTAGCACCTCAGCTCTTCACACATTGTAAGGATAGGTTTGCCTCTATAGTTAACTATCTTTGCATTCCATACCTCACACATGTTGTTCGTCAAGTTATCACACTTTGGCCCGTGACTGAATTGTGATTTGGTCCAGCATGCAAGCTCAAATCTAAATAAGTAGTTCCATGCGTCTTCATTTACCCTCCGAAACTTCTGAATACTTTCCTCAAATTCTATGAAAGTAGTACACTTAGCACACTCCCAAACAATGTTCTTCACCTGCTTATCTTTGAACCGGTTGGTAAAGTTTTTCCATATGTGTCTAACACAATTTTTGTGATGCGCATGTGGCATCACTTCTTTTAATGCAGGTAGAAGACCCTAATTACAATAAAAAATAAACTTATATAACAAACTATAAAGTACAAATGATGGTTATATAATAGTGATTGGTTCTCATTAAACTTATACTATTGAAACAAATTTAGTAACGTCTACTACAGGGAAGAATAGTCTAAATAATGTGGAACCTTAAATAATGTGGAACCTTAAAGAAAAGTAATAATGAATAGGAATTGACAGTAAATAATCTTGTAAACCGTGTATATTTGTTATAAGTTGCTTTATATATTTAGGAATCTAAACCGCTAATTATAGCTATAAATTGATGGTACTTCTATGCTTGTTAATACAAGTTCCATGAATGAAAAATTCTGAGTTAGTATACTAAAGATGACTACATCCATTCACCTTATTCTATTTTTGCTTATAATTACATGAGTCTTGAACATGATTGCAGTTATCCCGCTGAAAATTAAGAAAATATTTTTCCAGAGTACTGTAAAGAAAATAAGCTTTAAAGTAGTGCAGTCTCTTGGTTTAACAAAAATCATGAAAATAAATATTCATCACAGTGCATAACATGTAGTCCTCTAAATATAGTATTTGGTGATCATCACTTCATTTATTAGCAAACAATAAACTTATATCACAACAAAAAATGAATTCATTTACTAAATGTGATTAATATACTACAAGAAAGCAACTTCTATAACATTCTGTAATGAGGAGAAAAGCCACCTTATCTTGGACTTGATAAAAGAAAAAGACTTACAAAAATTTCTTATATATATATATATATATATATATATATATATATATATATATATATATTGAAATTTAAATTTATATCAGCAATCCTCCAACAACAACAACGTAAATACAAATATATCTTCTATCTATTTGACTAACTTTCTTATGCTAACATTTAAATATTAGAACTATTGCATATTTTATATTCATAGTAAGTATGAGGAAAGATTGAATGGTACCTTTTGTTGATCGGAAATGAAATTCCAACCATGGATATAGTGGTCTCCAAGATCTTCTTGAAGCAAAGTGAGAAACCACTTCCAGCTCTCTTTTGTCTCACTATTAACCACAGCAAACACAATAACGTAAAAGTGATTGTTTGCGTCCTGGCCCACTGCTGAAAGGAGTTGCTCCCCGTAATAACCCTTCAAAAAACAACCATCTAATCCAATCAATTTCCTACAACTCAATTTAAACCCCCTTTTACATGCATCTAAACAAATATATAACTTGTCAAATAATGGAGGTGACTGGGGGATGGGAGTAACATCCATCAATGCAGTGCTCCCGGGGTTACTCCTTAACAACTCCAAGAGATAATGCCTCAATTTGCTGTACTGTTGTCTCTCGTTTCTAATGACACGTTCTCTTGCTTCTTTAAGTGCTCTATAGACCATTTTGCCATTGATCACGACATTGTAATCTATCTTGATGTGGTCATAGGCCTCACTTAGTGTTATGTGAGGTTGAGTGAGCAACCTCTTTTCTAGCTTGTAGGCCACCCACTTTTGATCTGCCATATTACTTCCAAATTTTCTCCCGCAAGTGTGAGTGGGCACATATGTCTTGATTTGGTAACTCTTCAGTTGATTATTCCAGGCACAGTAAATTAGCCACGGACAAGGGTTAGTTCTACCAACTACAGCACCTGCAGTCACAGTCCCACCAAGCACAGTCCCACTATTTCCAGACCCAGCATTCACAGCTTCTTCTCCCATGGTTCCAGCATTGACATCTGCATCCTTTGTATTAATAGGATTTACATTCACACATTGCACATTGTTTGCTTCATTACCTTCCACAGCTACCTCATCATTACTTTGCACATTTCCACCTTCACTAGTAGATGCCTCCTTAGCCCATTTTAGTTTTTTTAGTTTTTTTATCCTCTCCAACCCATGCTCACAATCACATCTCACTCTCATTTGATTATTCTTGATGTACCTAATCTTTCTTTCCTCATAGATGACATGATCCTTTAGAGCAGCCTTAAAGCTTTCAATTGTTACGAATTCCATCCCCAATTCAAAGTACACCTCTCCAAAGTCAGTATTTCCATTAAACTGTGGGAACTCATACCTCTCTCTCTCTCTCTCTCTCTCTCATCTTCAGAACTCTCTGGAGTTAGAAGTGTCCCTGACTCATACTCAAAAGTAGGTTCTTTCTCCTCCTCATTTTATATATTTTCTTCATTATTTTCAGCACCATTATTGCCAGTACCACCAGAATTTGGCACTGGAGCCTGTGATCAAGTTGGACTAGTATTCATGTGTCTAACATTGTCTGGGGACATAAAATTGGACCCAACACCAGCTAGTCTACTACCCTTTAGGCCACTAGATTTTGATCCAGAACTACTTGGTCCTTCAGTTTTTGTCCTTGCAGATTTTGGGCCCCTAACACTTGGCCTAATTGAGCTAGGCCCACTTGTTTGTTTCTTGTCAACCTTTGACTTCTTCTTATCCATACCACTCTTTGGTTTTTTCTTAGTTTTACTACTCTTTTTCTTGACAATCACACTGTCGGAGTCACTGCTTTCATCTTCAAATTCTGGAGGGGTGGTTTATATGGTTCGTCCTAAGTGGTTTCATACCCATCATCATCACTACATTCCTCCTCTGCATCTGCATCACCCTCAAAGTCCAAGTCGATATCCTCAAGTGGAGTAACCATTATCGGGTGATCAAAATACAAATAAAACTCATCAGTCCCCTTGTTCTTTTGTATGTTCTCGCGTAACTGATTAATCTCCAAATCTCCTTTTATTGAGTGCAGTCCACTCTCTAAATCAGCAGCCGTAACATCATACCAATACATAGTAGTGTAGTTCAAATAGCCTAACTCTTTGAATAAGGTTTGTAGGTCAAAAAAACAAATAAGATCAACATCTATCTTAGAAAATTTCTTAACTTTTTCATCCAGATAAAGAAAAACTCCTTTGTTATCCCTAACAAAATGCCCACCATGGTAAAAAACAGGAACCACAAATTCCTCCATTTATCTGCAAGAACAACACGTTTAATGATTAACAAACATAATCATATAACCCTAAATTCTGACAAATGCCATAAAGAAAAAAAAAACAAAAACAAAAAATCTACCTTCAACACTGTAAAAACTAACAACTTTGTATACTACTGAGCAATTGTGAGGGAACATACATGCAAAAATAAAATTAGAATTTGCAAACAATGTCATTGCACGTTTTGTGCTCTGTATCCTAACCCAAAAAATGAATTAGTAAATCTAAACTAATTTTTCAGATAGAAAATAAGAATATAATACATTCTCACCTTCTTTAACGCAAGTCTTGAGTGGTCCTTGTCACTCTTATACGCGATTCCGTGCGTCTGAATTTGAGCATGAGGCGTTACGAATAGTAACAGAATGCATAATTTTATCAACGTCGTCACGATGGTGATGTGGGAGATGATGTAGGAGATGAGGTGGGAGATGATGTAGAAGATGAACGCTGTAACAAGGAATGATTTTTTCTGTAAAAAACTGAACAAAGGTGGGGTTAGGGTCTTTTACCTTCCTATGAAGTGAAGAGAGACTTTTCATATTCCTCTCAAATGCGAAAAATGACGTTCTGCTGACGAGAATAGGGACTAATTTGTCCAACTGCGTCACCTGACACGTAGCAGTCCACGTGGCCTTCAGACATGCCACTTCATCATTTTTCGTCAGTCACAAACGGAGAAATCAAGTTAGGGACTGAATTATCCGCCGAAAAAAATCTTTGGGGATATTTTTGTGTATTAATTTTCTTTAAGGACTAAAGTATCTGTTTTTAAAATTCTCAGAGACTAATTTGGATAATTACTCATATATTTATTTATACCTAGGCTAGACATATAAGAATATTTCAATCTCATATATATATATATATGCAATGCATATATAAGCCATGATGTAGCTTTTCTTTCTTGTATGGCTAAAGGAAAGAAAAATAAATAATAATAATAATATAGTAATGATAATAATAGAAAGCATATTAAGTAGTTATATAATAATAATAATAATAATAATAATAATAATAATAATAATAATAAATTTAAGTTTTGTCTAATTAAAATAATTTTTGATAAATAATTTAAATTTAATAAAATAAATAATAATTAAATTAAATTTTAATAATCATAAAATTTTATTTAATAATTTTTGTTGAAAATAATTTTCTTAAAAACTATATCTCAATATAATATAATAATTTGTAAATAGTCAATTATTTAATTTTTAAAAATTCAGGATCTTACAATTACGGGAGGCTGATAATGTCAGAAATTATTTTTCATATGGAATATCCAATGGTGTATTTGCTTAATATTAGAGAAGGAGGTGTTTTACTGCGTTGTGTTATGGGTGTCAATTTAACACGAAGGGGGAGTGGTGATAGAGCCAGTTGGAAGCGTGACAATTTCTTAGCAACACACAGGAGGCGTGGTGAGATGGCGGGTAAGCATGGGTGGCAACACGCAGGGGCATGTTGCCTCTGAATCTTGGCAGCGTTGCAGGCTTTTGCTTGGTTCTAAGGATGCAGCAGCAACACATGGGGCGTGTTGCAGGTGGTCTGCATGCAAGGGACAGTCTCCCACCCCGGTAACAAGCGAGTCTCATTTTCAAGCTCTATAAATTGAGCTTCTTGGTTCTTAGTGAAGCTTCTGAAGTATGTGTTGTGTGTGATATTGAGAAAGAAGACAGGCTGAGAGGAGAAGCTGATCGTATTGTGAAGTGTGTGTTATATACTGGGAGTTAGGATTTTATTTAGGTGTGTTTAAAGAAAAAAACTATTAGTTTTGTAGTGATTAAGAAAAATGGTACGTAATTATACGACATTCAAAAAATATATTATCAATTATTTGGATCATCCAATTTATGTAAGTTGATAATTTTGTTATTTTATGTATAAAATTTTATTTATATTTATTTATTTTTGATAATTAATATTATTTAGATTTTTTTATTTTTGAATATAAATATTGCTAAATATTTTATATATTTTCGAAAACAAATATTATTTATATTTACATAGTTATTTTCAAAAATAAATAATAATGATATTTATTTATTGTTGAAAATAAATATTATTTATATTTATTTATTTTCAAAAATTAATATTATTTAGATGTTTTTTATTTTTGAATATAAATATTATTGAATATTTTATATATTTTTGAAAACAAATATTATTTGTATTTATTTATTTATGTTTGAAAATAAATATATTGATATTTATTTATTTTCTAAAATAAATATTATTTATATTTGTTTATTTTCGAAAATATATATTAGTTAGAATTTTTTATTTTTGAATATAAATATTATTAAATATTTTATATATTTTTGAAAACAGATATTATTTATATTTATTTATTTATTTTCGAAAATAAATATTATTGATATTTATTTATTTTCGAATATAAATATTAAATATATTTATTTATAATATTTAAATAAGTAAATATTTATTATTTATGATTAGGAATAACAATATGTTATATTTATGTAAATTATTATTATAAATATTCATTTTTATTTATTTAAACTAATATTTAATGAATAAATTTTGTTGAACCAGCCAACAGGAATTTGATGGTTTGTAAACTGGATCTGCGCAGACGTGGAATCCGATAGTCAAAAACTAATTACGCTCAACGAAATTCTTCCACGTCTCTAGGATTGGGTTCATAAAAGGATTCTACCCCTTATTAGTTGCTTTGGTGGAAAGGTGGAGGCCAGAAACTCATACTTTTGTATTGTCGGTGGGTGAGGTTACTGTGACACTGGAAGATGTCGCTCATATATTTGGCCTACCCATTGATGGAGAGCCTGTGAGCAGTTGGACAAATACTAGTAGCGACTTCCTACAGAGTCAGAGCATCGCTATATTCGGTCGCAAACTGACTGTCAGTAGTTCTTCAAAATTTTATATAAAGCTGGGTTGGGTTTGGGGTATCAGAGACGCAGAGCAATTGGACATTGAGGAGTCTATTAAAATATACGTCAGATGCCAGATTTTCTGTTTGTTGGGTTCGACCCTATTCACGGATAAGTCGACCGTATATGCCCATGCGAAGTATCTACTGTTGCTTTGCGATTTTGAGCGGATCCATACTTATAGTTGGGGTCAGCATGTCTCGCGCATCTTTACAGGGCACTATGTCGTGCATCATGGCATGATACTAAGGAGATGGATGGCCCTCTTAATTTGTTGTTTGTTTGGGCATGAGAGCGACTGCCGTGTATTGTGCCCGTACCCAGACAGTCCCTTCCACCGGCTGTGATATCAGTTGCCATGAGGTAACAGTTCCTATTTCAGTCCTGTATTATATTGACAATGCATATTTGATTGACGGTAACCTTTTTTTATTTTTTCAATGAATCATACTTCAGGTGGAGTAATTCCTATCGGAGCAAGAAGTGGTTATCGAAGACCGTAGCAAATTTTAGGCAGGAAATAGACTACAAGGACGAGGTAAATATTTAAGGTTCGTATGATTCCCATATCAAAAAATTAATATTAGGGTGCTAATTTTCTAATAATATGTGGGAGTTTGTGTGGCGGCCATACGAAGGATTGATCATATCCGACGAGTTACATGGATACCTTGAGGTGTGTGACATCGTTGCTCCGTTATTGTCGTTCGAGTGTGTCGAATGGCATCTTGCGAACCGAGTGATGCATCAGTTTGGGTATGCAAAACCTCCCCCGCCGGTGGCAAGAGACGTTCCATTGAGAAAGCATTGTATCACTTTTTGCGGAGCGTAGCTTTATGACTGGACAGTTTTACATGGGGATGGATAGAGGAATGGGGCAACCGTCGTAGCAATCGATTGTGGGATCAGCACCCCTTTCTGACTTGGGACTTTACACCGTCAGCAGAGTACCGGGATTGGTATGTGGCATCGTACGGACATCTGCTGATATTGTCGGATTACGTTCCTCAGCATCCAAATCAGCCACCATCCCCACAGCCACCAGCACCAGAGCCACCAGCACCTTAGGGTCCACCTCAATACGCAGTGTTTTAACCGTTTCCTTATTATATACCACAGTCACCACAGTGAGTCTAGCCACCACGTTCAGTCTGGTGACCACGGTGAGGGCAGTCATCACAGACTTCACAGTCAGCATATTGGACACAGTCAACACAGTGGGCACACCCAACACTCTCAGCACAGCAACCAGGGTCAGTCCGGCCAGCATATTCTGCCAATACTTACCATTCCGGCCGGACATGAATGGTTTGGCTTTCCGTCGATCCCATCGCAGATTTCCGGTGACGGTCATGGAGATCAGCAAATACAGCATTGGGCCTATCGTGGTTTGGGTGGTTGTCCAGATCTTACCACTATGCCTACATTGTCAAGGTTGGCTGATGGGCATCGGACATCAGTAGATATGGCCTATGGTATGCGGGGTCATGCTTCCGAGCACACGTCAAGGGGGCGTTGTGTGACAGTGGTTTCATCCAGCCACATCAGAGACTCGAGGTTATTGACGAGTACAAATCGGTGCATCTGCTCTGGCAGAGGCAGGTGGGTCAGCCACTCTGGCAGAGACAGGTGGGTCAACTACTCTGGCTGTGGATGACTCAGTTCAGGATCACCCGTATGATCTACGGACGGAACAAAATTCACTTGATAGGTTTACTTCGTCGCGGTTCGGTCAAGGCATGATAGGCAAGGGACTGAACTGGTTGGTTCGAAAGAAGTGAGCTTGGGTTTATGTTGTTTAGTTTTAATTTTAAGAATTAAGTTAATGTAATTTGTAGTTAATATTTTGTAGTGTTTACCTATGTTTAATTTTAGTTTTAATGTTTAATGTTTAATTTTAATTTTAATTTTAATTTAGGTGAATGTAAATCTTGGTTAAACTTTTGTATGTGTACCTTACAAAGACAGTAAATGATAATATTAACCGAAAATTAAGAACATTAAAAACATCAATGGATAAACCCAAATTAAAAATACAAACATGCCAAACATAAAAAACATTAACTGACAAAATCCAAAGTTAAAAATACAAACACGCTTGCGTTTATCAAAAACATTAACTGAGAAACACAAAAACCAACAAAGACCTAGGGAGGACCATCATCACCATCACCACTCGGTCCAGCACGCTGGGGACATCGACTCCGACTATGACCCTAAGCACCACATAGACGACATATCCGAGGACTACGCATGTCGCGTGAATCCATTTCATTTAGGTATCGGGTCAACTTGGGACAACCTTTCGACGTGTACCTCAAGGCGGGATTAGCGACCAATGTGGGTCCCTGATAAGCAGGCCATGTCTCTGCATCGCCTAATGGTACAAACTCAAATATGTAGACCTTACGAACCTCTGTCATCCTATACACTTCATACACATACGGCTGCCAATCGAGTCACTGGTTGGCACAGCAAGCAATAACATGTCGACATGGTAGTCGTTCCACCTGAAAGTGTCCACAGTCACACGTCTGTCGCGCAAGATCAACTACCAACACCTTTCTATTAGGCATTTCACGCACGTCAAACACCTCATTTCGTCTATCAAACCGGTGCACAACTATATTTCCAGCCCGTTGAATATTTGCTTCGATTTGCTATTGTGCAAATACAGAGTAGTTAAATCCGATACACTTGCGTTCATGAGTCTCGGCACTCTTCCGCGTAAATAGTTCATTTAGCCGATAATACGTCGCTCGGACAAGGGCCAACACAAGGAAATTTTGGACACCCTTCAACACTAAATTAATGTACTCCACAAGGTTCGTCGTCATATAGCCCCATCGGTGACCCTCATCAAATGCCAATACCCAGTGTCTAAGTCCAATGGCATCGCACCACTGAGTATATGCTTCGTCTCGCTCTTCCAACCTCTTATAGTTGATGTTGTACTCCTCCACTGTCCTTGAATACCCTATGTTGACAACAAGTTTTTTCAGGTGCGGTACTTTGAATGCCCTTAAGAAATTACTACCAATGTGCCTTATACAAAATATCCACCATGCTTTCGGAGGTTGCCAATCACCAACGAAACGATTTACTACTGCCCGGATTGACTCATGTCAGTCTGAGATCATACCCAGACTGTCTTTTCTAACAACATGCCTTCATAGATTTCTGAGAAAGAAGTGCCATGCATCAGTTGTCTCCCCCTCCACCAGGGCAAAGGCGATAGGCACAATGTTCTGGTTCCTATCTTGTGCAATAGCAACCAGAAGTGTACCTTTATATTTTCCGTATACGTGTGTGCCGTCAACCTAAACTAGAGGCTTGCAATGCTTGAACGCCCTAATGCATAGATTAAAACTCCAAAATATGCGGTGAAGTATTCTGACACCGTCCGCCTCCTCACTCCCGTTGCATAGGGGTCGTGTTTCTATTTGGACAATTGAGCCTAGAATCTTCTGAACCATGACCGAGAGCCACCATGGCAAAGCTTAGTAAGAATCCTTCCAACCACCAAAAACTTTGGCTACAGACTTTTGCTTTGCCAATCCAGCCTTTCGGTAACTGACGGTGTAGTTGAACCTTGATTGGACTTCCACAATTATAGATTTAACCTTGATGGACGGGTTAGTCTCAACCAATGGCCTTATAGCCTCAGCAACTGTATCCGAGTCTAACTTGGAATGGTCCTGTGAAATCGTTCCCACGGTGCACGTGTGCCTACCATTGTATCTCTGTATCTCCCAACAACCTTTTTTCCATATTAAGCTGGCTCGGATAAGCCAGTCGCACCCACGCCCATACGTATTACATTTTGCATAGAACGTCTGTGGTTTGGATTCGTAAACATTGTAGTCGACTCCTCTAGAGATAGTGTAACTTCTAATTGCTGCGACGACAGACTTTCTAGAACTATACTCCATTCGGATCCTGAGCTCTCCTTCCTCAGGATCAGCAACACCTACAGAAAGCAAAAATCATCATTCATTGATCCATCCAAAATATAAAAAACACAAAAACATATTATTCACTCATCACGTACCTATGTTTGCATATTCCGGGAATTCCGGTGCATTCATGGCGTCAAGATCCAAGTTACGCATAAAGGGGGGACGTTCATCGGTTGACTAACTGCAGGATGAACCGATACATTCTCCACTGCTGCCTCGACTCCCACATCGCCATCCTCGTCTTCGTCGCCGGCTTCATAAGTGGCTTCGAAATCCTCTTCGCTGTCACTGTTCATTCCTTCGTACACTGCAGCTCTATCATCCTCTATATCTAAATCATTTTGGATCTCATTTGCCTCTATGTTTTTAAACTCAATATACAACTCAATTTGTGGCTGTTGCATCTAAGTCTGCCGGTGAATTTAGAACATATTCTGCAAACTCGTTTCGTCAACGATAGGCATAATATCAAAGTGTATTAAACCACCAAAAACTATAACTGGATTCCAGTGCAAAATACTGTTCACTCTCGTCAACATTCCATTCTCCATACTTTGATAGAGACCGTTCTGAAGCACCATCAACGTCATGGTGCATGGAACCACACACGAAAATAGATTCTGACACACAAACCTCACTCCTTCATGAGTATTCCGTATAATCTCACTGTTGCGATATACTACCAAGTTTGTGGTACCCTCTATTACACTAGCAACACAATAAAAGAACACTCAAAGAACATTTTTCCTTGCAATAAAAATGGTACCAATCTTTGCCTTATATATAAGGTAGCACTCAACACACTCCCCACGTGCTGACTCAGCACGCCCCTCACTTTTTGATTCATCAGCCAATGACAGTTTGCCACGTGTAACACGCCCACCCCCGTGCTGACTCAGCACGCCCCCATGTGTTGCAAATCCATGCGACCAGACTTCGCCACGTGGATATCACGCCCCCTCCCATGTGCTGCATTCAACACGCCCCCTCTGTGTTGAATCTTTCATCTGACAACTCCACCAATTTGTAATACACTCACTGTATTCATTTTCAAATAAAACACCAATAATAAATCCATAACTAAAATTTTTAGCCTGATAATGCTTTAATTAAGTTTTATTAATTGTTGGAATTTTTGGGCTTTGTGAGCCACATTTTTTATAATGCCGGATTTTGGATATTTGGCCTTCAAATATGAAAGAAAGTTTAAGGGTAAATCACACCTATAAACCAAACAGAGCTCAAAATTACACCATTCTGCCAAAAGGAAAATCGTTACAAAGATCTACCAGGGGCACAATTTTATATAATTCGAATCAGTCTAATTCGAATTATCCATCCCAATACTAATTCGAATTAGATCAATTTGAATTAATAGAGACACACAAATCAGATTTATGCAATTCGAAGCAGCATGAGTCGATTTATGCATGCATGTAAAGTCCCTAATAATTCGAAACAAGCTGTTTTGATTTACTCCTTGGTTTTGTTTCTATATAATTCGAATGGGGCTTATTCGAATTACTATGCATTGAGCTATTAGTCTATTACAAATTTTTATAGTACCCTAAACATTTTTTAAGTCATTTTTTAAAATTATTTTTCATGGAATAAAATATTTTTTTGTGGTATAATTTAAATAAATTTATTAAAAAAATTTATTAAAAAATATATTTACTCAAATTTCAAATATAATACTCTTTTACATAATTAATAAATTAAAAATTAAAAAAAGACTAAATTTAAAGATAAATATTCATGCATGTAGTCAAAGTTTAAATAAAATATTCTATATAATTAATAATAATTTAAAAATTAAAAAAATTATTTTATTCTATACAAAACCGTTTAAAAAGAAAAAAAAATGAGCTAACAAACTATTTAATTATAAGACTTTTTAAAAATATTCATCATGAGCTATCAAGAATGGCCCGAAGAGTATTTTATGGAATTCGAATTGATAGCTCATAAATATTTTGAAGAAGTCTCGTAATTAAATATTTTGTTAGCTTTTTTTTAATGCATGGAATAAAATATATTTTTTAATTTTTAAATTATTAATTTTTTTAATAAACTTATTTAAATTATATCACAAAAAAATATTTTATTCTATGCAAAACAATTTAAAGAAATGGTTTAAAAAATGTTAGGAGTACTATAAAAATTTGTAATGTTCTAGTGACTTGGGAATGTATGTACTCAAATTTTAAATAAAATACTCTACATAGTCAATAATAATTTAAAAATTAAAAAAAATATTTTTATCATTTATTTATCTAAATTATTGGGACATTATAAATTTTTATAGTACTCTTAATATCTTTTAAGCCTTTTTTAAAATTGTTTTGCATGAAATAAAATATTTTTTAATTTTTAAATTATTATTAATTATCTAGAGTATTTCATTTAAAATTTGACTACATGCATGAATATTTATCTTTAAATTTAGTCTTTTTTTTTAATTACTTTGCATGAAATAAAATAATTTTTTTAATTTTTATGTAGAAGAATATTATATTTGAAATTTGAGTAAATATATTTTTTAATAAATTTTTTTAATATTTTATTTTATTTATACCATAAAAAAATATTTTATTCTATGTAAAATAATTTTAAAAAATGACTTAAAATATGTTTGGAGTACTATAAAATTTGTAATAGATTAATAGCTCAATGCATAGTAATTCGAATCAGCCCCATTCGAATTATATAGAAACAAAACCAAGGAGTAAATCGAAACAGCTTGTTTTCCAATTATTAGGACTTTACATGCATGCATAAATCGACCCAGGCTGCTTCAAATTGCATAAATTTGATTTTTGTCTCTCTAGTAATTCGAATTGGTCTTATTCGAATTAGTATTATGATGGATAATTCGAATGAGGCTGATTCGAATTATATAAAATTGTGCCCCTGGTAGATTCTTGTAACAATTTTTCTTTTGACAGAATGGTATAATTTTAAGCTCTGTTTGATTTATAGGTGTGATTTACCCGAAGTTTAAATTTTATTTTTGTTGTTAGATATTTTGGCTGTTCAAATTTTTTTTAAGTGTTTTCAAGTAGGGAAAATTTTGAAAACAAAAAAAGAAATAAAATATATGAATATATTTAGGATACATATGGATCTGTTTAAAAAACTTCAAAAGCTACTTTTTTTTTTTTTTTGAATTTTTGACTTATGAAAAGTAGTAATATTAATGTCTGATACAATTTTTAAAATTAAATTGTAGGTTTCTAAGAAGCATTTTAAGTGCTTATGGAGAAGTTAAAAAAATGACTTTTCTCATAATAAATTTTTTTTATCACATTTCTTTTAAAATAAGTACTTTTAAAACTAAAAAACTAAGTATAAAATAACTTATTTATACGCTACTTTTAATATAAATATTTATTGTTTAATTTATTTTAAAAAAAATCAATTAAACTATTTACTCAAACTAGACCTATAATTCCGTCTAAAAATAATAATAATAATAAAGAATTACAGAATTAAAAACATATATGAAGTGTTTAGGATTTATAAATACATGCTTTAAAAGAAAATAATAGAAAATCTGTTTAGGATTTATAATATTATGAAACTCATTTATATGTGTGTGTGTGAGATGTAACTTTGGCCATGCTTAAATTTAAATTTTTTTTGTTTTACTATTTGAGAATTCTTTTAATTTTGAAAAATAAAAATAAAAAATATTGTTAGCATATAAAAGAGTGTGGTGTTATTAATCTTTGTAATAATTTAAAAGTATCATATCTTTTAAAAATATAATATTTAAATTATTTATAAATATGAGACAATTTTTATCTCGTCTCCAGAAATTTTAGTCGGCTGTGTGCCATTTTTTCAAATTTAGGATTTTATTCTTTTGGATGTAGGGTTTTTAATGATTCAATTATATATGTAATGTAAGGTTGAGGATTTAGAATTTTGGTTTCAGTTTTTAAGTTTAGATTTTAAGATAAAAAATGAGTATTTTAGTTATATGCAGAATGTATATAATTAAATGTCAAATAGTTTAGTAATATTAATAATGATGTGTATTTGTTTTTTTTTTTTTAAATTGTGGTATAAAATTTTTGAATTAGAAAAATTTGAGGACATTAATTTAAATTATAGAAAAGTTGAAGAAATGCGAAAAGAATTTAGAAAAAGAAATTTAAAAATTTGAAGTTGATAATTAAGTTAATTATTTTTTGTATTATTTCAAAAACTATTATTTTATTTGTCATGAAATAAGTAAAACCTGTTGTGAGTTAATATTTGGTGGGTCGGGTAGAGCGGGCTTCTGACTTCAAATGAAATATTTGGGGAAAAGGGTTGAAAAAGTGGTGGGAGAGTTAAACTCTAAAGCAGTCCATGAGATTCACGAAATATACTGATTTGGTCCCTGATTTTTCAATTGCACTATTTATGTCCTCGAAATTGGAAAAAATACACCTATTTGGTCCCTTCCCATTTTTTCATCTAGACTGCTTTTCGGCGGCAGTGATGTGGCAATAGATTGCCATGCTAGAGTGTTAATTGAAAGTATTTAACCCAATGTGGTCTCTAATCCCCTTTTTAACCCTAATCGCAGAACTATTTCTTCTTCTTCTTCTTCCCTGTTTGTTTTCTTCCCTGTTCGTTTTCACTCACTGCATGGGTACAAAAATCATTTGATTCGACCTTGTTTCTCTTCTGGTTCATCACCAATCTTCGGTTACCTACCAAAAACAAACTTCAATTTTTAAGTCCTCATGAATTCTGAGCCATCTGGGTATTCTTACTTTCCTAAAAAAGCTAAGGTAATCTTTTTTCTTCTTTTTTGTTGTTTCAATCCCAAATTCTTCAATGGCACAAGTTGTTGAGGAAAGAGAGAACAGCAGAATTCACATGAGTAATTTTTCAAGAGATTTGCTAGAAAGGTTCATGTCCGGGAACCATCATCACCATCATGAGCTACAACAACAACAACATCGCTATACTGATGAAGATGCAGAACAAGAGATTGAGCTGAGCCTTGGTCTTTCAATGAACAGTCGTTTTGGTGTAGACTCAACAGCGAAGAAGATCAAGAAAACAATATCAATACCCAAATTCTCATTCTCAAAGCCCCCTCATCATAGATGAAGATAATAACAACAGCAATAATAATAATTAAAATATTGGGGTTACTCTAATAACATGCCAATGCCTTGCACAACAAATCTGATAAGAACATGTTCCCTTCCAATGGAGACAGAGGAGGAGTGGAAGAAGAGGAAGGAGTTGCAGATACTGATGAGGTTGGAAACAAGAAGAAAGCGCTCTGAAAATCAGCAGAAGAACATGAAAGCCATGAGGAAAAAGGGTAACCGTTCTTCTTCTTCTTTCTCTGAAGATATTGTTGCTTTGAATGAATTTAGTAGTTTAAAAAGAACGGCGTCGTTGAGTACTAGCGTGGTAATCCATTGCCACACATCACTGCCGCCAGGAAGCAGTTTGGACGGAAAAACGGGAAGGGACCAAATAGGTGCATTTTTTCCAATCTCGAGGACATAAATAGTGCAATTGGAAAGTCAGAGATCAAATCAGTGCATTTCGTGAATCTCAGGGACTACTTTAGGGTTTAACTCAGTGGTGGGAATAAGAAATTTTGGTCCTCGGTCCGGTACAGCTGGTTCAATTATCATTATTATTATTAGGTTTAAATATCCTGTTGGTTTCTATAGTTTCGTGAAATTTTCAATTAGGTCCTTATACTTTTTTTCTTTTTAATTAGATCTCTACACTAAAATTTTTTTCAATTAAGTCTCTCTTAGTAGTAATTGGCTTAATTTTATAGGGACCTAATTAAAAAAAAAGAATTGGTATAGGGATCTAAATAAAAGAAAAAAAGTGTAGGGACCCAATTAAAAAAAAAAATTTTGGCGCAAGGACTCAATTAAAAGAAAAAAAAGTATAAGAACCTAATTGAAAATTTCGCGAAACTATAGGGACCAATAGAGTAATTAAACCTTATTATTATATTAGAATTTAATTTTGATGTACTGTAAAATACATAATTGTGTAATTATAATTGTTCTCTTGAATGGCCATTCACGCGATTAATATAAAAGATAGTTATTTTTACCAATATAGCATTATGTGATTAGATACAAGTGTAAAATAGTTCTACACCAACAATGTATCAAAATTAAATTTATTATTATTATTATTATTATTATTATTATTATTGATGATATTTATTATTATTGTTATTGTTTTCTTTTTTTTTTGTTAACGTTATTGGTTTTTTTGGTAGCCATTATTATTGTTATTGTTATTATTGTTGTTTTGGTAAAAAGAACGGGCCTAAGCCCAAGACACACAAAGCTCACTACACGTCTACACTAGATCTTCGCTAGTTACTCTCTAATTATGTCTTCTGATTGTTATTATTATTTTTTTTGTTATAGCTGATGGGTATTATTATTACTCCAACAAACCAAAAACACTTCTAGCCACCATGGAATCCAACCCACATATTATCTATCCATTATAAAAAACTTTTGGACAATACCAAGAAAGGCCACACATTATCATCACTTAACCTTTCAATTAAGGTGAATTTTATGGTGTAGAAAGAAAAAATTTTCTACACCTATAGATTTAAGTTGTCTCAGTAAATGATTGACAAGTGTTTCTAAAAGAAGAAGACAAGGTCTATTATTTTGCAGGTGAGATGCAGTTTTACAAGACCTCTCTGTTGCACGTAAGAATTTTAATTGTTAGGCTGATTAATTATATTTAAGATGATTAATTATTTTAACATAATAGTGAATTTTGTGTACTGATTTTTTTTTGTATTTGAATTATTTTACAAGGAAAAATATAAAATAAAGGTTTGAATTTATGAGTTTATGAACTTATAATACTATGTAGACTATTCACCCATTTAATATATAACATTTATTATTATTGTAGTGAAAAATAAAAGTGATTTTTTTATTTTTTTTTCTATTAATATTATTAATTGTTAAGTGTATTTTTTATTACATAATATATTCTTTTATATTACATAATAAAAAAATACACTTTATTATATTTATTAAAAAAAATAAAAAATTTATTTCTCAAGTACAATTACTATTCTTACTAGTGATCCTTGTATAATAATTAACTCCCATATATTTTTTATTTGAATAAATGATTTTATTAATTATTATCTTAAAAAAGAGTAATTTTTATTATCTTGGATTTTATGAATTTGAAAAAAAAAGCTGAAAACTAATTTTGATTAACTACAATTCGTTTAACTTTATTGTAAAATAAATTTAAAGAATTAATTTTCCTTTGAAAAAAATTATAGAGAAAAAAATGATTGTATTACTATTATTATTCAAAAACATAAAATTTATCTTTATTATTAAAAAAATAAAATTATTATTTTATAAAATACTTGTATATATATAAGAATGAGAATAACTACTAAAATTTAACTGATAAATAAAAAATTAATTTTCAAATTGTAAGATATTATTTTTTTTATATATATTTTTTAGTTAAGAATGAAATTAAAATTAACTCGTATAAATATGTACTAATGGTCAATAAATTAAAATTGTATAATAAAATGAAAAAATGTGCTTTAAGATTTATAGAACAATAACAAAAAAATCAGGTCGCAACCCAAAATGCTTTTTTTTTTGTGCAAAAGCAAAAAAAAAAAAAAAACTCCTAACATATTATAATTAATCATGATAAATATAATTATTTAAGCTAAGTATTAAAATTCTCACGTGAAAGAAAGAAGGTCTTTGCACTCCACTTTTAAGGTTGTATCTTGTAACACCCTAATTAGCCTAAGCTTTACCTCACATCGTAAAGCAAAGGTTACGATAGTTCTAAACTCATACATATAATATATAGAAAGAATTAATATAATCTAGAATCCCGATGAAGAATATAGCCCAAAAACAGGATTTAAAAAGCGCAAACGTACTAACGAAGCTTCTAACTTAAAGCACAAGAAATAAATACAATATAACAAAATATCATAGTATAATGTCATAAGGATCTAGCCACGGCTCGCGGAGTTTAAGTCGGCTAGCCATATATACAGACAACCAGAAACTGAAGTTTAAAAGGGCTTATACAAGTTTTGTTCTCTCAATACATGCCTCTAGGCAAACCAAAATACAAAATGAGAGATGTATAAACAAAATAAACACAAGACTCCAAAAGGTATCATGATCCTCCACTTCTGTCACCATCTAAGCAACTCAACGAGGTGGGTTGCGACCTGCATCTGAAAAACACAACAGAAATATGGTATGAGAACCGGAAGTTCTCAGTACTGTAACAGTGCCCAGTGATGTAGGATATAAGACCTCGGGACGCCAAAGGCAATCCTAATCTCCATATCCATCACAAGATCTCATCTTAAGGCATATCTAAAATAATAAAGCATATATATATATATATATATATATATATATATATATATATATATATATATATATATATATATATATATATATATATATGAATACCTATCCTACTAGCTGTGATATCACATTGTCGGTTCAACTGTCAACCCGACACATCTCCATGGAGATGTCGCCCTTCGGAATCATCATTGGGAACCCCCGAGATATAGTGTTCGGATCACTGTCCAGGGTTTTGCGCATGCACGCTCTATTGATCCGAAGGGATGCGAGCGGGATACTCTTGCCACAGACCTCACATCTTAACATAAGCGGGATTTAACCCCCGTCCTTACGCCGCCGCCGCTACCTCGACAGGCGGGATCCAACCGTCGTCTCTGCCGAACGCATAGCGTCTCATAATCTCAATTTAAAACAGTAGTTCAGTAGTTTTTCAGAAAACATTTTCAACACATCAATGAATTATCATTGCACATTCGAGTCCTCGACTCATCTCAACCACTGTCCAATAAACATTTCCATTCCGAGTCCTCGACTCAGCTCAACTACTGTCAATTCACATTTCAATTCCGAACTCAACAGTTCATTAGTTCTCATCTCATATATCAATCATTCTTCACATACTGTCAAACACATCCTCAGTACACCCGAAACCTAAGCCTCCGTTTTCTAATTTTTCATAACAATCATCTGCTAAAACCCTTAAATTATTCCCCATGTTCTCATGCCAAAAATTATGACCAAGAGCCTTAAAATAGTGTTATAGAAGCTTACAATCTTGTTGGAAAGGTGAAATAGTTAAAAACAAAGTTTAAAATTGAGAAATAGGGCGTGTGCGTACGCACAAGGGTGTGCGTGCGCACGCCCAGAAGAAGTTTTTAAAAGTGTACGTACGCATAGAGGTGTGCGTACGCACAGGTACCAAAATTCATAATGTCTGTTCGCTCGCACAACTTGTGCTAGCGCCCTCAACAGACTGGCCTTCCCAATGTGTGTGCGCACGAGGCTGTGCGTACGCACAGGTTGCAATTCCTCATTGGTATGTGCGCGCACAAGCTGTGCTAGCGCTGCAAACAGATTGCCTGCCTCTGCGTGTGCGTACGCACAGGTTAAAATTTTTGCAGAGGTGTGTGTGCGCACAAGGCTGTGCGTGCGCACATACCAGAAATCACAAAATTCTGCAACTTTGCAGAATTTTAGATTTTCAACACCAACTTTGAATGATCATAACTTTCTCTACAAAATTTTAAATCTTACAGACTTTATATCAATTTTAAGAGTTTTCAATAAGCTTTAATTCTAAACCAATTTCAACAAATTTTGAAAACCAAGGCAAAAGTTATGATCAGACAAAGTTCACCAAAAACCAACTTTTACCCAATTTCACAATTTCCACAATTTCTTGTAAAACACAACCAAAACCATACCAAACCATTCCAAACTTCATTTCTCATCAAAATCAACCCTTTGTGTCATATTACACCAAGCTTACCACATTTTCCTTCACCTTTCATCATCCTCAACCTCAACATCAATATATCACATTATAATCAATCTACATTAATATTTTTCCATCTACATTACCAAATCATCAACATTAACATCACATATATCAACACAATTCACTTCTTAACTTCACAAATCATTCATCATCATCATATCATTATCAATCATCATAATCAAACTCAACAATCATCAATTCATCATAAATCATCACATACCATCATTCAACAACTAAATAACCATTTAAATCCAAACCTATCCTATAGGTCACTAGTCTAAGTGTCCATGAATATTATATACTACATAGAGGAAACCGAAACCATACCTTGGCCGATTCCCTATATGAACCCAAAACTCCAATTTAGCACAATCAAGCTCTCAACTATAATCCAAGCTTTTAATTTCACTCCAACAAGCACCAACAAGTTCCAATAGCTCCCAAACTCACAATAATCAAGCTATATATGCATAAATCATCACAAATCAACCTAGGGCTCAATATAAACATAATCTCACAAGGGTTCAATGCCTCTTACCTTGTCCAACAGTTTTGGTAGCCAAAACTCAATGCTAAGCAAGGATTAGAGTGAACCTAAACATCCAAAATCACAAAAACTCACTTAATCAAAAGCCCTAAAAACTCGAAATTTTGAAGAGAAGAACTGAGAGGGACTTGAGCTTTCCTTACTAGTTTCTTGGGTGAATTTTGTAGAGCTCTTCACAAGGAACGTGTAGCCGTAAATGGTGTAGCGATCGGAGCTCTATAGCTTAAGATATGAGCTTGGGAAGCTCTATGTGAATAGTGTTAATGGAGTCTCCCTTCTCCTTCTCTTCTCAGCTGGTGGTGTGTGTTTTAATGGCGGGTGGGTTCATAGCTTATATGGAGTCTCCCTTCTCTTTCCCTTCTCCTTCTCTTCGGTTAGAAAATGTGTTTTCTACGAAAAACAGTCGAACCAGTTGAACCGGTTCAAGTCTGCCCGGTGCTGAGCGAAGAAAAGTGAAAACAGTCAAAAACCTTAGAAAAATATTAGAAATGGAAAACCGGGTGTTACTTTTAAAGGTTTGGCCTGAATTTGGGCCAAATGGGCTAAAAACGCTAACGGGTTGGACCGGATCCAAGTTGGGCCCAAGCCCAACATATATAAGCTATGAAGCCACCAGCCATTAAAACAGACACCACCAGTTGAGAAGAGAAGGAGAAGGGAGACTCCATTAACACTATTCACATAGAGCTTCCCAAGCTGATATCTTGAGCTAAAGAGCTCCGACCGCCGCACCATTTGTGGCTACGTGTTCCTTGTGGAGAGCTCTACAAAACTCACTCAAGAAACTGGTAAGAAAAGCTCGAATCCCTCTCAGTTCTTCTCTTCAAAATTTTGAGTTTTTAGAGCTTTTGATTAAGTGAGTTTTTATGATTTTGGATGTTTAGGTTCACTCTAATCCTTGCTTAGCATTAGGTTTTGGCTTCCAAAACTGTTGGACAAGGTAAGAGGCATTGAACCCTTGTGAGATTATGTTTATATTGAGCCCTAGGTTGATTTGTGATGATTTATGCATATATAGCTTGAGTATTGTGAGTTCGGGAGCTATTGGAACTTGTTGGTGCTTGTTGGAGTGAAATTGAAAGCTTAGATTGTAGTTGAG
Organism: Arachis hypogaea; assembly: GCF_003086295.3. Classification (NCBI taxonomy): domain Eukaryota; kingdom Viridiplantae; phylum Streptophyta; class Magnoliopsida; order Fabales; family Fabaceae; genus Arachis; species Arachis hypogaea. The sequence goes on from NC_092047.1 coordinate 95,960,561, forward strand.
AGCTTGATTGTGCTAAATTGGAGTTTTGGGTTCATATAGGGAATCAGCCAAGGTATGGTTTCGGTTTCCTCTATGTAGTATATAATATTCATGGACACTTAGGCTAGTGACCTATAGGATAGGTTTGGATTTAAATGGTTGTTGAGTTGTTCAATGATGGTATGTGATGATTTATGATGAATTGATGATTGTTGAGTTTGATTATGATGATTGATAATGATATGATGAGGATGAATGATTTGTGAAGTTAAGAAGTAAATTGTGTTGATATATGTGATGTTAATGTTGATGATTTGGTAATGTAGATGGAAAAATGTTAATGAGGATTTGATTATAATGTGATATATTGATGTTGAGGTTGAGGATGATGAAAGGTGAAGGAAAATGTTGTAAGCTTGGTGTAATATGATACAAAGGGTTGATTTTGATGAGAAATGAAGTTTGGAATGGTTTGGTATGGTTTTGGTTGTATTTTACAAGAAATTGTGGAAATTGTGAAATTGGATAAAAGTTGATTTTTGGTAAACTTTGTCTGATTATAACTTTTGCCTTGGTGTTCAAAATTTGTTGAAATTGGTTTAGAATTAAAGCTTATTGAAAGATTTGTAAGATTTGAAATTTTGTATAGGAAGTTATCAATATTCAAAGTTGGTGTTGAAAATTTGAAATTCTGCAAAGTTGCAGAATTTTGTGATTTCTGGTATGTGTACACGCACACCTCTGCAAAAATTTTAACCTGTGCGTACGCACACGCAGAGGCAGGCAATCTGTTTGCAGCGCTAGCACAGCTTGTGCGCGCACATACCAATGAGGAATTGCAACCTCTGCGTATGCACAGCCTTGTGCGCATGCACACGTTGGGATGGCCAGGCTGTTGACGATGCTAGCACAGGTTGTGCGAGCAAACAGACATTATGAATTTTGGTACCAGTGCGTACGCACATCTCTATGCATACGCACACTTTTAAAAACTTCTCCTGGGTGTGCACACACACACGCCCTGTTTCTCAATTTTAAACTTTGTTTTCAACTATTTCACCTTCCCAACAAGATTGTAAGCTTCTATAACACCATTTTAAGGCTCTTGGACATAATTTTCGGCATTAGAACATGTGAATTGACAGTAGTTGAGCTGAGTTGAGGACTCGGAATGGAAATGTTGATTGGACAATGGTTGAGATGAGTTGAGGACTCGAACGTGCAATGATGATTCATTGATATGTTGAAAATGTTTTCTGAAAAACCACTGAACTACTATTTTAAATTGAGATTATGAGACGCTATGCGCCCGGCAGGGACGGCGGTTGAATACCACCTGTCGCGGTAGCGGCGGCGGCGTAAGGATGGTGGTTAAATCCCGCTTACATTGAGATGTGAGGTCTGTGGCAAGAGTATCCCGCTCGCATCCCTTCGGATCAATAGAGCATGTAGGCGCAAAACCCTGGACAGTGATCCAAGCACTATATCTCGGGGGTTCCCAATGATGATTCCGAAGGGCGACATCTCCATAAAGATGTGTCGGGTTGGCAGTTGAACCGACAATGTGATATCACAGCCAGTAGGACAGGCATTCATCATGTGCATTTTCTATCTGTTTGTTTGCTTTGCCGGCTTGTAATTGTATGCCTATTTCTATAACATGTCTAATTGCTACTTGAGTTACTTGCTTTATTTATATGCTTCTACTTGTGAATTACTTGCATTGTATATAATTGTGAATTCTACTGGGATTGAGGAGGTTCGGAAGGTGGTGGCGATGGAATCGCATGGAGGATAGGTTGGTGAAGGCTGTGGGACAGCAGTGTTTGGTTAGAATAGAAATCCCCTAAGATAGAGAGCCCTGTTCATTTATGATAAGATTTATATATATATGCTTTATTGTTTTAGATATGCCTTAAGATGAGATCTTGTGATGGATATGGAGATTAGGATTGCCTTTGGCGTCTCGGGGTCTTATATCCTACATCATTGGTCACTGTTACCATATTGAGAACCTCCGGTTCTCATACCATATTTCTGTTGTGTTTTTCAGATGCAGGTCGCAACCCACCTCGGTGAGTTGCTTGGATGGTAACAAAAGCGGAGGATCATGATACCTTTTGGAGTCTTGTGTTTATTTTGTTTACACATCTCTCATTTTGTATTTTGATTTGCATAGAGGTATGTATTGAGAGAATAAAACTTGTATAAGCCCTTTTAAACTTTAGTTTCTGGTTGTCTGTATCTGTATATATGGCTAGCCGGCTTAAACTCCACGAGCCGTGGCTAGATCTTTATGATATTATACTATGATATTTTGTTATATTGTATTTATTTCTTGTGTTTTAAGTTAGAAACTTTGTTAGTACGTTTGCGCTTTTTAAATCCTGTTTTTAAGCTATATTCTTCATCGGGATTCTAGATTATGTTATCCTATTTTTGAAGGACAACATAATGACTTGTGTGGCTCCTATGGAGATCCGTAAGGGTGGTTGAGGAGTATGCCAAGACTGTAGCGGCATCTAAGGATACACATGGAGGGAACACTAGCAAGGGATGTGGCAAGTATTTTCATCCAGGGGGTCAAAGCTTCAAGAGAGGAGGATATGCGCCTCAAGGTCAAGGAGGCTTCAGAAAGAACACTCAGGATCAGTTTCAGCGTGGCAAAGGGAGAGGAAATCAGAGTAAGAATTCTCTGGATTTGACTTGTGTGCGTTGTGTACGATTTCACCCATATGACTCTTGCAATATTAGTTTAGGTGGATGTTTCAACTGTGGCTTGCTTGGTCATATTGCGAGGGATTACACTCGTGGAAGGAACCCGAATGCGAGTCAAGGTCAGCATCAAGGTCGAGTCTTTGCTGTGAATGCCAAGGATGCTTCCAAGGCAGATCCGTTGATGAGAGGTATTTGTTTAATTGGTGATAAGACCTTAATTGCATTGTATGATACTGGAGCATCGCATTCGTTTATTTCATTTGCTAAAGTTGAGGAACTAGGCTTGAAAGTGTCAGAGTTAGCTTTTGATCTGCATGTACATACTTCGCATCAAACGGTTCTGACTAGGTCAGGGTGTAGGCAAGTAGGTTTCAAGCTTGAGGGTAGAGACTTTGTGCATGACTTGATCTGTTTGCCAATGATTAGATTGGAGATGATTTTGGGGTTTGATTGGTTGTCGAAGAATCGGGTTTTGTTGGATTGCTTTGAGCGGTCAATTCGATTTATGCCGGAAGGAGAAAATGGAGCAGTGGTAGCTGCGGGGTATTACCTGAACTCTGTAATGATGTATTGTAGTGGGGAAAAGTGTTAGGGTTATATCATGTTGGCTGCTAATGCGTTGGGTGATGCCCAGAACTTAGATCAGATACCGGTGGTTAGAGATTTTCCGGAGGTGTTCCCAGAAGATATCCCTGAATTCCCACCTCAAAGGGAGATTGAGTTTGCGATTGAATTGGTGCTGGGAGCCGGACCAGTGTTGATTGCACAGTATAGAATGGCTTCGATAGAGCTGGCAGAATTAAAGACTCAGTTGGAAGAGCTTCTGAACAAGAGGTTCATTCGACTGAGTGTATCACCGTGGGGAGTGCCAGTTTTATTGGTAAAGAAGAAGGATGGAGGAATGCGTTTGTGCGTGGATTACCAACAATTGAATAAAGCGACGGTGAAAAATAAGTACCCGCTACCAAGGATAGATGACTTGATGGATCAACTGCAAGGAGCCGGAGTGTTTTTCAAGATTGATTTGAGATCCGGTTACCATCAGATAAGAGTGAAGGAGGATGATATTCCTAAGACTGCGTTTAGGATGCGCTATGGACACTACAAGTTTGCGGTAATGTCCTTTGGGTTAACGAATGCACCTGCTGTTTTCACGGATTACATGAACAGAGTCTTTCGTCCTTTTTTGGACAAATTCGTGGTAGTTTTCATAGACAACATCTTAGTTTATTCCAAGACGGTGAAAGAGCATGAGGAACACTTGAGGATTGTGTTACAAATCTTAAAGGAGCAGAAATTGTATGTTAAGTTTTCGAAGTGCGAGTTCTGGAAGGAGGAAGTGAAGTTCTTAGGCCATGTGGTAAGTAAGGGAGGAATAGCCATGGATTCTTCTAAGGTGGAAGCGGTGATGGAATGGGAAAGACCAACAACGGTGACGGAAGTCAGAAGTTTCTTAGGCTTAGCCGGATATTACCGGAGATTCATTGAAGTGTTTTCCCGGATTGCACTACCAATGACAAAGTTGACAAGGAAGAAGGTGCCTTCTGTGTGGACGTCGGAGTATGAAGAGAGTTTTTAGACTTTGAAGCAGAAGTTAACTTCAGCACCTGTTTTGATCTTGCTGGAACCACATGAACCATTCGAAGTATACTGTGATGCTTCTCTGAAGGGTTTGGGTTGCGTGTTAATGCAATATCGGAATGTGGTGGCTTACGCATCGCATCAGCTGAGACCGCATAAGGTAAATTATCTAACTCATGACTTGGAATTAGCGGCGATTATGTTTGCATTGAAGATTTGGAGACACCACTTGTATGGAATAAGGGTTAGCGTCTTTTCTAATCATAAGAGTCTCAAGTACATCTTTGATCAGAAAGAGCTTAATATGCGTGAGAATAGATGGATGGAGTTGCTTAAGGACTACAATTTTGAACTGAGTTATCACCCTGGAAAGATGAATGTGGTAGCAGACGTATTGAGTCAGAAATCTTTAACCATAGCTTGGACGAGAATCAAGGAAGAGGAGCTAGTGGATAAGTTTGTAGATCTTAAGCTAGATATTGGTGAGGTTGTCGGAAGAGCTTGTTTGAACCAGTTATAGATCTCAAGCACGTTTAAATCAGAGATACAAAAGGCTCAGCAAGATGAGCAAAAGCTTCAGCAGTTATTCGAACCAGTTGATGAGAAAAGGCTTGGAGAATTCACCAAGGATGATGAAGGGTTGTGGAGATATAAGGGGAGAATTTGTGTACCAGATGTTGGGAGTTTGAGGCAAGATTTGTTGTCAAAAGCTCACAAAGTGGGTTTTCTATTCATCCCGGAAGTACGAAGATGTATTATGACTTAAAGAAGATGTTTTGGTGGCCTGGGATGAAAGGTGATGTAGCTATAGTGGTATCCAAGTGCCTGACGTGTTAGAAGGTGAAGATAAAGCATCAGAAATCGTCGGGAATGTTACAGCCACTAGAGATTCCTCAGTGGAAGTGGGAAGGAATCGCGATGGACTTTGTGACCGATTTACCGAGGACTAGGTCGGGATTTGATGCGATTTGGGTGATCGTGGATCGCTTAACCAAATCCGCTCATTTTTTGCCTATTCGAGTGAACTGTTCTATGGAGGAGTTGGCAAGGTTGTACATAAAGGAGATAGTAAGGTCACATCAAGGTTTTGGAGAGCTTTCCAAAGAGCTTTCGGTACGAAGCTATGTCTCAGTACCGCGTATCATCCGCAAACTGATGGACAGTCGGAAAGGACTATTCAGATGTTGGAAGATATGTTGAGAGCATGTGTATTGGATCAACCCGAAAGTTGGGATCGCTACATGCCATTGGTGGGGTTTGCGTACAACAATAGCTTTCATGCGAGTATAGGGATGGCTTCGTATAAGGCTTTGTATGGGCAGAAGTGCCAATCTCCACTTTGTTGGTATGAATCTGGTGAAGCAAGTGTATTGGGTCCAGATTTGGTAGCAGAGACTACGGAGAGGATTAAAAAGATTCGGGAGAAAATTCTAACTGCTCAGAGTCGACAGAAGAGTTATGCGGATCAGAGAAGAAAACCATTAGAGTTTGAAGTGGGAGAACACGTATTTCTGAGGGTTACACCGATGACTGGGATTGGAAGAGCAATCAAAACCAAGAAGTTGATTCCGAGGTTCATTGGACCGTTTGAGATTCTAAGATGATTCGGGCCAGTGGCGTATCAAGTAGCCTTGCAACCCCATCTGTCTAACTTGCATGACGTATTCCATGTGTCACAAATTCGTAAGTACACGCCGGATGCGGCTCATGTGTTGGAGCCTGAGTCGGTCGAGTTGAGGGAGAACTTGACTTTCCAAGTGACGCCAGTGAGAGTCGACGACACTAGTGTGAAGAAGTTGCGAGGAAAGGAAGTTCATTTGGCTAAAGTAGCTTGGAAGCGAGCAGGGGTAGAAGAGCATACTTGGGAATTGGAGTCCGAGATGCGAAAGGATTATCCCGAGTTATTCTCAGGTAATTCAAATTTTGAGGGCAAAATTTCTTATTTGGTGGGGAGAATATAAGAACTGAGCTTAATTAATCGTTTAATTAAGTAATTAATTGCCCAAAGTAGGTTCTAAAATATTAGAGTGAGAATTTGAGGATTTGAATGTAATTTTCGGACTCAGTAGGTTTTTTTGAGTCAGAAAATGTGTTTTCTGTGAAAAACCGAGAAAAAACCACAAACTGGCAGTTGAACCGGTTAAACCGGTTCAAGTCTGCCTGGTGCTATGCGAGAAAAAGTGAAAACAGTAAAAAAACTTAGAAAATATTAGAAATGAAAAACCGAGCGTTAACCTTAAAGGTTTGGCCCGACGTTGGGCCAAACGGACTAAAAACACTAACGGGTTGGACCGGGCTCAAGTTGGGCCCAAGTCCAACATATATAAGCGCTTAACTGAACCCTTTTCACCCTCAAACACCACACTATTCATTTCCATCTTCACAAGCTCATATCTTGAGCTACGGAGCTCCGATCGTTGCACCGTTTGCGGCTATGCGTTCCTTATGAAGAGCTCTACAAAATCCACCCAAGAAACTGGTAAGGAAAGCTCAAATCTTCAGTTTTTTAGGGGAGGTACTGTCGAAATTTTCCAAGAATTTGAAAGAGTATTGGTTATGGTTTTGAAAATGATTTTTAATTTGAGTAACTTTAACAAAAGAGATGTGTTTCGAATGCTTTTATAGATTATTAAAGAAAATCAGATTCTTATAATTTTGTTAACTTGTCATTTCAAACTCATTTGATTTCTAAAAACGAAGAGAGAGTTTTGATTAATTAGTCAAAGACTTTAAAAACAAAAATTTATATATACAAATTCGAGGGTTTAGGAATAAGAAAGTAAGTTTGGAGGTTATGCTTGGAGTTGAGCTGTGATTGGTGGTAATTGGCTTGGCAAAGAGAGAGGATAAGGATGGAGTATGATTAAGGTATGGTGATGATTTTTGGTTGATTATAGTGATGTGAGATGATGACTATGATTAAGAATGATGGTAATATTATTGATGACATGATTTGAGATTTAATAAGATGTGAGTTGATGAGATGACGAAAGTAACGAACGAGGCTATAGGTCGGCGTTGGACGAATGATCGAGACCCTCGGAGATAGAGGAATCAAAGCGCGGCAACGGAAGCGTGCAGAGTAAAAATACCTTGGAACTACTATGCGTTGGATATAAAGGCAGACTATGCTCACGTACTCGTGGTGGCGGATGGAATTTTTGAGGGCAAAAATTTCTGTTAGGAAGGTAGAATGTAAAATCTGGTCAAACCGTAATTAATTAAATAATAAATTAAACAGGAGCGAATATGGTTAGGAAATTTAACAATCGGAATTTGATAATTTAAATATGATATTTGGAATCAGTGAATTTTTCTGAGTCGAAAAACATAGTTTTCTGCGTAAAAACACGCACTAGAATTTTGACCGGCAGTACCGGCTGAGATCTATCTGGTACTGCAGCTGAGAAAATTAATAATAAGTAAATAAGGCTAAGAAATTAGGATTTATAATTAGAGAAGGTAGAAATATTTAAAATGCGATTTAAAACTCTAATCTTAAAGGTTTTGGCCCAAAATTGGGCCAACGGACTAAAATAAGTGAACCGGGCCAAAGTGGGCCCAAGACTCAACATATATAAACATTATTTATGAGCATTTCAGCTTATTTAACCTAGAAAATGAGAGAGGGGCACAGCTATGGAGAAGGGAGGAAGAAGAGAGAAAATCCTATCTCCATCAAACTTCAAATCACCATAACTTTTGATCCGGAACTCCGATTGACGAGCCATTTATGGCCACGCGTCGCTCTTTTTATCCTCTACAATTCTATCAAAGTTTTGTGGCAAGTATTCTATTTATATCTGCCCAGTTTTCAAAATTCTTCACTATTACTTGTTTTTGGGTAGTTAGTGTTGAAATCTTATGATTTTAGTTGTTTAGGGATACTCTATTATGGATTCTAAGTGGGTTCTATCCCTATTTCATATGGACTAAGGTAAGAAGTACTCAAACCCTTATGATTTATCAATTTCATGAACCCTAGGTTAATGGATATATGTGAAATTAGTTATGTTAGAGTATTGGGTGATTTTAGTGCACAATGGGAAGATTTAACTTGCTTGTGGGGCCTTGGTGAGACTTGGAGCTAAGGGTTGGTGGAGACTCTCAAGAAGAAGCTCAATTATTTTGGCTACAAGAGGTACAGTTTAAGTTTCATTTAAGTACCGTGTGGTATGATGAGAATTCCTAGGCTAGATGCCCCTAGGATTAAGTTGAGATTGTGTGAATGGTTGGTACTAATATGCATAGTTGATATGTAATATAAATTAATGATTGGGTTGAGGATTGTGTGAATTTGTATGTTTGGTGTGTTGAGAATTTGATGAATTGGATAATGAATATTGGTTTGTGGAATATGCATTTTAATGTGTGAATTTGGGCCGGAGGCCGAAAAGAGGTAAGAAAGGTAAGTTGATGTGTGTACTGTGTGATGATATAAGAGATTGGATGGATTTTAGATATTGAATGTGTGAATAATTGGTTTGGTTATTGATTGATAAGGTTTGTGGAATTGAGGTGTTGAATTTGATGGTTTTGGGTGAAATTGTGTAGATGAGGTAGGTTTGGTTTTGACTGAGTGTGATTATGTGAATGTGGTTGGGTTGTGGTTATTTGGATGAGTGGAAATGAATTTAGCTTGTGAACATTAGAAAAATTGGTGATTTCTATTTTTGGGTAAAAACTGATTTTTGACCAACTTTGGCGGTCCGTAACTCGGTCCATGAAGTTTGAAATTCTTTAAAATTAGATTTTTATGAAAGTTTATTCAACGATCTTTCTAACGGTTCAGAAATGGTTGAAAAAGAAATTCTATAGAAGTTATGTGTGTTGGAAGTTTGGGGTTTGAAAATATAATTCTGCAACTTTTTAACTTAGTAAAATTTTTGGTAAAACGCACTCTGACGCGCACACGTCACTCACGATTTTTACCCTCTCACGCGTGCGCTTGGCCGATGCGTACGCGTCGATGTACTGATTCAAGTGCCCAGCCAATGTTCCCGAGAGTTGTGTAAGTATTGTGCTAGTTTTGTGCATGGGGCACAAACCGCACCCACGCGTACGCGTGGCTGACGCGCAGGCATCACTTTACTTTTCTCCCATCCACACGTGCGCGTGGGCGACGCCTATGCGTCACTATAACTTTCCTGCTTTCCACACGTGTGCATTGGCGACGCGCACGCGTGATCCCATTTTCACCCCAAAGCTGATTTTTGAGTTTTCAAGCCATATTCCAGACTCCTAAGTCTCCAATCTCACCCTTTATATCCTCAATACTTATAGTATGCCTAGCGATGGAAAGAGGCTAGGAGATGTGGAAACTTGTGGATGAAGTAAGGGGAGAATTAATGATGAATTTTGATTAATGATGACTGTATGAGTTGCTGAGGGTGATGATGGAAGTGCGGTGTACGCCGTGAGCCAAAGGGGCTGTATTTGATAATGATTATTGGCTGGTTATGGGTTATGTTATGAGCCGGATGGCTATGATAAATATTGATTTATGGCTGGAAATGAAAATATGGCTTTGAATGATTGCTTTATCATGAACTCTCTTCCTCAGAAGTGCAACCCCAGAGAGATGAAGGAAGGTGAGGATCCCCTTCCTTGTTCCTCCTAGTATTGTAAAATCGCCCCCAACGAGATAGTGAGAGGTTAGGATCCCCTCCTTGGTTCCTCCTAGGCATATGAGAACGTACCTCCTGGGTGGATGCAAGGGTTGTGGTTGCGTCCCACTTGCTCCAAGTTGGTTAGTATAGAGGCTCTGCGGATGGACGCAAAGATTGTGATTTTGGCCCACTTGTCCCTGATTATGATGAGTGATGTATAAAATGTGCAATCATGTGATGTATAAATGACGATATAGTCATGATGAATGATTATGGAATGTTATGAATGAATGTGAAATAATTATCTGAGATACGAGTTTCCCTGGATGAAAGCAGTGACTAGCCACCACGTGCTCCAGGTTGAGACTCGATACTTTGCTGACTCTATGTCATAAGTGTGGCCGGACACTGTGAAAGTTCCGGATGAGCTCGCCCCCATGGAAAAACACCAATGTGGGTGTTGTATAGATAAACACTAGTGTGGGTGTTGTATGATTATGATTATGATCATATTTATGATTGAGAATGACTCGAGTTGGGGATGCACGACAGAGGGACAGTCCAATGGTTAGCTACCAGGACTTATCGGGTTGGCTTTATAACCGACAGATGAGACTCATCAGTCATAGGGCAGGCATACATCATTTGCATATGTTTGAATTGTTTGGGTTTGCCTATTTATTTTGGATTGCTATATCATATATGCTATATTACCTGATTATGTGCTACTTGTTCTACTTGTACTTTAATTGTGTATTACTTGCCTGTATTGCTTGTGTTTGTACAACTGAGAGGTCCCTCATGTTGGTGTCGGTGGACGCTGAGGGCTGTTCCTGATGAGATGAGTTGATGATGTAATTGAATAATGATGATGATTATTGAATGAGGTAATTGAGCTCCCTGGGTAGACGCAGTGAAGTGATTTCACTTGCTCCAGGTAGAGAATGAGATAATTTGAGCTCCCTGGGTAGACGCAGTGAAGTGATTTCACTTGCTCTAGGTGAGGATATGATGTATTGATATAAAATTGCTGAGACAGAATAACCGGTGATGGTTTTGTTTATGGCTCTGATTCTGATTCGTTGGAGAGTTAGAGAGAGTTGAGAAGCATGAAGAATAAGAATTAGACTTAGCATTCCCTTATGACAGTTGCCTATTTGTGGATTAGCGAGAACATAGGGTGAATGTTTGGAGAAAGGAAGTTTAGGAGGCTTAGCAAGTTTTTATTATAATGCATTGTATTTATTTGGCACTTTTACCGTACTGGGAACCCATGGGTCGGGGGTTCTCATTCCGTATATATCTCTTATTTTTCAAATACAGGTCCAGGTACTCAGAAGTGAGCTATGGTTCATCTGAGAGACGGCGAAGATCTTTATATTCTCTACTTTATATTTTGTGTAGAATCTCTCCACCCTTATTTGAAAAGCTTATATTATGTATTAAACTCCTTTGAACTTGTCTATAGAGGCTCTTATGTTTCGTTTGGGAGAGATTAGGAAATACTGTTGTCAACTACTTTCATACTGTACTCTAGCCGGCCTAAATTTCGCGGGTCGCGACTAGTGGCTATTTACTTATATTATATATCTATATACTGCCCTTCTCTTATTCCTCCTAATGTCTTTATCTGTATATCGCTTTCGACTCCACGTTTTAACTTTTAGTTGCCGAAACGTGAGTGATACGTCTTCGCGATTTTATTTTTACTCTTTCCAGGCTTCTCGATTAATACTCCTTTCAAATATACTTATATTTATATATTAAAAACCCCCCTTGAGAGTCGTACCACCTTATTATTATTGACTTATGACTCGAGCATAAGGATTTGAATATTAGGGTGTTACAATATCCTTCAGACATCTTTACACAGGTTTGATAAAAATAGACTGTTCTCTATTTATTGCTGCCTCTACTCTATCCAACAATGTGCATATCAAAAAATTAGTGAGGAAGAGTTCCACTACCTTTTATACTATTATTTTAATTAATTGAATCACAAAAAATCTATTTCATTTAATACTCACTGGGTTAATCTATTACTTTATGCATTGATCCATTTCATTGTGTTTTCTTAGGCTGCCAAATGTCATTTAATTGGAAGATACACTTGTTGAATAAAGGATAATCCACATGTCAAGTAAAGACCACTACTATACTCCTATTATATATTAATAAATAAATTCTATTCTTATTTTTAATTTTTTTTCAACTAGTGGGCAACATCTTTTTTTTTTTTAACTTTACCTTTCTTTTCAAACTCATCATCACACTTTATTATTATTTTTTTCCTCTATCATACTATAATTGATTATATTAGTTAACTGATTGTGTTAATTTCAATAATTTGTAAGAGATGAATAACGCATAATAAATATTGTGAAATTAATTATAATAAATTAATAATTAATAAATAAAAACAAAAAAAATTTTTTTATTACATTTTAATGGCTACACATTTTTATTGGTTCACTTTTTCTTTATCTCTTCCTTTTACATTTGTTTCTTTTAATATATTAACCAAATTAATCATACTAATCAGTTGCAAGATGAATAATGCATAATAAATTAAAAAAATACATGAATTAATTTATTTTATTTTATTTTATTTTTTTATTTTTTTCATATATCTGGAATTAGAAGGTGCTTTAAGATTTTTTTTTGTGCTCTAGGTACAATTGTTGCACTTTTTCATTTTTTTTTTGTTTTTCTAACCTTCATATTTGCTAATTTTTTTCCATGGTTTTATTTTATATTAATTTTTTTAATGTATTTTGATTAATAATTTTTAAGAGTGTTATTATTTTGTTTACTAGTAATTCAAACTTTTGTAATATTTTTGTAGAGGTTGTTTAATAGGTTCTTCTTTATAATCTTTTTTTTTGAAATTTCTTTTATAAGAACGTATCTTGATTTTTTTTCCTTTTATTTTTATATTCGTTGATTAGATTAAACTGTTTTTGTAATGCATTCTCTCTCTCTCTTTCTTTCTCTCTCTCTCTCTTTCTTTCTTTTTGCCTCTTAAGTCCATCACTACGTCACTCAATTTCATCCCAAAAAATTATGTTATTTTATTATGTTATTTTGTTTTAAAATTTTATTTTTTCATAATGAATATGCTATGTGTAAATTTCATAAAATTAGCGAATAATTAATCAATAAATTAATTTTTAATAAAAGAAATTAGAAATGTGAATTTATAACTTAATAAGATAGAACTAATTAAAATAAGAATTTTGGCACTAATTTTTAAGAATTTGGCCCAAAATTAGACCGAACCGGACCCAAAATGAGCCCAAGGACCCAACTAGTCCACTTAACCAAATGAGCTCAGCTCATTTCTTCTCCATTCCTTGTTGTTTCACGTTGAAAGGACACAAGGAAAGTGAAGGGAAGGTTCCAAACCCTTGAATCCAACTCAAATCACCATATCTTCTCACTCCGAGCTCCGATCGTCGCACTGTTTGTGGCTACGCATTCGCGTCGTCAAGCTCTACAAAGCCCGGTGCATAGTTTGGTAAGGAACCTTTAATTTTGTTCTCAGCCTCATTTTCTCCTAATTTTCGAAAATTGAGTAAAGTGGGTGTTGAGATTTTGATTCTTTTATGTTATAAGATCCGATTAGCTCGAGGAAAACGCTTTATCTTGCTTCATTGGTTCTTGGGTAAGGTGAAAATTCTTGAGTTCTAGTTAATACCTTGATTAAGTCTGTTGGGTATTAAGTTTTGGGTATGTATATGTGATAAAATATGTTAGGTGTGTAGATATATGTGATATGAAGCAAATTGGGAATGTTGGAAGCTTAATTGGAAGCTTGGAGTTGGTGCTAGTTGCTGAATTTTAATGTTGAAGGCTTGCAATCTTGTCTAAGTGGGTTGTCTTGGGTTATACGAGAAAATCGGGGTATGGTTTTTGTTTCTCGTATTTAATATATAATGTCTTGTGAAAACTTAGGTTAAATGACCATAGGATAGGTTGGAATGATAGAGTATGTTAAATGTTTAGTACTTTTGATAATAATTGTTGACATGGATTGAGTATTTGTTGGTGATTATTGCTTATGATGGAAATAGAATGCTAAATAGTGAATGAATGATGATTGACAAGTTGATAATATTGAATATGCATGGATGACGGATTGTTGATGATCTTGTTAGTTAAATTGAGGAATTTAGGTATGAGATTGTGTAATATTGAGGTATGATTGATTGTGGTAGGATGTGGATGTTATGGTGCTGTTTTTGTGTATGCCAGGTTGATTTTGAATTTGTTTTTGGTGAAAATAGAGGTTTAAGAATTTTTGTGAAAAACTTATTTTTTAGCCGAAATTTGGTGAGTGATAACTCGGCTTCCAAATCCCCAAATTATTTCAAACTGGTTTCATATGAAAATTGGGTCCGTGAAACTTATGCCGTTTGAAGAACGGATGAAAAATGTTTTAAAACGAAAGAGTTTTGCGTGTCGGAAGTTAGGTGCAAAATAATGAAATTCTACAACTTAAAGATTTTTTTTGGTTCTGCAGAACTCGCGTACACGACCACCGCACGCGACGTGACCATTCTATTTGGGTTGGGCATCTCGCGTACGCGGACTGGTGCATGCGTACGCGAGCAAAGGATTTTAAGTGGTTGTGTACGCGACCACTTGCACGCGACGCGACCAACCCTTTCAGGTTTGGTATCTCACATACGCGAGCAAGAGGATGCGTACGCGAGTAGGGTAAAACAAGCCCTTGCGTACACAAGCAAGGTGCTTGCGTACACGACGCCCCTGTTTTTAGCAAATAAAGTTTTGTGATTTAAAATCTAATTTTGAACCTCTAAACCTCTATTTTTACTCTTTTAGCCCTAGATCTTAGTGGTATGCCTAGTAATGAGATGAAGCTAAGAAAATCTGGTAACTTGGGGGTGAAGTAAGGTTGAAAATTGATGAATTATGTACGAAAAGTGTAAGAAAGTGAAGTATAATGTGATGCCATGGCTATGATAAATGATTGTACAATGATTATGAATGAATGTGAATGTTCTTTAGGCTTATGCTCTTTATTTATCTGAAATACGAGTTTTCTTGGGTAAAATACCGTGACTTGCCACCACGTGTTCCAAGTCGAGACTCGATACTCTGTTGACCTTACGTCGTAAGGGTGACCGGGCACGTATAAATTTCCAGGAAAGATACTGTAAACCCGGTAAAAATTAGCGAATAATTAATCAATAAATTAATTAATAATAAAACAAATTAGAAATATGAATTTTATATTTTAATAAGATAGAGTTAATTAAAACAAGAATTTTGACACTTATTTTAAAGAATTTGGCCCAAGATTGGATTGAACCAAACCCAAACCGGGCCCGTAGGCCCAACCCACTCACTTAACTTATGAGCTTCAGCTCATTCCTTCTCTCTTTTTCATGCATAAGCGCTGAAACACTTCACCAAGAGTGGGGAGAACGCTCAAACTTGCAGACCCTCACTCAATCTTTGATTTCACACAACTTCTCGCTCCGAGTTCCGATCGCTGCACCGTTTGTGGCCACGCGACCGCAGCGTTGAGCTCTACAAAGCCCAGTGATCAATTTGGTAAGAAAGTCTCAATTTCAATCTCAGTTTTCCCTTCCCTAATTTTCGAAATTAGATGAATTTGGATGTTGAAACTTTGTTGATTTTTATGTTTAGGATCAAACTAGCTTAGTGAACTTGCCAGATTTTGATCCACTTCTCCGTTGGTAAGGTGAAGAATTTTTAACCCTTTTCAAGTTATTTAATTAGTGAACCATATGGTAACTTTAGTGTTATTTTGTGAAATTAGTTTGGATTGTATATTTTGGAAATAAATTGGTGAAGTTAGAGACTTGATCTTGGATTTTGGGGAGCCGGAGACCTGTTTGGGGTGACCTTGGAAGTGTGGGTTTTTGTGGAACGGTGACAAATTGTGACATTCTGGCTTAAACGAAGAAATCGGCCAAAGTATGGTTTAGGTTTCTCGTATTTAATATATAATGTTTTATGAAAACTTAGGTTAGATGACCTAGGATAAGTTGAATCATGACTTGAAACATGTTTTTTGTAATTTTAGTGGACATTGAGTAGATATTTGATGATATTTGAAGGATTAATGATTCATGATAGTGGATGTGGGTTTTGTTGATGAAAAATGATTGATGAATGATGTTTTGGTTGATGAATGATATATAAGTGTTGAATGATTGGTAATTGTATTAGGTATAATCGAAAATATTGGATTAAAGTAGTTTACATTGAAGTGAGGTTGGTTGTGGTAGAATGTGGGTTGTGGGGGCTGTGTTGTTATGATTTTAGTATGATTTGGTGCAGGGTATTGTTGAGTGAATATGGCTAGTGACTTATGTTTTGGTGAAAATAGAGGTTTGGAAGATTTTGTGAAAAACTTATTTTTGGTCGAACTTCGGCGAGCCATAACTCATCTTCTGGACCCCCAAATTGTTTCAAACTTATTTCATATGAAAATTGGGTTCGTGAAGTTTATACCATTCAAAGAACGGATGGGAAATGTTTTAAAACGAAAAAGTTATACATGTCGGAAGTTCAGAGTGCAAAATTGAAAATTCTGCAGCAATCAGCATTTTTGTTGTTCTGCATAGCTTGCATACGCGACCACTATACGCGACGCGACCAACCTTTTCAGGTTGGGCATCTCGCGTACGCGAGAAGGAGCTTGAGTACGCGAGCATGGAAAAATGTACGCCCACGCGTACGCATGACCCTTGTTTTCAGCAAATGAAATTTTAGTGTTTTAAACATGATTTTAAACCTCTAAATCGCTATTTTTACTCTTTTATCCCTAAACCTTAGTTGGATACTTAATAATTAGATGTAATTAACAAGGAGGTAGTAACTTGGGAGTGAAGCAAATTGTGGAGTAATGAACTAATGATTGTAAAGGGGTGAATTTAAGCTTGAGAAGTATTAACTGAACTTATATAATTATGAAGAAGATAATAATGAATTTCAATTGAGTGAAAGATGGGTTGAAAATGATGATGACCTTAAAGTGTGATGGTGATTAAAGCGATAGTGATGAGTTGTGATTGTTAGGATGGACGAGTAATTCTTATCCAAGCCATGATTATGAGTTTGAGATATTGAGATATGATTAATGATGATAACTGAGTTTAACTGTGGATTATTTTGAGATGTCGAGTTATGACTGCGAGGGTAGACGAGTAATTCCTATCCGAGCTATGTTTGTGAGTATAGACGAGTAATTCCTATCCAATGTGTCATGTCGAGGATAGACGAGCAATTCCTATCCGAGAATAGACGAGTTATTCCTATGCGAGTCCTAGCTTGTGCATAGACGAGTAATCCCTATCCGGGTTAAGGATGTGGCACCTGCTTGGGTGGACGAGTAATGCCTACCCCGGTTTTGGTGAAACATCGGCATGGGTGGACAAGTAATACCTGTCTCGTGTTGTGGTGTTCTGTCCATGATTAGCTACCAAGACATGTCGGGCTGGCTAAGTAACCGACAATTGATATCAACAGCCATAGGACAGGCATGCATCATATGCATATTGTTTGAATTGCTTGCTTGTGCATTAATTGGGAATGTCTAAGTGATTATAATATGCTATATATTCTATTTGCTGTATCTGTATTCTTTTTGTGCCTGCTTTGTCTGCTTTGTTTGTTTCTGTGATTCTACCAGAGTTTGGAAGATTGGAGAAAGGCGGAGACTTGATGGTTTTGATTAGAGTTTCGGTTAAATTTAGGAAGCCTTAGAGAACCACCCTGTTTATGGCTTTAGTTTTAAATCTTGAAGTTTTAAAATCCAAGTGTCAGCATTCTAGGATTGCCTCTAGCATTCCCAGGACCTTATATCTTATATATATAGGCACCTTTACCATGCTAAGAACCCCTGGTTCTCATCCCATACGATGTTTGTGTTTTTCAGATGCAGGTTGAGATGCGCCTCGCAAGGTGTCTGAAGTTCTATTGCAGCGAAGATGGGAGTTTGGGCTTTTATATTTTGTTATGTATATATAAATGCTTAGACTTCTCCTTCTATGTATTATACCTTTTGGGTGCCTCATAGAGGCATTTGTTGGAGAACTAGGGTTTATTTTGAGAACTTTAGATATGAGATTGTATGTATGTATATATGTATATATTCTCTGGCCAGCTTTAGCTTCGCAGGCTGAGCTTGGAGCTTGACTACTATGCATCCTTGATTCTCTACTCTTATGTATATATGTACTTATTTGCGCTTAAGCTTTTCTTCGTACGGAAGTAAACGTTATTCACGAGCGTTGCGCTTTTTGGTTTCACGACTTTGTTTTACCCATTTCTTCAAGGGCTCCTAGACTTTGATTCTCTACTCTTATATATATATATATATATATATATATATATATATATATATATATATATATATATTATTTTTAGAGGTCGTAATACCTCACCACCTCTGTCTTATGACTTAAGCATAAGATTCTGTGTGGTAGGGTGTTACTAATCAAGGTTGCGAGAACCGGACCGGTCAATAAACCGGTGAGATCACTGGTTCAATGGTTCACTGGTTCGACCGGGGTTCAACCGGGGTTCAACCGGTTTAATTAAATATTAAATAAAATTATTAAACTTAATAAAATTCAATAATTTATAACTTAATAAAATTTAATATTTCACATAATAAATTATGCATTACTTAAGATTAGAGGTTCACAAACAACTTCAAACATCAAAGTTTATAACTAAACAAAAAATAAAACGTACATAATGACAAACCCATAGTGTTCTACATTCAAAAGATACAATTACTAGCAAATTTTCAACTAATCAAAGGTGCAACTCATCAAAAATCATAATTATCATTAAGTGTTCCAACATCTCCATCATAATTTTCATGAAGCAGCAAACAGAAGCAACAAAACTGGATTAAAAACAATGGCCACAATATGAAAAAGATTAAAAACAAAAGCCAGAGTGCAAAAAGCTCCATGAAGAAAATAAAATTAAGCCAAATCGAAAAGCATCAGATCGGCAGATCCAAATCAAACACCAAAGGCAAGAAGCAATAAGAACAAAGTGGCAGGAAAATAGAAGCAAACAATGGATGAATCATGAATTACCCCTATACTCATCACTGAATCAAACAGAAGCAACAAAATCCTATTTCTAAACAGATTCATGAAGCAACAAAATTGAAGCAGCAAAAAGTAAAAATATTCCCCAGCTACCTTCAACGCCCCAGCCTCAATTTGCTTGCAATGATCATCATTCAATCCCAAGTCACCAATAAACGCATCATAATAGAAATCCAAAAACAGATTGAAGATTCATCAAACAGAAACCAAAATCATGTAATCCAGATAAACATGAAGCAGCAACTCAAAATCATGTAATCCAGATAAACATCAAGCAGCAACCAAAATCATGTAATCCAGCATGAACAAATAGGAACAGAAACATGAACAGAAAAATCAAATTATAAACATGTTCTGAACTTCTGATGAACACAGCTAACAAAACATGAACAGATGAACACAGACTTAACAAATCATGAACAAAAAAATCAAAAAATTATAAAATCAAGCACAGAGTAGGCGACAATTGAATAGGAGCCGAGGTGGAAGGCAGAGTATTACCGGCGACGACGGTGGAGGTGGAGAGCTCGGCGACGACGGTGGAGGTGGAGAGCTCGGCGACGACGGTGGAGGTGGCGAGCTGGGCGAGGACGATGGAGGAGAGGAGCTCCGCGACGGCGATGGAGGATAGGTGGGACGACGAAGAGGGGCTGTGGGATGCGGTGGCGATGGCGGTGGATGCGGTGGCGATGGTGGTGGCTATTAGGGTTCGTCAGAGGGTGAGAGGGTGAGAGTTGAGACTGAGATACTGAGAGGGTGAGATGAGGATTGGGAATTAGGGTTCGTGGCTTTGTGTTCGTGCATAGCCCTTTTCTTTTTTTTTTTTCCTTCAAAACGACGCCGTTTTGAAGTTTAATATGCAAACCAATAAACCGTAAAAAAACCGGACGGTTCTTCCGGTTCACCGGTTAACCGTCGGTTCGACCGGTTTTTTCACCGGTTTTCTACCAGACGGTTTCTGACCTTATCCGGACCGGTTAGGTAACCGGTTCCCGGTTTTTCCGGTTGAACCGACCGGTCCGGTTCGGTTTTCAGAACCATGTTACTAATGCCCCCAATGAGCAGATTTTATATATGAGAAAAAGCTATGCATAGACTCTTGGGGATGCGCAACGAGGGACAGTCTAGAGTTTAGCAGCCGGACTTGTCAAGTTGGCTTATTAATCGACAGATGAGACTCATCAGCCATAGGACAGGCATGCATCATATGCATATTGTTTGAATTGCTTGTTTGTGCATTGATTGAGAATGCCTAAGTGAATTTACTATGTTAATTGTATATTTGCTATCTGCAATACTTGTATTCTATCTTTGTTTGTCACTATCTGCTTGTTTGTGTGTGCGGTTTCACTGGTGTTGGAGGATTGGAGGAAAGGAGCAGAATTAAGGGTTTAGGTTTAAGTTTTGGTTATGTTAAGAATTGATGAACCCATAGTTGATGATATATTTTGGCTATAATTGGATGGATTTCATTACATAAACTCACACTTATTCACAAAAATAGCATACTTTTGTGTTATCTCCCTAAATTGAACCTAAATGTGAAAACGTGCTCTTTTGTGCTTATTTTGACTAATTTTATTCCATTTACCTTCCATTCGATACCTTGATATTATTTGTGAGTGGTTTCAGAAGAATAAAGTAGGAATGGCTTGGTGGGAATGGAAGAAGAGCATGCAATTGGGAGAAAGCATGAAGAAAACAAAGAAGAAGAGCTCAGCCTAGTGTGCGTACGCACAGACATGCGTGCGTATGCACATCCATCGAATTAGGGCCACGCGTGCGCGTGAGCCGCGTCGCGCGTCCAGTCAAGCATTGCCTAGTGTGCGTGCGAATGACTCCTTGTGCGTACGCACAAGTGGAAATTCGGCGAAGTGTGCGGACGCACGCATCTGTGCGTCCACACAGGTACAAGCGCATGCCTCCATTAAAAAGTCACGTGCTACGTGGTTTTGAGGGTCTCTAGGCCCATTTCTGAAGGCTTGGAGGCTGGTTTGAGAGGCTATATGAAGGGAAATGCAACACATAACAAGGGAGCCATCTTAGAATAGAGAAAACACATAGTAGGAGTAGGAGTAGTGTAGATTAGATAATTCTCTTTTAGGGTTTTAATTAGGATTTATAGAATTTTATACTTCAAGCTTTGATTTGGGATTATAGCAATTTTATTGTAAGTATTTCTTTAATTCTCTCTTCTATTATACCACTTGTTCTACACTTGCTTTTATTTTCATCTCCTTTGTCCATATTTACATAGTCTTGCAATTTTGGATTCCTAGTTGTT
Organism: Arachis hypogaea; assembly: GCF_003086295.3. NCBI lineage: Eukaryota > Viridiplantae > Streptophyta > Magnoliopsida > Fabales > Fabaceae > Arachis > Arachis hypogaea. The sequence goes on from NC_092047.1 coordinate 95,981,857, forward strand.
TCATTTGATGTTTGATGGCTTTTATATGTTTGTTTGCGTTACCTTTATTGACTTTGAGCATTTATGGTTCATAGCTTTTCTTAATTTACCAATTTTTCTATGTTTTGTGAATATGCATACTAGGTGTTTGATGAAATGTCAACTCTAGCTATGGGGTAAATTTCCACCCCTTGACTTGGGAAAAATGAGTCTATGGATTACTAGAGCCATAATGTCTAACATTTAGTAATAATTCTTGGAAAGTTGGTTGATTTTTGTTTCCATTAAAGCTAGCCTTTTATCAACTAGTTTGGTAAGTTGGTTAGAACTTATGGATTAATGTCAATTATGCTTGCTTGACTTACTCCTTGATATTTGAGGTTAACTAGGCGAGATTAACTCATGATAATTATCATAGTTGTGGTTATGGCAAGGAAGGAATTCCATAACTCATCCCAAGTCAAGGTTTCATTTATGTTTTGAACTACTTTTCCATCACTTTATAGCTTTACTTGTCCATATTACATACATAGTTTTTTTATTCCTTTATTGCTTTATTAATTGCAATTTTGTCTCATTCTTTTATCTCTTTATTTGTTTGCTTCCTTATTATTGAAAACCCCCTTGCTACTCACAACCAAAATTGTGTGCACTCTTTGGCATTAGTTCCTAGGGAGAACGACCTAGGATTTAAAACTCCCGGTTATTTTGTGTTGATTGTGACATCTGTAGGATTATAATTTGATTGATGATCAATGGTTGGGTTTGGACTATACTTGCAACGTCAATCCTATTTTTAGTACAAAAATCCAAACCCATGCTTTTGATCATTATCAAATTTTGGCGCCGTTGCCGGAAAACTAGCGTCATGAGTGTTATAGTTTTGATTGTTGTAAATATGTGAATAGTGTGAATAGATACTTTTTGGGTTGTTTGTTACTTTTTGCTATTAATTAGGATTTTGTTTCTTTTGTTACTTGATATCTTTTGTTTTTATTTTCAATTTCCTTTGTGAGATACCACCCTTGTTGCTTGGAGCTTAGTTATGATTGTATTGTAGGGTATGATGAATTCAAGTTGGGATTGTATCAAGGAGTGGGAGAAGCGATGGAGGGAAGAGGAATCTTTCCTATGCTTCAACGAGCCAAATCCTTCCCCAAGCCCTCCCCTATATGAATATCAAACCCAAGGATATGAAGGATACCTCATACATAGCCTCCAACCACCAACCCTTCAAGTACCATATCCTCCACCTCCATGGAATCAAAATGTCTATACACCTTGTTACCAACCATATGAACCATCACTCCCTTATACACCACCTCAATGCCCTCACCTACATGATACACCTTCCCACTATACAACCTTTCTCCCACCATTTGAACCTTCTCTTCCATCGAATTGTGAAATTCTCCAACCCTTGTCCCAAGAAGAACAAGACCTTCAAGCACTCTTTCAAGAGCAAGAAGGATTTTGAAGGACACAAGGGGAGCTCATGGCCACCATAGCCGAAGCGGTGAACCGCTTAGCCTCACTATGCTCATCCGATCAAGACACTTCTCTTGAAGAATGTGAAGGATCAACTAAAGAACGGAGTGAAGAGGAGAATGTGGAGCCTCAAGGAAAAGAAGAAGAGTTGGGTCATGACATGCAACAAGAGGGAGAAAGGGAAGTGTGTGAAACCGGAGGAGAGAAAGGGAGAATTGAGGGAGATTGATCAAGATGAGGATTCCATCATTGATATTTTTTGTCCTCCTTGATCAATCCCCTTAAGGAACCTAATGAATCTCTTCCCATTGAGCATGAGAAAGACATGGAGGTAGACTTCTCACAACCTCCTTGTTATGATGTGAGTGATGGGGAAGAGGAGGAAGAGGTTGGTAAGGAAGGAGTTAGCAACCAAGAACATATTGAGTGGGTGACAATTTCACCTATGAGCTTCATTGGCCCCCATCAATATGCTATCTTGGAAACGAACTACCAACTCAAGATTTTTCTTGGGTTGGTGAGTGGTGGAGAAAGGAGTGTTGGTAGCCAAAGAACTCCAAGGATCATCAAGAAGGTTAATTCAAGAATTGGAGTTCAAGCATGGTGTAGAGTACAATCAGGTGATTTTTGGAGAATGTTGGGTTGTTACAAGGGTCAACTAGGAGCTTTTCCATCCGACTTGGAGCATGGAGATCAACAAGAAGGTGACTGGATGCCTAGAATATGGGATCCCAGAGGAGCCTCTAAGTGCAAGCTTGGATGGATGTTCAAGGAGGAGTGGAAACACAAGCCACCCCAGCAAGAGTCTCTACAAAATGTCCAACTTAGGACTATAAACTAAAGTGCTAAGTGAGAGACATCCCACCATGGTAACATCTTTCTTACCCTTTCTCTTTGTTTATAGTCTTAGTTTATTGCATATTTGCTTGCCTTAGTTAGCTTAGGAGTAGTTTAAATTTAAGTTTAGATAGGTTGAATTGCATATGGATCATGATTTTGTGATGTTTTGAATGTTTTTGGGTTGATATGTTGATGCACTAAGGGTTGGAACCTTGGTTTTGAAAAGAAAAGAATTTTCTGAAACAGGGCATCTGTGCGTACGCACCAAGTTGTGCGTGCACACAAAACTGTGTTCTTCGCCACCTGTGCGGGCGCACCAGCCTGTGCGTTCGCACGCACCTTAACATGCCCTCTGGTCGCAGTGCCAGCACACTCTGCGCGTGCGCGCTGCCCTGTTTTCTAGGACTTGTGTGTGCGCACCAGTTTGTGCGTACGCACGCCCTGTCCCTTTTGTGCTTTCTATGTGGCTGCACAGACGTGTGCATCCGCACGCAAGCTGGCAGCCCCTCTGGTGGGAGTGTTAGCACGACTTGTGCGGACACACCCCTCCCCTTTTCACCTAGTGTGCATACACACACATGTTTGTGCGTACGCACGAGTGCTGTTTTGGGCAAAATTTTTATTTGTTTTCCATTTAAGCCCTAACGCACTTCCGCCCCCTCCACCCCTCTCTTTTCTTGCTTCTTCCATATTTTTCCTGTTGTTTTATTTAATCTTCATTGCATTTTATTTTTATTTTAGTTATTATATTAGTTTTCGTTTAATTGTTATTAATTAAATAAGTTGCAAGTGTTGCTTGTTAATTGATTGGGTTGCTCCTTGATTGAATTACACTAATGCACTTATACTTGCTTAATTTACTAGTACCTCGTGAGTTTGAATACTCATGTTTTGATTGTACCACTAGGACAAATTATATAAGTGCATTGAATTGAGTGAATTGAGTTGAAATTACTTGTTCATCATGATCTTTCATATTAAATTCATCACATGACCGGTACTTGTTTCTTGTTAATGCTTTGCATTTGTTTGAGTGACTCAACTTAATTCTTATCAAGCTTCTCACTTTTTGTAACAAGTATCTTTACCATGTGACTTTTTCTTAATGTTTCATGATGAATAAGTGGTTTTTTTTTCATTAATGGATTGGTTGTTGTTGATTGTGCTATTTTATTTCACTCTTGCGCTTTCACTTACACAATTTCAATATCCAATCCCTCATATACTCAATTCAACCTTGTGGTTACCTAGGTTTGCTTGCGCTTAAAGTTTTGCTTATTTTTTAATAGCAACCTAGGCCATCTAATTGAGGAACACATGCTTACTTTTTGATTTGGTGGATGGCTTTTTAACCGGCTGTTGTGTGTATTCTAACCGCGTGCACACTTGGAATACACACATGGCTCATCTTTCTATCAGACCACACCACTATGCAAAATTCCTCAATTAGATGCTTATTTACTCTCTTCTTTGCCATTTTTGTGATACTTGCCCTGTGAGTCCTAAAGTCTTTTCGAGGATGAGACATAAAGGCGAGGGGCCGGGAGAGGAGGAGGACACCGAGGACGAAGATGCCGAGCATACATTAGACTTGGCGATCTCCACACAACCCAAGCCCCCGCATCCACCAGCTGAAGGTGGAGGAACTTAGAGACATTCTCCCTGGATTGTGTTCGTGCACGGAGGACCGTGCAATGCTTAAGTGTAGGGAGGATTCGTCATTTTGGGGCGTAAACTTTCTTTTTCGAACACTTTGCACTTTGTTTTTGTTTCTTTTTATTATGTTTCTTGCATATATTTGGAGTGTTTTTAACCGTTGAATTGCATTCTCTTCTAGTATATATATCTTAGCTTATACCATTGCAGTTTGCATTTTTAGTTTGTATATATGTTATATGTTGCATTTTTTTGCATATTTCACTTAGTATATATGTCATAGGTAGAAGCTGTGATTGGATGATATGAATATCATACCACCTAGTTCAATTTTATCCTAATTGATCATGTTAATTTTTTCAATGTTGAAAATTAGGAATAGAACTAGGAAAAATTTTTGAAAATTGCATCCATCACAATACACATACATATAGGAAATAAGTTTGGTGAAACAACAAGAAATTTTCATGAAACCCTTCTTAAGGCGTGCCATTGATTGAATTGAAAAATTGTTTTTCAACTTGCTTGAAGCATCCTTTTTCATAGAACATAGAAAAGAGCTAGAACAACATACCTTGGGAGATTTGAGCTCTAATAGATGGTTGCACATTCCAACCATAAAGTTTGTCCCTGTGTGATTACACTCCTTTTTTTTTATTGTGATCATTGATTTACATGAATCTACATGTCCTATATTTGTTGTTTGATTGCATTTAGCATGATTGAGGCTATTTTTATTATTGAACTCACTAACCTATATGGCCAACCCTTGCATTCACCTTTGTAACCCCTTTTTGAGCCTTTAAATCCCTTTTTGTTCTAATGCTAAGCACATTATTCTCCCTAAAGCGAAAAACCATTGATGTCCTTGGATTACTCTTTGATTAGCTTGGGTGGAGTAGAGTGTATACTCTAAGTGTGAGAAAAAATTGTTGGAAAACATTAGTGATAAGCTTATTTGGGATATTCATTGAGAAAACTTGGATAATAGAGTAATACTCATGTATTCATTGTTCAAGACATATGCATCTTCTCTTGTTGACACAAAACAAGGAATTGTTCTTAAAAAAAATCAATCAAATCAAATCTTGTGCATAGTAGCATATGAAATAAAATGCTGAATAAAGGATGCATATGTGTGTGTTTTGGAAAGAAAATACATGAGTAGATATGAGATAGGAGACAAATGGATAGCTAGGTTATTTTGTTATATGTATATAGGATGATATAGGAGTAGGTGGACACTTGAGCTAATCAAAGATGTAATTCACTAAGTCCACTTGACCATATTGGTCTTACATTCACCCTAGCCCCATTACAACCCTCAAAAGACCTCATGATATTTGCTTTTCATGCATCAAATATTAGTTGATTGTTAGATGACTTGCAAATCTTTGAAAAGCATGATTAAAAGAGAATTGAGTGATTAACCCCTAAACACTGAGCGAATAGAGTGTAAACACATCCGGTGAGGGGTTCGATCGCTCAATTCTATGTTCTTGTTCCTTATATTGTATCTTCTTGCAAGTTGTTTGGTTATTAGTTTGAAAATCTCAATTCAAGTCTTTGGACTTTGGCTATATTGTTATATTTTCTTACCTAGCCCTAAGGTCTTATCTTGGATTAATTGGAGTTCTCTTGTTTCCTTTCACCAAATCAATAGGACATTGTAGATAGATATATATAGATCGTATATAGCATACTTGCATGCATATAGATAGTTGCATTCAATAAGTTGCTTACCCTTTTACCCTTCTCCTTTGATTGTGATTAGCATGAGGACATGCTATTGTTTAAGTGTGGGATAATTGATGAACCCATAGTTGATGATATATTTTGGCTATAATTGGATGGATTTCATCACATAAACTCACACTTATTCACCAAAATAGTATACTTTTGTGTTATCTCCCTAAATTGAACTTAAATGTGAAAACATGCTCTTTTGTGCTTATTTTGACTAATTTTATTCCATTTACCTTTCATTCGATACCTTGATGTTATTTGTGAGTGGTTTCAGAAGAATAAAGTAGGAATGGCTTGGTGGGAATGGAAGAGAAGCATGCAATTGGGAGAAAGCATGAAGAAAACAAAGAAGAAGAGCTCAGCCTAGTGTGCATGTGCACAGACATGCATGCGTACGCACAGCCATCGAACTAGGGCCACGCGTGCGTGTGAGCCGCGTCGCGCGTCCAGTCAAGCATCGCCTAGTGTGCGTGCGCATGACTCCTTGTGCGTACGCACAAGTGGAAATTCGGCGAAGTGTGCGAACGCATGCATCTGTGCGTTCGCACAGGTACAAGCGCATGCCTCCATTAAAAAGTCATGTGCTGCGCGTTTTTGGGGGTCTCTAGGCCCATTTCTGAAGGCTTGGAGGTTGGTTTGAGAGGCTATATGAAAGAGAATGCAACACATAACAAGGGAGCCATCTTAGAATAGAGAAAACACATAGTAGGAGTAGGAGTAGTGTAGATTAGGTAATTCTCTCTTAGGGGTTTTAATTAGGGTTTGTAGAATTTTATACTTCAAGCTTTGATTTGGGATTATAGCAATTTTATTATAAGTATTTCTTTAATTCTCTCTTCTATTATACCACTTGTTATACACTTGCTTTTATTTTCATCTCCTTTATCCATATTTACATAGTCTTGCAATTTTAGATTTCTAGTTGTTTAATTTGATGTTTGATGGCTTTTATATGTTTGTTTGAGTTACCTTTATTGACTTTGAGCATTTATGGTTCATAACTTTCCTTAATTTACCAATTTTGCCATGTTTTGTGAATATGCATACTAGGTGTTTGATGAAATGTCAACTCTAGCTATGGAGTAAATTTCCACCCCATGGCTTGGGGAAAATGAGTCTATGGATTACTAGAGCCATAATGTCCAACATTTAGTGATAATTCTTGGGAAGTTAGTTGATTCTTGTTTCTATTAAAGCTAGCCTTTTATCAACTAGCTTGGTAAGTTGGTTAGAACTTATGAATTAAGGTCAATTATGCTTGCTTGACTTACTCCTCGATTTTGGGGTTAACTAGGTGAGATTAACTCATGATAATTATCATAGTTGTGGTTATGGCAAGGAAGGGATTCCATAACTCATCCCAAGTTAAGGTTTCATTTATGTTTTGAACTACTTTTCCATCACTTTATAGCTTTACTTGTCCATATTACATATATAGTTCTTTTATTCCTTTATTGCTTTATTAATTACAATTTTGTCTCGTTCTTTTATCTCTTTATTTGTTTGCTTCTTTATTATTGAAAACCCCCTTGCTACTCACAACCAAAATTGTGTGCACTCTTTGGCATTAGTTCCTAGGGAGAACGATGTGTTGATTGTGACATCTTTAGGATTATAATTTGATTGATGATCAATGGTTGGGTTTGGACTATACTTGCAACGTCAATCCTATTTTTAGTACGAAAATCCAAACCCATGCTTTTGATCATTGTCAGAAATCCTTTGAAAACTACCTTGATTTAAGGTTTCTGCTTTAGTTCTTTAAGCTTTATATCTGAGTGTCGGAGTTCTAGGATTGCTTCTGAATTTTTCGGGACCTTATATCTTATGTATACGGCACCTTTACTATGCCGAGAACCCTTGGTTCTCATTCCATACGGATATTTGTGTTTTTCAGATGCAGGTCGAGAGGCGCCTCGCTAGGCGTCTAGAGTTCTGCAGCGAAGTGGATCTTTTGGGACATTATTTTGTGTACTATTATATATGACCATGTGGATAGAACTCTCCCAATGACTTGTTTTACTTTTGTACTTTTTAGAGGTGTATGGAGAACTAGGGTTTGATATATGTATTTTGGGTTAGGAATTGTATATATGTATGTAAATATTCTCTGGCTAGCCTTAGCTTCGCAAGCTGACTTAGGAGATTGTTATTTTGTACTCTTGACCCTATATATATATATATGTTTATGAACCTTAGCTTTCTTCGTACGCAAGTAATTCTTATTCCTGAGTGTTGCGCTTTTAATTTTACGATTTTGCTTTACCTATTCTTCAAGACTCCTAGTATACTACATTCCATCAATTATTATGCGTATATATATATTTTTATTTTAGAGGTCGTAATACCACACCACCTCGATTTTACGACTTAAGCGTAAAGCCCTGTGTGGTAGGGTGTTACATTATGAATTGTGTTGAATTATGTTGAATTGATTATTTCATGATGATTATGTTATGCTTTTTTTTGTTAAGTTTCTTTTACACAAAAATTAAAAGAATATCTATAAATATCTACGTGTATCTACCTTTTCTAAGGGGATATCTAAAGAGAACTCGAGATGAAGATGAGGAGACAAGAGAAATTTTTTTAAATAAGAATGAGAGACATGATAGGAGTACCTGTGGTACTCTTACAAGTACCCATTACCCTGCCTATAACTGGCAATGGAGATTCAACCTGAACCGATTTACGAGCAGATGCGTGGACCTTAAGGTAATAAATCTTAGTCAGATTTGAGACTCTCACATTGAACTTAGGTTAATCTTGCTTGCTTGGATCTTACTGAGCCTAAGTATATCTTAGATTAGTGTTTTAAGTCATTACTATAACAAATACCATACAATTAAATATTATAACCATTTAATATATATATTTGGATATAGAGATTTTTTAATTCAAGTTAATTTTTTTTTTATTTTTTTTCTCTTTACATTAAAATATTATTTATTAATGTAATGAAAAAAGTAAAAATAACAATAGCAATAATTATTCACATAATTAAAATAGATCATATTACTACATACATGACATTACATATATCTAAGATTATTATATATAATAAATGATTATTTTGATATTTTTAATAACAATATAGTTAATTTATGTATAAATCATCTAATGTTATAACATATAATATATTGTATAATTTTTCTCCTTTTCGTATAAATATATTAAGATGTCATTAATATTATTTTGCATACCAAATAAACAACTTAAGTCATTATATAATACAATAAATATAATATGCCAATATTTTTTATAATTATATTAGTATTGAAAAAATATTTAAATAGTATAAACGGATTTTTTTTATAGAAAAACAATAATAAAAGTTATTAACTAAGCTAATTACATAATTAAAAAATTATGAATAATTTTTTAAATAATAAAAAATTTTATTTTTACATATTACAAATTTTATAAGAGTTTAAATAATAAATTAATTAATAAATTATATAACAAATATTATTATATAAATATCAATTATTTTAAACTAAATTAATTTATATTCATACCAAAGAATATTTATTTAAGATTATAATTTAAATTCTCGTACAGAACACGGAGAATGAAACTAGTTATATATTAATAGATAGATTTTATTCTTATTTTTATTTTTATTAACTTGTGGTCAACATTTTTTTTTTTTTAAACTTTACTTTTCTTTTCAAACTCATCATCACACTATATTTTTTTCCTCTATCCGCTCTTACTTCTAACCCTCAACCCCACCCTATCCCCATGTCCCATCATTACGAATTACAGCCACCATACCAGCATCCCTCACCCCACCACAATCTCCTCCAATTTCAACCCCAACTCCAATCACCCTTCACTCCACCAAACTATCATCACTTCTACATCAGATCTTTTCCATAATTCTTTTGCCTCTGCCTCTTTAATCCAATTAGCACCATGATATTTTTAAATTTTTTTCAAAACATGAAGGAAAAATAAGTGTATATATATTACATATATCTCCGAAAAGAAAATAGAGGGCAAGGAGCATAAACGGTTTCAAAATGTCAAAATCTTTTGACCTTTTCTTCTTGTTTTTGTGCGTGTCAAAACTCAAAACTTGGACCCATTCAATTTTCTCCTGTAGTCATGTGACCTAGTTTGACATGTTATTGACTAATCAATGAACTCCATAAAGTTTTAACTATCGGAATAATAATAGATTTATTATTGTAAAAGTATTGGTACTTTTTACAATTAATTGTTCAGATTAAATCACAAGTTTTATAAACCGTTAAAAATATTGAAAATTTTTATAATATAAGTTAATAAGATACATGACAAAATTTCAATTTTCAACCATAAATGATATAAATATATTAACATATGATGAAATAGAATAAGAAAGACGGTTTTCCACCCTTCTTAATTGTTGATTCATTTCGTACAATAATTTATTAATTTACGCTACGACTAGCATTATTGGTCAATAGATCAGAAAACCACAATGATCTCATACTGTAGAATGTAGATCACAAATTCAGAAGTAATCTTTGTCCAAATTTTATTTTTTTAAAGCTCATCCATGTGTCAGCTTAGACAAATCGTTTGGAAGCAGTTCAATCATCTAAAAAATAATACTCTGCACATTATTTAAAATAATTATACCAAACATCAACCCACATGGTCAAATTCATGTATACCCTCTAAATTGAATCAGCAAGATCATAATGTGTGTCCAATTTTGTAGCTTGGAAAGGTCAAACAATGAGAAATAAATCTTATATATAAAATAAACCGATTCAACTGTTTTTTTTCTTATTACATATAGTATGAAATGGTAATGTTAAAAAGAAAATAACTAAAATTATATTATTTATTAATTTAATATCTATAATTTTATATATAATATTTATAATTATATATTTATTATATTTAAATTTTAATTATACTAAATATACATTAAATTAGTTATTAATATAAAATATATATTAAAATCATATTAAATTATATATATATATTTATATATAATACTAGAATGACTAATTTTTTTTAAAATAGACAAATATGAGGTATTATTCATTATTGTGAATAAGTTGAATGTTTTTTTTTATGTGGAGATAGAAATCTGAAGGTCAGAATTTATAATAAAATTTTATGAGTATCATTAAACAACATTTTGAGAGTTGGATAGGAGCACTTAATAAAAAAAAAGAGCGCAGAAAGTGGTTGATTGAGATCTTTGCTGTGTTTTGGAATATTTGATTAGAATGAAATAATAGAATATTTAGGAACAAAGAGACATGTATGGAGATTATTATTTGTAGATCGTTTTTAACCTATAAGGAGTGGTATAGTATTGATCCATTAGATTGTTGATGGTAATGTCAAAGATGACAATAAGTTAATTGCTATTTAATTTTTATTTTTTTGTTGTTATTTTTTTTTCTTTTTGCTCCACATTATTGTATTGAACTTCTGTTAACAAAAATAAATACACAAATCTAACCATTAGATTTGTAATTTAAAAAAAATTAAAAAATCATAAATACAAATCACTTTTAGATTTGTAAGTTAAATAATTTTAAAAAATAAAAACCATAAATACGTATAAATCACCTTTAGATTTGTAATTTAAAAAAAATTATAACAATAATTTAAGAGTCAGATTTGTAATTTAAAAAAATTATAAATACATATCTAATTATTAAATTTTTGGTTTTTAAATTTGACTTTCTAATTTTTTTTACTACTTTTCACAATTTTTGATATACCTCTCATCTTTATGATACAACAAAACATATTTTCTTCTTCAGTATTAAATATAAAACTTAAAACATCTAATTTAGTATATATTTAACAATAATAAATAAATATTAAATAAAATAATTTTAAATTATTTAAATTAATTTTTTATTATCTCCCATATATTATCCGTATAAAATTTATTTGATATGAATTTTATATTATATTTAATATAACGTAAGATGAAAGCTGTCTTAGATTAATATTAGAATATTTAGGTACACATGTAATTAATCATAATAAAAATGGATAGACATGCATTTATTTTCCATCTAACCTATAAATTTTGTGGGGGATGAATAAATTAGTCTAATAAATTGCCATGTTTGTTTGTTGGGTATAAGAAGACAAAAATTGTTACACAAGTAGCTAGAAGAGAGTTAAGTCAACCATCTACTACTATGGTTTTCCAAGAGCTAGCTTCCATTAACAAAGTGAACAAAGCTCCACTTTATTGCTTTAAGATTCTTCTCATCAAAACCCAAATCATCAAAAGTTGAAAAAGTTCTTCTACTAAGTGGAAAAATCACTAGGATCTGGCTGTGACAAGTGGGTTTACTTTTGCTGTTTGGATAGTGCTTTTACATTTTGTGGTGCAAGCTTTGCCTTCTGCTTGTGTTTATCTGAGTTTATATAATCCAAAAGCTTTTTGATTCAAGAGGTGAATTCTTTCTCTGATGGGTGCTTGTTGGAGCAATAGGATTAAGGCTGTGAGTCCTTCCAGCACAGGTAACATTAACACTAAGCTTCTTGAACTTGCATAGTTGCATGTTTTGTTTTCTTTTTTTTTTTTTTTTCCTTTCTATTCCCTCAATTTCAATATCTGAATGAGCTAGCATAGTTTATGTCTGAAGATTTTATTGTCAAATACTTAAAGTTGTTAACTTTATGGATAGAGTTTTGGGAGTGTCATATGCATGTATACTAGTCTTTGTGAACCTAGTTGAGATCCATGCAAAAAGTTAAGGATGCTGTGTCTTTTTTCTGTTGTTGTGATCTGTGCTTATTGTTAATTTTTTCTTTTTTAATTTTTGGGAAATGAGAATCTTCATTCATAGGTAGGATTTCGGTAAGGTGATTTCTTAGGGGAGAAACTGTAATGAGTTTGAGGGAAAGTCTTGTTATTAATTGGGGTTTTGTTGGAATTCATGTAAATTTTGGTAAAATGAGAATTTGTTAATTTTGATTATTTGAAGGCCAATGATAGTGCCTGAATCTTTATGAACATTGTCTTTCTTGGTGTTTAAGCAGGATTCACGTCGCGAAGTGTAAGCAGAGATGGTTATGAAATCAGCTCAAATAGTAGGAGCTCATCAGCCTCTATTCCCATGACACCCCGGACCGAGGGCGAGATCTTACAATCTTCCAATTTGAAAAGCTTCAGCTATGCAGAGCTAAAAACAGCCACTAGAAACTTCCGGTCCGACAGCGTCTTAGGCGAAGGTGGATTCGGTTCGGTTTTTAAAGGGTGGATTGATGAGAATTTGCTTGCTACCACAAGGCCAGGAACTGGTGTGGTTATTGCTGTGAAGAGACTCAACCAAGATGGTTTCCAGGGTCACAAGGAATGGTTGGTAAGTATTAATTCTTCTCTGTTTACTCATTCAGTTTCCCTTTTAAGTACTTGCAAGTTGCAAAATATGCTTGGTGTGGTCCAAAATAAATGTTCATTTTCAAATTTTATGTGGATCAAAACCACATAGCAAATTATGCACTATTAATTAATTTTGTCAGTATAAATGAAGGAGAGAAAAAAAAAAGAGCGCAATAAAGTGATATTGTACATTCACTTAAATATATCTAATATTAAGATGCTTTTGATCATTTCCTTAATTGATATGCCTAATTAAAACTGGACAACTCCAATTTGTGTTGGTTAGTCCACTTTTCTTATCTGATCCTTTTTGCAGAATTTCAGTGAAACTATTGATGTTATTGGCATTAATGACCTAGTGTAAAACTTAAATAGAGCACATTTTAGATATAGATTATGATTCATTGATACTAAACCAAAACTTATAATTGGTCTGAAAAATGATTTTGCTTGGTGACTAAATTTGTTGGTCTATATTATGATTTTGCAGGCTGAAATCAACTATCTTGGACAACTGCAGCATCCTAATCTTGTCAAATTGATTGGCTACTGCTTAGAGGACGAGAACCGGCTTCTAGTCTACGAATTTATGCCTAAGGGCAGTGTGGAGAATCATCTCTTTAGAAGTCAGTACTATCTAATTTAGTTGCATAACTTTCTTTTTTTCCCTTCTCTACTTCTTAAATTAGTCTATAATGCATACTTAACTGCTTAATTCTGGTACTAATGGCGACTAAAATCGTGGTTAATGCAGGAAGTGTTCATTTTCAGCCACTTACATGGACTCTGCGATTAAAAATAGCCCTCGGTGCTGCGAAGGGTCTTGCGTTTCTCCACAGCACAGAAACTAAAGTCATATACCGAGACTTCAAGACTTCGAATATCTTGCTTGATACTGTATGTATATCTTGCAAGCTTGGCTATGTCTTGTTTGTTATGGTTGAATGGATTAAGAATTCAGTCACTAAGCTGCTTCAGTGGCTTATAATTTTGCAGAACTACAATGCCAAACTTTCCGATTTCGGGCTGGCCAGAGATGGACCGACTGGTGATAAGAGCCATGTCTCGACTCGGGTCATGGGAACACATGGATATGCAGCCCCAGAGTATCTAGCAACAGGTATAGTATCTGGTGGTTTTATTGGATTCTTGACTGAATTTTTTGGGTTATGTCCCTCTTTAACTTTAAAAATGTGCAAACCGATCCTTGAACATTTCAAAATGTGGTAGATTAACCATATTGATGATTTTTCCATCAAATGTTAAAGAAATGATACATGCTTAGGGTATCTAACTTGCTATCAAGAATGTTCACGGAGGCGATTTCCACATAACTCAAAGTTCAAAGGGTGTAGTGCAGTGCACTTATTTTGAAAGTTGTGGGGTTGATTTGCGCATTTTTTGGATTTCGGAGCTGAAGTGCACACATATGACGTAAATTTCAAGGAAATGAATTGTAATTAACTCTTATTTTTATGGGTTTTTAATTTTTATGAGGATATCCTTCCAAACTCTGCATAAAATGTTATGTTTCGGTTTTCAAATGAAGATTTGTGAACATAACACTTGTGTGGCATTGTCTTCTTGATATTCATTCAAATAATGAGGTGATTCACATTATATCTTAGCACTAAACACATGCTTTTTACTAGGTCATCTCACTTCCAAGAGTGATGTATATAGTTTCGGAGTAGTTCTTCTGGAAATGTTATCCGGAAGGCGCGCCATAGACAAGAACCGGCCATCCGGAGAACACAACCTAGTCGAATGGGCTAAACCTTATCTTTCCAACAAGCGTAGAGTTTTTCGTGTGATGGACACCCGTCTTGAAGGTCAATACTCGGTTAGTAGAGCTCAAAAGGCTGCCACGCTTGCTTTTCAGTGTCTTGCCATTGATCCTAAGTACAGGCCAAATATGGATGATGTAGTTAGAGAGTTGGAGCAGCTCCAGGATCCAAAGGACGTGTCGAAAAATGGCAATAGGAAGGAGCATCAAGTCCGTGGGTCCGGCCTCGGCCTCGGCCTCCCTGCATCTAGCAAAGGTGGTGCAGACTCTCCAAGGAAGACTTCTTATCCCAGGCCTTCTGCTTCCCCTCTTTATGCCTAACTTAAGTGAATTTTGGGATGAGGTAATTAGTATGTGAAATCAAGATGTTGTTAGGTGTGGCAAACACCTCACTTTTATGCAAGCAATGTATAGTTTGAAAAAAATACAGGGACCAACTTTTAGTTAACCAATACTAGCCAACTTTAGAGTTTAGGGTTTATAATTTAGATTGAAGGATTAAGGGTCTAGGATTCAAAACAAGCAAAATAATTTTAAAAAAGTTGGCTAATATTGACTCAAAGAAGTTGATTACCTAGCATTACTCGTATAGTTCCTAGCTTTCTTTGTTTTACTGTTTTGGACAACATAAGAAATTGTTCTGTAATTGGTAGATTTGATTTAATTTGGGCAGGTCCAACCCCCCTCCTCTTCTCTTTTTCTCTCTCTCTCTGTCTTTTATTTTTCCCCTTGTCTTGTTGATAATATTATTTTGTCCTTTTTGTTACATTGGAAGATGCAAATAACAATTTCATGTGAGATAACTAGTACTTTTGAATTTAATTTGCAAAATAGTTTATGGCCTCTTATATTGTTTCTATCAATTAACTCTACCTTCAAACAAATGGATGAACTAGACTGAAGACTCCACCATGTTCCATTAACAATTTAAAGTTTTAAACATTACAAAATGGGTCTAGAAGTAGTAGTGAGAACCGTTAGGAAGCTTTTAAAATTAGATGATGGTAGTTTCAGTAGCCTAGAGTCATGAGAACATAGATGAATTGGTGGTGGTAAATTCTCATGCCTTGCACTATCACTATAACTAATTTTAGTTTCCATGCTCCTTTTCCAATTTTAAGTTTTAAAAAAAATGATCAACATGGAATTTAGGATTAACTAAAATATTATTTGTATATTATATATTAGAAAAGGTACATGGAATCAATTTTTCCAGAGACAACATTTGTCAATTCTTTGTCTCATTGTAAAAATTTTTTAACTTTCATTTTTGGAAAATTTAGGGTTTAGTGTTAGAATTTAGGATATAAAATTTAATATTTAAGATTGAAGATTTAAAATTTAAAATTAAAAAAATTAGCTAACGTTACTTGAAAAAAAAAAATTAAAGTTGGATCTCTATTTGAACTATATATATTAGAATTTCTATAAAAAAATTAAAAATAAATATATGATCATTTGTTGAATATATTTATGTATAGTTTTTACATACTTTTCCTCAAACCGAAAAATACCATTAGATAAAATATATATATATATATATCTAAACAGCTATTCAATTAGGTGTATGAATATCACTAGCTACCTTTAAATTGATATATTGAGTTTGAAAACCAAATTTTTTTAGTAGATTAATTTCCACTAGCACACGAAGGGACACACAAAGATCTTGTGCTTTGGAAGAACTCGTAGATTGCCCAACATATTTCCAAAGTTTTCGATAACCACCAATAGGAGATGTTTTCGGATCTTGGATCTTGGACAATGAACAATGAACACCCCTTTCTCTTTTATTATCAATCCACACAACTTGTGTTGTAGCCACCGGAAATAGCAACTTAATTGGTATACGATTGCTCAACATTTATAGCACGCTATAGAGTAGACACTACTAGATATACTTTATTTTTTCTATATCTAATTATTTATATTTAGTCTCTTTTTTCAACATTATTATTATTATCCTTAAAGAAAGTTATGTGAAGTAAGAAAAAAAACTTAATTTAATTTTAGAAAACTATCTTTAAGACTAAAAGATTCAATTTGTTTTATAGTTTTTCTTTATTAGCGCGAAAATATAAATTAAATATGTTTCATAAGAAAAGGAAATTGCAAATGCAAAAAATTTCATTAAATAAAGTATTTCAAAAAAGCAAAAGAAGAGTTGAAAAAACTATTGATAAATACATTGGATATATATCAATAGAAGTGTTCTGAGAGTTACCTGAAACGTTATTAAACCTGACTTTCTTCTATTTGAGTCAGGGTGTGAAGACAAAGTATAAATAATAATAAAGATATAAGTAATTTTTTTTATATATGATCTTCTATCTATAGTTATTAACCTATATGTATCTATTAATCTGAGGATAAGAGAAATACATCTGGCTAAGTAGATAACTACTTATAACTTTTGTTTTTACTACCAAAATTGTTCCTGATTTTTTAAGACACTAATAAAAATACCCTTCATATAATATTGTTAAAAATATCTTTAAAATATTATAAAATACCATAAAAATAACCAAAAAAATTATTTTTATAGGCGGTAAGTAATTTTTGTATTTGACAAACAATTTATGTATTTGATTTAAAATTATGTAAAAATGTTTTGATAATTATTTAGAAAGTAAATAAAAAAGATAAAAATTTGATTTCTAGAAAAAAAATTCATTTTTCTTGGCCATCAACAAAAATAAATCGGAAAAAAATTACTTAGCATAAAATTACCAAATTTTAAAAATAAAAATATCTTATTTTTTAATTATGCGTAAAAAAAACACATCAAACTTAAATCTCTAAAATATTTTTTGAGAATATATATTTAATAGATATTTTGTTCGTATTTTAAAATATTTAAGAATATTTTTATTATTAATAAAAATGAAAAATATTTTTATTAGTGTAATTAAAAATTGGAAACAATTTTAATAGTTTACTCTTTTTTATTTCTATTAAATGAATTTGATTTTTTTGAGGTCCACCTAAATATGTTTCGAATAATTATGGTGTAATTACTTCGTACATAATTCATACCCCTCCAAAAGACATTATTTCAATAATAGAGTAAGGTGTCTGTCACTAACAAACAATAAATAACATAGTATTCTTAGAATAATATAGGTGCAAATAAACTACATTCCCTAAATTCTGTTCCTCTTAAAAATTAACAAGTGCAACCAACCATTGTCCTAATATACTCCTATTAGTAATCTCCTCTATCTATCTATCTAGGTGGGTACTCCCATGAAGATATTATAATTGTCTTCATGTGATGATTTTTCTTTTTGACCCTTAGATGATGGAGTGTAGGGTTAGATTTTGATATGTTATAAAAGTGTTGTTTTTATTTGAAGTGTGGCCAAATCAATAAATCACACTTTTATACAAAGCATCTTCATAAAAAGATGTTTTTTGCATCTTCATTTGAGTAGCTCCCATCTATCTATCTATCTATCTATCTATCTATCTATATATATAATTATTGGTAAATATATACACCCAAATTTCTAACCAGATGCTCGAGGAATAATCTCAAACTCTCGAAAACAATTTATGGGAAATATTTTAGAAATATATATTCTAATATGTTTATGTTACCATGGCTACGATATTTTAAAAAGTGTTGTTAAAATATAACACTTTTTTATTATTTAACACGTTTTTCAAAAATTATTATTAAAAAAAATATTACCAAAATGTAAAAAAAGTGTGACTTTAATTTAATAACACTTGCATAATCACTGCAGATATTATACATTGATCGGATTCGATCTGCATATCCGTAGTATTTATCAAAATCCGATTCGAAAATTGTGGATATTGATCCAATCCAATTTGTACACTAATATGATTAGATTGCGAATTTCTGGTAGGTATTCGCATATCCGCGTGAATCCGAAAAAAATAAATAAATAAATAAGTAAATATTTTTTTTATATTTTATTTCAACTAATAATTATCATATATATTGTATTATTTTATTTTTATTATTAAAAAAAAGTATGTTTGCTAATATTTTAGGAATAAATATGTTTTAAAAGAGTGAAAAAAAGAGAATTTATTGATTTTTAAATAAAAATAAATATTTTAAAATATTTTTATATTTTGCGGATATATCTGATATCCAATTTGGTCAAATCCTTACGTTCAAGTTTAAACACTGCGGATATTAAATCGAAATTTTGACAATATCTAATCCGATCCGCGTTTATCTTTAACAAACAAAAACAACCTAGCATTTATCTATATATATATAGATAAATTCTAATATGTTTATGTTTATGGTGAGTACAATAACTATGAACTATTATTAAAATTAAAGTCACAATTTTTTATATTTTAGTCATATTTTTAAAAAAATATTACTAAATAATAAAACAAAATTTTAGTTTTAGCAACTTTTTAAAATAGTATAGTCACTGTAAGTAACATATACATATCAGAATATATATATATATATATATATATATATATATATATATATATATATATATTAATAAAGATAAGACTTAGAGTGATAGGATATTACAAGTAAGAGAATATAAGAAATTATATTATATTATATTTCATGTGTGTGATATGTTTTATTTTATTGGTTTAATAAATATTTAATTAAATAATAAAATAAAAGGAAGTTGTATGATTACTTAAAAATATAACCAACTTGATGAAAATTGATTTTTATAAAAACAAAATCAGAATCAGTCCTTTACTCACCATCAATAACTTAATTACTTAATTAAAGAAAGAATTAAAAAGGTAAAAAAATAGACAAAATAAATTCTTCCTAATACCATTATCATGGTGAATCAAAGTTAGTAATTCTTCTTATTTCTATATATATATATAAACTATGAAATATGACCTCCCGTAATAATAATAATAATAATAATAATAATAATAATAATAATAATAATAATAATAATAATAATAATAATAATAATAATACAAAATTTTAGTTTTAGCAACTTTTTAAAATAGTATAGTCACTGTAAGTAACATATACATATCAGAATATATATATATATATATATATATATATATATATATATATATATATATATATTAATAAAGGTAAAACTTAGAGTGATAGAATGTTACAAGTAAGAGAATATAAGAAATTATATTATATTATATCTCATGTGTGTGATGTGTTTTATTTTATTGGTTTAATAAATATTTAATTAAATAATAAAATAAAAGAAAATTGTATGATTACTTAAAAATATAACCAACTTGATGAAAATTGATTTTTATAAAAAAAAAATCAGAATCAGTCCTTTACTCACCATCAATAACTTAATTACTTAATTGAAGAAAGAATTAAAAAGGTAAAAAAATAAACAAAATAAATTCTTCCTAATACCATTATCATGGTGAATCAAAGTTAGTAATTCTTCTCATTTCTATATATATATATATAAACTATGAAATATGACCTCCCGTAATAATAATAATAATAATAATAATAATAATAATAATAATAATAATAATAATAATAATAATATTATTATTATTATTATTAATAATTATTAATAATAATAATAATATTATTATTATTATTATTAATATTATTATTATTATTATTATTATGAGTGAGAGAACCTGTCATAATAATCTTTGTGATATGGGGGCGTTGATGAGAAGTAGAATCTGTTTATAGTGTAACCTATTCCAAGGGTCCACCAACGATTTCTTTTCTTACCTTTGTATTGAAACCCAATCTCAATCAATGCTTATACTAATCATAATTGGTGCATCAATGATGCATGCATACTGGCACCGATATGGAATATGTTAACACACAAATTTTAAAATTTTATAAGACATAAAGATATGGTATATATATATAATATAAAATATTTTTTAGATAAATTACAATAAATTTTTTGTTATTTTATTGATATTAAAATATAAAATATTTTTTAACTGTTTTTAATGTCCTCTTTTTAACAATATAAAAGTATTTAAAATATTTTTTTATTTTAATAAATAATAATATATATTATTTTTAAACTCATTTTAAGAATACATGTTAAGAATAAGACTAGAGACGCTAACACGTGATGGTATTTAGGTATGTCCAAGTATGTCTGGAGAAGAATTTTTTATTTTTTATTAAGACACAGTTGAACACAGCAAACACGCGTATTGGATGAGTGTCAATGAGTATCGTGTCTAAAATATGTTTGATACGCAAATACAACAAATCAACAAAGTGTCTGTGCTTAATAGGATGTAACTAATTTTTGGAGTAGATGAAGTTGAATACTAAAGCACCGTATGATTTGCTTGGACTTGTTCGTTGCATTGCCAAATCCATAACAACTTCTACTAGTAATGTGTGGATAAATAGTCAAATTAGTTCTCAAAAGATTACTTATTATTTAAATTAGTTTTTAAAAGTTTTTTTTAATTAAATTCGTCTTTTAAATATTTTAAATTAATCATTTTAGTCTTTCTGTCACTTTTATTATTAACGACGTTAAAATTTGTTGATTTGACACATTAAGTGACACCATAACACACACTTAGTAGTCCTAATTGGCCGTTAACATGATAAATTTGTGAAATTAGATCAAATCAACTCCAAATTGAGGAATTTCAATGCTTTAAGTTCTTTCCTTAATTAGGTTTTAATTTGATCTAATTTCATAAACTTATCATGCTAATAGTCAATTAAAACTCCTATGTGTGTGTTCTAGTATCACTTAACGTGCCACATTAACAAATTTTGATGCCGTCAACAAAGAAAATGATAGAAGGACTAACGCGATTAATTTAAAATCTTTGAAGGACGAATTCGATTAAAAAATTTGTTTAAGGACCAATAGGGGTTCTGCCAACTCTTGCCAACTTCTATTGGGTTGGACTCCAGAGCCCATTTCAAAAAAAAAAAAAAACAATACATGTCCAATTATCCATGGTAAATCTAATTCACCTCCAATTACCACTAGTAAATATAATTAACCCTATATTTTACCGTTCAAGTCCAGCCTCATCCACCAATCCCGACAGCTGTCCCTTCCTGATCTCCCTCCTCCATCCTTGGACATGTTTCCATTGCCGGCGTCAACAGTGGTTACTGCCGCCCGCGCTTTCATCGGCGAGCAACCACTAGTCTTTGGAAGTGTATCTGAGTGTCGCCATTGCTGTACAAGACACCTCCGGTACAAGACACATGCATAAGAAGACACCTCTTGTACAAAACACATAAAAGACATCTCTGTTTAAAAAACACATCAACAAAAGACACCTCTATTAGAAGACACATGTATAAAAAAACACTTCCTAAAGACACATGCATAAAAAGACACCTCAATTAGAAGAACATTCATAACCCACATCAATGAACTGGCGACACAACGGTTATTGCGGCTGGAACTGCAGCGTACCGCAGCGGCGGCGAATCGACACCTGGTGAGGAAGATGACTGCAACCCGCACGATAAAAGCTTCTGCTGGAGCAAAGCGGCCACGCACCAAGGAGCCGGTGACATGGTGGTTGTGCAGCAATGACAGGAGCGTGTTGCATCAATAGCGAAATGGTGCTGTTGGTGAAAAAAAAAGATGCTGTAATGATAGGAGGAATACGGACATTGATCACAGTAACTTTGTGGACGGTTACTCAATACAATTTTTATTATTCAAATTTTTCATTAATATCATTTTTTGAAGTTTAAATTTATTAAAATAATTTAAAATTATTAATTATTAATTGAATTGTCAAATGTTGAAATTGACTCTTAATACCCAATACTTTTTCTTATACATATTATGATCTTTTTAGAAAAAAGTCCATCTTTTTTCAATTAAAAATAATTAAAGGTCATGTATGTGATGTAAAGTTATTTCTTATCCGATTGTCTCCGCATATTTAGAAATTAAACTTGATGAGAGGGAAAATGGTAGTGGAGGAACTGGTGGTAAATAAAATAAAATGCTTCGTCAACATTAAAAATTAGCATCAATATGAAAAAATAATATGTATTTTGTACATGTATATAATGTGTACTCTTTTTTATCACTGTAAGTCTACTTGATTATAAATATCAATTTGTTTGATTATGATGGTATATGATCATAGTTTGAATATAATTGTAAATTTTTTTAAGAAAAAAAAATATTTTTTGTCTCTAATATTTGTGATTTTTTTAAAAATATTTCTAATGTTTAATTTTATTCAATTTTGTCTTTAACGTTTTTTATTTATTTTAAAATTATCTCGAGATATTTTTAATTTTATCTCTAATATTTTTAATTCATTTAAATTTACTCTTTTTTTTTATAATGAAATTGCAAATATACAGCACACCTAAGTTTGAAGAAGAGAGAAGAAAGAGGGGGGAAGCAGGTGAAGCTTGAATTGAGAGAAAAGGTAAAATGGGTTAGTGAGAATAGTGGAAATAGTAAGAACTAAGAACTAAGAAGCACACTAACACAGCACAGAGTACGTTAGAAAAAGCAAACAAATAGATCCATCAGTGACAATGAAAGGGGCACATGCATGCCCACCGACAAATGGAAGACCTTTCCACTTGTTACCATTGCCTTCTGTCTTTGCAATTGTCTGCATCTATTTATTTCTCATTGGGGTTTTTGACAACTTCAATTCTTATATCCTTGCATTGCTTCCACTGCAATTTCATTTTCCATATTTTAATGTCTCAAAATGATAGTAGAAGACTAAAAGTTGACATCACAATAGACATGCTAATTAAAAGAAAAAAAATTCTAGCCTTATTTTATTTCAGTGTTGTGACACTTGACGGCTCATTTTTTTTTATATCAATATTGTGTGTGTTATGTTAGAATATAATCATATGGATATGGCTTATGTTATATATTGATGTGATAGCTATTTTTTTAAATTTAAAGAATAAAAATTAGATCGTTCAATTTTTTTATTGTTAAAAATTGATACAAAACAAATAGTCCGATCTATTTGGAGAGAAGAAATTTTAAAATTTTAAAATACAATAATTGGTAGGTCCGATTTCAGTATTTTAAACTTTTTTTTATTTAGACACGCACTAAATCGGACTGTCTGATTTGTATAATTGAAAAAAATTTTAAATACTTAAATACAAATCAGACTATCCGATTTGTAGCCTTATATATACACCCATCTTAATCCAGTTGATAGAATTTTCTTCTTCCTCTCGTTGTTTCAAAACAATTATAGTGAATTTGAATATTTTCAATGTGAGTTAAAAAAATAAAATGGATGATAGGATTTTATTAAAAGTATATTATTATAGTCAAATTTTGTTACAAACATTTAAAAGAGTGAAATTTGTATGTGAAATTTTATTAGATATTGTTATTCCATTCACACTCTCATTTAAAGAACTAGAATGTGTGATTTGTTTAAAAATAGATCTTCAAATATCAAGAAGAGTGTCATGTATTTTGTACAGGTATCTTATATCAGTATTTAGTGGATTCGTTCAATTTCAAACCAAATATGTGACTGATGAAGTGAGCATGCAAGAAATATTTTCAATGTATATTGAAACTCACTCTCAGATGTCGTTCATTGAGTTATATGTTGAGTTTGAACAATTTGAAACCGACCGATATATCGAATGGGAAGATTACAATAGTGATAGTGAGGAGGAGTTTAAAAACAACTACGAGGTCGCTGATCCAAATAGAGATGAAGATCAAGCTGATGGTACTATGGAAGCAGATGTCGCAGAGGTGGCAAATGCATTAGCAAACCAGCATCCGTTTGAAGAGCCATCTTTTATACGCGTATTGGATTTGGAGGTCATGCATACACCGAAATTTTCTGAATATATGAATGCAAGTATGTAATACGATATTTGTATGAGAGATTAAAATTTTGTTATTTTTTATATTATAGATCAATTAATTACTTGTGTGGAAATATAATTAGTTAGCATTTGTTTATGTATTTATTTGGTTAAATTTAAGATAATTATCTTACTAGATTTAAATAATTTTTGGTTAAATTTAAAGTAATTACTTGATTAGGAATAACTATATGTATATATTTATATTAATTTATTAAATATTTATTTATAATGTATAATTTTAATATAAATTCATAAATTTGTTTATGATTTATAATTTATAGATAAATTTAAATTTAAATTTTACTTATTTAATACTTATTTATTAAATATTTATTTCATGATATCGTTGTAGCATAACTTTCTATTGTGGCGGACGATGAATTTATCGTAGGAATGGAATTCAGTTCCAAAAAAAGCTGTTATTATGGCGATGAAAGATTATACCATCCGTATAGGTGTAAACTACTTGTATATGAGTCGGAACCGATGATATTTTATGTCAAATATATAGAGTACAACACAGGTTGTGATTGGTGATGATGGTGGTGACTGCTCTTGATTCTCATGATCACTCACAGGATTGCCCTCTCGGTTCTCTTGTACCACAATATCCGACAAATTCAAACGGTTGTCATATTTTGTGCGGTACCCATACACGTAAATCTCTAAGAAATGTTGTAGTTGCACGGGAAGCTAAGCAAGAACGTGACTATACCTGTTCGTCCATTGCATCACCCAAAATGAATGGGTGGTGGTGGTGGACCACTCAAGATTCTTATTACCAGTCAGGACTTCTTCCTATGCTTTGTCTAGATTCCATTCCTGATGAGGAACTCACTGGATGAAACTAACTGGTCTCCTAAACTTATCGGTTGCATGTCATTCAATGCATTTGAATGATATCAATGGCATCATAGCGCTCCACATAACTAAATGCTGACATATGTTTGCAGGAATCACATTTGGCTCAATGCAATCAACGGCATAAGCCTCCCACACAAATTGAACACATTAAAAGAACAAATGATTACACACCATTTAATAATAAAGTTCAACCAAAAATAGACACTTATATCATAATACATACTTGGCATTTCTGCAGCTCATCTAACGACTTACTAAAGTAAGCAAGAGAATGAAATCTATAGCATCGGTCAGCATGCTCCCAATTCACCCTAAATCTTAAAATACGATGTGTAACACTTAGCTAAAGTTATTAGTAAATAATTTCACCTATTTGCAAGCGAAAAAAGTCAGGGATTGCTGAAAATCGGCAAAAAAAAATGGTAGACGGATCCAAACTCAAGTTAGCAAAAGTGTTAGTGGACCATCGATCTTCTTGCAGTCGAAACGAGATACCCTACATAGCGCTCTGTACAAGTGTGTTAGGCATGTCGATCCCCAACTAAATTCTCTGATACTGGTGAAGTCGTGAAGAAAAGGCAAAAATTTTCAGTGCACAGCTGTCCTAGATTTGTCTCTAAACAACATTGTTTCAAATAATAACATGATGTGACACTTCACGTACCTCTGAATCTCATTTTCGTCAATCAAATCTAAACGATCTTTCAGATTCCGAAGCCACGTCAAGTTTATGAAGTTTTTTCTACAATTTGTCTTCCTAAGTGCAACCCAAACTGGTGCAAACACTCAGTATCTAAGGCATCATGACTACTCATAGTCACTTTGATCCTATCACTGGAAGACCATTATTTGTCGCAAGACCAAGGATAACAGCCATATATTCCAATATCATAGCACACTCACCAACCGGAAGGTGAAACGTATGTGTGTTAGGGTGCGTGCCACCTCTCTATTAGAGTGTTTACCATTGCCAACTGATACTGAATTATTCCAATAAAAAAACGTGATAAAAATCACTCTACCATAAATACTCCATCACAATAGGATTGTACAGATCCAACAGCAATAGGTGGTTACACATCAACATCCATAAACTCTACAAACTGTCGTCAAATATTAAATCAAATAAAATTATCCATAAACACTGAATGATTATTTTATGACAATTTATAACAATAAAAACAAAATTATTTATTATCATTAACATAATTTAGTTATGTTTAACAAACTACTATTACTTACTTAAACAATAAAATAAAATTATAATTAATTATAATTTTAATAATACTAATATTCTATTCTATTCTATTCTATTCTATTCTATTCTATTCTATTCTATTTACATGTATATATACATGAATAATATATAATAACACAAGGCTAATACAATTTATATTATTATAATAAAAATAATTATTGACTTAAAATAACTAACTAGTTATATATTAAAAAATTTCAACAATATTTTATTTTCGATAACTCAAATATTATTAATGATAATAAATAATTTATCAAATAATTTATTAAGTAATAATTAATAATTTATTAAAATAATACTAAATTTAGTGTTAATAAATTGATTAATTAATAACTAGCATTACGTACGGCTAACATGCAAATTACTTAATTAACACTATTAAAAGATTTAAAAACTTAACTACAATAAATATATTAATTAAATATCTAATAATAATCAATTAATTATTAAAATTTAAAAGATATAATATTTAAAATATGTTAAATCTATTTTATAGAAACTCCACAATAATAATTTAACTTCTAATAATAATTAATAAAACTTAAATATATCTAAAATATAATTCTAATAATTATTACTAAATAAACTAAAAATATATTTTCTAATAACCTTCGTTAACGATATTTACTAACCAAATTCAATAATATATTTTCAACTACCATAACAATTATCATTTAATCAATATTAACAATATTAATCTCTATCATTATTATTAATATTTTTGTTAAATCAAAAAAATAATTTACATAATTAAAATGGCTAAGATAATTAATAATGTGAAATTTTTTACGATAAACATCTTTAGTTTTCTATTTTTTTATTATTATTGTGTTATTTTTTAAAAAGTTGAAAGAGGTTGATCAAAAAGAAAAGAAAAGAAAATGGAGGTTGGAGTTTCTGAAGCAGAGAGAACTTTGTGTGAGAGAGAGAGAGAGCTCGCACGAAAGAAACCAAAAAAGAGTCTTGTGTGAGAGAGAACGCGCGCTCATTTGCACGGGTTAAGCGAGGATGAGGGGTTGCACACACGACACGTGGATGCTGCACACAAATCGGAGGGTCTAATTTGTACACTTAAATTGGACCGTCCGATTACTCTACCCTCAATTCGGAATATTCGATTAGTGACATCATAACATCGTAAAGTACCCTGTTCTCCAATAGCACAGGAATACACCATTTTAAACTACATTTCAAAATTAAAAAATGACACCTGACTTGTAGTTTTGATGAAAAAAAGTATTTATTTAAGATGGATTTAGTAAAGTTTGTATTTTTTTAAAGTGGTTTATTAAAATTGGTTTTACAAAGACATTTAATTCACAATTATAGCGCTATGTTTATAAATTAAAATAAAATAACATTTTAAGGAGCACATGTTACAATAATTGTGTTTAATAATATTGTTTTTAAAATTTAAAATGACTTTAATAAATATAAATGCAATAAAGAGTAATAATAAAACTAGATATTCATTGCTAATGAATTATAACTCAAATGGTATAATCTTCTCATACTCATCTAAGAGGTCGCGAATTTGAATATCCCTGATTTTGGTAAGAAAAAAAAAACTAGATATTTATTAATATATAATGTTATATTGAATATTTTAATTTTAAAAAATATAAGTTAGATTTGAGAGTATTTTTATAGATGCATTTAAAAATATTCTTATCTTTATAAGGCTGCACAAACACATAATATTTTATCAAACACAAAATAAAATACTTCAAAATACTGATAGACTTTATTGAGAGTATCTTTTTTATGTAATTATATATGTAATATTTTAAATAAAAATATATTTGTCACAAAAATATTTATTTAAGATGTTTTTAGTTTTAATATAAAATAATTTAATCATCTATCAAATAATATAAAAATAACATTTTAATATGAATTATTTTTAATATAATAAAAATTTACTCTAAATATTAATTTTACTTAACTAAAAAAATCTATTATCTAGAAATAGAATATATCTATTTATATATACTCATATATATTCTATGTATACTAAAGTCTGTTGATACTTTTTTTATTACATTTATTTAGTAAAATTTTTATTTTTTAAAAGTAGTTTATGCAAGCTAACTTTTAAAAGATAACTTTTTAAAAATTGTGGTATTTATGTTTAGTAAATTAAATTGAAAATAAATTTTAATAAGCATAAGTAACAATAAGTACGTTTGATAAAAGAACTTTTAAAATTTTAAAATATTATAATAGACATTAATAGAAAAATTAAATTTGGATTTTATTAATATATAAATTTATATTAGACTTTTTAATTTTGATAAGTACAATTCATTTTTTAAAAGCTCTACCTTAGGTGTTTTTAAAAGCACACTTATCTTTTAAAAATTGTAAGTACAAGCACATGATTTTTTTTTATTTACTAAGCATAAAATGAAAAGCTTTTGCTTTTAAAAAAAACAAGCACGTTGTTAAAATTTTTTACCAAACTTAGCATTTGTCTCTTTGTTTTTGGGTCTAAGGCACATATATATCCTTCTTGTCGCAAATCATTATACCAAATTATTATTAGTGTCATAGTCTAGGCCCAAAAATTTGGGTCTCAGCTTTTCAAATAAAATATGGAATAGTGATATTTATAAAATCCAAAATAGCAATTATGTTTGACTACAACAAAAAAAACATGGGAAAAAAGTTTCATACTTTGAAAGTAACAATAACAGTATTGTTACTTAATTTCATAAAATAAAAAATTTGTTTTTTTTTTCTCTGATTTCACTGCTTGCGTGTTTGACAATTTTAGCTAAAATGAGAAGCGGTTTCAGCCGCGGAGGGCACTCTCGTGCTCATGAACCTCATCAATAGTGATGACAGAAACATGATCAGTCGTAAAAAAGGGTAAAGAAAGTCAAGAAAGCTCGAAAAAGGAAGAAATTTTTTGGTGATATGTCCCTAGCTCCTAGGGAGGAGAAATGGATGGTTGGAGACTTAAATGATTCAGGAGGAAATGAGAAAAGAGAACAACCGAAGAAATATTTTTTGTTAGCAGTTAAAGAAGGAAAAAATCTAGTAGCCATGGAAGAGGATGACAAGTTCTCTTTTTCAGATGAGGAACCTAAAGAATCAAAGAATGACACAAGTGAGCCAGAGATCAGAGTAGAAAAAAGGAGGAGAAATTGTAATCTTTATTCTCAATGAAGTAGTGATGAAAAATCTGAGAAATCCATGGTGGAATACATTAATAGTAAAATTTTTGGTATGAAGAATATCAGTTTTGGAATTGACTAGGAGGTTGGAAGCCATGTAGAGAAAGTAAAGAAGGTTGGAAGTGATTAACCTAGGAAATGATTATTTCATTGTGAAGTTTTTCTCACAATAAGACTTAGACTTTTCTTTAACAAGAGGTCCATAAAAGATAAAAGATCACTACCTTTCTTTAAGCTTTTGGAGACTAGATTTTAACCTATAAGTAGCCACTATTGATAAGATAGCAGCATGTGTCTAGCTCATACGGCAGAAAAATACAGAGACAAATTTGCTAGGTTGCATGGAGTTGAAACTCAAGGAACCTCTAATTTCACAATATCCCATTAATGGAACCGGGTACTATGTTGAACATGAAAGTTTACATGATATATGTTTTTTATGTGGATTAGTAGACCATGAAAAAGATTCTTGTCCAAAAAGACACAGTACAACTAACCACCTAACCTCTGCAACCAGTAAACCCAAAGCCAGAAGTTGAAATGACCATGGAAAGAAGGAATATGAATGAAGAAAAAAGGAATAATATTAAAAATATCAACAAGAATAAGGTCAAACAAGTAATCACAAAAGGAGAGGAGGCATATATCCCATGGATGATGGTTCAAAAACCGATACGTGAAAAATGCGGCTAGAACATATAGTGGGGCATAAGAGCTAGTGGAAAGAATGCGCAAACAGTGGCAGAAGGTACGAGGTTTGATGTTTTGAGAAATGAATATGCAAATTCTAATTATGAGCTGCAAAAGGAGACAAATAGTGAAAAAACAGAAATCTCTTACAGTCAGAAAACCTAACCACAACAACCAAGAACCCATCAGCCAGCTACAGCAACCTCAAAAGATCTCATAACCAACCCAAGACAAAAGGCCAAATCAGCTTCACAAAATAACAAATCTAAAAAACAAAAAATCCAAAAGAAGCAAAAAATAAAGTGATCCAAAATGCAAGGCCAGAACAAACCAACTAGAAATCATCCAAAGAAGAATCACCCACCCTTGTTACAAACCGTAGCCCAAACCTGAAAACACTTAGTGTAGTGCCCAAATCCTCTATTATTGTCGCTGACCAAAACTCGAACCAAAATGCCAATACACAAGTTGAGTATAACTAGAATCAAATTGCCATGCCAAATAATAAAAATTTCAATAATAACCCATAATTAATTCAAGATACCACAATGGAAGATTATTTTGTTCCTGAAATAGCTATAGATGCTGACATGGAAGCACTGCCAGACTCAAAATCTCCTAATCTAAACTCTATTGACACTGACATAATGCTAAATGATGTTGTAATACAATGAGAGAGAGAGAGAGAGAGAGAGAGAGAGAGAGAGAGAGAGAGAGAGAGAGAGAGAGAGAGAGTGGCCCATACGTGAAAATGAATGATGAGCAAGATAAGGACTTGAACAATTCAGGGACGAGGATCTTACCTCATCCCATGAAGAGGTATGTTTGAATTTATCTTCCTTTTTAAGATTATTATTATTATGAACTGGAATTGCAAATGTGCAACTAGTGATAGTTTTTGTCGCACACTCAAAAAAATTTATGAGAATGCATAATCCAAATATAATTGTTTTGTTAGAAACTATATATAGTGGAGAACAAGCCTTAAGAGTTATTAGAAGATTTAGTCTATCTTTCTTTCACATTAAAGAAGCTAGAGGTTTTAGTGGTGGCATATGGATACTTTGGAGAGACCTTAATGTAATAGTAATATAATAAAGTCTAAGGAATAATATGTTCATATAAAAGTGAAAAAATGACTCAAGAATAGTTGGCTCTTCACAGCTATTTATGCTAGTCTCAATGAAATTAAAAGAAAAAATCTCTAGGCTGATATGAAAAATATTTTCACTACTATAAGAGGAGAGTAGCTTGTTGTTGGAGATTTTAATGATATAGCTGAAACCCAATGAAAAGAAGAGAAAAGTAGAATTGACACTAATACCTACAGGATACTTAAAAGATGGATAAATGATTGTTCCCCTATAGATCTCGGGCATGTGAGAACTAAATATACTTGGCATGGACTACAGTGGGAAGGTTTAGAAAGAATGTTCAAAAAGTTTGATCTGACTTTGGCCAACGATCCTTGGAGAACTAGAATTTCGGAAGTAAGAATTGATGTTTTAACTAGAACTAACTCAGATCACCATCTGATTTTTATCAATACGTCTACCCCAAATGATGGGACAAGAAAGATATGAAGTTATGTAGAACCTTCACTCTGATTTCAATGACGTTGTGAAGGAATAATAGGAAGGCCAAATTTACTTTTAGCCTACTTTAAAAAATTTACAGATAAGCTTCTCCAATAGTATAAGTATATATTTTGTCATATTGAGAAGCAAAAAAGAAGGCATATGTACAAAATTAGAGGCATTCAAAGAGTAGATAATTATGGAAATAAATCCTATCTAGATTGACTGGAAAAAAGCTTAAACAAATAGCGGAAAGATATTTTTGATAGAAAAGATGTTATGTGGCTGCAAAAATCAAGGGACCAATGGATAATAAAGGAATATCAAGACACTACTTACTTTCATACCCAAATTATAATAAGAAGGAGAAGGAATAAAATTTTTAAGCTAAGAGACAACAGGAATAATTGGAGGGATGGAGGAGCAAGATGATCTTGCTAATCATATTGTCACTTACTTTAAAGAGCTATATCAAAAAGACCCAGAAGCGAATCAAAAGATATGCACTAGAAGATCTTATTCTAGTTTGGAAGAGGAAATTTTTTTAAATATAAACAACAACCTCAATGACAGTAAAATCAGGAAATCCATCCATAATATCAAATTCTTAAAAGTATTAGGAAGAGATGGGTACCCAACTCTTTTTTCTAAGAAATTTTAAAAAATTATACAAGATAGTGTGAAAGAGATGGTGAGGGAGATTTGATGAAATCCGGAGCAAATAAAAGGGCTTAATCAAACACTCATAGATTTTATCCCTAAAGTACAATCCCTAGAGTTTATATCACAATTCAAACTTATAGTACTTTGTAATGTGAGCTACAAGTGCATATCTAATATTATAGTTGAAAGATTAAAATAAGCTCTTGAAAAAAGAATTGCTCCATATCAATCAAGTTTTGTTCCAGGTAGAAGGATTCAAGATAATATCCTTATTGTTAAGGAGCTAACATACTCTATGAGGAGGTTGAAGGGGAGAAAGGGATTTATGGCTATTAAGTTTGATTTTGAAAAAACCTATGATTGAATTAGATAGAGATTTCTAAGAGAGTGTCTTGAGAAATTTGACTTACTAGAACAGTTCACAAAGCTAATTATGGAGTGTGTGCCCTCAGGTTTCTATGATATACTATGGAATGGAGATAAAATTCAAGATATACATAATGGTAGAGTTGTAAAAAAAATTTGTAAGGAGATTGAAAAGGCGTAGAGAAAATTCGTTTGGAAAAAGAGTCAAGATAAGAGAAAATGCACCATATGATTGGAAAACATTATGTTTACCGAAGTAACAAAGAGGATTAGAGTTCAAAGACCTTAACACAGTTAGCACAGGTTTCTTTTTAAAAATTCTCTAGAAAATTATCACTAAACCTAACTCCCTATGAGTTTAAGTTTTACTAAGCAAACATGACAAGGAAAGAGATGGTCAAATAAATATGGTTAGCAGGAAAAGTGATTTTCCACTCTGGAAGGAGTTAATAAGACTATGAGGCAAAATATTGAATGAGTCATGGGAGATGGAGGAAGAACAAGCTTTTGGGATGATTGCTGGTTCAGAGAGTAAACACTCTTAGAAAATACTGTATCAATCATATACCAAAGGAATTAAACAACAAGCCATTCAAAACATTCATAGATGAAAGGGAAAAATGAGATATTGATCATTTCAAACAGATGCTTCGTGACATGATCATAGATCGGACCAGGACTTTGTCGACACAAAAAAACATCTAGGGAGGGATTCAATTGGATGAAACATACAACAAACAAAAATTCACAATAGCCTCAGCCTATAGAGAACTTGCAAAGGTGGATGGAGCTGGTAAAGAAATTTAAAAAGTTATTTGAAAATGGAAGGATCCTGAGAGGATCAGAGTGTTCATGTGGAGAGTAGCTCATGACAAGTTCCTTTTTTTTTTGAAAGAAATAGATCAACACTCAAGTGAAGCAAATAAAGACAAAACAGCAAAAAGACAAGATAAATCCTATGTTATCTCCGGCATAACCATCAACAACATGAGTTATTTACCACACTACTCCGCAGCGCATGAAAAAGTTTGAGCCACACAATCTACGACTCCTGTTGTCTTGCTCTGAAATATGACATCATTCCGTTGTAACCAAATGTTCCATATAACTGAGAAGAACCCAACTAGCCAAAACTTGCGCATCTCTTTTCTCATCGGCATTGATCTCCAACTCTCAAAGTGTTCTTTCAAAGTACCGGGTGTAGTCCACGCCTGTCCAAACTCCGAGATCCATGCACACCACACCTGCCAAGAGTACTCACAAGTAACGAATAAGTGTTGAATATTTTCAACATCTTT
Organism: Arachis hypogaea; assembly: GCF_003086295.3. NCBI lineage: Eukaryota > Viridiplantae > Streptophyta > Magnoliopsida > Fabales > Fabaceae > Arachis > Arachis hypogaea. The sequence continues at coordinate 96,016,430 of NC_092047.1, forward strand.
TTTGCACAATACGCACAAATTTTCATTCTGCTGTAAGATTCCCAGCCTACTTAGCCGATCCTTTGTGTTGACCCGGCCTACCAATACAAACCACGTGAACAACTCGATTCGAGGCGGAACTAAGCCTTTCCAGATTTTCTTTGCGAATTTGTATCTTGGAAGCTCCTCATCCAAAGTCTCTTCCTGCAAAACCTGCACAAATGAGTTAGTTGAATAAACGCCTTCCTTATCAAATTTTCACACCACTATATCTTACACTTCTGCTATCAGTCTAACAGATTGCAAGACATGAAGCATCTGGTCTAAGGTATCTGTCTCCCATTGACATAATTTTCTCCTCTATTGGAAGTGCCAAATTCAATCTATCCCATCCCAAAACCCACAATCCCCAATTACTGATTCTTTTTGTTTGAAATCAAGAAAAGTATTAGAAATAAGTCTTTCAAGTTTTCCACTTGGAGTCATGTATCCTCCCAAAATCTGGTAGATCTACCATTCCCTACTTTCATAGCAAGTCCATCAATCATCTTCTGCTTTACATGTTTCTCCTTTATTTGTACTTGACATATGTCTCTCCACGGGCCACCTATTTTTGGTAATTTCTGAGTTAACAACAAGTGATTTGGGTTCAAGCTATTACAGGAACACACAATCTTCTTCCACAGAGGACAGCCCTCTTTTGAGAAATACCACCACCATTTAAATAGTAAAGCAGCATTACGGACCACCGCATCACCCACTCCCAACCCTTCTAGCTTCTTTGGTGCTTGGATCATCTCCTACTTCACAAGAGCCATACCAGGTCGTTCATCATCCTTCTCCCAGAAGAACCTCCTCTGTAAAGAGATGATTCTTTGTGCAACCGCATTTGGCATCTTATACAAACTCAAGTAATAAACAGGCAGGCTATTGATCACTGACTTAATGAGTACTAGCTTTCCAGTCTTACTAAGGACATTTGCCTTCCACAAGCTGAGTTTCTCTTCCACCTTATTTATAATTGGCTTCCAAATTTTTATCAACCGCGAATTTGCTCCTAGGCTAATGCCAAGATACCTCACCGGTAGGGCTGCCTCCTGGCAACCCAGTAGTTGAAACATCCGTCTAACCCACTCCTGGCTGCAGTTCACTGGTATCAAGTTAGACTTCTCAAAGTTAATGCTTAAGCCAGACATCATTTCAAAGCACCTCAAAAGCCTCTTATAGTTTCTCACTATCTCCTCTTTCGGCGGACAAAATAATATAGTGTCATCAGCAAATTGTAAGTGTGATAACTCTATATTACCTCTACCAACTAAGAGTGGAGATATTTTACCTTCCTTACTGCCTCCCCAATCATCCTGTTAAGCACGTCCACCACCAGAACAAACAAAAACGGTGATAATGGGTTGCCTTGACGAAGCCCCCTCTCCATTTTGAACGGTTTCGATGGTGACCCATTAACCAGAATCGAGATAGATGCCGATCTAATACACTCCCTGATCCATGCCCTTTGTGTTCTATCGAAGCCCATCTTCTCTAACACGGTATCCACAAAGCACCATTTAACTCTATCATAGGTTTTTTGGAAGTCCAGTTTGATAATCGCTGATGCATTTTTTTCTGTTGCAACCATTGCAATGTTTCATATGCAAGTAAAGCTCCATCATGTATCTTCCTCCCCTTCACAAAAGCACTTTGTGATTCCCCAACTAAACCTGACATTTCACTCCTCATTCTTCGTGTCAACAATTTAGAGATAACTTTATAGACATACCCAACCATACTGATAGGTCTGAGATCTTTTATCTCATTTGCCCCAACAAACTTCGGAGCCAACGCTACCCATGTGACATTAGAGTCTGCTGGTAATCTTGCGGTCTCAAAAAAGCTCATCACAGCTGCTGTGAATTCCATTCCAATCTCATTCTAACACTTTTTTTTATAAAATTCATGTTGTATCCGTTACTCCCTGGAGTCTTATAAGATTCACAGTCCCAAACTGCCTCTTTTACTTCTTCTACTGATGGTAACACCTCTAGGGCTTCAACTTCCTCCCTCTCTAACCGATTAACTAATCCATCCCTAAAGCTCACACTTGGAGAAACTTCCTGGTGGTACAGATGTTTATAAAAGTTCCAAACCGCAACCTTAATCCTTGCTTGATTCCTCACTAACCTCCCATGAATTACCAAAGCCTCAATTCTGTTATTCATTCTTCTCGCCGAAGCAATATTATGGAAGTATCTTGTGTTTCTATCCATCTCATTAACGTGCCGAGATCTAGACATTTGCTTCCAGTGAATCTCCTGTCTCACATACCATTTTTCACAGCACCTCACTAACGCCCTTCTCCTTGCCTCTATTGTACCATCATACCGTCTGTTACTAACCATATTATCCACCTTCTTTATTTCTTCCTCAAACCTCTTTATCCTCTCGAATATATCTCCAAAATGTTGCATATGCCATCTACGCAGCGGTACTAACAACACTTTCATCTTTTCTAAGAACTGTACATCACTTAATTCCCTCCATTCTTCCTTCACCATTCTAAAAAAACCTTCATGCGTGAACCACGAATACAAGCTACGGAATAGTCTTGGGCCGTCAAAAATTCTGCTGTCTTCCATAATCAAAGGACAGTGATCCAATAACCCTCTTGGACCTCCCTTAGACGCGTTTCCAGGTACTCATCAAGCCACCCCAAAGAAACTAAGCTCCTATCAATACAACTGCACAATTGTCCCCTAAACCATGTATTCTTATGATCATTTAGTGCCAAATCGATCAATTCCATATCATTTATCCATGCTCTAAAATCTTCCACAGACGCTCATAATCAAGTTGCTCCTTTTCTCTCTTCCAAGTGCAAAATTTCATTAAAATTTCCCAAATAACAAACGGCACCTGACACAGCCCCGCAATATAACTCAGTTCTTCCCACACGGCGAACTTCTCAGCTCTCTCATGCGGTTCATATACCAAATAAATAGTGCAATGAAAATTATCTTTTACCACAACCCCTTCTACACACAGCCATCTATCCCCTTTATAGCAATTAACCAATTTAAAGACCGCTTCATCCCATATTAACAATAACCCTCCAGAAGCCCTGATTGAACTTACAAACTCCCAGTAAGCTCTGTCACTTTTCCATATACGAACTACATCAAATTTAGTCACCATCTCTTTCTTTGTTTCTATCAAACCCATCATTTCCAACCTAAACTTACTTTTACAATTCTTTAGCATACTAATTTTTCCAACACTTCCCAACCCCCTAATATTCCAAGAACTTAAAATCATTTCACAAAATTATTACACACTTGTTTTCGAGTTTTTGGCCGGCTCCTTCGAACTTTTTCTTTTTGCTTTGCCTGTCGTCGCTTCAGAGCAATTGCTTCATTCTGCTCCTGCAAAATAGCCATAATATCCTCCTTATCACTGCACTGAGCACCTGACTCTACAGCTAGTTTCCAAGCCTCGTTGTTCTCAGCCATTTTCTCTTTCCAGCTCGGCCTTTGTTCCTCACTGTGAAATTCGTTGTCACCATCCTTGCCAACTCCCTTCTCTAAACTAGACTTGGCACAGTTATCGTGTTCTTCCTCTTGTCCTCTGCCATTATCCTGAGCCCAGCCATCCATCACAATTTCCCCCTCCTCCAGTCCCAATATTGTCTCGCCTCGTAATCGCTAGTCTTCCTCTGGTGTGTTGCAGCTTCTAACTATGCCATTCACATTGTCGTGGCCCACAGCTCCTATAATCCGCATCCTACTCGTCTCCCAGTGCTCTTTAATTGGTTTTGCATTGATGCCCGTTTTCTGCCTCCACTGTCGTTCTTCTCCCTCTTCGTTCATGGCTTCCCCTGCGTTGCTCTTCCCTCCAGCAAGGCCTGCAGCCGCCGCCTTCCATGCGGCCTCATCTGGTGCGTGTAGCTGACCACAACCTTCGTCCATACCATGTTGCGACCCAGGCCCTGCGCCACACGTTCGTCCTGGTTCCATAGCCGCCACAGCCACCATCAGCAACTGCTCCCGTTGCCGGGTTAACCTGTCGGACGTTTCCCCCTCCTCCGACGTGGGATCTCCGTAGTAGTCCTCCCTTTCATGTCGCGTCCCAGCCTCTGCTTCCGTCAAGCTTGGACGTGCCGTGTGTGACCAGGAGCTGCTTCTCATGCTGGGTCAGCATGGAGACCGGGTCAGATCCAACCCAGTTGGGGAGGCCCTTAGATGCTCTAATCCATTGGGCCCTCTCCTCTCTCCAATCACTGTGTCCTTTACTCCCCTTTTTGGGCCTGTTAGTCCCTAGCCCAATATCATTCCTTGTAACATCAAAAATGTAGTTTCCATAACGACCTTCATTAATATGTGATACTGTTTCCTCCGAATCTACCTCATCTTTAATTTCAAAAGATCCCTGAGAATCCTCCTTCTCCTTTAATGCCACAAAATTAGCGCTCCCATAATTAAGATTTGAATTCTTGTGATTCCATTCATTCAAAATTATATAGGAATTTACCAATCTGTCCTTTTCTTGTTCATCATTCCTATGGTTTACCGCCATCAGCACTGTCGCCTGATCCCAATCAACCACCCGCCGTTCGTCGCGATTATTCAAAATACCACCATGATCTTCGTTCTGCACCTCTTCTCCATTTATTATGTGCATGTCACCTGTCGTCTCCTTACTCTTTCGAAAGCATGCCTCTCGATATACCTCTCCCCCCACTTCTCTTACAAGGACGCCAAACACACTTGCACCTAATGTAACGTGTATCCACTCGTTAATCATATCAAATACACACGTATCAATCAGAACTCGACCCACACTGAAAGAAGTACATGATTCCGTCAGTTTATCACATTCCACCACCTCGCCCATTGCTCCCCAATTCTGCGAAAAGTGTCCCTTGACTATGCATGTAATGAAACGCCATAACAATCCAACCAAATTCTTTTAGACTCACTTCTCTCGGTCTCATCCCATCTCCATACCTTATAAAACAACATTAACAAGTCGTTCATTCTAAAAGTGTAAGCTTCTTCAGCACTAAGCACAGTGTTGAACGTTATCATTGCTTTATATGCTCCCAAATCCCTTACTTGTGTTACCTTTGGCCACTCCTTATGAATCTTTTGCTACAACGTATTAAAATAGATCGCCAACTTCGTAGCTCTGATGATACTTCTCTGCAGCCAGACGACATTCTCATTTGCTATCGATACTTCTACCTTCTTTGTCCATCCATTATTTTTTTTTATCTTTGATGGGTGCATCAGACTCCTACCTTACCACTTTCTCTTCCACTACTTTCACACTCCTTGTCTGTGGACTGTTTTCTCCAACATCCTGTCTGGTGATCACCCTCACTTCTTTGTCCCTCGTATTATGCATCACCACTTTTGCCTCTCAACACCACACTGTTCATATCTGAACAGCCTTCAAAGCTGCTCCTTTTGTAGTGTATTGTACAAATGCAAACAGATAGATATGTCCATTTTTATTCTTCTGTGACAAATATATGTCAATAATTCTGCCTGTCCATTTGAACATATTAAAGAGTTCTATTTTTGATATATCTTCCGGCAAATTGTCGACGAAGATAGAGAAAGAATCAAGCTCCAATCACTAATACTCTTCTTTGTTCCAAACCCTAGGATCTTTAACATGTTTACTTTGTTTAGTTCTTTCCCCCTGTATTTTCCCACCTCACACGCTCTCGATCTCTCTCTCTTGCTCTCATGTTTTTGTATTAGAATAATGACATTAAAAAATATTACGTCTATGACAAGTTCCTAACTGTGAAAAAAAAAGAGCAAGAATCCTAGAACAAGGAACCAAATTCGAGTTAAATCACAATTTGGCCCTTGAAATTTGGCTCGAGGCTCAGAATGACCCCTACAATTTCATTATCCTCAATTAGAACCCCCAAATTTGTAATCGTGGCTCCGACTTGCCCCTGCGACCATCTCCGTCACTGGAAAGCTGATCTGGCATAGTGTCATGACACGGTGGACTATACTAAAATGTCGACGTATGGCTTCGTGCCCAAACCCTATTAAAACTATGTCGTTTCACTTGATTTGGTGGTTAAAACTCTCCCTCTTCTCACTACGACGATCATAAGTTGCAAATCTTCTTCTTCCTTGTTTTTCCTTATGTGTTGCTGTAAAATCCAAAGGAGCTCCTTCTAGCCATTCTAAAAATCTATGCAAACTTGGAGGTTTTGGAAAGAGTGAAAAAATCACAAGCACAAGTTCATACAGAGGTTAGTTATAAAACCCATTGCTACCAATGCGCTATCTTCTACTTCTTTAACTTTGGTTGCTGATTTTTCCTGTATTTTATTAATAAACTGTTGTGGTTAATGTGCACATGCAATGTAGGACTTAGGGTTTGATGCTATTTTTTTTAGTTTGCTACAAAGTTAGTTTTGTTGATGAGTGACATATTGGTTGTTTGTGGGTCTAGAATTAATGTTGTAATGGAAAGATTTGATAGTGGTACTTTGGGATGGTTTCCTATGAATGTCGTATGCATAAAAATTAGTCTGAATTTGTTTGAAACTTCTTTGCAGATGGATGACCATATAACCATAGTATTTCACCATGGAGGTAGGTTTGTTACCAAGGAGGATGGTAATATAGTATATGTTAGATACAACACTAATGAGTTGGTTGGATTAGATAAAGACACGATGGATGTGTTTTCAATTAAGGACTACTAAAAAGTGTTAGGATAAGATAACATTGTGGAATGTTGGTGGCTGGCTCCTAGACCTCTAAAAACTGGGTTAAGATCTCTTTCACATAATTCTGAGTTATTGGAGATGTGTTTTCATGCGAAGAATAACCAAGGAATTGTACATGTTTACTTTGAATATGGAGTATCCTAACCAGAATTTGATGATGAAGAGGAGTGTCCAAACTTGTGTGAGATTTCCCCCAACCCCATTTCCATTCCCACCCGAAACCCAAATACAAGCACCCCCCCCCACACCACCACCAAACAATCCACTATTGATTCAACACCCACAATTCTCATTTCTAATGCAGCCACAAAATCAAATGTTGAGACTACTTCAATTATCGAACTCCCACCCATTGCATCAGCTAACACCCCAACAAAGTCAACAACCACCAATGAAGCTAAACCAACTACATCGAAGCCCAACTCATCTAAGCTCACCACTGCCAAGCCCACTACATCCAAGCCTAAGTCATCTAAGTACACCACTGCTAATCCCACTACATCCAAGCCCAACCAATCTAAGCCCACCACTACGAAGCCCACTATCTCCAAGCCTAACTTATGTAAACCTACCACTGTCAAGCAAACCCTACCAAGTCCCAGTCATCTAAGCCCACAACTAAAAAAGTCACACTAAATTCTAACAAGCCAAAAATTGCCAAAGCAACCACTGTCAAATCCACTCCCCCTGTGACCATATCAGCTAGTAGATCAACACCTAAAGTTCAACAAAATGAACATAGCAATGAGGATGACAGCAGCAATAGCAGTGATTCATACGAGAGTGCTGAAGACTCTCTTTATAAGCTAGGGGCTATTGAGAGCTCAACTGAAACTGAAACTGACAGTGGAGGATTTGAAGTGACAAAGAAGAATCATAAGTTGAAACATGCACCTGTGTCTTCTTGGAGCAAGGAAAAACAAAAAATGCTATTGGATGAAGATATGCTAATGGTGAACTCTGATGAGGAAGTTGACTTGGTAGAAGTGTTAGGCAATAAAACTGCTGCCTAAGGTGAAGAATATGATGTCTATGATCCATATTTTGTTGATTTGGATGGAAATGACTCCTGACACTCTGAAGAGATGAAGACTCCCCCAAACAGCAAAGATGAGGACACAGCAGATGATAGTGATGATGTGTTCCCACAATTTAATAAGGGAGCTAGATTCAGATAGTGCAACCTTCAAGTAGGAATAAAGTTCAACACTAAACAAGACTTCATTGAAGCGGTTAGAGAATTCACTATACAAGAGAGGAGGTAGATCAAATGGAGAAGGAATGAGAGCTACAGGGTAAGAGCAATCTGTAAGTGGAAAAAACAAGGATGTAAGTGGGTGGCTTATGCAAGCAAAGATCATGAGGAGACATGTTGGCAGATGAAGACATTTTATAATGATCATATATGTCCCAGAAAGAGCAAAAACAAAGCTGCAAATAGAAAATGGCTTGTAGGAAAATTAGTCAAGAAGCTTAAGAAGTATCCAAATCTGAAACATGGAGAGGCAGCAACATATTTCAAGAGAAGATATGACTTGGATTTGAACAAATTATCATTGACTAGAGACCTTACAGATGCACGAAATGTTGTATATGGTGATGCAGCTGCACAGTATTTAAGGTTGAGGGACTATGCAGAGACTCTTCTTAAGAGTAATCCTGGATCCACCATTAAGATCGGTGTTAGTCCCCAACTCGATTCAGATCCTATTTTTGAAAAAATATATGTTTGCCTTGATGGATGCAAGAAGGGATTCAAGGCTGGGTGTCGACCATTAATCGGCCTAGATGGAGCATTCTTGAAGACATAGTTTGGAGGACAAATTCTCTCTGCAGTTGGCCAGGATACTAACAACCATGTCTACATCATTGCTTGGGCCATAGTGGAGATAGAGAACAAAGAGAACTGGAGGTGGTTTTTGGAGCTACTGGTTGATGATGTTGGTGAACTAAATCATGGATGGTGCATAATGTCAGACATGCAGAAGGTAAAAAAATTCATTCATTTATTTAATTTCCCAAACTTGCTGAAGGGTTTAATTGAGTTCATTAAAATATTTGAGGGGTCTTATTGAGTTCATTAATATATTTTGAGGGGTCTGTTTGAAGCACGATATTAAAAAAATTGAATGATGCAGGGGCTTATACCAATAGTACGAGAGGTAATGCCGACGGCCCACCATAGGTTCTGTGTCTGGCACTTATGGCGGAACTTTAATAAGAAATGGAAAGAGTCGGAACTTAGGAGTCTTTTATGGGAGTGTGCTAGAGAAACTACAAGGCATGACTTTCAGCAGAAAATGAAAATGATTCGGAATCGAAGTGAAGAAGCGTGGGCTTACTTGGACAAATGGCTTAAGGAATCATAGATCAAGGCATTCTTTAGGCATGACCCAAAAATTGATAACATCACAAATAATGCATGTGAGGTTTTTAACTCTAGGATTAAGGAGTATCGGGCAAAGCCAATTATAACACTTTTGGAGGAGGTTAGGATGTTTGCAATGAGATCAATTACAAAGAATAAAGTAAAATTAGCCAATTACATAGGCAAGTTACCCCAGTTCAGCATAGCAGACTATAAAAGATCAGGAAAGAATCTGAAAAGTGGCTTCCTATTTGAAGTGGAGATGAACACTATGAAAGATTTGAAATTCATGGGTGGCCGACTAACATGGCAATTGATTTGGAAAAGAGCATATGTACCTGCAGATTTTGGCAAATAACATGTTCATCTTTCATTAATACATGTACTTTAAAAATTTGTATATATATATATATATATGTTGTTGAGCTAACTTTAACTATTTGGCAAATTTAATTAATATATGTATTTGTTTATGCCACTGTATAAATTTGATTAATATATATAGATTTGTTTATGTTGTTGAGCCGACTGTTACTTAGATAAGTTTGATTAATATGTATATATTTGTTTATGATGGTAATTAATTATAGTAGGAGTACATAAGGAGTACATTTTTTTCAAATGAGATTTTCTTCCTTGACTTTAAATACTTTAAAAATTTGATTAATATATGAGTTTGTTTATGTTTTTGAGCTTATTGTGTAAATTTCATTAGCGAGTCATATAAATTGTAGGTATGTCATGTGTTCACGCATGTGCTACACTGTCAAGGATAAATAAAGATCTTGAAGACTTTTGTCACAAATGGCTGACTATGGATTCTTATAGGCTACATACTTGCACTCATTAAATCCAATTCCAGGAGAAGCACTCTGGGAAAAATCTCAATACCTTAAGCCTCGAGCTCCTAAAGTAAAGAGAAAGCCTGGAACTTTGAAAAAGAAGAGAAGAAAAGATGCCGACGAGGAACCTTCAGGAAGTAAAAAGAAAAAAAGTGCAACTAAGTTGAACAGAAAGTACAAGCAGTTTACTTGTACCTATTGTGGGACAAAAGGCCACACTAAACGAAGCTGCATTCATAGAAAGGCTGACGATCAAGCCATTGCTGAAGCTACTGCTGCTGCTGAAGCTGCTACTGTTGCAAATACTGGTGATGCTGCCTCCGATGTTGGTGCTGATGGACATAATGGGAATACTGCTAGCAATGATGGACATGTTGTTGCTAATGATATTGGAAATGATGCCGATAACAATGCTAATAATGATACTGCAGCTTCAAAGGTTGAAATCACACAACCCAGTTATTCACAACTATTGATTAATGATGGGGTATGACTTCCCAACTCACTCCAAAACAATAAACAATAATTATTGCTTATACATTTTTGTTGCATAATTGACTCATTATCTTGCAGGTTGCTCCACTTGTTCCAATTCAACCTACAAGGCCAAAGAAGTTGCCCCCAAAGAAAAGATCTCTTCAATGCTCTGCAAATATGGACCCAATGCAGGGAGCAAGTTCTGGGACAGCAGCAAGATTGGCAGGGATCATGAGGTTTGTCCCTACGCCAGGCTTCATACCTCCAAGAAAGAAGTGATGAGAAGCTTTCTGTTTTGTAGTATTTAATTATGTTAAACTTGGGTTCATCTTAATGATTGTATTTTGCGATTAGTTTATGTACAAGTCAGAAATAGTAAAACTAATATAGAATGTTTAAGTTTGGATTTGACTAGGTGGTTCTATTTTGAATGATTTTAATATTTTGTATAATGATGATACTAGATAGACATCAATGCTGATGACTGTTATAACTGTCAGTGCTAGTATCACCTTATTATCAATTTAGAAATGAAACTTGCCTATTAGTTACTATAATCATTTATCTTAAATTAGGTGTTGTTTTAATTGTAACTTGATATGTGCACGTTGAAGACTGTGATAATATTCAACATCACCATGTTAGCCAAATTGAAATTGAAACTTGCATATTATAATAATTTATGTTCAATTAGGTGCTGTTTTTTTACTGCAACTTCATACCACTACATTGCAAAAATTGAAAATATTCAACATGACCATATTAGCCAACTTGAAAATAAAACTGGCAAAAAGTGATGTTTAACATATCTATTGCATTCAAGTCAATTTCAATTGTACAATTAGGAACAATTTCACATGGTTTATTTTCCTACAACTAAGCCGTAACTAATACACAAAACCACAATCGAAAACACAAACAAACTTAAAATACAGTCCCATATTTTTAAACCCTAACATCAGCTTCCAAATCCCTAATTGTCCAGCTTAAATTCATTTTCCAATGGTCAACATCTCTTGCAGAATCAACTCTCCCAACAATGGTTTCTTCCTCCTCATCTGCCCATACGAAAAGTCCGCACCATCTCTTTCCTGTGGTCTGCAACGATACCAGAAAACAATTAACATAAAATACAATTAATAAGGAGGTCCAATAAGCTCCCAAGATTCAATAACTCACATTGTAGTTTGGGCAACCCAAAAAAGGTCGCTCAGGATTGGCGTTTGTACCAGACCAACGAAGAACAGGGTGCATCCCGCATCCACACCATTGAGGAAGCTTCCCTGCTCTGATGCGATTGGTGGGCCTCGCCCGCATTCCATGTGAACGTGACCTACTTGAGCTCCCTGAACCTTGACTGCTGCTCCCAATCATCCCTATGAAGACGATGATGAATTATCAGTTTAAGGGTTTTGAGCCATTGTCTAGGGATTTATTTCAATCATAGGGGCTAGATTGAGATATAAAACTCTATCTCCAGGTCATGTAACTGTTAGCAATCCCACTCAGCACTTAACAGGCCACGTGTAGTCTACTATGTCATGACACTGTGCCAAATCAGCTTTTCGGTGGCGGAGATTATCGCAGGGGCAAGTCGGAGCCACGATTGCAAATTTGGGGGGTTCTAATTGAAGCTAATGAAATTGTAGGGATCATTTTGAGTCTCGAGCCAAATTTCAGGGGCCAAATTGAGATTTAACTCAACCAAATTCGCTAGAAAGCTCCTCTCCAAGGATGGGCCAAGCTCAACACAGACAGGTTAAGAATAAATTTAGACATGCTGACACGTGATGGTAGTTAGATATGTCCAAGCGTGTCCAGAGAAGAATTTTTTATTTTTTATTAAAATACAATTGGACACAGAAGACATGCGTGTCGGACGAGTGTTGATGAATGTCGTATCCGAAATGTGTCCGATACACAAAAATGGAAAATCAGAGAAGCAGCTTCATAAGTTATGGGAAATTCTACACGGCCTAAAGCTAGCATGGGATTTGGGAATATGAAGATTAGTTGTGGAAATGGATTCTCTGGAGGCATTTGAGAGTATTCAACACAAATTTGATGGAGGAAGGAAGAACATGCAACTCTCTAATTAGCAACATTGAGCTGTACAGAAACAGACCCTAGGAACTCAAGTTCAACCAAGTGCACAGGGAAGCGAACAAATGCTCAAATTGGATAGCCAAAGAGAGTGTTTAGCAGACAGAAAGCTTTCACATTTTAGATTCTCCACCTGCCAACCTGATGCCTTTGATTATGCATGAGGGGTGAATACACCACTGTAGCAAACTCATTGTAGTCCTTTTCTCTTGGGCTTCCCCGTAATGTTACCCAAAAAAAAAAAAAAAGAACCAAAAAGAATATGTACAAAGTAGCAACTTGTCAACTACGGTGCTATATGACCTGTTTTCATATTGACAAAGAATAGATGCACATCTAATTATCGATAGCCTGTTTAACTATATTGAGGAAATAGAAATTACTCATTCCATGTACGAAATAAATAAACTATAATTAGGAATAACCTTGTCTTAAACCCTTAAAAGTACCAATCAAAATTAGACGGATGAGAAGAATAGCATCCATAGAGAATCATTCTTTTTCCGGGGAGACAAAGAGGGAAAAGCAAATATTCACTTTTAGGAAATAATTAAATTCAATTCTAAAGTTTGTATACCGGTTATTATTGCTAAATTATATAATCAAATTCAGTTTTGCAAATTATAGTAGGTAAATAATGCAGACAAAATTCACACTATTTAACAATATCAAAAAATCAGAATTAATCCCTTACAAAGGAAACCAACAAAATTAACTTGAAAACATATAATAATAATAATAATAATAATAATAATAATAATAATAATAATAATATCTCATGTTCATAATAAAGTGAACTGCGGGCTACATGCACCTTGTTGCAGCCTCCTCAGCCCTTCCATTACATCAGTTAAGAAGCATTGCTGGGTAACAAATATTCCAACAATACCCCTACCCCATCACACTTTTTAGTAAACAAACACATTCACAACTTCACCCTCGATAATAATAAGAAAAAAGAAAAGACACAAAAGCTAAATTCCACCACATACATACCACTCAGTCACTCACATTTATATAAAGTCACTTTCACTTTTTTTTTATCCTATCTACCCTTCTCAACATTTTGGTCCCTACCCACTTACACTTTACCCAAACACAGCTTCAAAAACTTTTCCCGGTAAAATAGAGGAAAAGTTGAAGGCGCCAAACTAAAAACCCAAACAAGTCAAAACTACAAATAATAATTAATATCTTTTTAAAAATTAACCTTTTTTTTAGATGCGGAAATTCTTGCCCATGAAGGTTTGGCCAAACTGCCAATTAGATGGTGCCACGTTCCATGAGGTAGAGGCGCGTCTGTCACTGCCTTTAACCCTAAAGGAGAGGGCCTGGCCCACTAAATCAGCATTGGATTGCCAATTTTGCCCCCAGTTACGGCTCATGGGGTTCCATTCAGTTTTGGATCCCTTTATGCTCACGCGGACGATATCCCCTGCACCCGCGACGTTGGTGATCAAGACCAAGTTGAAGTAACGGAAACCGTTGATTGTGAATCTGATTCCACCTATCTTCCTGCATGGCACCCTGTACCGCCCAATAAAATATTAAAAAAAGTGATAATTTATGATTCAACTATGCCGCACATAATTAAAAAATCTTCAAATAATTATTGGTATAAAATATATTTTAAAATATAAAATATATATTTACATATAAATATATAATAGTTGATTTAATAATAAATTATTTACGTACACTTAACATTTTTTGCTTATGATTTAGTATAAAAATTGAAAATAGAAAAAATAAAAATAAACAAATAGTAGTATCAATCAAATCATCGAAACTTCAAGCTTTGACTGGGATTTTTTCTTTGGTAATTTCCAGGTTAATCTATCAGGGATTAAGGAATGTAGTAATAAGGATTTTGTTTAATGTGCGAGGTTATTTTAGTAATTACGCATTTACACGGAAGGTAAATAATGGCCTATTGGGTTACATACTTACATTACATGGCTAAAAACTTTTTTGGATTATCTTTGAGCACTTGAATTTTATTATTCAATAATCAATACTAACAAAGGACAGTTCCAAAAGAATAATTAAAATTGAAATTGAAAAGAAAGCTCCCAGAATTATGCAATGCCAATGGGGCTTTCTTTTATTCGGTTTCGGGGCAAATGGACGAAACTGCTGAGGAGGGGAGATTCTGGTAGTCGTTCTTTTGTTTGTTTCCCAAGAAAATCAGAAAGAACACAGAAGAAAACAATCGACTTAATAAAGCAAGATTTTCAACCCCCATCTTCTGCAATTTCTGGTTGGTAATTGATAGTACTGTATAAAGAGCAAGGCAATTGGGAAATCCCGTTTTGGAAATTATAATAAAAACGCCAAAAACTCTTGAAAGCTAAATAGTATTTTCAGGATTTTTCTATAAATGAGTAGCAGACAATTCACTCTTAACGAAACTACACTAAAGGAAAAGGAAATGGTAGTATATCTCAAGTGCATTTAATTTCTATTAATAGTGTAATTCTAGTTCATTTTAATTTTTCTAGTTTTAAATGACAAAATATTAACCCACTCTAATTAAAAGACAAAAACTAGAAAACAAAAGCATAAAATAATTCCAACTAGTTATATAGTGTAATATACTCTACATTCTACAAGTTTCTTTTTTAGAAGCTAAAGCATAATAAAAACAGATCACGTCCAGTTAAATTATTTTAACAAATTTCACAAACCATAAAAAAATTAAACAAACGCTAAAACATGTTATAACACATCAATTTATGCAACCTAACATCTTGCATAAATTCTATAAAACAAAAAGATTTTATTTTCAACCTTTTTTCTTCAGAAAGAAAATATTTTATTAAATTTTCTTAACAAAACTCTAAAACAAAGATTGTTGGTGTATAAAAGCTGAAACTTTAGACTAAAAAGAAAGAAAGTAATGTAAATGACTTTTTTACCCTCAAGTAAGAGTCTAAGAGATATTTGAAGCAGAAGGACAAAAAGGACATATGAAATGAGGGGGTTTGGGAACTCACCGGCGGTAGCTGACGGGTACAATTCCAGCGCGGTACTGAGCGATCTTGAGGAACATTGGCATAGCGAGGTCGAAGTGTTCCCTTGGGGGGTTACACCAACCGCCGTTATCGCTGGGTTGGGCAAAATTCGGTGGGCAGAAGTTGGTGGCGGTTACCACGATAGAGGGGCTGCCGGGGTTGCACCACCGCGGGTCCTGGTCGCACTTGATCTCGAAGCATGCCCCGCAGCTCAGCCCGTTGTTGAACAGAGCTGTGCTCAGCGCCGCCGTGTTCACGCCGTACCCTTGGCTGTATAGGTTCCCGTACCCACATGCACCGCCTGGTAACCAAATTACAAAAATGCCCCCACTCAATTTATATTTCAAAGGGTGTTATATTTTGCTTAAAAAATAATGTGTGACAGGGGTAATAAATGTGTGACAACCTACTAAGAAGTTAGGTACATGTTAGTAAAAGCATTGATGGATTTGGAAGAGAAGGTGTTAGCTGAAACGCGGCTAGTGACTAAAACGTAAATAAAAAAAATAATTAAGTGAAGCAACATTTTGGGGGATAAAGATAAGGCAAATTAGAGGGTTTTGTTTAAGACGTTTTGGAAAATGAGAAGAAATGGTGAAGAGGTGATACCCATTGTTCCAGATGCATCATTTCCACCGTAGAAAGTGGCGTGAGCACCCTGCCAGGAACCTGCAGTGTAAACTCCGGGGATTCTGGCAGTGGCTGCAGCAAAAACAGAGACCAGTGTTGCAATGTAGAGAAGAGTGGTTCCCATTCTAGCCATTGGAGAGAGAGATAGAGAGAGAGAGAGAGGTTTTGGTTATGTTTGGAGGTAATTAGGGGGTTGGGGCGAATGGGGAGTGAGTGAGGTGAGGGGGGGGTACTTATGGAGCGAGCGAGGGAGACTAAGGAGTGGAGGGGAATCTTCAATAGTCTGTAAAATAATTACCATGTAATTAATGCACCTATTTATTCTCTCTCTTTCTTTCTCATTAACTTCTTTTCTCTCTCTATTTTATTTATTTATTATCAATAATTCTTAATCTCTAACGAACACGAAACATCACATGGACAGAGAAACTGAAAAAGGCAGCTATCTCCCAAAGAATTTATTTCCTTCATATGTATATATATTTTTTCCTGAGTACCTTGATTTTTTTATATATATTTATTTTAAAAAATTACAAATGCGTTTGATTTACATTTTTTATTTTTTTGTATTTTTTATTTTAAAAAATTACGGACATTATTAACATTAATTCCTCTATTTTAAATTAAGAATTTTGCTCATGAAATTACTTATTTTGACACACTTTTAGATTTTATATAATTTTTTGTACAATATATATTTTAAAAACTAAAAGGTTTAGGTTTTCAACATAAACTTTTTATATTAACAGATGTTATTAACATAAATTTAACATAAAAATCAGTTAGCCAACCCTCATTAATTTTTCATGTGTGGATTTTAGGACATAATTAATTTTCGTTTTTTTTTCTTTTTTAATTTCTTGTTTTTAAAACTGTAAAAGAAAAATTTTAAACAAAGAAAGCAAGATTTTATTGTTTTCATTATTTTTATTTTTTATCAAACTATAAAAATAGAAAAAGTTGAAAATCAAAATAAGAAATAAAAATAAAACCAATTAAATTCTTAGATAATTTTTCAATATTTGAATAAAATTTGTTATAACTATGATAACTAAATAATTAATTAATAACAAAGGAAGTAGGTTTTTTTAACTGGGGTTTGTGACTTGATATGGAGTTTGTCTTCGATAATTAATAGTGAATAAATTAGTAAAAATAAATTCTTGACAAAAAAAACTAATAATAATAAATTAGTTACAGTTTTATTTACTTTTTGTACAAGAAATGTTTGGGTCACCCATTAATGGAACATGAATTGATGGGCATGTGCATTACACATGGGCCTTTCTTCATGTTAATTTTGCTTCGTCAATGAAAAGGAACCACCAGATGAAGCGCCATTTTACTAGTTAGTCGGAGATTAAAAAAAAAAAAAAAAGAGAACAAAGTTTTATTGGAAAAGCCTAGGGTATACCTTCGCATTGGTAGGTACATGCATACATCATCCAATCCCAAAGTTAAGTTTGAGGAAAGGCGTTGTGTATTTCCCTTGGGGAATCGTTTATATCAGGTCTTTTAGGGCATGTTTGGTTGGAAAAGAAAGAAATAAAGAAAAAAAATTAAAAAATAAAAAAAAATTAAATAAATTTTTATTTTTTTAAATGTATTTAAAAAAAAAATAAAAAATAATTTTATTTGTATATTATAAAATATAGTAAAAAATAATATTAAAAATAAAAAAATATAATAAATTTTTTTCTTTTTTTAATATTAAAAAAATTTGATAGATCTTATCTATCTTTTTATATTATTTAATTTTTTTTTATTTTTCTTTTTAATTAAATAATAAAAAATAATTTTTTTTCTTTCTTTCTCATTTTTTTCAAACAAACATAACCTTAAGGACCGTATGAAAATATGTTAAATTAGTGGCTATGCTGAACTCTTTACATAATAGTGTTTTACTAAAAAATTTGCCTCCATATTTTTTATAATTGCAATTGATGCATAAGTTAGTGGGCAATTCACCTAAATAAATTGTTTCACTTTTAAATAATTGTTTTTCTTATAATTGCTTTACGTAAATGTATTATTTCTAAAACAATGCATTTGCGTCTTTGTTTTAGAAACAATACATTTGCATAATTTTAAAGGTGAAACAATTTATTTAGGTGAATTGCCCTAAGTTAGTTGTTAATTTTTTTTTTTTTGAAGCAGTAAAATTTTTTAAGTGATATAGAAAACATACATGATACATATATACATTACGTTGTATGGATCATCTATGCCACCATCTATGACTTTGAAATGTTCAAAAAAAGTAAATTATATTTTAACCCATCAATGTTCATCCTATAGAGGTTCCTATTTCTCAATCAAGTCTAAATGAAAAGATGTTTGGTAACTCTATCACTCATTTAACTTGTACAAGATCTCCATTACATTCGATCACGGGCTTATATCTTTCAATATGCGATGATGACGATTCTTGATGACAAAGCAAAAAAAGCACAGAATCGACTACTGTGCATGGAACTCCTTCGAAGTATGTTGCTGCTGGCTTGGAAACATGGTGTTCGATAAGGCCTTCTAATTCTGCCATTGCTGACTGCGGAGGGTGGCACTGACTTTATGAATGGGAGAGAAGATGCATGCTCCAAGCGGCGCCGCTCCCTCTCCAACGTCTTCGTGCTCTTTCGTTCTAACGTTAATTGCAATTTATTTGAGCAATTGCAGTCCACCTTAACAAAAAAAATGAGCCTAACCCTAACTTGATATATTTTTATATTAGACCCAAAATTTTCATAAATTTATAATGTGTCCTGGTCCTTTACACTTTATTTAAATGCAAGATGGAAAATGAGAGAAAAAAAAATAGGAAGAAAGAAAATGAGAGGAAAAAAATAGAAGAAAAAATTAAAATTTTTTTGTGTGTTGTTTGGATGAAGAGAAAATAAATGAAAAGAAAATAGGAGAAAAATTTTTTTATTTAGATGGAAGAAAAAATAAGAAGAGAAAAAATTATACACAAATGAAATTACATTAATACCCTTATCTATATAATATATAAATTATAATATATTAATGTATTCAAATCATTTTTCTAATAAAAAAATAATCCCAATTGTATTTTAGGATTTTAACGTATTATCTTTGTTAACAATAATATTTTTTCAAAATTTATTATTTTCTATTGTCTTTTAAATGTCACAAATAAAAAGATGTATCATTGTTTTTTAAATATATACAAATAAATAATTTTATAAAAAAATAATAAAAATTACTCATAGGTTACATCATTAATCTCTTTAATAATATTTAAGGAAAAATTTCACTAAATCGGCCTTACAAAATAAAATATTAACATCAGAAGTGGCTAGCATTTCTTTCTTAATACATGCGACAAAAAATCATATACAATTGTTATAAATATATAACAAAACACCAAAAGAGTAACAACGACCAAGACTCTAGGAGAGTACCATTTTATCACCACACACCAGTTTTAAAAAGGATAATTCTTCATAGTCAGAGTCATCATCAGCATATGCCTACTTCCAAAAACTCAACTCTACAGAGCTGGAGCCGTCTGTACACATCTACTTCAAAAAAGAAAGTTTTTCTAGTTAAAGATAGTAACCTATGATCAATTTCTGCTTGTATTAAGCAGTATACTTGATAAACCATTATTTTATGATTAATATTGTGTTTAATTGTGTGGTTTTATCAAATCTTTACTCACTTATTCATATGATTAGCATGTATTTACAATTCCTTCCCAAAATTACTCCATGGTTGAAAACTTGCTTCCTAGAGACTTTTAATTATGTATTTTAATACTCCGTTATCCCATTCGATGCCGTGATCCGTGTGTTAAGTGTTTCAGGCTTTATAGGGCATGAATGACTTAGGGAATGGAGAGGAAGCTTGATTGCAAAAATGGAAGGAACACAAGAAATTAAGGAGATGACCAGCGAGAGGCGACGCGTACGCATGGCTCAGACGACCGCGCGAAATGGAGAAATCGTAGTGACACGCTCGCGTGCCTGATGCGAACGCGTGGATTGGAAGCTGCCCGAGTGACGCGAACACGTGAACGACGCGTACGCGTGGCAAGGAAAAACGCTGCGCACGCGTGGACGACGCGTACGCGTGATATGCGCGATCTGCAGAATTAACAGAATTCGCTGGGGGCGATTTTGGGCTGTGTTTTGACCCAGTTTTGGCCCAGAAACACAGACTAGAGCCAGGGAACATGCAGAAACTCAGGGGGAACGCATTAGGATAGTTTTTAGTTTTTAGATATGACTTTACTCCTCCTTTAGGTTTTCTCTCTACACATTCATAGTTCTTAGAATTTTGCTTTATTGCTTTTTGGATTGGAATATTGCAAAGAGTTATTACCTCTGCCAAAACTTCATCATTCTAGTTTGTTTCCTTACTTTTCACTTACTCTTTCATATCCTTAATTTGTCCAGAGTTACAATTGGATTATTTTTATAATTTATTAATACAAGAACCATTTTTATTTTTAATTGATCTCTCTTTTATTATTGATTATCATGTCTTTCTTTATTTTTCTTTTTAATTTTGTGAAGTTTACATTCATGACAATGGAGTAGTTTTCTAACTTGATTGGGAGTGATTAAAAGGAGAACCTTGAGTTGGATTACTCAAGAGTTAAATTGTAATTGGGTTTATTGTTGGCTGGCTCTCTAGTTACTAACGCTAATCCTTCCCAAGGGAGAGGATTAGAACTTGTGAATAGAAGTAGACTTCCAACTTACTTGACTTTCTTTTACTTTACTTGGTAAAGGATAACTAAGTAGAAGCAACCTTCAATTATCAATTGATCTTGAGAGAAATCCAACAAGGATAGAACTTCCAATTAATCTACTCCCGATCAAGATCTTTATTTGAATTATATACATTTTCTTATTTAATTTTTCTGTTTCTCAAACTCAAAAATTTCTTGGAAAACCTCTGACCAATAATCTGCATTCTTTCCTGCAACTCGTTGGGAGACGACCTGGGATTCATACTCCCAGTATTTTTATTCTAATTTTGTGACAAACCTTCTAAATTGATAAACAGATTTTCGATTGGTTAAGAACTGTACTTGCAACATATCTCTTATATTAATTTCTTAATCTGCCAATTTCTGCCACATCAATACTCATTGTTCCCAAAACAATTTCAAGTATTATGATTCCTACACAAGCATATACAACAAACATAAATTAACACAAATATCAGAGTTGGTCATAATAAACTATTTTGTTAATATCTTTCTATTCAAACAATAAATCAATCTCAAAGTTTCAACAAAAAGTGATTTGCAACCATCTGTTAACATAAATAAAACAGAAAATGATATCTTGTTCAAATACATGAAGATATACTCATACTTTACGGCAATAAAAAATGTATAATCAATTGTTAAAAACAATAACATCAAATTAACCAGAAATAAGTGCGTATAAAAATTATACCTGTAATGGTAAATATTTTCTTGAAGTACCATATCTCCTAAGCAAACACCAGCAGCAGTCATGAAATGAAAAAGAGCATCCAGTCGCATTTCAGGTGGGATACCAAAAAGTTGGCACTTTTTTTTCTCATTTTCACATAAAAACTGATAACATTGCATCCGATATGAAACCTACCAAACCCAATCCAGTCAACATATCCCGTACATCTGATTCGCTGTAAAGGCGAGGCCTACTTTGTTCATAATAACTAACCCTTTTTCAGCAATTGCAATTTGTCTTTCAATTAATGAGACATATTTTTTGACTACCGAAACTTGCCTTTCAGCCACAGAAGCTTGTCTCTCAACTGATTCAGCCTGCCTCTAAGCGACATCATGTAGCTTGCTAGAAAGATAATTACCCTCTTTAATAGCATCGGCCATGGTAGTAATTCCTAACGCAACCTTCTCATATTGTGCCTCCAGAAATCATTCATAGGAGCCTTACGCTTTGTATCTCTTGAAATTGGAGTCCCTCCTAATTGATTTGGCTGGCCATGAGGAGCACTTGGTGAATATAAATTAGCAGAAAATGTAGGGGTATCATGTGCCATATTAATATCTATGTCAGAAAACCTAATATTTTCAAACGAGTCATTCAAGTCGATGTGATCTCTATCAAGTTGTTTAATTCTTTCTCATGAAGTAGCAGCCCCTTTGCTCTATCATCTCCGAACAACTCTTTTAAAGTATCATAATGCTTAATTTGCATTTTTTTCATTTTTCTGCATGTGGTTTCTCCTACATAAAGAAATGTTGAAATTATTTTGTGACTAGCTTCATCAATAATATAAGTAATAAAAGCAAAGTATAAGATACTGGTGCACGAAATTGTGATCTTAACGGCGCCAAAAACTTGGTATGCACGATTGTAATCTCAACTCCTTTTCACAACTCTGCACAACTAACCAGCAAGTGCACTGGGTCGTCCAAGTAATAAACCTTACGTGAGTAAGGGTCGATCCCACGGAGATTGTCGGCTTGAAGCAAGCTATGGTCATCTTGTAAATCTCAGTCAGGCAGATTCAAATGGTTATGAGGTTTTGATAATTAAAATAAAATAAAATATAAGATAAGATAGAAATACTTATGTAATTCATTGGTGAGAATTTCAGATAAACATATGGAGATGCTTGACTCTTTCTAAATCTCTGCTTTCCTACTGCCTTCATTCAATCATTCATACTCATTTCCATGGCAAGCTGTATGTTGGGGGATCATCGTTGTCAATGGCTACCGTCCATCCTCTCAGTGAAAATGGTCCAAGTGCGCTGTCACTGCACGGCTAATCATCTGTCGGTTCTCGATCATGTTGGAATAGGATCCATTGATCCTTTTGCATCTGTCACTACGCCCAACACTCGCGAGTTTGAAGCTCGTCACAGTCATCCCATCCCAGATCCTCCTCGGAATACCACAGACAAGGTTTAGACTTTTCGGATCTCAAGAATGCTGCCAATTGATTCAAGCTTATACCACGAAGACTCCGATCTTTCAGAATGGAGGCTAAGAGATACACGCTCAAGCTATTGCAGATAGAACGAAAGTGGTTGTCAGGCACGCGTTCATAGGTGAGAATGATGATGAGTGTCACGGATCATCACATTCATCAGGTTGAAGTGCGAGTGAATATCTTGGAATAAGAATAAGCTTGAACTGAATAGAAAAACATACTTCGCATTAATTCATGAGGAACAGCAGAGCTCCACACCTTAATCTATGGGGTGTAGAAACTCCACCGTTAAAAATACATAAGTGAAAGAGGTCTAGGCATGGCCGTGAGGCCAGCCCCCCAAGCGTGTACAATGGTCTCAGTTTCGAAATATGAAAACTAGATGTAAAAATAAATCTCTAAAAGTAGTTTTTATACTAAACTAGTAACTAGGGTTACAGAAAATGAGTAACTAAGTGTAGATAGTGCATAAATCTACTTCCGGGGCCCACTTGGTATGTGCTTGGGCTGAGCATTGAGCTTTACACGTGTAGAGACTTCTCTTGGAGTTAAACGCCAGGTTGCAGCCTGTTTCTGGCATTTAACTCTGGTTTGTAACTTGTTTTTGGCGTTTAACTTCAGAATAGGGCAGGAAGTTGGTGTTTGAACACCAGTTTGCGTCATCAAAACTCGAGCAAAGTATAGACTATTATATATTGCTGGAAAGCCCTGGATGTCTACTTTCCAACACAATTGAGAGCGCGCCAATTGGGTTTCTATAGCTCTAGAAAATCTATTTTGAGTGCAGGGAGGTCAGAATCCAACAGCATCTACAGTCCTTTTCAGTCTCTGAATCAGATTTTTGCTCAGGTCCCTCAATTTTAGCCAGAAAATACCTGAAATCACAAAAAATTACATAAACTCATAGTAAAGTCCAGAAATATAAATTTTGCTTGAAAACTAATAAAAACATGGTAAAAACTAACTAATTCATACTGAAAAGTATGTAAAAATAATGCCAAAAAGCGTATAAATTATCCGCTCATCACAACACCAAACTTAAATTGTTGCTTGTCCCCAAGCAACTAAAAATCAAATAGGATAAAAAGAAGAGAATATACTATAAATTCCAAAATATCAATGAAACTTAGCTCCAATTAGATGAGCGGGACTAGTGGCTTTTTGCCTCTGAACAGTTTTGGCATCTCACTTTATCCTTTGAAGTTCAGAATGACTGGCATCTATAGGAACTCAGAATTCAGATAGTGTTATTGATTCTCCTAGTTCACTATGTTGATTCTTGAATACAGCTACTTTATGAGTCTTGGCCGTGGCCCTAAACACTTTGTTTTCCAGTATTACCACCGGATACATAAATGCCACAGACACATAACTGGGTGAACCTTTTCAGATTGTGACTCAGCTTTGCTAGAGTCCCCAATTAGAGGTGTCCAGGGTTCTTAAGCACACTCTTTTGCTTTGGATCATGACTTTAACCGCTCAGTCTCAAGCTTTTCACTTGACACCTTCACGCCACAAGCACATGGTTAGGGACAGCTTGGTTTAGCCGCTTAGGCCAGGATTTTATTCTTTTGGGCCCTCCTATCCATTAATGCTCAAAGCCTTGGATCCTTTTTATTTTACCCTTGCCTTTTAGTTTAAAGTGTTACTGGCTTTTTGCTCTTGCCTTTTGGTTTAAAGAGCTCTTGGCTTTTTCTGCTTGCTTTTTCTTTTTCTTTCTTCTTTTTTCTTTTATTTTCGCCATATTTTTTTCGCAAGCCTTGTTATTCACTGCTTTTTCTTGCTTCAAGAATCAATTTTATGATTTTTCAGATTATCAATAATATTTTTCCTTTTTCATTATTCTTTCAAGAGCCAACAATTTTAACATTCATAAACAACAAATTCAAAAGACATATGCACTGTTCAAGCATTCATTCAGAAAACAAAAAGTATTGTCACCACATCAAAATAATTAAACTAATCTCAAGGATGAATTCGAAATCATGTACTTCTTGTTCTTTTGTGGTTAAAACATTTTTCATTTAAGAAAGGTGATGGATTCATAGGACATTCATAGCTTTAAGGCATAGACACTTAAACACTAATGATCATGTAATAAGACACAAACATAAATAAACATAGAGCATAGAGAACAAAAACAGAGAAAAATAAATAGACAAGGAGATTAAGGAACGGGTCCACCTTAGTGAGGGTGGCGTCTTCTTCCTCTTGAAGAACCAATGGTGCTCTTGAGCTCCTCTATGTCTCTTCCTGATCTATTGGTTCAGAAAGAGAGCTACTAAAAGGTAAACGTTTTCCCCGATCCCAGATCAAGAACAAAGTCCTAAACAAAGTCTTTCTCCTCACCGACAAAGCAGAGTGCTAATTCCGATCAAAACAACCCCGAAGATTAGATGCTATATATAAGATTAAGTGTGGATCTATTCCAATAGTTTCTGGTAAGCCTGATAGAGCACAGTTGGTAACAAGGCGAAGCCGTGCCTGAAAGTGAGTTCCTTGTTTTTCTGTTCCTTTGTTGCTCCTCCCTCATAGCTCGTTGATCTTCTCTAATCTCATGGAGAATGATGGAGTGCTCTTGGTGCTCCACCCTTAGTTATCCCATGTTGGAACTTAATTTTCCTAGGGAGGTGTTAATTTGCTCCCAATAGTTTTATGGAGGAAAGTGCATCCCTTGAGGCATCTCAGGGATTTCATGATGAGGAATTTCCTCATGCTCTTGTTGAGGTCCATGAGTGGGCTCTCTTGTTTGCTCCATCCTCTTTTTAGTGATGGGATTATCCTCTTCAATGAGGATGTTTCCCTCTATGACAATTCCAACTGAATTGCATAGGGTACAGATGACTTGGCCACAACTTCATAGAAGTGGTCTTGATGGACCTTTGAGATGAATCTCTCCATCTCCCATGACTCAGAGGTGGAAGAAATTGCCTTCCCTTTCCTATTTCTTGAGGTTTCTCTGGCCTTAAGTGCCATTAATGGTTATGAAAAAACAAAAAAGCAATACTTTTTCCATACCAAACTTAAAAGGTTTGCTCGTCCTCGAGCAAAAGAAGAAAGAAGAGAGGAAAAGAAGAAGAAAATGGAGGAGATGGAGAGGTGTGAGTGTGTCGGCCAAGGGGAAAAAATGTGTAGTAGGGGTTGGGTTTGGGAGGGAAGAGTGGTGAAGAGGTGATGGGGAAGAGAGATAGAGGTGATTGGTGAAGGGTGTTATTGGAAAGTGTGAAGAAGAGAGAGAATGAGTTGAGGTAGGTGGGGATCCTGTGGGGTCCACAGATCCTGAGGGATCAAGAACTTAGCATCCCTGCTCCATTTAGGCGTGTAAATGCCCTTTAGAGTGCAATCCTGGCATTTAACGCCAGACTGCTGCTTGTTTCTGGTGTTAAACGCCAGCTTTTCTCCCTTTATTGGCATTTAACGCCAAGTTGGTGCTTGTTTCTGGCGTTAAACACCAAGCTGTAGCCTGTTTCTGGCGTTTAACGCCAGCTTGTAGCCTGTTTCTGGCGTTTAACACCAGCTTGATGCTTCTTTCTAGCGTTAAACGCCAGTAAGCTTATCCTCCAGGGTGTGCTATTTTTAATGCTGTTTTTCATTCTATTTTTGATTTTTTAGTTGTTTTTGTGGCTTCACATGATCATCAACCTACAGAAAACATAAAATAATAATGGAAAATAAATAGATATAATTAAATAACATTGGGTTGCCTCCAATAAGCACTTCTTTAATGTCAATAGCTTGACAGTGAGCTCTCATGGAGCCTCACAGATAATCAGAGCAGGGTTGGGGCCTTTCAACACCAAACTTAGAGTTTGGTTGTGGCCTCCCAACACCAAACTTAGAGTTTGAATGTGGGGGGTTTTGTTTGACTCTGTATTGAGAGAAGGTTTTCATGCTTCCTCTCCATGGTTACAGAAGGAGAACCTTGAGTCTTGAATACAAGGTAGTCCTCATTCAACTTAAGGACCAACTCTCCTCTATCAACATCAATCACAGCTTTTGTTGTGGCTAGGAAGGGTCTGCCAAGGATGATGGATTCATCCTCATCCTTCCCAGTGTCTAGGATTATGAAATCAGCAGGGATGTAAAGACCTTCAACCTTCACTAGCACGTCCTCTACTAGTCCATAAGCCTATTTCATTGATTTGTCTACCATCTCTAGTGAGATTCTTGCAGCTTGTACCTCAAAGATTCCCAGTTTCTCCATTACAGAGAGTGGCATAAGGTTTATCCCTGACCCCAGGTCACACAAAGCCTTCTCAAATGTCATGGTGTCTATGGTACAAGGTATGAAGAATTTTCTGGGATCTGGTTTCTTCTGAGGTAATGTCTGCCTCATTAATGCATTCAGTTCATTAGTGAACAAGGGGGGGTTCATCCTCCCAAGTCTCAGTACCAAATAACTTGGCATTCAACTTCATGATTGCTCCTAGATATTTAGCAATTTGCTCTTCAGTGATGTCTTCATCCTCTTCAGAGGAAGAATATTCATCAGAGCTTATGAATGGCAGAAGAAAGTTCAATGGAATCTCTATGGTCTCTGTATGAGCCTCAGATTCCTTTGGTTCCTCAAAGGGAAACTCCTTTCTGTCCAGAGGACGTCCCATGAGGCTTTTCTCACTGGGACTCACGTCCTCCTCACTCTCTCCAGGTTCGGCCATGTTGGTCATGGTTATGGCCTTGCACTCTCTCTTGGGATTTTCCTCTGTATTGCTTGGGAGAGTACTGGGAGGAGTTTCAGTAATCTTCTTACTCAGCTGACCCACCTGTGCCTCCAAATTTCTAATGGAAGACCTTGTTTCATTCATAAAACTTAGTGTGGTCTTGGATAGATCAGAGACTATGGTTGCCTGACCAGAATGGCTCTGTTCAGAATTCTCTGTCTGTTGTTGAGAAGATGATGGAAAAGGCTTGCTATTGCTAAACCTATTTCTTCCACCCTTATTGTTAAAGCCTTGTTGAGGCTTCTGTTGGTCCTTCCATGAGAGATTTGGATGATTTCTCCATGAAGGATTATAGGTGTTTCCATAGGGTTCTCCCATGTAATTCACCTCTGCCATTACAAGGTTCTCAGGATCATAAGCTTCTTCTTCAGAAGATGCTTCTTTAGTACTGTTGGATGCAGCTTTCAATCCATTCAGACTCTGAGAAATCATATTGACTTGCTGAGTTAATATTTTGTTGAGCCAATATGACATTCAGAGTATCAATTTCAAAAACTCTCTTCTTTTGAGGCGTCCCATTGTTCACAGGATTCCTCTCAGAGGTGTACATGAACTGGTTATTTGCAATCATTTCAATGAGTTCCTGAGCTTCTGCAGGGATTTTCAGATGAAGAGATCCTCCTGCAGAATGGTCCAATGATATTTTTGACAACTCAGACAGACCATCACAGAATATACATATGATGCTCCATTCTGGAAGCATGTTAGTAGGACACCTTTTGATCAATTGCTTATATCTTTCCCAAGCTTCATAGAGGGACTCACCTTCCTTCTGTCTGAAGTTTTGGATTTTCACTCTAAGCTTGCTCATCTATTGAGGTGGAAAGAATTTGGCCAGGAAAGCACTGACCAGCTTTTCCCAAGAGTTCAGGCTTTCCTTAGGTTGTGAATCCAACCATGTTCTAGCTTTGTCTCTTATAGCAAAAGGGAAAAGCATAAGCCTGTAGACCTCGGGATCAACTCCATTGGTCTTGACAGTGTCATAGATTTGCAAGAATTCAGCTAAGAACTGATGAGGATCTTCCAATGGAAGTCCATGAAACTTGCAATTCTGTTGCATTAGAGAAACTAATTGAGGCTTAAGCTCAAAGTTGTTTGCTCCAATGGCAGGAATTGAGATGCTTCTTCCATAGAAGCCAGAAGAGGGTGCAATGAAGTCACCAAGCATCTTCCTTGCATCTCCACCATTGTTATTGGGTTCGGCCATGTCTCCTTCTTTTTCGAAAATTTCTGTCAGATCTTCTCTAGAGGGTTGTGCTTTAGCTTCTCTTAGTTTCCTCTTAAGAGTCCTTTCAGGTTCAGGATCAGCTTCAACAAGAATGTCTTTGTCCTTGTTCCTGCTCATATGAAAAAGAAGAGAACAGAAAAAGAAGAGAAATTCTCTATGTCACAGTATAGAGATTCCTTTGTGTAAGTAGAAGAAGAGAAGAATAGAAGAAGGAGAAGAGAAAAATTCGAACACAGAGAAGAACAGGGTTCGAATTTTTTAAGAAGAAGAGAAGAATATTAGTAAATAAATAAATAAATAAAAAGATATGAGAGAGAGAAGAATTCGAATTTAAATTAAAATAAAAGGAAAAATATTTTTTTTATTTTAATTATTAGTTAGTATTCGAAAATTATAAAAAGGAATAAAATAAAATTGAATTTTAAAACAATTAGTTAATTAAAAAGGAATTTTGAAAAAGTGGGGAGGAGTTCTCGAAAATTAGAGAGAGAAAAGTAGTTAGGTGGTTTTTTAAAAAAAAGATATGATTGAAATAGAAAACTTTTTTTTTAAATCAAACAAAAAGTTAAGTGGTTAATTGAAAAAGATTTGAAAATCAAATTTGAAAAGATAAGAAGTTAGAAAAGATTTTGAAATTGATTTTGAAAAATATATGATTGAAATTTTATTTTGAAAAAGATTTGAAAAGGAAATTAAAAAAATTTAATTTTTGAAAATTAAAGTTGATTACTTGACTAATAAGAAACTACGAGCAGTGATCACTGAATGATATTTATGATATGTATTGATTGGTAAGTCGTTATGCACCTGGCAAGGATGGTGGTTTAATCCCGCTTGTCGAGGTAGCGCCGCCGGCGTAGGGGTTGTGGCAGTCTCCCGCCTACGTTCAGATGTGAGGGCTGAGGTAGTATCCCGCTCGCATAACCTTTCTTGCCATAAGAGTGAGTCGGGCACTATATTCCAAGGTTAAAAGTGAGCCGGGCACTATATCCCAGGGTTGCGCATAAGAGTGAGCCATACACTATATCCTAGGGGTGCACATAGTGAGCCGGGCACTATATCTCAGGGACGTAATAGAAAGGCAACATCCGAAAGGAGGTGTCGTGTTGGCAACTTTGAATCGACAAGTGATATCATGAGCCAAATAAGATAGGAATTCATCATATGCATTTTCTATATGCTTTCTTGCTTTGATTAATTGAGTTATGCCTAAATGAATAATATGCCTAATTACTATTCAATTTACCTGCTGTATATGTATATTACTTGTGCTTTACTTATTTGTATTATTTGTGTTTTGCTGGGATTGAGGAGGATCGGTAGGTAGTGGCGATGGGATCGTATGGAGGGTAGGTTGGCGAAGACTGTGGGACAACGGTGGCTATAGTTAGAGTAGAAATTCCTTAAGTTAGATTACCCCGTTTATGATTTAGTTATTGTGTTTCTTTAAGCTTGAATGTTTATGCCTGGTAGAAGTTTTAGGATTGTCTTTGGCTTCCCGGAACCTTATATCTTATCTATTGGGAACTGTTACCATACTGAGAACCCCCGGTTCTCATATCATATGTTGTTATTTTTCAGATGCAGGTCGTAACCCACCTTGGTGAGTTTGCGGATGGTGACAGAGTAGAGGATGACTCAGCTTTTATTTTGATTTATTTTTGTAGTCTCTCACTTTTATATATATATAACTTGTTTACTCTATGTATTCTGTTTATCTTTGGATGCCTACGCGTTTGGTTATCATCTATGAACGTTTTATGCTTTTGTATCTCTCTTTTTCCTACGTCCTTGAGCTCTTATTCCTTCATCAGGTGTAACACCCTAATATTCAAATCCTTATGCTCGAGTCATAAGTCAATGATATTACGGTGGTACGACTCTCAGGTGGATTTTTAATAAATAAATATAGGTAATTTCGAAAGGAGTATTAACCGAGAAGCCTGAAAAGAGTAGAAATAAAATCACAAAGACGTATCACTCACGTTTCGACAACAAAAGATAAACCGTAAAGCCGAAAACGATATACGGACAAGGCGTAGAGGAGATTAAGAGATAGATAACAGATAGACATATATATATAACATAAGTAAATAGCCACTAGTCGCGACCCGCGAAGTTTAGGCCAGCTAGGGTACAGTATGAAAGTAGTTGACAACAGTATATCCTAATCTCTCCCGAAGGAAACATGAGAGCCTCTACAGGCAAATTCAAAGAGTTCAATACATAATATAATTTTTCCAAAACAAAGGTGGAGAGATTCTAAGCAAAACACAAAGTAGGGAAAATAAAGATCTTCGCCGTCTCTCAGACGACCCACAACTCACTTCTGAGCACCTGGACCTGTATCTGAAAAACAAGAGATATATACGGAATGAGAACCCCGGGCCCATGGGTTCCCAGTACGGTAAAAGTGCCAAATAAATTCAATGTACTGCAATAAAAACTCACTAAGCATCCTAAACTTCTTCACCAATTATTCATCCTAGGTTCTCGCTAATCCATGAATAGGCAACTGTCATAAGGGAGTGCTAAATTTAATTCATGTTTCACATATTTTCCAACTCGCTGACTCTTCCACGAATCAGACTCAGAATCATAAGCAAAGCCATCACCAGTTGTTCTGCCTCAGCAATTCTATATCAATACATCATACCCTCGCCTAGAGCTAGTGAAACCACATCACTGCGTCTACCCAGGGAGCTCCAATTATCTCATTCAATAATCATCATCATCATGCAAACGCATTATCAATTCATCCCATCAAGAACAGCCCTCAACACCCACCGACACCAGCATGAGGGGCCTCTCAGTTGTACAAGCACAAGCAATACAGGCAAGTAATACATAAATATGGTACAAGTAGAACAAGTAGCATATAGTCAGGTAACAAGGCATATATGATGTAGAAATCCAAAACAAATGGCAAACCCAAACAATTCAAACATATGCAAATGATGAATGCCTGCCCTATGGCTGATGATATCATCTGTCGGTTATATAGCCAACCCGACATGTCTTGGTAGCTAACCATTGGACAGAAACACCCATTACGGAGCAAGTAGGTTTGAGCTACAACCCCCTTGCTACTACCCACTCAACCCAGAGCCAGTGGAATAATCACTACTGCGGCTACTACCCAGGCAGGTGTTTAAAAGCTCAACCTGGAGCGAGTGGATTCACCACTACTGCTGCTACTACCCAGGCGTCACAATCTCTGACCTGGAGCAAGTGGGACGAACCACAACCCTTGCTACTACCCAGGATCTCAATACATACGTTCGTTTAGTTTAGAAGCAACCATCACTGTTATCAAATCTCAAACATTAACCTGGAGCAAGTGGGATGAACCACCACTTTTACTACTACCCAGGTATCACAAATACACCTTTATTCAAAACTCCATAATTAAACTCATTTATCATAAACATCCTTTCCTGTCTCATACCTGGAGCAAGTGGACAACGCCACTGCCTACTACCCGGGGTCACATATCGTATTTCAACATTTTTCATTATTATCCATTTAACACATTCATTCATTAATCATATATGCATTTATACTCAGCCATAAACAGTAATGGCTTTGCCGTAACCCGGCAATAACTCAGCCATTTAGCTCATGGTTCAATCAAGAATCGGCCATTTATCAATAAACATAGCCCTTCGGCTCATGGCATACACGGTACTTCCACCGTCATCCTCCATATCTCAAATAATCATCTTTGATCATCATTGATCGTAACCTTTCCCCTTGCTTCACTCGTAAGTTACCACATCCCCTAGCTCCTTTCTCATTGCTAGGCATATCGTAATGATTTAATACATAAGGGGTGAGATCGGAGGCTTAGAAGTATGAGATTTGGCTTTAAAATCTCAAAAATCAACTTTGTCATGAAAACAGGGCCACGCGTACGCGCACTCCACGCGCACGCGTGGATGGCCACAAAACTCATCGACGTGCAAGCGTCATAAGCGCGGACGCTCGGGTTGAAAAATAGCCAAACGACGCGCACGCGTCAACCACGCGTACGCGCGGATACCTTTGTGCCCCAGGCACAAAACTGGCACAACTCTCGGAAAACTGGCTGGGCATTTGGTGCAGCGCATCGATGCGCCCGCGCACACCTCGCGCACGCGTGGATAGTGCTTTCTTGAAGAACGGCGCGTACGCGCCAAGTGCGCCTAGGCGCGGAGGGTCGTTCTGCTAAAAATTTTCTAAGTTAAAAGCTGCAGGATTTACAAATTCAACCCCCAATCTTCCGACGGACATAACTCTCTCATTTTAAATCGTTTTTCACCCGTTCTTCGAACGGCATGGACATCCCGGATCCAATTTCATTTCTAAACAAATTTGGTACAAAACAGAAATCTGTAGTCCAAGTTATGTCCCGTCAAAATATGTCCAAAAACCACATTTTCATGCAAAATCACAAGGTGCTATTTTCAAAACAAGTCATTCTCAACTATTTTCCAAATCAACCAAAACATGCCAATTTCAACCCTTTTTGAAATCAATCAAAATATACCAAAATCAACATCAAGCCATCCTCAACTCACACATTGACACTTTACCAAAATTTCCAAAACCACATCCAACCATTTTAACACTTCTCAATCAAATGGCTAAAGGACAAACACAATATCATATCATACATCCTTCCTCATCCCAATTTCCAATAATACCATTTCCAATCAACCATCATTATACACAATCAATATCATACTCACTATCACGTGGTTTCACCCACAAATCAACCTTAATCATTCCCCAAGCATATATCACAACATACATATCTCTAATGCATCATCATACCATCAAGGCATCAATAATCATAATCACATATATGATCACATAATATATCTCAACCGAATCAAACATACCTCATCTACATAATTTCACCCAAAATTACCAAATTCCACACTTCAACTTCTCAAACTTTATTATTCAATAACCAACCTAATCATTCATATATACATTATCTGAAATTCATCTAATCACTTGTGCCATCATACAATACACACATCGACTTACCTTTCTTACCTCTTTCCGGCCTCCGGCCCAATTTTCACAATTTAAATGCATAAACCATAAATCAATACTCATTACCCCAGTACATCAAATTCTCAATACACCAAGCATACAAGGCCACACAATTCTCAACCCAATCATTAATTCACATTACATATCAACTATGCATATTAGCACCAACCATTTACACAATCCAAACTTAATCCTAGGGGCATCTAGCCTAGGAATTCTCATCACAACACACGGTACTTAAATGAAACTTAAACAGTACCTCTTGTAGCCAAACCAATTGAGCCTCTTCTTTGGAAGTCTTCACCAACCTTAGCTCCAAGCCTTACCAAAGCTCCTCAAGCAATACCAATCTCCCAATTGTGCACCAACATCACCAAATACACTAACATAACCAATATCACATACATACATCAACCTAGGACTCATAAAAATGACAAATCACAAGGGTTTGAGTATTTTTTACCTCAGCCCATATGAAGTAGGGATAGAACCCACTTAGAATCTATGTTGGAGTATCCCTAAACACCCAAAATCACAAGATTTTAACACTAGCTACCTAAAAACGTGTAACAGTGGGGAATTTCGAAAGCTGGGCAGAGATAAATGAAATACTCACCACAAAACTTAGATAGAATTGTAGAGAATGAGAAGAGCGACGCGTGGCCACAAACTGCTCATCAATCGGAGCTCCGTAGCTCAAGTTATGGTGGTTTAAAGATCAAAGAGAGTTAGGTTTTCTCTCTTCTCTTCTCTCTTCTCAATTTCAGCGCCCCAACCCTTTTTTTTAGGGTAAAATGAGCTGAAATGCTCATAACTAATGTTTATATATGTTGGGTCTTGGGCCCACTTAGGCCCGGTTCACTTATTTTTGCCGTTGGCCCAATTTTGGGCCAAAATCTTTAAGATTAGCACTCTAAATTGTACTTTAGATATTTCTACCTTTCCTAATTATAATTCCTCATTTCTTAATCTTATTTACTCGTAATCAATTTCCTCAGCTGTAGTACCAGACAGATCTCAGCCGGTACTGCCGGTCAAAATTCCACTACGCGCTTTTACGCAGAAAACTATGTTTTTCGACTCGGAAAAATTCACTGAATCCAAATATCATATTTAAATTATCAAATTCCAATTGCCAAATCTTCCAACCATATTCGTTCCTATTTAACTTATTATTTAATTAATTTTGGTTAGTCCGGGTATTACATTCTACCCCCCCTAACAAAAATTTTCGCCCTCGAAAATTCCATCCATCACTATCCTCTCTCTCTGCCAAGCCAATTACCACTAATCACAGCTCAACTCCAAGCATAACCTCCAAACTTACTTCCTTATTCTCAAACCCTCGAATTTCTACATGACTTGCTGTTATAAAGTCTCTGACTCATCAATCAAAAATCCCTTTCATTTCTAGAAAGCAAATGAGTTTGAAATAACAATTTAACAAAAATCATAAGAATCCGCTTTCCTTTAATAATCTATAAAAGCATTCGAGACACGTCTCTTTTGTTAAAGTTACTCATATGAAAAATTATCCTCAAAACCATAACCAACACTCTTTCAAATTTTTGGGGAAAAATTTTCAACAGTACCTCCCCAAAAATTGGAGTTTACCACCCGTCACGGGCTCCCTCAAACCAATCTCAGTACCGCATCAGTATTTCAATTTAGTGGCTTTCACATTCGTCTTTCAAAACTAATCATTATAAATCTCAATCTAATTCCAAGGTCACTATGACCAAACATCGTGGTACTCATCTCTCAAACACGACAACTTGCACTCTCTCATCATCTAAATCCAATTATGCATCAATGATAATTTCCTCATCCGCTTTTGAACCATCAAAGCTCACAGCCGCAATCAATTCCAACTATTTGGGGATCATTACTTGTAGTAACCCACTTAACCCTTCCAGTATTCAAACTTAAGATATTATAGTAAACTTTCACAGCTCCTGTTCGTAGCTATCCTGTGTTACTGCTTCCGCAAGCTTCTACTGCTTTATTCTGATCTATCGTCTAGTACGAGCCCTATCACTTACTTCCTCAAGTACTCAACCACAACTTAGCATGACTGGCATTTCAAATCAACGTTTCCAAATCCCTCATTTAGGACCATTCCTTATCTATTTAAATCAAAGGAACCAAAAGCCACAGGTTCAATCCGTTTCACCAAAAATCCAGAAATCAACCAACTACATAACAAACACAACACATTATTCTCAATAAAAAAAATCGTTTACATCACAGGCATTTATCCATTTGTATTAAGGCAAATCCTTACTCGGACCATCCGGTTTGCTCCTTAGTCTAATATTAAACTCGACATTCCCAGTTTTACTGTACAGGCGTTATTATAAAATCACGCACTGTCCTTTAAGCCTGATTATTGCAATTACCTCAATCTTACTGTCGCAAT
This sequence comes from Arachis hypogaea, assembly GCF_003086295.3. Taxonomy (NCBI): domain Eukaryota; kingdom Viridiplantae; phylum Streptophyta; class Magnoliopsida; order Fabales; family Fabaceae; genus Arachis; species Arachis hypogaea. The sequence goes on from NC_092047.1 coordinate 96,052,931, forward strand.
CGACCCGCATCCTGACTCTCTCCTTGTTGGCAATTTCTTGATACATGCCCTGGTAACCCGCACTTGTAACATACAGCTAACCCCAATCGGCACGGCTTATTTGGGTGATGACTCCCACATCTCTGGCAGCTCGAAACATCAGAAGCAGCCGCTGCCCGTTTTCCCTTACTATTTCTTTGGGACTCCTCACTCGTCGCAAGGTTAGTCTGTCCTTGGGGAAAGTGTTGTACGTATCCTCTCTCCTTAAACTCTCGACCCCTTGGTGCGAATCCTTGGTTGTGCTCTCTATGACTTCCTTTCTCTGCAACCTTCCTTTTCACACACTCTTCAGCAATTCTGCTCTTATTCACTAACTCTGAAAAAGTTCGGATCTCCATTGGTCCCACTGAACTTAGGATGTTGCTCCGGAGCCCTCCTTCATACTTAATGCATTTTCATTCCTCGAAGTCTCCCGGAGCTCCTTGACACATACGGGAAAACCTGAATAGCTCCTCAAATTTGTCTGTATACTCAGATACGGACATAGCACCTTGCTTCAGCTGCAGTAACTCCAATTCCTTGGCAGTCCTGGCGGAATTCGGAAAATACTTCTTATAGAATTCCACCTGGAAGGCATCCCAAGTGATGAGATCATTCCCCTGTTGCAGGAGACGTCGATCCCCTTGCCACCAATGCGATGCTTCCCCCGTGAGTAGATAGGTAGCAAATTCAACACACTGCTCTTCAGGCACTAACTGCGCTTGCAGTGCTCGCTCCATGGCTTGAAACCAAGTATCAGCTTCAGTCGGATTGATGGTTCCCTTGAACTTAGGTGGATTAACCTTTAAGAAGGTTGCCAGTGTCATCGGGCCCTGAGCTTCCCTTCCGCCATTGCCATTATTGTTTATCTGTTGCCCAAGAGCTTCCGCAGTGGCCTACATAGCAGCAGCTATATTCTCCAACGCCGCCATAAGGTTTACCGAGTTATTCGAGTTGATTTCCAGTTCCTGCGTATTAGTACGATCTCTTTCACGTCCCCGACCAGGTCCACGAGGCGCCATCTGGTTCCTATACACACCAAACAATCGATATCAAGTTGATCAGTTTCAATATCGGAAGTATAGTGCTTCAAAGTACCAAAGGTACACTCATGGACTTCATGCTAGATGTATCGGTTAGATACCCTAACTAGCACAGGCACAGACTCAGAGTATGCATTGAAGCATAAGCAGTTCCATCCCTCAGGCTCACGAGGACGAACTGCTCTGATACCATAATGTAACACCCTAATATTCAAATCCTTATGCTCGAGTCATAAGTCAATGATATTACGGTGGTACGACTCTCAGGTGGATTTTTAATAAATAAATATAGGTAATTTCGAAAGGAGTATTAACCGAGAAGCCTGAAAAGAGTAGAAATAAAATCGCAAAGACGTATCACTCACATTTCGACAACAAAAGATAAACCGTGAAGTCGAAAACGATATACGGACAAGGCGTAGAGGAGATTAAGAGATAGATAACAGATAAACATATATATATATATAACATAAGTAAATAGCCACTAGTCGCGACCCGCGAAGTTTAGGCCGGCTAGGGTACAGTATGAAAGTAGTTGACAACAGTATATCCTAATCTCTCCCGAAGGAAACATGAGAGCCTCTACAGGCAAATTTAAAGAGTTCAATACATAATATAATTTTTCCAAAACAAAGGTGGAGAGATTCTAAGCAAAACACAAAGTATGGAAAATAAAGATCTTCGCCGTCTCTCAGACGACACACAACTCACTTCTGAGCACCTGGACCTGTATCTAAAAACAAGAGATATATACGGAATGAGAACCCCAGGCCCATGGGTTCCCAGTACGGTAAAAGTGCCAAATAAATTCAATGTACTGCAATAAAAACTCACTAAGCATCCTAAACTTCTTCACCAATTATTCATCCTAGGTTCTCGCTAATCCATGAATAGGCAACTGTCATAAGGGAGTGTTAAATTTAATTCATGTTTCACATGTTTCCCAACTCACTGACTCTTCCACGAATCAGACTCAGAATCATAAGCAAAGCCATCATCAGTTATTCTGCCTCAGCAATTCTATATCAATACATCATACCCTCGCCTGGAGCTAGTGAAACCACATCACTGCGTCTACCCAAGGAGCTCCAATTATCTCATTCAATAATCATCATCATCATGCAAACACATCATCAATTCATCCCATCAAGAACAGCCCTCAACACCCACCGACACCAGCATGAGGGGCCTTTCAGTTGTACAAACACAAGCAATACAGGCAAGTAATACACAAATATGGTACAAGTAGAACAAGTACCATATAGTTAGGTAACATGGCATATATGATGTAGAAATCCAAAACAAATGGCTAACCCAAACAATTCAAACATATACAAATGATGAATGCCTGCCCTATGACTGATGATATCATCTGTCAGTTATAAAGCCAACACGACATGTCCTGGTAGCTAACCATTGGACAGAAACACCCATTGCGGAGCAAGTAGGTTTGAGCTACAACCCCCTTGCTACTACCCGCTCAACACAGAGCCAGTGGAATAACCACTACTGCGGCTACTACCCAGGCAGGTGTTTAAAAGCTCAACCTGGAGTGAGTGGATTCACCACTACTGCCGCTACTACCCAGGCGTCACAATCTCTGACCTAGAGCAAGTGGAACGAACTACAACCCTTGCTACTACCCAGGATCTCAATACATACGTTCGTTCAGTTTAAAAGCAATCATCACTGTTATCAATTCTCAAACATTAACCTGGAGCAAGCGGGATGAACCACCACTCTTACTACTACCCAAGTATCACAAATACACCTTTATTCAAAACTCCATAATTAAACTCATTTATCATAAACATCTTTTCCCGTCTCATACCCGGAGCAAGTGGACAACGCCACTGCCTACTACCCGGGGTCACATATCGTATTTCAGCATTTTTCATTATTATCCATTTAACACATTCATTCATTAATCATATATGCATTTATACTCAGCCATAAACAGTAATGGCTTTGCCATAACTCGGCAATAACTCAGCCATTCGGCTCATGGTTCAATCAAGAACCGGCCATTTATCAATAAACATAGCCCTTCGGCTCATGGCATACACGGTACTTCCACCGTCATCCTCCATATCTCATATAATCATCTTTGATCGTCATTGATCGTAACCTTTCCCCGTGCTTCACTCGCAAGTTACCACATCCCCTAGCTCCTTTCTCATTGCTAGGCATATCATAATGATTTAATACATAAAGGGTGAGATCGGAGGCTTAGAAGTATGAGATTTGGCTTTAAAAACTCAAAAATCAACTTTGGCATGAAAACAGGGCCACGCGTACGCGCACTCCACGCGCACGCGTGGATGGCCACAAAACTCATCGACGCGCGGGTTGAAAAATAGCCAAACGACGCGCACGCGTCAACCACGCGTACGCGCGGATACCTTTGTGCCCCAGGCACAAAACTGGCACAACTCTCGGGAAAATGGCTGGGCATTTGGTGCAGCGCATCGACGCGCCCGCGCACACCACGCGCATGTGTGGATGGGGCTTTCTTGAAGAACGGCGCGTACGCGCCAAGTGCGCCTACGCGCGGAGGGTCGTTCTGCTAAAAATTTTCTAAGTTAAAAACTGCAGGATTTACAAATTCAACCCCCAATCTTCCGACGGACATAACTCTCTCATTTTAAATCGTTTTTCACCCGTTCTTCAAACGGCATGGACATCCCAGATCCAATTTCATTGCTAAACAAATTTGGCACAAAACAGAGATCCGTAGTCCAAGTTATGTCCCGTCAAAATATGCCCCAAAACCACATTTTCATGCAAAATCACAAGGTGCCATTTTCAAAACAAGCCATTCTCAATTATTTTCCAAATCAACCAAAACATGCCAATTTCAACCCTTTTTGAAATCAATCAAAATGTACCAAAATCAACATCAAGCCATACTCAACTCACACATTGACACTTTACCAAAATTCCCAAAACCACATCCAACCATTTTAACACTTCTCAATCAAATGGCTAAAGGACAAACACAATATCATGTCATACATCCTTCCTCATCCCAATTTCCAATAATACCATTTCCAATCAACCATCATTATACACAATCAATATCATACTCACTATCACGTGGTTTCACCCACAAATCAACCTTAATCATTCCCCAAGCATATATCACAACATACATATCTCTAATGCATCATCATACCATCAAGGCATCAATAATCATAATCACATATATGATCACATAATATATCTCAACCGAATCAAACATACCTCATCTACATAATTTCACCCAAAATTACCAAATTCCACACTTCAACTTCTCAAACCTTATTATTCAATAACCAACCTAATCATTCATATATGCATTATCTGAAATTCATCCAATCACTTGTGCCATCATACAATACACACATCGACTTACTTTTCTTACCTCTTTCCGGCCTTCGGCCCAAAATTCACAGCCTCCGGCCCAATTTTCACAATTTAAATGCATAAACCACAAATCAATACTCATTACCCCAGTACATCAAATTCTCAATACACCAAGCATACAAGGCCACACAATTCTCAACCCAATCATTAATTCACATTACATATCAACTATGCATATTAGCACCAACCATTTACACAATCCAAACTTAATCCTAGGGGCATCTAGCCTAGGAATTCTCATCACAACACACGGTACTTAAATGAAACTTAAACTGTACCTCTTGTATCCAAACCAATTGAGCCTCTTCTTTAGAAGTCTTCACCAACCTTAGCTCCAAGCCTTACCAATTCCTCAAGCAATACCAATCTCCCAATTATGCACCAACATCACCAAATACACTAACATAACCAATATCACATACATACATCAACCTAGGGCTCATAAAAATGACAAATCACAAGGGTTTGAGCACTTTTTACCTCAGCCCATATGAAGTAGGGATAGAACCCACTTAGAATCCATGTTGGAGTATCCCTAAACACCCAAAATCACAAGATTTCAACACTAGCTACCCAAAAATGTGTAACAGTGGGGAATTTCGAAAATTGGGCAGAGATGAATGGAATAATCACCACAAAACTTAGATAGAATTATAGAGGATGAGAAGAGCGACGCGTGGCCGCAAACGGCTCATCAATCGGAGCTCCGTAGCTCAAGTTATGGTGATTTAAAGATCAAAGAGAGTTAGGTTTTCTCTCTTCTCTTCTCTCTTCTCAATTTCAGCGCCCCAACCATTCTTTTTAGGGTAAAATGAGCTGAAATACTCGTAACTAATGTTTATATATGTTGGGTCTTGGGCCCACTTAGGCCCGGTTCACTTATTTTTGTCTGTTGGCCCAATTTTGGGCCAAAACCTTTAAGATTAGCGCTCTAAATCGCACTTTAGATATTTCTACCTTCCCTAATTATAATTCCTCATTTCTTAATCTTATCTACTCATAATCAATTTTCTCAGCTGTAGTACCAGACAGATCTCAGCCGGTACTGCCGGTCAAAATTCCACTACGCGCTTTTACGTATAAAACTATGTTTTTCGACTCAGAAAAATTCACTGAATCCAAATATCATATTTAAATCATCAAATTCCAATTGCCAAATCTTCCAACCATATTCGCTCCTATTTAACTTATTATTTAATTAATTTTGGTTAGACCGGGTATTACATCAGGCTTCTAGTGTATGATATTTCTTGATTACATATTATTGTATGAACTTTAGAACTGTTGTGGCGCTTTGTCGCCCGTTGCTTTATGGCTAAAGGTAATGTTTAGAATGATAGGGTGTTACAGTTGTCACCCGTAGCAAAACAATGTAATTAATTTTAAAAGATAGGTAATTTAATAATTTTATAAAAAAGTAACACATTAGTAAAAAAAAAAAGTTACTTAAATGATAATATGTTGTCTATTTCTCTCTCACTTTATTTTTTATTCTTCTTTCAAAGAGAAGGGCTTATAGAGCAAGAAAGGGAGTGAAGGAAAAATTTTCAAAAACACCATCTCCTCGTTCTTCTTCAGTTTTTTATCAATTCAGAGTTCCAATAAAAAAATTTGTTCACTCTAATGCAGGATATAAATTTTATTGATAAAAACTTAAGAAAGCTCTCCTCTCTTTCTATTTTCTTAGTATTTTATATTTAGGGTTCCATTAAAATTAAGATGTATGATTTTTGTTGTTGCAAAAAACTTTGATATGAGTTTTTGGAGGGTCATGCCTTGGATTTTCATAATACAAAGGTGAGAAACCACCTTCGATTTTTTTTTTCTCAATTTCTAGAAAATCCTAGTTAGGTTTTGGTCAAAAATTGATTATATTGGTTGTTTAAAATATTGATAAAGCTAAGGAGTGACCCATGGGATGGAGGAGATTGTCATTTAAGGTATGAATTTGTTATATGATAAATAATATATAATGTTATATATATTGAACTCTAGACTAGATGTCTTGATTATTTAGAATTTGATGGTTTATTGATGAATAGTTTAGTGGCGGAGCTTGAAACAAAATTTTGGGGAGCCAAAAATTTAATATAAAAATTTAAGGTCAAACTCATATGATGTAACTTTTTGAATTTTTGAAGGTTGTATCTCACTTTTTTCGTGATTCATTAAAGTGAAAAACTATTTATAGGTGTTGATATTGTAGAAGTTATATGTTCTCCTTCTTAAATATTAGTCTTTCTCTTAAAAATGCATCAATTCTTTAATTTTTCATCATTATTTTGTATAAAAATTTGAATATATATCTTGTAAAATATTAAAATTAGAAGGATAAATATTAAAATTTATAATATTTATTGATTTTTTTATCAATTTATACAAATACAATAATATCAATACTTATTGAATATTCTAATATTTTTTATCATATAAAAAATTAAATTAAATAAAAAAATACCTAATTTTAGAATGAAAAACAAAATGTGTTTTTATAATGAGAAACAAAGCAGCAAGCATGATGATTTTTGTTAGATAATTTTTGTTAGATAACATTTTTTTTGTTAGCTGTGTTGTGAAGCCAATAAAGGTCTACACTAAAAATAATATTATTATGCAATAAAAGCATGAGATAGGATTTGAATCTGGATACCCTAAATTATAGTAAAGCACTTGAGCTAATTGAACTACTCTTTATTTTTTAAAGAATTACTACTAGTTTTTTTATAAAAACTTTGGGGTGGCCATAACCCCATTGCCCTAGTTAAACTCTGCCACTGGAATAGTTAATGTAGTTGATATGTGGAATTTGGTGTATTATATATGTGGTTATAAAAATGAAATGGTGATGTTATGATTGTTGAGGAAATTTGGGATTTATATTTATGGTGATTAATATGTGTATGATGAGGATGTTGGGTAAATAAGATATTATATTTCACTATTCTATTATTAGCATGTAAATAAGTAAATAGAGAATATTAATATTTTTAATATTTAAAATTTTTTTTGCAATATTTAAAGGAAAATTCAAATTTATTTTATTGCATTTTATATTGAAATTAACGGCGGTTTTAAAACTGTCGAAAACAAGATAGCAAATGTCTTAAAGTTGAAAAAAATTGTCCTAAATTGCGGCAGTTTGTAATCGTCGGTAAACATGTGCGAAATCCTGACACTTGCATATTGCGGCGGTTCTGAATCGCCGCTAAATTAGATGCCGCAAAATATTGATTCAGCGTCTGTTATACCAGTGGTAACTAGAAATCGCCGCAAAATCAACTCCAAACTCCAATAACTAGGGTGGTTTATGAACTGCCGGTATTGGATTTTGCGACAGTTTAAAAACCGCCGTTAATCAAGTTAAAAACCGCCGCAACCCTCCAGCTCTTCTTATAGTATAGAACAACAAACACCATGTTCGAAAATTTATTTTAGGAGCAATATTAATGTAGATGGAAGGAGAAACTAGTATGGAAAATGATATATTAAGGCTTGGTTTGGTAAAATTTTTTAGAGATGTGCTTGTGTTTTTCAAAAGCATAAGCATAATTATTTCATTTTGCATTTGGTAAATAAAAAGCTCATGTGTTTATATTTGCAGCTTTTAAAAGCAGGATGCTTTTGAAAGCACCTAAGAGAGAATTATTTAAATTTGGTTTGTTCTTATCAAAATTAAAAAGTCTAATATAATCTCATACATTAATTAATATTTAAATTTAATTCTTATAATAATATTTATTATAGTATTTTTAAATTTTAAAAGTTATTTTTATCGAACACACTTATTATTTATGTTTATTAAAATTTATTTTTAATTTAATTTATTAAATATAAATATTATAATTTTTAAAAAATTAATTTTTAAAAGTTAATTTTATAAATTATTTTAAAAAAGTAAAAATTTTACTCAACCACGCCTAAGTGATATCTTTATTAGTGATGGTGAAGTTGAGAGGTCGAGTCTTTTAAGCAAAATTTAAATTAGGGTGTTTCTTAGGATTAAAAGCAAAATCTTTTTTGTGCTTGGTTAACTAGCATGGACTTTTTTGTCCACTAAGTTATGACGTGCCACATTAAAAGAGTGAAGTAAAAAAAGAACTAAATTGATTGACATTAATAATTATTGGGAATCTAATGAGAGAATTAAAATTTATTAAGGATTAATAAGTCTGAATACATAAATTTTTTTTCCTGCATATGAATCTATGTAGAAAAATACACATCTCTTTTTATTATTTGTAGTAGTTAATAGTAGTTATTTAAAGGGATAAGTATTATTTTGGTCTCTAATGTTGAGGGTCAGAATCGAAACCGTCCTCAACGTAATTTTCGATTTAGAATCATCCTAAAATTTTTTTTCGTATTAAAATCGTCCTTTTAATTTTTTTGGACAAAAATACCCTCACCACTATCAGCACAATTACCTCCTCCTCCACCACCACCACCACCACTACCACCAGCACCAACACCAACACCAACACCACCACCAACACCACCACCAAGAACACCAAACAACAGCAACAACACCAAACAACACCAAACCAAGAAGTAGAAACAGAAAGTAAGAAAACAGAAAACAAAAAAGCAGAACCAAGAAAATAGAAAGTAAGAAAGCAGAAGCAAGATGCAGAAGCAGAAAGCAATGCAGATGAGGTGGCGATGCGGAGGCAGCGAGGCGGTGAGGCGTTGCCACCCAACCTTCGCCACTGTGCCCTTACCGGCGTCCCAACACGTCACCACCCCTGTCCGATCCCTAACCCAGCCAACCACCCCCGTGACCCTCTACCCTCTTCTCCCCCTCGCATCTCCTCTCAGCGTCGAACCACCATCGCGAACCAACCTCCCCATGGCCGAACTACTGACCCGTAGCCTCCACCATCGACGAGCCATGGCAACCCAACCCAGCGCCGCCGCCGCTGCCATTTTCTTCCTCTTCTTCTCCGGCTTCTTCCGCTTTCCTTCCTCCCTCTCCTCCATCACCACCACCACCAGTAGAAGCGCTCGGGTTGGCGCTGGGTTTCTTGACGGCGACAGCGCCTCTCCCCCCTTCCCCTTCCCCCTCCTCCTTCCCCCTTTTCCTCCCCCCCCCTTCGTATACCCTTTTCCTCTCCCTCCCCCCAAACGCGTTTTTTTTTTAATTTTATAATTTTTTTATTAAAGTAGGAGTAGTTTAGGAATAAATTAAAAAAATTTATTAGAAAAGACGATTTTAAAATAAAATGCAATATTAAGGACAATTTTAAGTCAAAAATTACATCAGGGACAGTTTCGATTTTGACCCTCAATGTGAGAGACCAAAACAATACTTATCCCTTATTTAAACTAGCTGTGTGTGAGGGATTATATTTAAAATTCAAATTAATGGAATATATATACATTTTTTAGAGAATCGTCAAATATAATATTCAAATAATAACTACAAATTATATAAATACCATCATGATAACGACTAAGCTCTAGTGACTTCAATCAAATGGCTGTCTATGATTGATCAAGTCTTCAAGTGTGCTCCTCCATCAATTGAATAAAGGAAACGTACCCAAAAAGAGAAAGGGACAAAAGAAAGAGGGGGAATTAGGAGGGAAGAAACTAATTAAGAACCAAGAAAAAGATATAAGAATATATAAGAAATCCGAATACCTCATGTCATGATATTAATTAACTACCATTTTCTACTTTTATCTCCTTTTTATTTCATTTCATTTCACAATTAATTTTAAATAAAAATATAGATTAATTTTTTTCTATATTTTCCTCTTTTAAAGATGATAAGTTTTTTTTTTATTTCAGAAATTATTTGTCAAAATTATAGTTTGTTGAGTATCAAAATAATTATTTCTCACTTGTTTTTATTAAGAGCATTCACTACTTATTAATAGATGCATTATATTATTATTAACTTAGTTTTTTATTAACCAACATGTCACAACTGCACTAAGCAGTAAGCACACATGAAGATGAATGTACCTCAAGCCATAATATTTTACCGATAAAGGATGATATATCATCATATTAACTATTAAGTATATATTAAAAAAATTTAAATATTTTAAAAATATTAATATTTTAACTGTTAATTTTAATTTTTATATATTATATATTTTATAATTAAAATTAATGATTAAAAATATTAAAATACTAGTATTTATGAAATATTTAAAAAAATTTCTATAATAAATAATATAAAATAATTTACCCACAAGCCATGCGAAATTGAACCCCACTGACCAACAAAATCTAAGCATATCATCCACGTCAGCAGGTGCTTTGATTCCTTCCAGCAACACATTCATGTGATTTGTGAAACTTCCTTCCAAAAGATCACAATATATCCTTGTGTTTTGTGTTACTCACTATTATTCCTTCAATTTCTCCCCTCTCCTCCACCCTGTTTTTCTTTTCTTTGTTTTCGTAATTATTAATTTTGGTAAAAAAAAAATGTTTATTATTATTAGAATTGTCAAACATTTTACAAAAGCGTATAATCAAATTTGTCGAAATAGAATTATCAACATTTTTATGAATAACAAAAAAACCAAACATCTCATGAACATAAAGAATTACCATAGTTGTATTTATGTAATTTTATTAATATTTTGATTATACATGTAAAAGTAGTTTGATTATATATTTTTATAAAATTTGATAATAAATATAGTTATAAAATTATTCTATATTTTTATATAGATAGTCAATTTCTCATATTTATATAACATAAAAAATACTTAACTACTAAAATTTGTAAAATCCGGTTAATTAATAGCTAATTAATCCGTAAATTAAGATATATTCTAGAAAATGAGAAATGAGATTTTTTATGGTTTAATGTGATAGAGAAATTTAAAACGAGAATTTCGACACCAATTCTAAAGAAATCGGCTTAAGATTGGACCGAACAGACCAAACCGAACCAACCGGACCCAAATTGGGCCCAAGGGCCCAGCCAAGCTCTCATTTAATGAGAGAGCTTAGCACTCTCTCTCCCTTAAACACACACATGTTGAACACAAAGGGAAAGGGTGAGAAGAAACATAAACCCTTGCTCCTATTCTCATCAATCTTCCATTGAACATATCTTTTGATCCGGAGCTCCGATTGACACACTGTTTGCGGCCACGCAACCGCGGTGTCGATCTCTACAAAATCCATACAATTATTCTTGAGGTAAGCCACAGTTTCTCCTTTGAATCCCAGCTCTTAGTTTCAAAAATTTTGGACAAAAATGATGAAATTTTGAACTCCTTTGTGTTATAGGATCGAATTAACTTGAGGGGAAGGCTTGTTCTTGCCTCTTTGGTCCTTGGGTAAGGTAGGAGATATCAAACCCTAGTGAAAGTTTTAAATTAAAGCATTTGGGTATTAAGTTATTGTGTTGGGTGTGATATTGTGGCTTAGGCATTGTATATATGTGTATTGGAGCTTGATTGGTAGTTTTGGAAAGTGTTGGTGTGGAGCCCCAAGCTTGGAAAATCTTGGAAGTTGAAATTGAGAGTGTTCCGGGTGGAACGAAAATCGGCCAATGTATGATTTCGGTTTCCTGTATCTAAAATGTAATGTGGTGTGAAAACATAGGCTAGTGACCCTAGGATAGGGCTTTGGAATGTTGATGTGGTTATTGGGCAAGTTAGATTGAGTTAAATATGTATGGATGATGGAATTTGGATTGAGTTAAATATGTATGAATGATGGTGGAAATGATTGTGAATGGTTGGATTGGTGGGTAAAGTATGTAATGTTGTATGTGATATAGATTAATATGCTGGATTGATGATAGAGTTGAGACTCTTGTTGATGAACATGATTTGATGTATGATGTTGATATGTGAATGTGTGTGTATATATATATGGTGATGGATAAATTGAATATTTATTTGGAAGTTGATATATGAAATGTTGATGTTGATGTGAGATTTGGCTAAATATGGTAGAATTGGTGGGTTGATGATTGAAAGAGGTTTGGAAATGATTGATGATTGGAATGGTTAAGTTTTGGGTTGATTTGGTATGGATTGGTAAGAGTATGTTTTGAAAATGGGGAGTTTATAAGTTTTGGTAAAAATGAAATTTTGATGAACTTCAACGGATCATATTTTGAGTTATTGTTTTCGGAATTTGATGATTTTTATATCAATTGAAAGATAATTTCATAAGCTTTAAAATGATTTAAATTTGGTGGAAATATGAATTTTGTGGAAGGAGATATGATCGTTGGAAGTTCGGGCAAAAAATCTGAATTCTGCAACTTTTGCAGAATTTGTGATTTTTGGGTTGTGTGCGCATGCACACCCCGTGGAATTTTGAGCCTGTGCGCATGCACAGTCTTGTGCGTACACACGCGCGAGAATGTGGCTCCTGCTGGGAGCGCTAGCACACTTGGTGCGCGCGCTTGGCCAAGAAAATCTTGCGAACTGTGCGTACGCATAGGTCTATACGCACGCATACGTTGGGAAGGACATGTTGTTGGTGGCGCTAGCACACCTTGTGCGCGCGCTCAACCCTTGAGATTTCGCTTTCTGTGCGTACGCACAAGCTTGTGCGTACACACACGTTTAAAAATGCTTCTGGGCGTGCGCACGCACATCCCTATGCGTACGCACGCGACCCAATTCTTTTCTAAAACTATTTTTTTTTAAGTCTTTCACATTCCCAACAAGCTTGTAACCTTCCGAGATGTTATTTCATACTTATAAACCCCCAATTTTATCCCCTAAATCTTAAATTGATGTAAAATGCCTAGTGAATGAGAGTAAGCTAGGAAAGAGGGTAACTTGTGGAGGAAGAAAGGGGATGTTGTGATGAGTATGGTGAATGATGATGATATGAGGTGTTGAGGGGTATGGTGGAGTGCTGTATATGATATGAGCCGAATAGTTGTGTGTGATGATGATTATGGCTGGTTATGAATTATGATTTATAAGCCGGATGGCTGAGATAAATGTTAATATATGGCTGTGATTTATATGCATATATGCTGAATTGTGATTATTGTGATTGTTGCACTCCACCTATTTGAGATACGAGTTTCCCTGGGTGAAAGCAGTGGCTAGCTACCACATGCTCCAGGTGGAAACTCGATACTCTACTGACCCTATGTCGTAAGTGTGGCCGGACACTAAAAGTTCCGGATGAGCTCGCCCTGTTAAATATACACCAGTGAGGGTGTTGGATATATATGAATTTATGATTTATGTTGAGAATAACTCGAGTTGGGGATGCACGACAGAAAGACAGTCCAATGGTTAGCTACCAGGACTTGTCGGGTTGGCTTTATAACCGACAGATGAGACTCATCAGCCACTAGGATAGGCATGCATCATATGCATTATATGTAAATTGTTTGGTATGCCTAATTAATTGCATCCTTACTTGCTACTTGCCTAATTGCCTTATCTGCTTCCTACTTGTGCATCTCTTTGCTTGACATACTTGTGTTTGCATTTCAATCACTGTTGGCGATTGGGAGGTTTGCAGGATTTGGAAAGAGGATATCTAGTTAGCCTGGAGATCCTTAAGTTAGTCGCCTGTTTATATTCTTATGGTTTAGCATGTTTATGCGCTTTGGTTATATCTGAAAGTTTTAGGATTGCCTTCGACTTTCTCAAGACATTATATGTTAGATATTTGGGCACTGTTACTATGATGAGAACCCCCGGTTCTCACCCATGCGGATTTTGTGGTTTTCAGATGCAGGACGTGAGGCTTCTCGTTGAGGCATGCTGGAGACTTCCTTTTGGCGGAGATCCTTGTATCTTGGGATTTTATTTTGATTATTATATACCTATTTAGATGCTTACATTCTCAATTGTATATGTATTTTGTATTAACTCCTTTTAGAGGTTATTTTGGAGAAACAAGTTTTGTATTTTGTCTTTTGGGTTCTTTTGGGATTACCTTATATACATGTATATATATACTTATATGCTCGGGCCGGTTATCTTCGCAGGCCGAGTCCCGAGTCTTAATATATGTATTTTGGCACTCTTTTGTATATCTCCTAGTGTCAGTTTACTCTTTATCTGCTTCGTTTATGTTATCGATCGGAGTGTTGCACGTTTTGATTTATCCTTTTTTCTTCAAAGGCTCCTAGTTATAAATCTTTTGCAATACTATACGTACTAAATTTTACTTTTAGAGGTCGTAATACCTCGCCACCTCTATTTTATGACTTAAATATAAGACTCTGTGTGGTAGGGTGTTACAAAATTAATCACTAAATATATGTATATATAATTTAATTTATTTTTAATATATATTTTATATTTTAATATATATTTTATTCTGATAACTGATTTTAATATAGTTATTATTATTTGTTACATCAAATGTCATGCCAACTTATATGATATCACCATTAGAGCATGTATAGTATCCCATTTTACTTTGATTTCATATTCATTGGTATAAAGGTTTATATATATATTTGATTAATATCAAAATATCCAAGGTATTTAATAGGAAAATTTAGCTAAGTAATCATCAACAAAGGTGCATAGTTCAAAGTTCATTCTTAGTTAGTACGGAATAAATTTATCTAAAGCAAATAAATTGATAAAATGAAAAGAAAAATAAAAATTTAATTACCTTTTGAATCAAGATAGTAAAATTCACGGTGAGAATAAGAGAGAAAAGAAATTAATTAGACTATTCCTTTTGTAACCCATGCAAAAGATGATCAATATCAATACATACTCAATTTAGCATATTCAACTCCACCATGTACGACTCTTTATTATATTGTTCCCTAGGTTTACTCCTAACTAATATATATTAATATATGTTGATGATATGCTAGTTATTGGGAATAATGAGACAAAAATTACCTGTATACTAAAAAAATACATTTTACATTTTTTCTAAAAGATTTGGGAGACTTAAGTTTTTTTTCTTGGTATAGAAGCTATTAAACATTTTGAGAATACGATTTCTTTGAATCAATCGAAATATATCTACAAATTGCTAGTAAAGACTGGAATGCATGATTCTAAGTCTGTGAACACACCTATGATTAGCATCTCTAGATTGATAGCAAACTCGAGAACTCTCTTTAACAGAAGCAGAGTTTCGAGCGTTGGCAACAGTTTTTTCTGAACTAATATGGATACAACTTTGTTTACTGAGCTGAGACAAACATGCCACACTCCTCCAATAGTACTGCGCTGCTTGTGTTCAACCCCATCTTTCGTCCATGATTGAACAAAATATTTTGAATTCAAATTGTATTTGGTGAGAAAAAGAGTAATCAAAAGCTTTGCGGTAGTGACAAACGTTCCCTATACCACTATATATGTAGCGAACAAATTCAGGTTGGCACTAAAATCTCCCTGAGTCTATGGGGATATAAGGATGAAAGAGAAATGGAATTAGTTAAGCTGTTGTAAGCGTGTATGCCTTGGCAGTTAGTGATTGTTATTTCTTGTTGTGTATTCCTCTATAATCAATATCACTATTGTTTCACTTTATTTTTGGTAAACCTCAACAAAATTTTTCGACAACGTGTCGAATAAAGTTTGTATCAAAATTTTAAGTATTAGAGAAAAGATAGATTAAAAAAAGTGGGCTTTTGACCCAAAAATTACTTAATGTTAGTATCGAAGTACATGATGTCAAAATACTTATTGAAAATTATAGCAAATAAAAAGAAGTACGTAAAATAAATGAAAGCAAATCAATGAAAGAAAGAGTAAAATTGAAACTGAATGAAAGTAGAGTAACAATAAAATGTTGAAAACGAAAAAATGAAAAGAAATAAATTGAAAGGGAAAAGAAAACAAAAGAAAAGCAAATAAAAGTGTACTTCTAACACTTACAAACATTTATGCTCCATGTTCTTCCGTTGCATTGCATCGCGGAGACTAGGAATTTTGGCAGAGGTTTTGTGTGATGATGATCTAATATTTTTTATTGAAATCCTAGAACTCTTCTAATTTTCTCCTATTTATAGACCATGGAGGTAGACTTGCTATGAAAAATATTGTCCCACGATCTTACTTCTTCTTTTTTCTCAGTCATGGCTTTGCCTTGACCATGAAAAATCTTGACTCCCAAACTTTGACACTCACGTCTTCCTTAGTCTTCAAGTTCCATGTTTTCTTTAGTCTGCTCCTCAAATTTCATACCCATGTTCTCCACTCAACTTGAAGGTCGAGTAGCAAGCCTTGATGCTCAAGGAAAGGCAATAACTACCTTTTGACTTCGACGTTCTTTGCACTATCTTTCTTTGACTTCAGCTTACTGTCTCTGCTTCTGTAGTCGAAATCATTGGCAGTCAGAACGCCCTCTTGTCGAGAAAAATCCATTTTTTGTACCAACAAGTTGCCCCTTTAACCTTGTTATTTTGCTAAAAAAATACAACTTTTAATATTCCTCGTGCTAGGTACATGCAACCTTTTCAAATTTTCAAAATTTGAAAGGACAGTTACAGATCATTTAAAATGGCACGCGCTTTTTTGGGAATACATAACGTTCCCTGGGCTATAATGAGTCGTTCCTTGAATAGAGTACTCCTCACTCTATCATTACTTTTGTAATAAAATCATCCCCATTAGAAAACCTTGCCTCTCGAAAACCCTAATCTCCTTTCTCTCTAAACGACGCATCTTCCATGGCTTCCCAATCCATTCCTCATTCGAGCTCTATGCCGACTATCACCGTCGCTTCTTCTTCTTCGGCAACCACGGCTGCTGCTTCTCATTCTCGCGAAGAAGGTGATAAAGCACTCCCCTTCCTCCATTAGTGGCTGAAGTGGCGCAGTTCTACCATGAAAATGGAACTTTGAGAGCCCCAAACTCAGATGTGGAAACTTCTGACTTTTGGCGCCGCCAGGTATTCTTTCCATTTTCAGTAAATGGAGTATTGCATTCTTTCTTAAGCCGTTTGGCAACCCAAGAACAGATTGAGTCTATTTCTTCTTTCTTTTCATCGGCCCCAGAGCATTTACTAATGATTTTCTGCAAGAATGTTAATGCCTCATACTTTGTTGGTCAAGTCTTTAGAATTGCTCCCCTAGGGATTTGAGTCTCCCCTTTTTGACCTGGATGTCTCGACTTACACCTTTGTATAAACCCATTTCGGAAGTTCTGAATATTGTGCTTGCCTTAGAATTAGCTATCTTCGACCTTTCTTACACTGCTCCTTCACTAGGGGCTAGCCTGTACTTTTGGTGCCCCACCTCTAATAACTTTTATTTTTCTTATAGAATGATGGGTCCGACTCTGATGGACATTTCATCCCTGACCGATTTACCAATTGATCATGAATTCGTGTCATGGTCGACCAATTATCCTGAGTCTAATTTTGACATTAATTTCGACTCGAACTCCATATCGAGCTTTATTCAAAACAACATGGGTTCCGATGGAGACCCTGTTTCTGAGAGTGAGCATGTAGTTTTCCTCTTGCTTTGGCTAAACTCTTTTATTTTCTGCTCGAAGTCAGTCCAAATTCAAGAGAATAACTACTTGCCCCTGGCCATTATGCTTCATCACAAAAAAACTCATAGACCTTCCTGCTTTGATTCTGAGTCAGCTTTATGAAATACTTTCTTTGATTGTCAGTGAAATTCGTTAAGGGGATCCTTCGATTAATCCTTTTCGGTCCCATCTGGGTTGTAAATTTGTGGCTAAAAGCTGTTCTTAAACCTCGACTCACAACTTCTGATTCTACAGTTTTCAATATTCTTATTGATGGTATCCGTATTTTCCAAATTTCTTGGACGAAACCAAAGGCCATGTCTCCCATTGGTGCCTTTCAACACTTTGTTAGGATTCTGTTCGGCATCAAAGAAGAAAATAATATTTTTCTTATTTCCCAAATCCATTCTCATTTCGACCCAGTTCTGTTTCATGCCTTAATTCTTTTACTAGCTCTCAGCCAAAGAATCAAGCAATAGTCGATGATATATGGGCTGGGATCTTAACTCCTTAAATCCTCCCTGTTGGCTTACCTCATGAATCAACCTGAGATCTTAAAAAGAAATTAGCCATTTATTCTCCCGAGTATGTAGCCCGACCGTTTGGATTAGCCCAAGCCTTACCTTCTCTTTTGTCTCTCGATCCAAAGGCTCAAATGATTCACTATGAGGTGTCGGAGATAAAAGAATTCAACAAGATGTTAGAGATAAACCACCAAAGGATGTTGACTCAACACCATTATCTGAATATCAATTGTTGTTTCTTGTCGACTCCCGGCTTTCATGAATGGTGGTCAAAACATTTTTTTACTCATTGCACATCTGTCGATCAAGCTCTCTCGAATCTGGTTTTTCCTACTACGCAGATAGCATCGAAGAAAATCAAAGTTGAGTATATAGAAGAAATCTTTAATTTCTTTTCAAGTACTTCGTACTTCTTCAGGCATCATTTTAATACTTGACTCACCTTACTTTTTTATTTCTTTGGGTACTTGATAGAAAATCATCACTAAAGTTGTTGTTGACCCACAACCAGTTGAGAAAAACTGGAATACTAACAAGGATGTAACACCTAAGACAAAGACCAGACAAAGGGGAGGTCGGAGCAGAGAAAAGTCAAGTGGTGCAAGCCTTACCTCCAAGAACGTGGTCCTATTGATATTCTGACGGGAGCTAAACCACCAAAGCTTCAAAGAGTCCGACCTGCAACCTCAAAGGTATATTCTTAATGATGTTTGTCGTAGATGTTGTCACCTTGTATTTGAAAATTTTTTATTTTTAAAATATATTGCAGTCGAAGCAATCCCAGAAAGCAACTTCCTCTCAAGTTGCTGATATCAACGATCCTTCTGATCGAGAACTAGATTAGCCAGTTCATGCTGAAATAGAATTTCTTCAGCCTATTCAGACTACTCAGACTAATAGTCTGTTTACTCATATTCTGACTTCGACTCAGAACCTATCATCGACAATACCATCTCACATTTCGACCTTTTCTCCTCTGGTACTTCTTTTGAAAGTTGCGTCGAGATCTAGCTCGACTGCCTCCTCTTTTGCTTGTCCTTTGTCGAGAAGCACATCTTTTCTGGTTTCCAGTGCAATTTCTAAAACCACCTCTAGGAACGTTAAAATTATAATTCCTAGAGTAGTTTGGAGCATTGTTCTGTACTAATTTGTTGTTTGACACATTTGATGGAGGAACTCTAGTCTGACTTGACACCCCCTAGGGTTTTTGATTGACTGTCACAACAGTGCGCATTTGTTGTTTGACAAGAGCATCTGCAGAATCTCGATCTTTAGCTCATTGCTTTAGTCGAGCTTGCCTTAATTCCTCTTGATGAACATGTTCTCTACTCTTTTTGTTTGAGTCAAAAGCCTTAGCAGCTGACATGTCAAACAAGGCATTGCAATGAGGGCATATCGATACATTTCCTTCCTTCCCTCTTTGTCTTAGCGAAAAATCTAACAGGTCTTCTCCTGCTTTTGGGTAAATAGGCCTTTCTGCTTCAAATATATCCAGCTCAAACTGATTGTCTTTCCTTATAGGCTCAACGAATGCCATGTTAATTGAAAAGGCCATTTTCTCTATTTTAGCAAAGTTTGACGTAACCTAAAAAGGATTAGAATCTACTTTCATCTCATGTTTTTTGGCAAACTTCAATCGACCATCCTCAATAGCTTTTTGTATCAAATTTCTGAAATGAACACAATTATTAGTATAATACCTAGAACGTTGTTAAAACTTACAAAACTTTTTATTGCTCATATCAGAAATGGATGACATTCTTTTTCCTTCAGGGAGTACAAGCTGCTTATCTTTTAACAATATATAAAAAATTTGTTCAGCTTTTGTTAGGTCATAAGAGCAATTCTTTTTCCCTGAAAAAGGGGTCTTATCTTTAGCCGGATTAAGAGATCGAGACACATAAGGAGGCCAACCTTTCAATTCTGTAGAAAACGCTGATTCATTATTTGACTCTTTCTCACTCATACAATCAATAAAATTCACCTTTTTTGTTAAAGAAAGGTTTTTTTTTATTCTAGCTCTTCTTTTTCTTTATTTAACTTTTTCATTTGCTGTACTTTATCAGCCAACTGAGCTAAGTCAAGGAATTGTTGATTTACTAATTTCTTTCGAATATTGAAGTCGAGCCTGTTGATGGCCATCTGAACTACTTCAGGTTCCGAAATAGGAGTGAAACACTTATTCCTCATATTCTTAAACCGAATAAGATAGTCATCGATCGACTCAGTTTTTTCTCTCTTTACGGTGAATAAATCAGACAAAGTCACTGTCATTTCTCCCCTAAACAATTGATCATGAAAACTCTTTTCCAATTGAACCCAACTATGTATCGAACTAGTTTGCAAGCTTGAAAACCAAGTAAAAGCATTTTTTGTGAGTGAAGAAGAAAAATGCCTCATTTTCAAATAATCATTATTAACCAGCTCACTGATTTCGACTGTATATCGAGCAATCTGCTCTACAATCGATTCTCTGCTCTTCCCAGCAAATTTTGTAAGGGATTTAAGAGTTTTGACTCCCCTTGAAAGCTCAGCTTGCACGACATAATCTGGAAAGGGGGATATAAAATAAGGTTGATTTGTCACCCCTATATTCAATCCTGCACTATTTAAGATTGCTCGACGGCTAGGGTTATGTTTTGAGCATAAGCTTGAGCAGCATTTTTTGCTCTTGATTCATTTAATACCCTATTTGAATCTTCTCCCCTATTCAATATTAGAAGAGGATTATTAGCATGAAACCCTCCTAGAGGTGGAATAATAGGTCGATTAATTGCTCATTGTAACACCCTACCACACAGAGCCTTATGCTTAAGTCATAAGACAGAGGCTGCGAGGTATTACGACCTCTAAAAATAAAATTTAGTACATATAGTATTGTGAAGAAGGTTTATAACTAGGAGCCATTGAAGAAAAGGGATAAAACAAAACCGTCAAATTGAAAAGCGCAACACTCCATTCGCTAACGTAACGAAACAGATAAAAAATAGACTAACGCGAAACCATAAACAAAAGAGTGCCAAAGATACGAATATCAATACTCAAGACCCGGTTTGCGAAGATAATAGGTCCGAGCATAATAGTATACATATGTATCTGTAAACATAAAATAGGAAACCCAAGGAAAACCCCAAGGACAAGCTAACAAAACCCGTTCTCCAAGACAACCTCTAAGAGGAGTCAAAACAGTATATATATATATATATATACATTATTTAGTGGAGATAAAAGTATCTAAGTGAAAACATGAAACCAAAGTAAAGTCCCGAGAACCAAGGATCTTCGCTAATACAAAAGTCTCCAGCATGCCTCAGTGAGAAGCCTCACGTCCTGCATCTGAAAACCACAAAATCTGCATGGGTGAGAATCAGAGGTTCTCAGTATCGTAACAGTACCCATATATCTAACATGTAATATCCTGGGAAAGCCGAAGGCAATCCTAGAACTTCCACCAGATAAAATCAAAGCTTATAAATAGACTAAACCATAAGTGGCAACTGACTAAAGATCTTCAGTCTAACTAACATTTCCCCTTTCTAATTCCTGCAAACCTCCCAACTGCTAATAGTAGTATATAATATGGCAAACACAGTTATATCAAACAAGGATATATACAATTAGGAGCAGATATGACAATTAGACAATTAGCAGGTAATATGTAGTTAATTAGGCAATTCCAAACAATTCACAAAATATGCATATGATGAATGCCTGTCCTAATAGTTGATGATATCATCTGTCGGTTATATAGCCAACCCGACAAGTCCTGGTAGCTAACCATTGGACTGTCCCTCTGTCATGCATCCCCAACTCGGGTTATACTCAATCATAAATCGTAATTCATATCCAACACCCTCGCTGGTGTATATTCACGGGGGCGAGCTCATCCGGAACTTTCACAGTGTCCGGCCACACTTACGACATAGGGTCAGCAGAGTATCGAGTCTCCACCTGGAGCACCTGGTGGCTAGCCATTGCTTTCTCCCAGGGAAGCTCGTATCTCAGATAGTGGAAGTGCAACATTCACATTTCATTCAATACGCATATATGCAATCATACTCAGCCATAATTCAATAATGGCTCAGCCATAATACGGCATAACTCATCCATCCGACTCATAATTCAATCCATAACCTGCCAATTCATTAACAATTACAGCCCTTCGGCTCATGGCATATCAAGCACTTCCACATTCATCCTCTGTATCTCATACAATAATCTTTTATCATCATTCATCATTAATTCTCCCCTTTCTTCATTCACAAGCTAACACATTTCCTAGCTTCTTACCATTGCTAGGCTTATCATAATGATTTAAGACATAAGGGATGAGATCGGAGGCTTAGAATTATGAAATTTGGCTTTAAAAACTCAAAAATCAACTTTGTGGTGAAAATAGAGTCACGCATGCGCGTCGCCCACGCGCACGCGTGGAATGCCTCAGAATACAGCGACGCGTATGCGTCCCTCCACGCGCACGCGTGGATGGGAGAAAAAAAAAGTGACGCCTACGCGTCAGCCACGCGTACGCGTGGGTGCATTTTGTGCCACAGGCACAAAACAGGCACAACTCTCGGAAATTTTGGCTGGACAACTATTTTGGCTCATCGACGCGTACGCGTGGCCCACGCGCACGCATAGGTAGTGAAACTTTGAAAATGATGCGTACGCGTCGGCCACGCCTACGCGTGGGAGTGCTTTCTGCTAAAAAATTTTTTAAGTTAAAAAGTTGCAGAATTCACAGTTTCAAACCCCCAATCTTCCGACGGGCATAACTCCCTCGTTTCAAATCATTTTTCACCTATTCTTCAAACGGCATAGACATCCCGGATCCAATTTCATTTCTAAAAAAGTTTGGAATAAAACGGGGATCCGGATTCCAAGTTATGCTCCGCCAAAGTATGCCCAAAAATCACATTTTCATACAAAACCACAAGGTGCCATTTTCAAAACAAACCAATTCCAACCCTTTTGAAAATCAACCTGTTCATACATCGGTTTGAGCTATAAAGTACCGGGTTGGCCGACCTCTTAGAAGGTTGGCCCATGTCCGACCTCTTATCAAAGAGGTCGGCCAAAACGCCAGAGGAGGCCCAAGCAGGTCCAAATAAAGGGACACATCCTAATCTAAAGGCAGTTAAGGCCTAGAAAGATAAGGGCGGTTCCCCAGGAGATAAGATGACCTCACTTAAAGATAAGATAAGATAAGATAAGATAACTATCTTATCCCCAAAAACGGTCACTCCTCAATATTATAAATACACTGGAGCACCCAGGTATAACTCATACTCTGATTTTACTAAAAAACCTGCTTAATACCCTTGCTAACTTAAGCATCAGAGTCTCTTGCAGGTACCACCACCCTCCGGTGACAAAGGATCAGCAGCGCAGCCAGTCCAACAAGTTGGACACGATAGCTCCGGCCACCGCCCACCAGCCGGACACGTCATCTCCAACCAGAACAGAAGATCTCGTCCAAGATCGACCTACAGTTTCAGGTAACCCTCGGAACATTGGCGCCGTTGCCGGGGAACCTGGAAGTCATCCCATCACCATGGCGGACGACCATGACAACGACCACGATTCGGATCTAGAAGATAGAACGCCACACAAGAACGCGGACACTACACCAAAAGATACTCCTCAACCTAACAAAAACAATAATTCACCAAATGTGGGAGCCGTGGAGGCACTTCAAGATCGTTTAAAGCAACTCGAAAATGAGGTGGAGCACCAACGAGAAGCTGAGAGAGATCTACGCAGGAAAGTTTGACGACGCCGCGAGTTAGAGGAAAAGCTCCTAAAACTCGAAGCAGATCTCAACACCAAGACTACTTAATTCGGTCACGAAGACGACTCCCGTAAGGACCAAGACCCATTCACCAAAGAGATCATGAAAGCTAAAGTCCCAAAGGACTTCAAAGCTCCCGACATGGCCCCGTACGATGGCACATCAGATCCAAGCCATCATCTTAGCAATTTCAGAAGCAGGATGTATCTCACGGAGGCCTCAGATGCAATCCATTATTCTCCATCCAGAAGGACAAAGCCAAACACGCCCCAAGCCTACTAGGAGTCAAGCAAGGAGATCGGGAAAGTCTTCGCAACTACATGGAAAGATTCAATAAAGCATGTCTGGACATACAAAGTCTACCAACAGAGGCCGCCATTATGGGTCTCATCAATGGATTGCAAGAGGGACCTTTTAGCCACTCTATATCGAAAAAACATTCAACATCTCTGAACGAAGTGCAAGAAGGAGCAGAGAAGTACATCAACATGGAGAAAAACTCTCGACTAGGAGAAACCTCAAAATCTGGATTCTCCTACTCCTCCCGAGATAAGGATAAAGAGTCCAAGAAAAAAGAATATCAGAATGGAGAAAAGATCAAGAAATACCACAATTACACCCCCTCTTCGGGTATCTCTTGTGGATGTTTACCAAGAAATATGCAACACTGAGAAGATCCCACCACCTCGCCCAATCAAAAACAAAAAGAGGTCGGACGAGTTGAAGGTCCACCTCACAACAAAGAGGTCAGACGAGTTGAAGGTCCACCTCACACCAAAGAGGTCGGACGAGTTGAACGTCCACCTCACACCAAAGAGGTCGGACGAGTTGAAGGTCCACCTCACACCAAAGAGGTCGGACGAAGGTCCAACTCACACCGAAGAGGTCGGACGAGTTAAAGGTCCACCTCACACCAAAGAGGTCGGACGAGTTAAAAGTCCACCTCAGACTGAAGAGGTCGGACGAAGGTCCACCTCACACCAAAAAGGTCGGACGAGTTGAAGGTCCACCTCGCACCAGAGAAGGTCCACCTCACACCAAAGAGGTCAGACAAGTTGAAGGAAGAGGTCGGACGAGTTGAACGTCCACCTCGTTCCCCTGAGAGACGTGTTCATATGATAAATGGAGGATTCGCAAGAGGTTCGATCTCTAAATCATCTTGCAAAAGACACCTCAAAGAGGTATCTTAAGGAAGGGAAAGAGGTTTGAAAAGGACAATGGAGTGCGAACAAGCCTTCCGAGATTTCAAAAAATTCTTGGGGCAACCACCCATTCTTACCAGACCACTGAAAAGTGAAGAACTCATATTATACCTCGTAGTGGGAAGTCGAGCAATAGCCTCAGCACTAGTCAGAGAAAATAAAAGTGGGCAACAACCCGTCTACTTCATCAGCAAAGCTCTACAAGGGGCCGAACTAAACTATCAAAAGATAGAAAAAGTTCGCATACGCCCTCATACTCACTTTTCAACGACTCCACCAATACTTTCAAGCTAACACTATCAGAGTTCGGAACAACCACCTCATAAAAGGAATCCTATAGAAAACAGACTTAGTTGGAAGAACCATACAGTGGGCAGTCGAGTTATCTGAATTCAATCTTCAACTCGAACAGCCATCAAATCACAGTATCTGGACGACTTCATTACAGAGTACACTGACACCCCGGGAACTCCTACAAAATAGAATCTCTACGTGGATGACCCTTCAAAGAAAAACGGGAGTGGTGCAGGTGTAATTATAGAAAGCGATCAGGGAAGCCAAATCAAGCTAAATAACTAAGCTGAATACGAGGCACTACTGGCTGGTTTAAGGCTGGTTAAGAAGGTAGGAGCTTACCGAGTCCAGTGATTCACAAGTAGTCACCTCACAAATAGAAGGGAGCAACCAAGCTAAGGATCCCACCATGAAAAAGTACCTCGGGTAATTCGGGGGACCCTGGACAAAACCAGAGAACAGCTCAGACAATTCGAGGGACCCTGGACAAAACAGAAAACAGTTCGGATAACTCGGGGAATATGAGGTCCGCCACATACCCCGAGAACAGAATGCTCGAGCTGATGCATTTTCAAAAACAGCCAGCACCAACAGCTCCGATAATTCGGGGAATATGAAGTCCGACACATACTTCGGGAGCAGAATGTCCGAGCTGATGCATTTTCAAAACTAGCCAACACCAAATAACTCAGGAAAATAAGGAAACAACTCAGACAATAACAGCAAAACATCAAGTGACAGATATAGCAGTAAAAGGGAAACCCCAAGACTCACACGAAAGTCCAGGGGCACCCTTTGGAGGCAACAACAGGGCAAAAACACAGAGAAAAGAAGTCAACAATCTATACCTAAACAGTCCAAACACCACATTCTTCTCAAAGGCGAATGACAAAAGAAAAGTCACAACAAACGATCAAAGACGCAAACTTTTTGCAGAAAGAACCAAAGTTCTTCAAAGCAAAAAACCAAATACAAAGTCAAAGCTTTACATCAAAAGCATGCCAACTTTCCTATAGCCCCACCAGAAGAGCTCCCACAAGCCCTATGAGCATATCGGACCACACCACACTCAACCACCGGAGAATCACCATTTTTGACTTGCTTACGGAATGGAGGCAATGATTCTTGTGGAGGTAGAAAAGGGATCCCTTAGAGTGATCCTCTACAATGAAGATACCAACTCCCAAACTTAAAGGGAGGAGCTCGACCTACTTCCAAAAGCCAGAGAAAGAGCTCGGATTAGAGAGGAAGCACTAAAGCGTCGAATGGACCTAAGGTTGGTCAGGAGAAGGGAAGCTAGCAGCCAACGGGAAAGGACCACACCAAGTTGTTCAGAAGTACTGGGGAAAGGTCACCACAAAGTGTCCGACCTCGAGGGGCAAGAGCTACCAAGGTCATGGCATGCCTGCAATTTAAGAAGGGCGCCAGGCCAAGATCTAAGAGATTGCCCGACCATGTACACACTCTTATCTTCATTTTATTATTTAAAAGATTGCAGATTCCCTAAAAAGTTTCCTACCAAGACGCCCGATTACGGCAGGTCGGCAAGGTGAAAACCAAATTCACTGCTCGATCATGACAAAGTCGGCAAGATGAAAACCAAATTCATCGTCCGATTACAAAGCGACAGGTCGGCAAGGTGAAAACCAACTTCACCGCCCGACCACGATGAAAACCAACTTCACCACCCGACCACGATGAAAACCGAATTCATCATTTGATTTCGACAAAAGTAGACAAAGTGAAAACCAAAGTCACTGCTCGATCAAGACGCATTAATCTGAAACGCAAAAAATTCATCGCCCGATTATAAAGCTACAGATCGGCAAAAAGTAAAAATCAAATTCACTGCACGATCACGATAAAGACCAGTGAAGATGAAAACCAAATTCATTAAAGGTCGACCAAACGGGGATCAAACCCAATTTCTACAAAATCGGCAAAGATAAAAATAGAATAATGCAAGAAGTTATCGAAAGTGATCCATAGAAAGGACCTGACGAGGTCTTAAATAAATGAATTGCTAAAAAATAACTTAAAGACCGGCCGACGAAAAGAAGTCGGACCGGTCGAACACAATAACAGTTATAAAAAGTAAATCCCTGGAAAGAGGTCTGGCCAGCCCTATAAAAGAGGATTACTATAACTTAGAAGGGCCCGACATGATGAAGTCGGCCCAGAACATAAAGTTATAAAATTAATCCCTGAAAGAGACCTGAACAAGGTCCAAAAAAGAGGATTACTAAAATAACTTCGAAGGGCCCGATATGATGAAGTCGGTCCAGAACAGAAAGTTATAAAAGTAATCCCTGAAAGAGACCTAAACAAGGTCTAAAAAAGAGGATAACTAAAATAACTTCGAAGGACCTGACATGATAAAGTCGGCCCAACAAAATTACAAAGTTATAAAAGTAATCCATAAAAGAGACCTGACAAAGGTCCAACTAAAAATGGATTACTAGAAATAACTTAGAAGGGACCGACATGACGAAGTCGGCCCGACAAGCTACAAAAGGTTATAAAAAGTAATCCATAAAAAGAGACCTGGCAAGGTCCAACTAAAAATTGATTACTAGAAATAACTTAGAAGAGGCCGACATGAAGAAGTCGGCCCGAGCCAATGAAAGCTACAGCTTGGACCGATAAGAAGAATCGGACCAACGAAAGCTACAGCTTGGACCGACAAGAGAAGTCGGACCAACAAAAGCTAAAGAAGGATCGACAAGAGAAGTCGGACCAACGAAAAAGCGTGCGCTAAAAAAGGGGACACAGCTCTGCCCAAAAAGCCACTTCTCCACGACAAGTCTATCAAAATTGTTCAAATTAACTAAAAAGGGTTCTACGAGAACACTAAAAAGTTGTCGGACAAGTTAGCCCAGAGGTCATCTCGCCCAAACGGGAGACAGACAAAACAAGATCTGATCAAAAAGAGGTTGGACAGCAAAGTACCAACACTCTATAAACATCTCACAAAGGCCAAGGAAAGGTCAAAAGACCAAAGCCGGAAGTGCTTCGCTGAAAAGTACGAAGTCTTGAAAAAAGACACTACTTAAAAATCGAAAAGCACGGCCTCAAAGACGGAGCTAAAAAGTCATCCAAACAAACTATAAAAAGGTTCCGCATCGGAACACTACCTAAAAAGTTGTTAGATTATGACTAAAAAGTCCGAGCAGTGAAGACAAACAAGTCGAAAGAAGGCTAACAAGACCTCTCAACAAACTAAAAAAGGGGCAATACCAGACTCGCACAAGGAGAAACTACTCAAGATCGACCAAAGTCAGGATGCTTGAGCACGACTTCCCCAAAAGAGATCGAAGCTCTGAAAGCACAATCTCAGGAAAGGTCCAAACTCAAGCAGGGGCAAAGTCGTACAGGTCGACGTCAGCTAAGAAGAGGCGCAAGTACGATCTCAAAAAAGAAGGTCGACGTCAGCTAAAAAGAGGTGCAAGTACGATCTCAAAAAAGAATAAGCCAAAAGGTTGGGAAACAACTTAAGGCTCAAATATGCTCAGCTAAAAGGGAGACAACTCCGCTCAAAGAAGGCACAATCTCAAACAGGGATACGAACGTCATCCGAGACTAAAAAAGGTTTTATATAAAGAACACTAAAAAGTCATCGGACAAGTCACTAAAAGTCCGAATATCAAGCCGCAAGGATAACTTCGCCAAAGCAGAGGGTTGTCAACACAAACTTAAAGCAAGGCGTGATCCAAAAGGCAAGGGTAGAAAATCCACACTACCACTCAAAAGAGGTCAGACTGTGAAGTACCAAACCTCTAGAAAATCTGCAAGGATTGCAAAGCAATGAAGAAACAAGCCAGACGGATGCTTGAGCACGACTTCCTCAAAGTGATCGAAGCTCTGAAAGCACGATCTCACGGAAAGGTCTGAACTCAAGCAGGGGCACTGTTCATACATCGGTTCGAGCTATAAAGGACCGGGTTGGCCGACCTCTTAGAAGGTTGGCCCATGTCCGACCTCTTCTCAAAGAGGTCGGCCAAAATGCCAGAGGAGGCCCAAGCATGCCCAAATAAAGGGACACAGCCCAATCTAAAGGCAGTTAAGGCCTAGAAAGATAAGGGCGGTTCCCCAGGAGATAAGATGACCTCACTTAAAGATAAGATAAGATAAGATAACTATTTTATCCCCAAAAACGGTCACTCCTCAACATTATAAATACACTGGAGCACCCAGGTATAACTCATACTCTGATTCTACTAAAAAACCTGCTTAATACCCTTGCTAACTTAAGCATCGGAGTCTCTTGCAGGTACCACCACCCTCCGGTGACAAAGGATCAGCAGTGCAACCAGTCCAACAAGTCGGACACGACAGCTCCGGCCGCTGCCCATCAGCCGGACACGTCATCTCCAACCAGAACAGAAGATCTCGTCCGAGATCGACCTACAGTTTCAGGTAACCCTCGGAACACAACCAAAACATACCAAAAATAAGCTTCAAGCCTCCTCAACTCAAATGTTAACATTTTTATCAAAACCATAACCAAGAACCCACTATATTGGCCCATCTCATCAAATAATCCAATTTAAAACACAATACCATGTCATATATATTTTCCTCATTCCAATTTCCAACAACACCATTTCCAATCAATCATCAATACATACAATCATCATCACCCTCATTCTCAATATGGTTTCACCCACATTTCAACCTCAACCAATTATCAATCATATATCAAAATATGCATATCTCTCATGCATCACATCACCAAATTATCAATATTCATAATCACATATATGACCTTACAATTGATTTCAACCATTCAACAACATCAACCATTCAAATCCTATCTTAGGGCCTCTAGCCTAAGTTTTCACACCACATTACATTTTAGATACAGGAAACCGAGACCATACCTTAGTCGATTTCTCCCGCTCAACCGGAGAACTTCTAAACCACTTTTTCACAAGCTCACCAAGCTCTAACACCTCTAAGAATAGATTTTTATCACACCAAAGCCCTTTTCCAAGCTTTCCAAAATCTCAATCAAGTTTCAATATTCACATACACACTACCTAACCACAAATATCACATTCAAACACCACAACTCAATACCCAACATCATAAATCAACAAATTTCACTAGGGTTGAGAATCTTACCACATCCAAGGTTCAAGGAGATAAGATTAATCTTCTCCTTCAAGAGAGTTGGGTCCTATAACATTAAAGAACTCAAAATCTCCATGAAATTCAAAATTAAGGGATGAAGAACTGAGATTAATTCGTGGCTTACCTCAAGAATAAAGTAGTGGATTTTTTAGAGCTCTTCGTGATGAACGTGTGGCCACAAACGATGTAACAATCGGAGCTTTAGATCAAAAGTTATGGTGGTTTGAAGATCAACCAAGGGTTAAAACTTGAGAGAGTGTTCTTCCCCATTTCCTTTTCATTTTTCAGCGTGTTTAGAGTGTAGAGAGGAGAGAGAGTGTTGAAAATTAGGGTTTTAGGTTTAGTTTGGTTGGGCCAAGGGCACATATGGGTTCGGTTGACCCGGTTCGGCCCGTTCAGTCCAATCTTGGGCCGATTTCTACAAAATTGGTATCGAAATTCTCGTCTCAATCTCCTATATCATATTAAGCCATAAAAATCACATTTTTGACTTTCTAGAATAAATTCTCATTTATGGGTTAATTATCCATTCATTAACCGGATTTTACACTCATGCAATATCATCGACTCATCGAGCAACCTGCTCTATTCTAGCATTATTGTTTTCTAACATAGGATTTAACACTATGGCCATTTGCTGGGTAAGCATATTTACTAAATCATGCTGGCTGTCCTCAATTTATTGTCTGAACATAGCCAAAGACTCGACTGTGTTAGGGGGCGATGTTCTGACAGAAATTTGCCTCGACATGTCTGAGAAAATAGAAGGACGTGCCACTCTCATTGGAAACCTACTTACCCTTATGCCTTGTGTTGAAAGAACATTTGGCATTGTAGAAGTGGTTTAATTTATGACAAAGGTACTGACCCTAAATAGAAAGGATTATTCATCAAATATTGATGTGCACCGTAATTTGTCATATAAGGGTAGTAATGATTTGGTATACCCATCGAGAGGTAATCCAAAGGAGGTCGTGCAGGATTATACAAAGGGTTATCCTTTATAGTATTAACATCTCCAACATATCCTGTATTAGGATTCTCTAAAGGTGGAGAATAATTTGGAGGTAGCCCATATGGAGGCCATGTGATGGGTACAGCTGTTGGAATTCCTTCCGTGTTAACAAGGTTCGACCTTCGGCTTGAGGTACCAGTCGATGGAACAACATCTGTTTCAGGCCTCTTGTGGAATCCCCAATATCACTATTAGACATATCTGTCAAAGTTTAGGCTCTATCAGACATTATTAACTTACCACTGCGTAATTGCATGCACAACTTGACACACAAACTTAATCCTGGGTTCCACTAGACGTGCTAATTTGTTTCACTTGAATTTTGGTAAACTTCGACAAGGTTTCTCGACAGGGTATCGAATCAAGCTTGTATCAAGATTTCAAGTATCAGAAAGCAGATACGACCCCTCTGAAACTCGACTTGAGAATCACTTAGTGTTAGTGTCGAAGCACACATTGTCGAAACGCTTGTGACAAAGTGTAGCAAATAAAAAGAAGTACGTAAAATAAATGAAAGCAAGTAAACAAAAGAAAGAGTAAAATTGAAATTGAAAGAAAGTAAAGTAAGAATAAAATACTGAAAACAAAGAAATGAAAAGAAATAAATTGAAATGGAAAAGAAAACAAAAGAAAAGCAAATAAAAGTGTACTTCCAACACTTACATACGCTTTTGCTCCATGTTCTTCCGTTGCGTTGCGGAGACCGGGAATTTTGGCGGAGGTTTTGTGTGATGATCTAGTATTTTTTATTGAAGTCCTAGAACTCTTCTAAGTTTCTCCTATTTATAGACCATGAAGATAGACTTGCCATGGAGAATCTTGGCCCACGATCTTATTTCATCCTTTTTCTCGGCCATGACCTTTCCTTAACCATGAAGAATCTTGACTCCCAAGTTTGATACCCACGTCTTCCTTGATCTTCAAGTCCTACGTTTTCTTCAGCTTGCTCCCCAAATTTCGCACCCATATTCTTTACTCAGTTTGAAGGTGGAGTAGCAAGCTTTGATGCTCAAGGAAAGACAATAACTATCTTTCGACTTCGACGTTCTTTGCACCATTTTTCTTCGACTTTAACTTATCTGTCTATACTTTTGTAAAACACTGCTTTTGTAGTTGAAATCATTGACAATCAGAACGTCCTCTTATCGAAAAAATCTATTTTTTATACCAACAACTACATACTTAATTTAGCATATTTTAAATTTTTTTCTCTTTGTATTGGCTTTACTCTTTTATCCACACATAATAAAAACTAAAAATTCAATGATAATTAATCTATTGTTTTATTATTTTTTTAATTTTCTACTTTTGAAAACAAAAATAATGCAATTTTGATCCATCATTTTATTAAGTAAAAATATATGTCTTCCTATTATCTATTATCTATTATATATTTCTAATTTTACAACCAAAATGTATTACATAGCACTCTCTCATTACAATTGAAATCAAATCTTTTCCTCCAAAATTAAGGAATTCTTCCCTCTTCCTTACTAATTTTACAACCAAAATGTGTCACATGTCACTCTCTCATTTCAATTGTAATCAAATCTTTCCTTCCAAAATTAAGGAATTCTCTCATCTTCTTTATTAATTTTACAACCAAAATGTGCCACATGTTATTCCCTCATTGCAATTGAAATCAAATCTTTTCCTCCAAAATTAAAGAGTTCTCCCCTCCTCCTTCTTTTCTCTATCTCTTTCATTCCTTCAACCACTCTATCTCTTTTATATATCATTATCAATATAAATGACTAATTACTAATTTGACAATCAAAATGTGCAACATGACATTCTTTAATTATATTAAAATTAAAATTAAAATATACTTATATTATGTATCATATATTACTATCTAATTTAATAACCAAATGTGTCACATGACACTCTCTTATTAAAATTGAGAAAAAATATTTTTCTTTAAAATTAATAAATTCTCTTCCTAAATTATCTCATCTACATTTCTCCATTTTTCTATTTCTCTCTACTATTTTCACTTTATATATATATATATATTATATTAGTAATTTAACAAATCAAAATATACCATCCGATATTTTTTATTACAATTAAAATAAAATTTTCTTCTAAAATTAACAAACTATCATTCTCACTCTCATTCTTCATCTTTATCTTTCTCTCTCTTTTCTCTCATTCTCTATTTTTTCTACATTTCTATTCTATAAAAAACAAAATTAACAAAATAATATAATTCAAATAAAAAATATTATTATTATATACATATTTTTTTAGTTTTTTATTTAGTTTTAAATTTTCACCGCTTATCTTTGTAATCTATTTTTCATTTTTCTTCTTTCAAATATTTATTACATATAATTTGGAGAGAATACTAATGTTTAATTAAAAGTTAGAATCAAAATTATATTGTTTAAAAAAAATTAATTGAATTTATTTTATAATTAGCAGTATAATTTTTTTATGCTAATATCTAATTATATTTTTATATACATAGAGAGAAAAAATATTATTTTTAAATAATAGGTATAAAAATTAATTATTTCTATTTGTGCAACAGACTTAGTACCTAATTAAATATAAAAGTATAAACGTTAAATTGTTTCAAAGTTTAGATAACAAATATTAAAATTAATTATTAATAAAAATTAGACTTTTATATAAAAATAATAACTAAAAATCTTATTATTTGATTTTTTATCTACAAAGACATTGGTCTTCTTAGTCGGAGATTTTTGTCAATCTACGACTTTTTTTTGTAAAAGTAATTTGATTTTATAAATCTTTTGTGCCATGCATAATCTATACTGTGAGAACAAAGTGGATCATAATTTTAAAAAATTTATATTCCTGTAATATTATTACGAGTAAAAATAAAATACTACTTTGAACTCGTTGACAATACGAAAATTAAATTAAACATCTGAAAATCAAACAGTAGTTTAATTAACCCCCGCCAAACATGAGATTTGGGTCCCCATCGGTTTCTTCATTTTTTTTTTTTCTTTCTTTCTGTTTGTCTCCTTTCAGGAGCTACAGTTGTGTCCAAAAGGTACATAGAATTTCACAAAGGAATGAATATTGAAAACTATGATTTTGCATGTGAAACGCTAAAAACACAGCTAGATAAATAAGCCAAGTTTCAGCATCAAATCAAGTAAATTAAAGGAATATATTAATTCCCCATAAAAGTCGTTCATATTAATAGAGAAAGCGAGCCTAATTTAGGTTAAAACAAAAACACCGACATACTTTGAGTTAAGTCGAAAGATATTCTTAAAATTAACTGCGTGTACTAAAATTCTAATTTGATCAATTATATTTTTGAAATCAACAAAAGTATATCATGCTAATTTTTAATGGCGTGATAAATCATTCTCAAAAACATAATTAGTATAACTGAAATTTTTGAAATTATTTTAATACATACAACTAATTTGGAAAATCACTTCAAACGAAACTTGATGTATTTTTCGTTTTCCCACTTTTATCTATCAGTAGTCGGATTTCATCAACTAAAATTCAACTAATTTGATATTAGAAAACAATGATTATGCCTCTTCAGTGACGGATTTAAAATATTTTATTAGTGAAAGCAAAACATATATAATATAATAATTATTTTTATAATTATATTTATTATTATAAAATATAATTAATTTTTAAGTTATCACATAAATAAATTAAAATACTAAAATAATTATTTAAACAATAGTCTGTTATTAATGCAACATCACATAATCAAAATTAAAATCAAATTCACTAATGAATACAATTTTAAAATTAATTTATGAAACAAAATAAAAAGTCACTCATGAAAATAGTAGTAAAATCATATATATACACGCATGCAATATATTCCTATTGCTTTGGCTATAATTTTTTCTTTAATTTATAATAAAATTAATCACGCGAATAAAAGAAAACATGCAATAAGACATAAAAATTTAATTTTCTCCACATATATAAACCAACTCTCACTTTATTAGGATGACATTAAATAAAATCATATAAAAAAATAATCAAAATTGTTGAAGACTTGAAGGTAATGTATTTAAATGCAGTGGTGAAGTTTAGTTCAGACAAGGGGGGGCCATGGCCCCCAAACTTTTTATAAAAAGTTTAGTAGTACTTTTTCAAAAGATAAAAAATAGTTCAATTGACTTAAATACTTTACTATGACTTAAAGTATCTAATAAGTTCAATAAACAACATTCTCTCTATCTTTAAGTTCAAATATAAAAAATTAGATATTTTTTATATATTTAATTTAATATTTTATATTTTACTATTTATTTAATTTAATTTTTTATATGATAAAAAATAATAAAATATTCAATAAGTATTAATATTATTGTATTTGTATAAATTGACAAAAAAAATTCAATAAATATTATAAATTTTAATATTTGTCCTTCTAACTTCTTCTTTACATATTTTACAAAATATATATTCAAATTTTTATATAAAATAATAATAAAAAAAAGATTTGATACATTTTTTAAGAGGAAGACTAATATTTAAGAAGGAGAAAATATAACTTTTATAATATTAACACCTGTAGATAGTTCTTCTACTTTAATGAATCACGAAAAAAGTGAGATATAACCTTCAAAAGTTCAAAAAGTTACATCTGATGACTTTTAACCTTAACTTTTTGGAACGAGATCTTGAAAAACTGCTTTAAATTTGGCAATATCACCCAAACCAGAGAAATGAGATTAGACGAACTTATCTTAAATAAGATCCATATCAAAAATATTTTTACAATTATTTTCTATCTGGCCCCTCCAAAATTTTGTTTCAAGTTCCGCCACTGTTTAAACGGAAGCCAATGAAAACAATCACGCACTTACATTGTCAGCCGGAGCAAAACAACATTCAGAAGAAGAAATAGATAGTAATATTAGATATTTGGATTACTTGAATAATTGCTAAACTAAAAAAGAGAGTTAGAGAATAGAACAAAAAAAAGTTGAACGGAAAACAACACTTTACAAATTGGAGTTATTCAAATTGATTAGGTTATTATTAATATTTTATTATTTTTTATATTATTTATTTAATTTTTTATTAAATAATTAATATAATATTTTATAATATAATAAAATCATTTAATCTCTTTTTTTTATTTGAATATATAAATGCTGTGACTAAGAAAATAGATAAAGTAATAGGGTTAAATTTATTTACTTTGTAGGGGCAAAAAATTTTTTTATTATATATTACATGAAAAATTTTTAAATGTCAGTGGAGGCATTTGCCTCCACACTGATCAATATATATAAATCCGTTCTTATGTTTTTTTATACTAATATTTTTTTAATTTTTAATAACAAAAAAATTTAATAAAAAATAATTAAATTTATTTTATTTAATATTTATTAATTATTATTTATAATAATAATTAATAAATATTAAATAAAATAAATTTTGACTATTTTTTTTATCTTCTTAGTATTATCAATTTTCTTTTTTTTTAAGTTTCAATTGACATAAATATCACTAGAAATATGTCATATTTGTTTACCACTCAATCAACTTGGTTTTTTATAAGTACCCACATAATAATTATGCCACCTAATTAATTAGATGGTGAATTTAAGTGTTTGACTTTTGCATGTGTACTACCACACACTGCTTTTTGGGATCCAAGATCACATGGGCACTATGATCATCTTTTGAAGGTAAGAAAATATTACAACAAGAGATCAAAATAAATAATTATTATATCAATTTATGGATCTCACGAATATACATGATTATGAAAAATAATGCACTTTGAAAACATAGCCCTAATCATGAGTTCTTAGACGCATTAAGAAGCGGTGAATATTTTGAGAAATCGAAGCACCTTTTTAGTTTTGTCTGGTTGGTCCCTTGATTTGTTGATTTCTTGAACACATGCCCACACCCTACAACTCAGATTTGCTTAGAATACAATGAAAGTCTCAAAATATATAAATATAAAATAACTTTTAATTGATTATTTGAGCTGATTTTTAAAAGTTTCCAAATATTTTTTTGTATTTTTTGTTTCTGACAAAAAGTTGTGCTGTCTTTTATTTTCTTAAAAAAATAAGGTTTGATTTCAGATTCGTGAGATGAACTTCGGAGTACCATGCTTAAAATAGAGAATAATTAATGAGAATGAAAATCAATTTGGGAGTATCATGTTTAAAATAGAGAATAATTAATTAAGACGAGAGAAGACATCTTACTAATAAAAAATGGTACATAATTAAAAATAAAAAATATTAACCGAATAAAATATGTTAAACATTATTAAAAGAAACATATTGAATTAAATTGCTCTCCAAGCAAAGGACTGTACTTTACAGTTAGCAAGTTCCGTACCACTTCATATGCTGAATCATATACATATTTTATTTTAATTTAACTATTTATTTAACCATCTTCAAGGGATCATCAATTTGTCGGTGATATGCTGCATATATTATCAGAAAATTTTTAAATATTTTAAAAATATTGTTGTTTGGCTTGATTTTCGTTTGATTTTGACACAAGTGTCGATCAAAGTTTGTATCTAAAAATTTAATTCGAAAAATAAATACGAGTCTTTTAACAGAATAAATTCGATACAAGATTTATTGACTTTAATATCGAAAGTAACTTTCTAAGTAGTAAAAAAATATCATTCTTGTGTTATTAATAATAGATGGATACAAACAAATGTTTAACATGAATTAAAGGCAAAACCTGGATTAAACAAATTTATACATGAATGAGAAGAAAGGAATGAAAAATGCTAGAATATTGAAAATAAAAAAAGAAATGAAAAACAAAGTTGAAAATTGCAATAAAATTAAAAGAAATAAGTTAAATTACACAGTTGGTCCCTATACTTTTAGTGAAATTACAAATTAGTCCTTACATTTTAAAAGTTTATAATTGGGTCCTAAAGATAATTAAAATTTGTAATTTAGTTCCCACCGTTCAAAAAGTATTTGATTTAACAGAATATTCTTAGCATATTCTCTATTTTAAACATGTGAGCTGCACATGTTTACAATAGGGACCAATTTGCAACTTTAGTGAAAGTATGAGGACCAACAGTGTAATTTAACCATTTGAAAATGACCAAAAACTTTTTAGACTATCTGAATCCACCCTATCCCTCCCCAGCTCTCTCACTCTCACTTTCTCACTTTTCAAAATGGCACCACAACTCCAACGCTCTCTGTCTCTCACCTCAGCTCACCATCGTCGTACCTCTCGCCTCCGTTACCGCGCCGGATTCACTAATAAATTGAGTTGCTATTTTTGTGTTGATTTGTTGTTATTTTTTTCTTAGACATTAAATTATTCTCTTTGAGCATTCTTGTGATTAGAATTGTTCTCTTTCATTTATTATCGGTGTTTTAGTATTGGGATTGGAAGAGAAGAAAAAGTTGTCGGAAGAGAGAAGCGAGATGAGAGATAGAGAGCGGTGGGGTTCGGGTGTCGTTTTAGAAAGTAAGAAAGTGAGAGTGAGAGAGTTGGAGAGGGACGGGGTAGGTTCAGATAGCCTAGGGAGATTTTGGTCACTTCAAATGATTAAATTACACTGTTGGTTCCCATACTTTCACTAAAATTGCAAATTGGTCCCTGTTGTCAAACATGTACAGCTCACATGTTCAAAATAGAGAATATTTCGAGAATATTCTGTTAAATCAAACACTTTTTGAATGGCGGGGACTAAATTGCAAATTTTAATTCTCTTTAGGGACCCAATTATAAACTTTTAAAGTGTAGGGACTAATTTGCAATTTCACTGAAAGTGTAGGGACCAACTGTGTAATTTAACCAAAGAAATATTAAATCATTCTTTTATCTTAGTCTATGACAACAATTAAAAAGTCTCATGACTCACAAATTTATTCCAACAAAATATATAAATTTAATTATAATTTTAGCCTTTATTATTATTTTATCTTTGTCTTATCTTTATTTATTCTTATCTTATCTTTATTTGTTTTTATCTTTTATAAGCCAATGTTCTGTATATATTTAGTTTTATTTTCATAATTCAATTCAATTCAATCAATTAACAATTAATAAAAATTTTTTATCTTTTCTTTTCTTTTTCTTGTTATTTTACAATTTTATTATCTTTGTGTACTCTTTATGTACTCTTTCTATTTTATTAAGAAACTAACTTTGAAATGAAACTTATATTATTTTTTTATTAATTTAATATTAATGATAATTAATTATAGTAAAAATATATAAAGAGTACCTAAGATTAGTCACAAAATTTTTTTGATAATTCATTCCAAATCTCAATTTTTTTAGATAATTCATTACAGATGGCAGATTTAGACATTATGTTTAGAGGATCTGAGGAGAACACAACACTGCTTGGTATGTAGTCATCAGTTAGAACAAGGTTCGGAATGTAAGGTTTGTCATATTGCTTTGGGAATGTTAGAGAATCATTAGCATCAATTTAGACCAATTAGTATCGTCTATATTTATATAGTATATCTGTATATTAATTATAGGATTCTATGCCTTTATTACTCTGATTCATTTAGCACCTATAAATACTCCTTGTATATTGTACTTTGGATCATACTGAATAATACATTTTTCAGATTCCTCTCCTAGTCTCTTGTTTGTAACATGGTATCAAGAGCTTAGGTTTTTTTTTTTTCAAATGAATTTTGGTTTATAGTCCCATTGTTTTTTTTCCTTCCGGCAGTGTTCTTTGGCCTCCTTTTTCGTTCCCTTTTTGACGCTTTGGTTCGTCACTACCGTAACCATCTTGTTCGTCTTGTCGCCGTGCTTCCAACGCAACCAGAATCGCCTCCAGACGCGCCTCCACGCGCCGCCGAAAGACGCTGCCACGACCAGGTTGCTCTCCTCTCCAGATTCCACCCGTGCCTCTTTGCCCTCATTTTTCTCTGTATTTCCGACGCTTTGGTTCGTCACCTCCGGCATCATTGTGATCTCCTCTTCATCAGCTTTCCAACGCCGCAAACCTTGCCACCGGAAGCCACAGGACGCGCCGCCACGCGCCGCCGGAAGTGGGCTGGCCACCACTACTGTTTTGCCTTCCAGAAGTTTCAGCAGCCGTTGATCTCGGCACCGATCCAACGCTGCA
Organism: Arachis hypogaea; assembly: GCF_003086295.3. NCBI lineage: Eukaryota > Viridiplantae > Streptophyta > Magnoliopsida > Fabales > Fabaceae > Arachis > Arachis hypogaea. Next base: position 96,093,847 of record NC_092047.1, read on the forward strand.
GGTGCTGCCACGTGTCGCGACGAAGCTTTCCTCCGTAGACCCGAGTGCCCGACCCGCTCGAACCTGACCCGCGCCTCTAGCATGCTGCCAGCGTGTCTCTCTTCTTCCAATCAGGTGCTGCCACGTGTCATTCTTCGCTGACGTGGCGCTGACGTGGCGGACAAGTGGAACCCTCCCAAAGATTTTTTGGTGAGCTCTTTCCGATTTTGCTATCCGTTTTCTCATTTTCTGCTCAGAAATTATAGTTTTTCTCTCCTCTCCTTGTTCTCTATGACTACTTTTATGGAAAAGTCAGATGTTTTTGCTGCCACAGACAGAAAGGGGGCCTTCTGTCGCAACTGTAACCGTTTCGGGCACCCGTTCTCCAGCTGTCCCTCTGTTGAATGTCGCACATGCCACCAGAAAGGTCATATTAGCTACCATTGTACGCAACTATTTTGCCATTATTGCAAGCTCTCGGACATTTGATTACTACCTGTCCTACTCGCCCACCACGTCCCGCGCCTGCTTCTACTGTTGAATCTACCACCACTGCTTCTCTCAACTCATCTCCTGTCTCTCTATCTGATATTGCGTCTCTTCTTCAACGTCTTCTCTCCCTTTCTGGTAATACCCATGCTGCTCTTTCGACCCCTCCAAGTACTTCTAAATGGTATTTTGACTCGGGATGCTTTAATCACATGTCTCCATTGCGTAATTTCTTCTCGTCTCTGTCTGCCACTACAAATGGACCTTCTGTCAATACTGCAAACGGTTCCCTCTTGCACCCCACACACAAGGGTTCTATATCCCAGTCGACTCTTAATCTTCCTGATACTTATTATATTCCCAAATTAAACTTTAATCTTATTTATGTCGGTCAACTTGTTGATATGGGCTTTGAAGTCACTTTTTCTATTTCTGGTTGTCGTGTACAGGATCCTCGGACGGGACAGATCATCGGGACTGGACGTAAGGTCGGAAGGTTGTTTGAACTCGAGAAACTTCATATTCCTCATGTACCAAATCTCTGTGCTACTTCTTCTCCCTCTACCCTTCACTTATGGCATCAACGTCTTGCCCATACCTCCTTAGGAAAACTGCGTCCTCTTGTGTCTCAGGGTGTTTTAGGTCAGGTTCCAAATGAATCTTTTGATTGCATTTCTTGCCAAACTGCCAAACAACCTGCTTTATCTTTTCACAATAACTCATCTCTTGCTTGCTCTCCTTTTGATCTCATTCACTCTGATGTTTGGGGCCCCGCTCCCACTGCCTCTATGGGCGGAGCTCGATACTTTGTTGTTTTCATTGATGATTATTCCCGTTTTACTTGGGTTTATTTGATGACTAATCGCCATGAGTTACCCCAAATCTATATCAACTTTGCTACTATGATTAAAAGTCAATTTTCAAAGGTCATTAAGGTTTTTAGACGTGATAATGCTATGGAATACCGTGATTCCAAACTCTTAACCTTTCTTGCAGAACAGGGTACTTTGTCTGAGTTTTCTTGTCCTGGTACGTCGCAACAAAATGGTAGAGCTGAACGTAAACACCGTCACATTCTTGACTCCGTCCGTGCAATGCTCCTTTATTCTTCGTGTCCTGAGCATACTTGGGGTGAAGCTGTTCTTACTGCTGTTCATGTTATTAATAGACTCCCTTCTTCTGTTCTTGGTAATGTTACTCCCTTTGAGCGTCTTTATCATACCTCCCCAGATTATAGTTCTCTTCGAGTTTTCGGATGTGTATGTTTTGTTCTTCTTCAGCCTCACGAACATAGTAAACTTGAACCTCGGGCTCGTATGTGTTGTTTTCTTGGTTATGGCACTGAACACAAGGGTTATCGTTGTTGGGATCCTCTCTCTAAACGTGTCCGTATATCTCGTCATGTTGTCTTCTGGGAGCATCACATGTTTTCTCAGTTCTCATCCTTTGAGTCAATCCCTACTACTCAGTCACCTCTGTTTACTAACCCCAATGTTGATCTTTTTCCTAGTGATGATTCTACAGATTCTATCTCGAGTGACCTTCCACAGCCTCCTGTTCTTCTGCCTTCTCCATCTCCCAATGATTCCAGACCGGACGATGATCCTGCTCCTACTGTCATGCCTCCTCCTCCCGCTCGTTCTTCAAGGGCAAGGAATCCACCTCCTCATCTTCTTGATTATCATTGTTTTTCTACTATCCTCCATCAACATGAACCTAAGTCATTCAGAGAAGCCTCCACAAATCCAAATTGGCAATAAGCAATACAGGAAGAAATACAGGCACTTGAAAAGGCACACACTTGGGATTTGGTTGATCCTCCTTCTGCTCAAGAAGTTGTAGGCAGCAGATGGGTATACAAGATCAAGACTCGCTCTAATGGTTCTATTGATCGGTATAAGGCGCGATTGGTTGCTCAGGGTTGTACGCAAGAGTATGGTATTGACTATGAAGAGACTTTTGCTCCTGTTGCTCGTCTCACATCTGTTCGCGCTCTTCTTGCCATTGCTGCGGTCAAAAAATGGTCTCTCAGTCAAATGGATGTGAAGAATGCATTTCTTAATGGAGATTTGAAAAGCAGGTATATATGAAGCCCCGTCCGGGTTATTCTTGTCCCTCCGGCAAAGTTTGTCTCCTTCGCAAAGCACTCTATGGGCTTAAGCAAGCTCCTCGTGAATGGTTTGACAAGTTCAGCACTACCATATGCAGTCTTGGTTTCACTTGCAGTCCTCATGAGCATGCTCTCTTTATTCGTAAAAGTGAACGCGGAGTCGTTCTTCTACTTTTGTATGTTGATGACATGATCATTACTGAGGATGATGTTGATGGTATCTCTGATCTCAAGGCCTCACTTCACCGAACCTTTGAGATGAAAGATCTTGGTTCTCTTAGCTATTTTCTTGGTCTCGAGGTCATCTCTACCGATGATGGCATCTATCTCTCTCAGGCTAAGTATGCTTCAGATCTTCTTGCTCGCGCTGGGATTACAGATAGTCGCACTGAGTCTACTCCTCTTGAGCCTAATGTTCGATTTACCCCTATGGATGGCACTGTTTTGGATAATCCAACTCTCTATCGACAGTTAGTTGGCGGTCTCATCTACTTGACTGTCACCCGACCAGACATTGCCTATCCAGTTCATGTACTTAGCCAGTTCTTGTCAGCCCCTCGTACTACTCACTATGCGGCAGTTCTTTGCATTCTTCGCTACATCAAAGGCACTCTATTTCATGGCCTTTATTTTTCGGCCCATTCCTCTTTGTCTCTTCAAGCTTACTCTGATGCTGATTGGGCTGGTGATCCCACTGATCGTCGTTCCACTACTGGTTACTGTTTGTTTCTTGGCGACGCTCTCATTTCTTGGCGTGCTAAGAAGCAAACGTTCACTGCTCGCTCAAGCACGGAAGCTGAGTACCGTGCCCTCGCTGACACCACTGCTGAAGTTATCTCGGTTCGTTGGCTTCTCGCGGATCTGGGTGCTCCTCAGTCGTCCCCTACTGATGTTCTTTGTGATAACCGCAGTGCTATTCAGATCGCACATAATGATGTTTTTCATGAACGCACCAAACACATTGAGATGATTGTCACTTTGTTCGGCAACGTATCCTTATTGATGCTATTCGTCTCATTGCTGTTGGAACACTAGATCAGACTGCTGATATCTTCACGAAAGCTCATCACCCGACTCGTTTCTGGACTTTGTTATCCAAACTCAAGTTGGTCTCCTTAGCTCCCACTTGAGTTTGAGGAGGGATGTTAGAGAATCATTAGCATCAATTTAGACCAATTAGTATCGTCTATATTTATATAATATATCTGTATATTAATTATAGGATTCTATACCTTTATTACTCTGATTCATTTAGCACCTATAAATACCCCTTGTATATTGTACTTTGGATCATACTGAATAATACACTTTTCAGATTCCTCTCCTAGTCTCTTGTTTGTAACAGGGAAATTTGCTAGAACAATCCCTTCAACCTTTTGTAGTTAATCAGAACAACATTCACGTTCTGGTTAGATTGGATGTTAAAATGTTACAAATTGTCCATTTTAAAAAGCAGTTCTTCCTGTGTTTTCATCTCCGGAAAGATGTCAGCATAGTATGAAAAATGATTTATGAAATACTCTGGAAAACAAAAATGGTTTTGGTTTGGATGGTGCTTGAAAAAAGCACCAAAATTATTTGACATAGAACATATACTTTCACAGAATAAGTGTTGTAAGCAATGTGATGCGAAGCAATGATGTAATTTGCTTTCACAGCATTCAAGGATAATTTAATACAATATTTTGAAGAAAAAAAAATATTTATGGCTAATCTTAGATATTTTTTATGTACTTCTATTATAATTAATTATTATTAACATTAAGCTAATAAAAAAATAATTTAAATAATAAAAAGAAATAAATAAATAAAAAAAAAACAATTCTTAACACTTATATGTACTTGTACTTATGTTCTTCCCTTGTCTTAGTATGACTAGAAATTTTGCAAAATTTTAATGTGATTTTATGATATTGAATTAAAGTCTCTTTCAAATTCTTTGCTACTTTTATTTATTAGAAAAAAAAAAAAGATTTCTAGTAATTTTCTAAGTTTACACACGTTGTTGTTACTTGTTCATCAAGAATATAAATACACATTCTTATACACAACTTGAGAATCAAGTAATATCCTGTATGTTAATTATGCCCTCTTTCATTTACATGTTTTATCTTCTAAATTTTTACTAAGTATTTTTATTTTCTACTTCTTTCAGTACCATTATTATTTCTTTTTCTTGATGATTGACATCTGTTAGAACATTTCGTCTACCACTAAAGACCTGTCATCCACTTTATTTGTTTGTATTTAAAGTTACTTAAGATAGTCGAACATTACTTTGTATAATAATTGTACTATAATAATTTTAATTGTTAATTTTGATTAATATTATACATATTATAATTATAATCAATGATTAACTATTAGAACAGCGATGTATTTTTGAAATACTTAAAATTTTTTCTATACTATAATGGTATAAAAGAATTAATACAAAAAATTTATTATATATCACGAATATTTAATAATTTATTATTAAATAAAAATATTACTATACATAAAAAATTACTTGTCACATAAATTACTATATTTTTGTGTATAAATATATAAATTATTTTATACATTTTTAATGTATGTGTATTTTACACTTTGACATGCATTATATGAATAATGAATTTAGTAATTGATTTTTGAGTATGAATAATATAATTTCTGTTAAATTAATAAAATATTGAATTTTTATACTCATTATGTGAGAAATTATTTAAATGTAATAATTTGATTAGATAACATTGTATAAAAATTATAACGTTTTAGTATTATGAAGATATTAAATACTATTATAAATTGAATATATCTTTAATATAAAAATATATCAAATTTAAATTCTTATTTTATTATTAAACAATTGAATGCGAAGAATAAACTAACATGCATTCCCCTGCTGACTTTAATGTTTCAAGCAACTTTTCTCTCATTTTTCCCATGTTGACTTTGCGATTTGTATTAAATTTTGTTGCTTAATTTGCACTCACTCGTTAGTTTGTATAACATGTTTTAAGCTTTTTTTTTTTTAAAAGAGTTTAGCTGATATGTACCTTAAATAAGCATATTAAAACATATTACTAAATTAAAAAATTATAAAATTTTATTAATAATAATTTTAACATGTAATTTTAGAGCATCTGAGATTTAAATATATTTTTAATTTAAATGTTAAGGTTTTCTATTGAATATTATATCAAATAGATTTAATTTAAAGTTTAATTAGTCTATTGGTCTTTATAGTTTTGCAAAATTTTTAATTAGATCTCTATATTTTTTTTTAATTGGTTCCTTGCACCAAATTTTATTTTTTAATTGGTTCCTATATTTTTTTTTCTCTTTTATTTGGGTCATTACACCAATCTTTTTTTTAAACTGACTCTCTATATAATTAAACCAATTACTGTTAAGACTTAAGAAGGACCTAATTGAAAAAAAATTTTGTGTAAAGACACAATTAAAAGAAAAAAAAGCATAAAGACCTAATTAAAAATTGTGTGAAACTATAGGACCAACAGAATAATTAAACCTTAATTTAATTATTACATATATGTGTATAGTATAATAGATGTCAAGGCTTCAGATGTTCACACAGCACAATAGAATTTTTTTTCCTTTCCAAGTGAGAGGAAGAAGTTTTGATATGGTCTGGAGAAAACAAATATTGGAAGAACACAAATCACACAATATTTGATGAAGTTGCTTAAATGTAAGAAGTGGGAATGAATGATTTCTATGTAAATGTTCCCAAAGTTTTTGTCTCACATCTGACCTACGCATATCGGCAACATCAATCCTTTCATTTTTCTCTCATGTCGTGAAATGTGTTTTATTACCGTATAATATCTTTTTCCAGATGTATTTAATTACTTAATTGTACTTAAAAAATACATGGTGAAAAAATTACATTTGACAGCAATAATTAAAAAAATGCTAAAAAGATTTATTTCCACACTTACTAAATTGACTGCCAAAGTTTCACCTCACGTAATTTAATAGGTGATCATATTTTTATTCAAAAAAATTTGGAAATTTTTTGTGTGTGTGTTTTTATTTAAAACTATATTGACTATGGATCCTATGGGTATAAATCATAGTTAAAAAGCCGGACTAAATTAACTAATTCAACTGAATTAATAAAAAAATTGAGGATTTTTAGCTCAAAATTACAACAGATTAATTAAAAAAGAAGAAAAAAAAAGAGAGTTTTTTCGTTCATTTTTTTATTTTCTTTTATATTTAAGTTTTTGTTTAAATTTAAAAAAAAATATTATTATTATTGTTATTGTTATTAAATTTGCTTCTTTTTTTTTTTGTTTATATTTTTGTTGTTGGTGACTTGGTGTTAGTGGTGATTTAGGATGAGAATAACGGTAAAAGTTGAGAAAAGCAAAATTCAATGGCGTGACAATGAGAAGATGGTGGCAATGGCTGAAAGTGTAAAGGATGGTAGGAGTGGGGTTGGCCGTGGGGGAATAGATCTTTTTAATTGTTAAAAAAAATTAAAAAAATAAAATATAATTTTTTATTTTTTAATATTTTTTTATTTTTTTTTATTTTATTTATAAAATTAATAATAAGAGATCATATTTTACTCTAATTATTAAAAAGATTAAAAGGATGCATTTTCAGGCAGTGGAGGTTTGAGTTTGGATTATGATGTGATGTTGAGATAAGAAAAAGTGTGATAATGATGACGGTGATATATGTTGGTGGAGATGTTGAGAATAATTTAAAAAATTTGGAGACATTTTTTAACCAAGTGAACTAAAATTCAGCATCTAATATTTTTGTCAAATAAAATTCACTTTTTATAGATACAAAGTTAATTATGTTATTTTGTGGATAATTTTGTTAGCATTTAAAATATTCGTAAGTAAAAATGATAATATTTTTATTATTTTATTATATTTAATTTAACTGCGATTAATTTTCGGTTGAACCTTTAAATATTTGAACTTTTAATTTTACTGTTTAATTACGGGTTTAATTTTTAGAACCTAATTATGAATTGATTTATTTTATTTTTTTTAATATTACAAATTTAAATGAGTGTGGTAATTTCTTACTAAAACCTTCAAACTTCAAATGTATCCTATTGATCATTGCAAGTATCAACGATGCCAAATTATGTATTGTTTATTATCTCATCATATAGAAACGAAAAGGGAACTGGCTAGCTTGGAAATATATAGTAATTACTAAATTAGTATTGACATATTTATAGGTTATTGTCAAGATATCACTACTAAGTACTAACAATGATGGGGAGCTTATTTATTTATTTATTTTAATAGGAAACTCTTTGATAACTAAATTTAATTTGGACCCAGCAGAGATTGACACAACACACTTGGTTTGTTAGGCCCCAATTGCTGTTAGTATTTTCAACTGATTATGTTTTCCCCTTTAAGATTTATAAGACAAGCCAATAATATCTTTGTCTCCTATCTTACAACGTACAATAATAAGTAGAAGGATTGATCATCGATAAGTATCTATCAGCATTGGATTACATTTCCAAATTGTTGGTCCATAATGATGTTCAAGTCCATTGTTGGTTAAACAGAAAAATTTTCTTCTTTTTTAGTAAATATCATTCTTAATTTTTAAAACTTTTTAAGTTTAGACCGATCTATATATCTATCTATCTAAACAAAATATTGACCTCAATTTAATTTAAACCGTTTAAACTTTGATATTATGTACATCCTTCGGTGAAATTATTGTTAACTACTTTGTTTAGGATTCACTTTATTAACTTGAAAATAAAAAATGTAATAAAGAAAATTCTTAGGTAGAGTGCTTGTTATGGCAGAAATTTTGTCGAATTTTTCAATTTTGTCGATTTTAGCTGGCATATTAGTTAATGAGAATTATGGAATTAAAATTTTCGCAATGCATTACTATCGAGTATCGAATGCATAAATCTAATAATAATTCCGTCACAAGGGAGTGGCGTGAACATAAATACGCCAAAAGTTATTATTGGATTATTGGACGATAATCCAAATAATAAAAATGCACTGTTTTACTTAAGACTGCTATTTTTAACGTTAAATTAATCTAATTAATCTGACCGTAAAGATTAACATATTGATGAATCTTTGACCATTATTATTGTCGGGTAAATCTAATAAAAATCGTTTAGTAATTATAGTTAGATATCTAAAATTTGATGGTAATATTTTTCTATTAAGATTTTCTCAAGGGATGGTAACTAACGGTAAAAAAATTTACTGTCAAATTTTATATAGGAATTCGACAATAAATCTAACAGTATTTAACAAATTTTTTTGTAGTGTAGATATTTTACATAAGGGTATTACTAGAGTTACCCTTGGTGAGAGCCTAGGGAATGCAAGTGTTATATACAGCTTAGAGGAATGTAAGTGTAATAATGTTTAAATATTTGGCCAATTTTAGGATGTCTATGAGTTTTTACCTAAAAAGCTTACTTTTTATAATAAGTTTTGATTTTTAAAAATTATTTATTCTTATATCTTTTAAATTAAATAATAACTTTTAATTATTTTTAGTAAATAGGCACCACTTTTTAGTTTTTAAGCACCATAGCATTCACCTAAATATTTTAGGAAAGACAAATATAATATGTTCTAATTTATGTCTAAAATCAGCACAATAATTATGTGCTTATTGGATATGCTACATTTATATAGACTATTAGATTATATTAGATGAAAATTAAAAGTTAATATAAAAGAAAAATATTGATGGATTCTAATAAATACAGAATATCCTAATACATAATTAAATGATTTAAATGACAATACTTTAATACACAATATTTTAAATGGTAAAAGAATCTTTTATTTTTAAATAATTAAATATAAAATATATAAATACAAAATATATAAGTATTTTTTATTCATTAAAATTAATTATTATGCAAGAAAATTTTATAATATTAAAAAATTATATTAAAATAAAATTTTAAATTGTAACATAAAAATATAAAATAATTAAAATTTTATTTTATATTACTAGACAAATAATTAGATTATTATATTCAAAATTTATTAATTAACTACTTTTGTTAAAGATATTATTATATAATATAATTTTTCATCAAAATATTTAAAAAAAATTATTTAAAATATTAAACATGAAAATATTAACTTTTTTATTTTTTTAATTTTTTTAGAAAATCAGAATAAATAATATAATTCTAAATACATGTCTATCACATTAATTATATATTTACTTATATTAGTAAGACCTAAAATAATCAAACTTACGTAATTAAAAATATAAAATATATAAATACAAAAAATATAAATAACTTTTATTCATTAAAATTAATTATTATGCAAAAATTTTTTTATAATATTAAAAAATTATATTAAAATAATATTTTAAACTGCAACATAAAAATATAAAATAATTAAATTTTATTTTATATTACTTGATAAATAATTAGATTATTATATTCGACACTTAACTAACTATTTTTGTTAAGAATATTATTATATAATATAATTTTTTATCAAATATTTGTCTAAATATAGTTTATTTAAAATATTATATATAATACATGAAAGTATTATTTTTTAATTTTTTTTAAAAATTGAATAAATAATATGTATCAACTACGTATATGTCATATGTGTATGTAATAGTGACTCATATAGGTGATATATATTCTTTTATTCTTTAAACTCTCTAATATATATGTCACCTCATGACTCTCTCTTCTAGTCTTTTTTATTTATATTTATTTTGTTGTAATATTAAGTAGATAATAATTTAAAATTATCTTTTAAATTTAACATTTATAGTTTCATATTTATAATTATATATTTATAATAAGTTTATTTTTTATTTTTTATTATTTTCAAATATTTTTTTATTTTTTTATTTAAATTTTTTTCTCTAACTCGACAAGACTTATATATATATATATATATATATATATATATATATATGAGAAATTAGTGTACAAATATCTTTCACAAAATAATTTTTATCATATATAATTTATTAAAAATATATTTTGTTAAATCCAAGAGTAAAATATATAATTTTTCAGTTTTAATGTAACAAATTTAATATGTTATTTAATTTTAATATTATTATATTATTATAATTATTTAATATAAAAAAATTAATAGATAGTATATATATATAAATAAAGAAGATTATCACATATTTTATTATATATAGGTGGAAGTTTTTTGTTTTAAAAAATATAAAATAGATAAATACAAAAAATATAAATATTTTTTATTCATTAGAATTAATTATTATGCAAGAAAATTTTTATAATTTTAAAAAATTATATTAAAATGATATTTTAAACTACAACATAAAAATATAAAACAATTAAAATTTATTTTATATTATTTTACAAATAATTAGATTATTATATTTAAAATTTATGAACTAATTACTTTATTAAATATATTATTATATAATATAATTTTTTATCAAATAAAAATAAAATTTATTTAAAATATTATATATAATACATGAAAATATTAGTTTTTTTTGTTTTTTCAAATTTTTATTGTGATATTACACGTTTATTATTTCTAAGTTTATTGTGATATATAATACATGAAAATATTATACGTTTAATATTTTCAAAATTAATTTTGTGAAAATATTTTTTCAAATTATATATAATACATGAAAATATTACATGTAAAACTCGAGAGATTAGTAAATAATTAGCGAATAAATTAATTATTAATCAAGAAAATTAGAAATATGATTTTTATGGTTTAATATGATAGAGAAAATTAAAATTAAAATTAAAATTTTGACACTAATTTCAAAAAATTTAGCTTACGATTGGGCCAAATGGGGCCAAACTAGGCCCGTATTGGACCTAAGGCCCAAGGCCAAACCCGTTTCTGCCTTTCATTAATGAACTTTAGTCATTTTCCTTGTTTCAAAGATGAAACACGCTGGGAAGAGAGGAGGGGGAGCAAAGATCATGCAAACCTATGTTCCAAAAATTTCAATCTCACCTAACTTTTGATCCGGAGTTTTGATTGACGAGCCGTCAGTGGCCACGCGTTCGTCTCATAATTCTCTACAAAGTCCAGTACTCTACTAGGTAAGAAAATCATTTCTCAATTTTGATTTTCTCCTTCTCCAATTTTAAAAATATTATGTGTTGGGTGTTGAGATTTTGTCAATTTTGATATTTTAGGACCAAATTAGCTTGCGTAAATTGTTGGGTATTGTTCATTTGAGCCGTGGGTAAGGTAAGAAAACTTTAACTCTTGTTACCTTACTGAATTTGTAAACCCTAAGGTAATTCTAATGGTAATTATGTTGTTAGATTGGAAATTGGTTGAGAAGTGAAATTAATTTGAGGATATGGGAGCTTGAGATCGATTTTGGAAGCTAGGCTCCTTGGTGAGGGGCTGTGTTGATAAGTTTATGGTGCGGAAACGCTTGAGATATTTTGGGTTTATCGGGAAATCAGCCAAGGTATGGTTTAGGTTTCTCGTATTTAATATATAATATTCTGTGAAAATTTAGGTTAGATGACCATAGGATAGGTGTGAATGCATGAGTATGATAATTGTCTAGCACCTTTGATGATGATTGTTGATATGGATTGAGTATTTGCTGATGATTATTGTTCATGATGAGAGTAGGGTGATGAATGATGGACTAATGATGCTAGATATGTTAATAATGATGAATATGAATAGATGATGGAGTGTTCATGATTTGTTGGTAAGAATGTGAAGTCCATGTTTGAGAGTTATGTAAAATTGAGGTGTGGTGGACTAGGGTGGTATGTGGAGGCTGTGTGGCTGTGATATGGTGTGTTGGTGGGTGGTTTGTAAGATTAAAATGTGGATTGAGTTTGATTTTTGATGAAAATTGAGGTTTGAGATTTCTGTGAAAAACTAATTTTTGGCCAAAGTTTGGCAAGGCATAACTTGACTTCCGGATCTCTAAATTATTTCAAACTTATTTCAAATGAAAATTGGGTCCGTGAAGTTTATGCCGTTCGAAGAACGGAAGAAAATGATTTAAAACAAAAAAGTTATGCGCGTCAGAAGTTTGGAGTGCAAACTGAAAATTCTGTAGCATTTAGCATTTTTGCTGTTCTGCATAAGCTTGCGTACGCGACCATCTACACGCGACGTGACCAACCTTTTCAGATTGGGCATCTCGCATACGTGAGCAAGGTGCTTGCGTATGCGAAGAAAGAAAAAGTACTCCCACGCGTACGCATGGCCCACACGTATGCATGATCTTTCAGTAATGTACTCCCATGCGTACGCATGGGCCACGCGTACCCACACGTACGCGTGGCTCCTGTTCAGCAAAAATAGATTTTGTGTTTTAAAGCTCAAATTCAAACCTCTAAACCTCTATTTTCATTTCTTTGACTCTAGACCTTGTTAGAAAGCTTAGTAATAGGATGAAGATAGGAAATGGTAGTAACTTGGAAATGAAGGAAGATTTTTAAAAGGTAATATGTAGTTAGAGAAGATAGTATTTAAGGTGACAGATTATGAAAGTGATATATGAACCACTTAAGAGAGTAAGGTAATGTTGAGAAAGATGAGATGAGCTATGAATGATTATTGAGAATGAAAATGATATTTATGAGAAATGATTGAATATCAAGCTTGGGGTGTTGTCTCCCCATGTCAACCTGAGATTCGTCTCACGGATAATGTTGAGTTTAGGGTGTTGTCTCCCCCATGTCAGCTTGGGATCTTGCCCATAGTTATCATTGAGCTTGGGGTGTGTCTTCCCCATGTCAGCTTGGAATTCTTTCCATGGTTAATTTTCTATGGTTAGCTACCAGGACATGTCGGGCTGGCTACGTAACCGACAGTTGATATCAACAACCATTAGACAGGCATACATGCATATTGTCCGATTTGATTGTTTGTGCATTAATTGGGATTGCCTAAATGATTTTAGTATGCTAACTGTTATACTTGCTATCTGTATTACTTGTATTCTATCTGTGTTTGCCATTGTCTGTTTGTTTCTCTATGTAAATTTACCAGAGTTGGAGAAACAGAGGAAAGGCGGAGAAGTTGGGGATTTTAGTTAGGCTTAAGACTTAGTTAAGTTAGGAACCCTAGAAAACTACCTTAACTTATGGTTTCTACTTTAGTTCCTTAATTTTTGTAATATGAATGACAGCGTTTTAGGATTGCCTCTGGCATTTCCAAGACCTTATATCTTATGTGCGTGGCACCTTTACCATGTTGAGAACCTCCGGTTCTCACCCCATACTCTGTTGATGTTTTTCAAATGCAGGTCGAGCGGCACCTCCCTAGGCGTCTGGAGTTCTGCTGCAAAGAGGTTTATTTTGAGGCCCTACTTTTAATATTTTGATATATATATATATATATATATATATATATATATATATATATATATATATATATATATATATATATATATATATATATATGTATTAGAATCTCCTTATATGTATATGAACACTTTATTTTTGGTACCTCTTAGAGGTTTCATGGAGAATTAGGACTTTTAAACATGTTCTTTTGGGCTTTCATTATGTATATACTGTATGTAAATCTTCTCCGACTAGCCTTAACTTCGCAGGCTGAGTTAGGAGCTTGTTATATCATTTTCTAGGCTCTCTACTTCTACTTTCTATTTAGTTATGCTTTTAAACTTTAGATTTTTTCGCACGCAAGTAATCCTGTTTTCTGAGTGTTGCGCTTTTTATTTTGCGATTTTGTTTTACCGGTTTTTTTCAAGGCTCCTAGTATACTATCTCCTTTTCTTTATTATTATTATATATTTTATTTTAAAGGTCGTAATACCACACCACCTCTATTTTACGGCTTAAACGTAAAGCTCTATATGGTAGGGTTTTACATTACACGTTTTTTCAAATATTATATAATAATTAGTTTTGTTAAAATGATATTATATATACTATTTTGAATAAAATATATGTTTACAAATATTTGAATAAAAAATTGTGTTATATAATAATATATTTTTAATTAAATTAACTATTAATAAATATATTTTAATGAATAATCTAATTATTTTTAAATAATATAAAATAATTTAATTATTTTCAAGTAATATAAAATAATTTAATTTTTTATATTATGTAATTAAAAATAGTACTGTATAATAATTAATCTTAATAAATAAAAAATATTTTTGTATGTATTTATGTGTTTTATATTTATTTTAAAGTAAAAGATTATACTTGCCATTTTTAAAATATTTTGTACTAAAATGTATTTATGTATGTATATACTAATATATTCTATATTTATAAAGTCTATCAGTACTCCACTTTCATAACATCCTTTGATTTTCATTTAATAAAATCTAATAATTCATAAAAGGTGACATATCTAATGCACACAAAATGGTTGGGTTGATTTTAGACATATCCTATAATAAGAGTTTATGATTTCATCATGTTTGACTAAACTTGAGTTAAGTGAGTTTGAAAATTAGAACTAAGCTCATTTACATTTGAATAAATTTATAGAGTAAATAGTAATTTTTTATCATGAAAGATTTGGATGCTGATAAAATTAACTATGAAAAATTAAAATTAAAGTTATATTTATATAAGATAAGTTTTGTTTGACAAAAAAGACCAATTGTTAAATTTTTATTGATAATTCTGTAAATATTCCTCTCCTTTCCTCCTCCTTCCTCGTCTTTCTTCCATAACCATCACCACCTCCGCTGCAAAATCTACTATCTCACTGAAAGAGCAAAACCGTCGGTTAGGAATTTCACACAAATAATTCCGTTGATAGTATAATTCTCAACCAACAAGTAATGCTCAATCAAAGTTTAGAATTTTTGGTTGTCACAAGTTCAACCCAATAAAAATAACCGAGAGTATTAGTCCCGGGTCGTCTTCTCAAGGAATTGCAGTGAGGTATGCGTATTATTGATTATGGTATCCAAGGGGTTGGGTTGGTAAAAAGAGGCAAGAAAATAAATGGCAAGAAAATAAAGCAACAACTAAAGAAAGCAAGTAATAAAGGGAGACATTCATGACAAGGATTGAGAATATAGACTTTCTATCCTAGTCATTAATTATCATGCGATGATTAACAAGAATTTATCCTATTTAGTCAACTCCAACAATGGAAGAAAGTACAATGTTATCTTCACACGAGAGAAAGTCAAATAAGACTAGTTAATCTCAATCCAAAAATTCTAATCAACTTACTAATTGAATTAGCAAGAGATTAGAGTCAATAGAAATAATATTAACTAACAACTCTAGATCACCAATCTAAATTAAGTATTAATGACTCAAGATTGCCCAATTTCTCTTTCCAAGCCAAGAATGCTAAAAAAGCTACTCTAACATCCAACCAAGCATTTTGTCAAACACTTGAAAGGCATAAAAGAAAAGCATATTAGATTGCAAGAATAATAAATCTACAACTATCCAATTGCAAGGAATTAACAATAACTACTCAAATCAATAATAAAAGAACATCAAACATGAAATTGCATTAAAGAAAATCCAAATCCAACAATAATTTATAAACATAAAAAGAGGCATAAAAAGGGAAATTAACAAGAAGAAACTAGGGAATTAAACTACTAGAGCATGAAAATGTAAAAGAAACAAGATGAAAACAAGAGATTAAACCTAGATCTAAGAGGAAAATTAACCTAAGAACCCTAATTCTAGAGAGAAGATGGAGCTTCTCTCTCTAGAAAATTAAACTACATGATCTTAAGCTAATCTAATTGCTCCCCCTTGATCCCTCTTGAATTCTGCATGAAATAGTCTCAGAAATGAGTTGGATTTGGGCCTGGACAACTCAGAAATCGCCCAGCAAATTCACTTTAATGAGGTCACATGATTAGCATCACACGTGCGCTGGCCAAAATTTCTCCGCACGCATACGCGTGGGTGACGCGTGCACGTGGCCTTCAATTCTCCAAAAGCTTATTTCTTCATGAATTCTCCACTTTGTATGCTTTTCTTTTCACTTTTTCTATCCAATACTTGCCTTATGAATCTGAAATCACTTAACAAATATATCAAGACATCGAATGGAATTAAAGTGAATTAAAATTAGCAAATTTAAGGCCTAAAAAGCATGTTTTCGCTCTTAAGCACAAATTTAGGGAGAATTACAAAACCATACTATCTCATTGAATAAATATGAGATAAGTTGATAAAATCTCCCAAATTAAGCACAAGATAAACCAAAAAATTGGTGTTTATCAAACCTCCCTACACTTAAACTAACCATGTCCTCATGCTAAACTCAAAAAAGAAACAAAAAGTATCAATATTTATTCAATACAAACTACCTAAATGCAATCTACCTACATGCAATCTATCTACATGCATGCAATTACTTGGTCAAAATAATTCAATTGCCAAGAATACATATATAAACAGAAGGGCTAAGGTAATCACAATCGATCAAACCCACAATTGAATTGAGTTATTGAAAAGATTTTAACAACTTGCAAGAAAGGAGATGATCATAGGTGAAAACATGTAATTGAGCAATCGAACCCTCACCGGATATGTATCCGCTCTAGTCACTCAAGTGTATAGGGTTGATTCACTCAATTCTCCCCTAATCATGCTTTCCAATATTTGTTTTTCATCTAACAATCAACAATTATTTCATACATGCAAACAAATATCATGAGGACTTATTCATAGGTTGTACTAGTGCTAGGGTCAATGTAGGATTGTATATGGTCAAGTGGACTAGAATTTGAATTTTTGATTAACTTAAACTTCCCACCTAACCTATAACAACCTATATAATTTCAAAGCTAACCTAACTACACATTCTTCACTTTTTCACACACGCATGCATTCTCTTTTTAATCACAACCCATATGCATTGATTATTATTGAACTTCACTTTGGAGCATTTTGTCTCCTTTTTATTGCTTTTCTTTTTCCTTTCTTTTTCTTTTTCTATTTTTTTTCTATTTTTTTCTTTTTATTTTTCTACATTTTTTTCTTTTTCTTTTTGATGACTTATATAAACAAAAAGTACCAATGCATATGGTTTAAACATCTAATGTATGAGTATGTACCCAATTCCCAAAATTTTCAACAAAAATACAAAAATACACTTTTATCTCTACCCAATGTTCCCAACTCTCCCACAATTAAATAATACACACTCTCACTAACCAAAGCTAATCAAAGATCTAAACAAGGGACATTTATTATTTTTTGCTTAAAGGCTTGCAATGTGCTAAAATTAAGAACAAATGGGTTTAGCATAGGCTCAAAGTTAGCTAACAATGGTAGATAAAAGGTAAGGCTATTTGGATAAGTGAGCTATTCGAAACGATAGCCTCAATCATATAAGTGCATTCATACACAAAATAATGGACATAAAAAATCAAACAAATCAAAGATCACAATCATAGAAAGAGAATAATACACACAAGAATGAAAATAAGTGGTTATATGATGCAACCACGCAATTTAGGCTCAAAACTCACATGCTTATGTGTTCTTAGCTCAAAAACATGATCCATAATATATAGTTCAAGCAAGTTCTAAAATTTTTTTTTCAAATCAATTGGGGTGCCCTATAGATAAGTTTCTTAGAAAATTTCATTATTTTGACTAAGCTTATTATATATATATGCAAAACAAGAAAATATAACAAAAAATCCTAAAAGACCTAAAAATGAAATGCAAAAGTGTTGGGATTAGAAATTTGTCACCTAAAAACGCCGAGTGGTCGGACGACCTCCCCACACTTAAAAGTTTGCACCGTTCTCGGTGCATTCAGAGATGAGCAAGGGGGTACGGCGACTACACGGGTTGCCACCTTCAGCTGATGGATCAACCGGCTGCTGTGTGTTCTTTCTCCTGCTTCCATCTTTGCTTATGAAGACTCACCCATGAAAGATAGGAAATAACACAATAAGATGAAAAAATGCAAAAGTAAGGAAGCGTAAATTGTTGGAATGAGGTAAATCACTAGAATTGAGTGAGTGAATTAGTGTGACATTGAAGAAAATGGTGTGTGAGTTCTAAGTTGCGAGCGGTTTAGAACACACACACACACTAGCATAAAAAGCTATGTCACAATTACACAAAAGAAATATGCACTTCACTCATCCTAGTGTGCTTGAAATACTTCAAGGAAAACTTCTAAGTTAAGACAACTAAACAAGCAATAAAGAAGCATAAAAGCATTCAAGTAAATAATCAAGCAATTGTGAATTGGATAATGGATGTGCATTGATTGATGTGTAAGTAAACTTAGTGAAATAAATGAAATATAGAGCTCACACATCAAACAATGACACATATTGAAGTTGTTGCAACACCTAAGTGACATAGAGGTGGAACACATGGGTGCTATGGAACTTAGGAAAAAGAAGATAGAAATTAAACTCAATCACATAGCAAGCATTGTCCACAAAGCTTTACAAAGCTCAAAAACATGTCACTAGGTAAGCTTTCGATCCAATTCCACAATTCCAAAGTCTCAATGCATGAAATAGGTGATGTGAATAAGGGTCAATCATAACAAGCATCACCTAAAAAAATGCATTGATAATACACAAATTACCTCATCATAGATAATGAAATCAAATCACATGGTGGCCAAAACATGCAATTCAAAAGATTTAAAAAGCTTGAAGGCAATGTTGTGAGTACTTGGTATTTCAAAAATATTAAGCATAAAGAACTCAAAACCAAGTAACAAAATATAACCTCAACAATGAATCCCAACAATGAATATCAAAAACAGTTATGCTAAAATAGCGTTCAGTTAATAATAAGCAGCAATAAATAGCAAACAAAATTAATAATTCAACACTTATCATAAAAACAAAAAGTAAACTAACTAAATGACTAACTAACTAACTAACTAACTAACTAAAAGAAATGGTGATAGATGCTGATTGGTAGTGTTGGATGATGGTTGAAGAAGGAAAAGAAAAGAGGAGAAGAGAGAAAAAGGAAAGAAATGGAAAGAAGAGAAGAAAAGATGAACGGTGAAACAGGGCAGGATCACGCGTACGCGTGGAGTGATGCGTAAGCGTGGTGAGGTGAAAGGGATGCGACGCGTATGCGTGGATCCCGCGTACACGTGATGGTCAAATCAGAGAAGGGCGATGTGTACGCATGGGATGATGTGTATGCGTGGGTGGATTTGTGCTAGAGGCACAATTACAGCCCAAAATGCGTGAAACTCTCTGGAATTTGTATGGGAGCATGAGAAATTTGGATGTCACACGTACGCGTGGGCGAAGCGTACGCGTGGATGGTTGGAAACTTGGGGGTCAGGTGTACGCGTGGCATGGTGCTCTATTTTTCAAAATTTTTCCAAGTTCTTGCACCAAACCAAGCATTCCAAACCTCCAAACAGCTACCAAAACACTATAAAACCTTATTTAACATACTAGACTACTAATTAAACTCAATAAACTAACATAAACATGAAATTAAACCTATTTTACCAATATTTACAAAAGAGAAAAGGGAAAGATGTTACCATTGTGGGGTATCTCCCACCTAACACTTTTATTTATTGTCCTTAAGTTGGACTTATGGGGAGCTTCCATCAAGGTGGCTTGTGCTTGAATCCATCCTTGAACATCCACCAATGCTTGAATCTCCAATAAACTCCATCATTCAAAATTAATAGCTCCAAGCTTTGATGGAGTTCTTCACAAACTATGAGCTCCCAAAATTGGTCCTCTTTGTGCGATCCGGGACCCCACACTTTGTTTTGACACCCGTCTTTAAGTTGATCACGTTGATTCCCTCCGGGTGATAAGTAAGCTGAATTCTCATTTAAATATCAAACGATCCTCCTAGACCCATCCATTTTGGTTTTACACCAACAATTGCTCCTAAACTTGGAGTTTCCAACCATAATGAACTGTGAAACATGATGCCTACCACTAACCAACCCTTTCTTTCTTTCCATTCCACAAAGAGCTCTAAGTTGACCATCAGTTTCAAGCAAACCATATTCAAGAGGAATTAGAAAGCTTAGAGATAAGAATTTTACCCACTTGAATGGTGTAAAGGATGATGGTGACTTAGGAAGGGAGACCTCTCCACACTTTGAATATGCAAGGTCCACTCCCTTGTGCTCTTCCTCGACTACCTCCACCTCTTGACAAACATCTTTCATGTTCACCTCTTGACTAGGCTCTTCACATTCAATCACTTCCTCACCAACCTCTTCTAGCTCTTTTCCATTCTTTATATCACAACTTGGAGGTAATGTGGAACTTATCTCAACATCTATCTCAATTTCAATGGGAGAATATTCCTCAAATACCAAAGGACCATGTGTTGGTGGGGAATCATCATCAAGAAGAAGAATCATTGCTTGCTTAACTTCTTCCAATTCTTTATCATTCACCATATGCTTCGGAGGTTGCACACCCTCCTTAACATCGCTTTCTAGTCCAATGGAAGAAGGCTCAACAAGATCATCAAGGGGATTGATCAATGTGGACAAAAAATCACTAATGATGGAATTCACTTCTTGATCAATTTTCCTCAACTCTTTATCCACTTCCTTAACATCAATGACCTCAACTTCCTCCTCTTGATGCAATTCTTGCTTTAACTCCTCTTCTTTACCTTGAATCTCCAAATTCTCCTTCTCATTGTGTTCCTCAACTAATCCTCCATATTTAACAATAAGGGTATCTTGGATAGTTGAGCACAATGATGCCAATTGGCTTATCACTTTGGTTAAACTAGCCACGGCTTTCCCTTGCTTTTGGCAACGAATTAGAAGTTCTTGTTGTTCTTGCATTAGAGGTTGGAGAGATTGGTACAATGAAAGTGGTGGTGGGAGATAGGGTTCATTGTTTGAGGGAAAGGATTCATAATTGGAAGGTGGTTATTTTTAGTAAGGGTATAGAGATGGTGTATATTGAGGTGGTTCTTGGGAGTAATTGTGTTGGAATTGTTGTGGTTCTATGTATGGTTCATATGGTTCATAAGGTGGTTGGTATGGTGGATAAGGATTAGGGTCATATGAAGGTATTTGGTTGTAGGGGGCTTGTGAGTATGGTGGTTCAAAACTATGTTGAGGAGGTGGTTCATAGGCATATGGTGATTGCGGTTGACAACCACAATGAGGGTCACCACATCCATTAAGTTGATATACATTAGAAGTTGGATTATACCTATAAGAAACCGGCGGAAGTTGTTGCCAAGAAGGGTAATCAATTCCTTGAGGCTCCTCCCATCTTTGATTGTCCCATCCTTGATGCATGTTGTCATTGTAGCTTCCATTCCCTACAACATAGTTAGAACTAAACTCATAGCCAAGGGGTGAGAATTCATAATAGTAAGAGCGAATGAAAACAAAATCTAACAAGAAACAAAGAAAAATAAATCCTAAAACTAGAAAAAACTAACAAAGAAACAAAAGGCAAACATATTCACAATATTCACAATATTCACATATATACAATAACCAATAACAAGCACACATTGCAATTACCCGGCAACGGCGCCAAAAACTTGAAAGAGCAAAACAGTCGGTTAGGAATTTCACACAAATAATTCCGTTGATAGTATAGTTCCCAACCAACAAGTAATGCTCAATCAAAGTTTAGAATTTTTTGTTGTCATAAGTCCAACCCAATAAAAATAACCGAGAGTATTAGTCCCGGGTCGTCTTCTCAAGGAATTGCAGTGAGGTATGTGTATTATTGGTTATGGTATCCAAGGGGTTGGATTGGTAAAAAGAGGTAAGAAAATAAATGACAAGAAAATAAAGCAACAATAAAGAAAGCAAGTAATAAAGGGAGACATTCATGACAAGGATTGAGAATATAGGCTTTCTATCCTAGCATTAATTATCATGCGATGATTAACAAGAATTTATCCTATTTAGGCCCAGTTTGGGTAAACAACTTAATTAAGTTACTTTTGAAGAAATAGCTTAAACAATAAATGCTTATATTAAAAGTAGCTTATAAATAAGTTATTTTATGTTTGGTTTTTTTAGTTCTAAAAGTACTTATTTTAAGAGAAAAGTGATAAAAAGCTTTTTATTATGAGAGAAGTCATTTTTTAACTTCTCCTTAAGCACCAAAACAACTTTTTAGAAAGTTGTAATTTTATTTTGAAAATTGTATCAGACATTAATACTACACCTTTTTATAAGTTAAAAGTTAAAAAAAGTCACTTATCAACCTATCCAAACGGGCCCTTAGTCAACTCCAACAATGGAAGAAAGTACAATGTTATCTTCACACGAGAGAAAGTCAAATAAGACTAGTTAATCTCAATCCAAAAATCTTAATCAACTTACTAATTGAAATAGCAAAAGATTAGAGTCAATGGAAATAATATTAACTAACAACTCTAAATCACCAATCTAAATTGGGTATTAATGACTCAAGATTGCCCAATTTCTCTTTCCAAGTCAAGAATGCTCAAAAAGCTACTCTAACATCCAACCAAGCATTTTGTCAAACACTTGGAAGAAATAAAAAGAAAGCATGTTAGATTACAAGAATAATAAATCTACAACTACCCAATTGCAAGGAATTAACAATAACTACTCAAATCAACAATAAAAGAACATAAAACATGAAATTGCATTAAAGGAAATCAAAATCCAACAATAATTCATAAATATAAAAAGAGGCATAAAAAGGGGAAATTAACAAGAAGAAACTAGGAAATTAAACTACTAGAGCATGAAAATGTAAAAGAAACAAGATGAAAACAAGAGATTAAACCTAGATCTAAGAGGAAAATTAACCTAAGAACCCTAATTCTAGAGAAAAGGGAGCTTCTCTCTCTACAAAACTAAACTACATGATCCTAAGCTAATATAATTGCTCCCCCTTGACCCCTCTTGAATTCTGCATGAAATAGTCTCAGAAATTGCCCCTAGCGAATTCACTTTAATGAGGTCACGTGATCAGCGTCACGCGTGCGTGTGGGTGACGCGTGCATGTCACTAGCTAAAATTCCTCCTTACGCGTACGCGTGGGTGACGCGTGCGCTTGGCCTTCAATTCTCCAAAAGCTCATTTCTTCATGAATTCTCCACTTTGTATGCTTTTCTTTTCACTTCTTCCATCCAATACTTGCTTTATGAATCTGAAATAACTTAACAAACATATCAAGGCATCGAATGGAATTAAAATGAATTAAAATTGGCAAATTTAAGGCCTAAAAAGTATGTTTTCACTCTTAAGCACATATTTAGGGAGAATTACAAAACCATGCTATTTCATTGAATAAATGTGAGATAAGTTGATAAAATCTTCCAAATTAAGCACAAGATAAACCACCAAAATTGGGGTTTATCACTCACCAGATCTACTCCTCTATTTCCAGAAAACATCACAGCAAGGTTCACCTCATGGCAACAACACTGCTCTCTCTCTCTCTCTCTCTCTCTCTCTCTCTCTCTCTCTCTCTCTTTGAATAATGGTATTGGCGCAACACCATTTTCCCATAAGGAGACATAGACGAAGATGACGAAGAGTCCCAAGAGGACAAAGAAGAGGAAGACATCAATGACAACGTTATTTTTCCAGATGACAACGAAAATAAGCCCTCTCCCTCTACATCATCTGCTGCTCTCACTGTCACCGTCGTCGTTCCCTCCTCCGTCATTCCCAACGGCAAAAAGGCTTCAATTTCAAACCCCATTGCCAACACAGCCACCACTGTGGTTGTTGCCCTCGAAGGCAACTCCTCCGATCTGAAATGGCAGTAGCAAATCAAGGAGAAGAAGTCGCTCGACGATTCACGGAGGCTGTTCCAGCGGCCGTGGACAGACGAGGATGAGATTGAGCTTCTACAAGGATTTCTTGATTAATATTGCATGTTATGATGGATTGTTATATAGAAATGGAGTTATGGAACATGTCGACAATTGAAATTGGACAAAAGTGTGAAATTATTTTATATAAAGATTCTTTTCTTTTCTTTTTTTTTCATTGTGATTTTTTTCCGAACATGTTCGCAAGTAATTGTAGATTTTTTGAGGGAGAAGAAAGGCACAGTGCAGAGATTTATTGATTGGGGTATGAGAAGGCTGGTTTACAAAATAAAGAAAGCTAAAAACGCACACTACATTTTGATGAACTTTGAGTTGGATGTGAAATATATCAACGAGTTCAAGACAATATTGGACCAAGATGAGAGAGTTATTTGTCGCCGTTGGTGAAGGAATTGGTGGGCGGCATTGCCATGGGAGGTGGTCACTTTGACAGAAGAGGGTTTGCTGAACCCCATTCCATTGGGTTTGAAGCGATGAATAATTTGTGTTTGGGTGGATTGGAGATGGGTATTTATGGAATTATCAACAAAAATTTAATAAATTAGTTATTTTTATTGAATGAAATTTATATTGTATAGGTATAACTTTAGTTTCAATTTTTCATGGTCAGTTTTATAAGTGTCTAAATCTTTCATAGTTAGAAATGGCTATTTACTCTAACTTTATAAGTCACGAGTTTGAATAAGGGATTTATTTGCACTCATTTATTTAATAATTCGAACTTGAGGTTTGTCATATTTAACCTAATAACCCATGTGTTGTTATGTTGTGTGTGTATTGTTGTACTTAAATTATGATATTATTTACGAGAGGTAAATACTAAATTGATATCCGAAAGTTTTTTGCACTAACAAAATGGTACCTGACTTTTGTTATTAACAAAATAGTCCCTAAAAGATTTTAAAATTTGACAAAATCACCTAATCGTGAAAGAATGATGTCACAATAAACAGAAAACACTGATGTGGCCGACGAAAGAGAGCTCCAACGATGTTTCCAGTGTTCTCTTCTTCTTCTTCGCTTTGCCATGGCGGAAGGGGACGCAATGGCAAGGTGCTGCCATGGCGGAAAGGAACGCAGCGGAGAGGTGCTGCCATGGCGGAAGAGACGCTTCTTCTTCTTTGTGGCAGAAGGGGACACAACAGTGAGGTACTGCCATGGCGGTGGGGACGTGGAACGGATGTGATGAGTCCAATTCACACCCCCATTCAAAAATTAGTGAATTAGTTCTTTTGGCAAGCGCACCAAAGTTATCGTCAAGTAATAACCCACAATAGAGTGGGATCGTATCCACAGAGATTGGCAAATTTAAGCAGTTTTAATTGATTGATGAATTAGTCAAGCAGATCAATAAGATTGTGAAGTGTAGAATTGTAAATGACATAAATGTAAATGACTAGAATATAAAGAAAAGCGATAAAGTGCATAAATATAAATGGCAGAATGTAAAGTGCAAAATCATAAATGACTTGAATGTAAATGGGAATGGAGAATTGTTGAATGTAAAATTAAGCTATAGAGAAATGGATAGATAAGAATGGGGAAATTCATTGAGATTGGGAGATGTTGTCTCTTTGGATCAAATCTAGCTTATATCCTCTTCAATCATGCAACTCATTGACCTCTTGGCAATCATGATTGATTGAGCCCCAATCCCTTGGTGACTCAATCTCTCAGATCTTGATCAATAGCCAATTCCTTGGTCTAATTGCTCATGAAGAGAGATATGCTTGGTCCCTGATTATACCACACACCATTATAGGTCCAAGTAGAGGGAGGATTATATGTCACATATCCAAACACCAAAACCTAGATTCTACTCAAGTGTGAGAAGGGATTTCAAGCATGGTTTCATGTTTCCTTTCTCAAGATTCCCATGAAACCCAATTGCATTCCATCTATTTTCCAAGATAATTGAACACTAAGCATTAAGAACGAAATTTCTTCCAGCAAATCAAAGAGAAGATGAAGAGAAGAAGAATTTCACTATTATCAATCCATCAAGTACAACAGAGCTCCCCCTCTCAATGAGAGGGAAGTTAGCTACTCATAACTCAAAAAGTACTCAAAAGTGAAGTGTAAAAGTGGATCTAAAACTAACTGCTTAACCCCCTTCTTCAGTACTCCTTGGGGGTATTTATACTACTCCTAGTAAAATAAAAGAATTACAAAAGTGAAAAAGAAAATTACATTTTGGAGGGAAAAGAAAACACTCAATAAGCGTGACTTCTCAGCTGGCGTGTGGCTGGCGCTTTACTGGCGTGTCACGTGCCCTTCATTTCTAGCTTGGCGTGCCACGCCTAATCCTTCAAGTGGCACGCTCATCTCTCTATCAACCTTGGCGTGCCACGCCTTCGAACTCAAGTGGCACGCCCTTTGCCTTTTTCCACTTTTCTTTGCCTCTGGAAACTTGAACTGGCGTGCCACGCCCAGGGTCTGGCGTGCCACACCCTTGCTCTATGCTTGGCTAAGCTTCTCTGAAAAGTTGCACTAGCGTGGCACGCCCAGGGTCTGGCGTGCCACGCCCTTTTTGTGAGTGAGTGGTTCTTCTGTTTGGCGTGCCACGCCACGAACTCAAGTGGCACACCCCAATGCTTCTTTGCTCTCTGAGTGACACTGGCGTGCCACACCTGGTTGCTCAAGTGGCACGCCTAAGTGAAGAATGGTGAGTGGCGTGCCACACCTTCGATACCAAGTGGTACGCCCCATGTAATTGGCCTCCTTCATCCTCTCTGAAAACTTATACCAGCGTGCCACGCCTAAAGGCTGGCGTGCCACGCCTAAAGGCTGGCGTGCCACGCTCATGATCTTGTCTTGGTTCCAGTAGTTGGTATGCCACGCCTCAGTCTTCAAGTGGCACGCCATAGTGACATGCTTGGGTTGGGTTGGCGTGCCACGCCTTCGATACCAAGTGACACGCCTAAGTGAGGTTGAGAGGTTGGCGTGCCACGCCTTCGACTTCAAGTGGCACGCCCAGTCTTCAATTGCCTTCAGCCCCTTCTCTAGATTATTGTACCAGCGTGCCACGCCATGCTGTTCGAGTGGCACGCTCATGGATTTGTGAACTCTTCAAGCTTGGCGTGCCACGCCTGAGTTCTCAAGTGGCACGCCCAAGTGACTTCTTGGGGCTGGCGTGCCACGCCTTCGATACCAAGTGGCACACGATAGTGGAGGTTCTTCTTGGAATGGTGAGTTGGCGTGCCACGCCCCTTTGCTCAAGTGGCACGCCCATGATAGTTGATGGGTCAGGCGTGCCACGCCCAACCTGGCGTGCCACACCCCTTTTGTGTCCTCCATTTTGCTCTCTGGAATTTTGTACTAGCGTGCCACGCCCAGTCCCTGGCGTGCCACGCTCATATGCATGGTTGGACTTCTTCTCTGGACTTTAGTACTGGCGTGCCACGCCTAGCTCCTGGAGTGCCACGCCAGTGCATTTTTGTGGCGTTTGCTCCAAGTGGCATGCCAGTTTCATACGCCCAGCTTCTTGTTTGTCTTCTACCCATTTTCGATGCCTTTCTTACCTGAAATTCAGCACAACTCATCTCAAAGTAGTGTACCATAATATTCATCAAATAATGCATGAATTGTACTGATCAAATGAGATTTATGCTCTTTTATGGTCTTCTTTATGCAAGAAAGAAGGGTAGATGATGCAAGTCATCAGGATGCAACGGCATGTTAAAGAAGAAGAAGCGACGAACACGAGAACGCGGCGAGATATTGCCATGGTGGTTTGGTGGAAGGGGACACGAAAGGGGACGCAATGGTGTGTTGAAGAAGAAGAAGTGGCGAACACGAAGAACGCGGCGAGGTGCAGCGGTGTGCCATGGTGATCTTCTTCAGCTGCCATGGCAGAAGGGGACGCAGTGGCGTGTTGAGGAAAAAGAAGAAAGTCACCGAAAACGTCGTCAGAAACGTTGCCATCATCGGAGCTCTCTTCCGACGGCCTATCAGCGTTTTCCGTTCACTGTGACGTCATTCTTTCATGGTGGGTGATTTTGTCAAATTTTAAAATTTTTCAGGGACTATTTTGTCAATAACAAAAGTCAAATACCATTTTATCAACCTCACAATCTTTCGAATACCAATTTAGTATTTACCTATTTTACAATTACATAATTTTATAGTGTGCAACCACATATGTGTGTATGGTAGTTTTTTCCTCGATTTGTTTCCATTATTGTGAGTAGTATTGAAAGTGGTTGCCATTCTTTTTTTTAATTTGAATTTTTTTTTTTTTAGAAAAAAATTCATAAATGTGGTTAGTTTTGTTTAAGAATGATGAATAATAATTCTATAAATCATTTAAAAAAAAATGTGGGTGTATGTTTTCTTATAAACAAATATATAGTTTAAATTATATTTAAATGGAAAACCAACATATGAATAACCCGTAATCGTATATATAATACCTGGATTTGTATTCTTTGAGCATATCTCCTATAGACCCGAACTTAATCAAGCAAGTGACCGACACAAACCTAGATTTAGAATACAGGTCCAATTCAAACATACACAACTATATTACATAAAAACTAAAAATCGATTTATATATATATAATTAAACTTTTAAAAAATCATTTTCACATTTATAAATAAAATACAAATTAAAAATATAACAATAGCTAATTAATTTCAGTGTTATAAAAAATTAATTATTATAATAATTTATTATTTTGTTAAAAATAATTAATACCCAAGTAAAACAAATGAATTTAGTTACATAAATATAACCAATAATTGATTCAGATATTAATTTCTATTGTTGATAGATTATTTTTTATTCGCATATTAGATGAAATAAGCTCCTTGAGCTTAAAACAATGCATCCAACCCATGAGCATAGATATATAGACAGCTATACATAAAATCCAAGCCATGGGAAGAGAGAGACACCTACCATCATGAATAATGTAATATATTGATGAAAAAATTTTGGAGTTGAAAGATCCTTCGATTAGGATCGGAGCCCCCCCAATGAGTGACCAACCTAACAGCCTTTCATATCATAAATGACAATTAGGTCCACAAGGAGTTGACAGAAGGAAAAGAAAGCAATGGAGACTCACCATTCTTCATGTGGTCACCACAGAAATGGGTTTCATGTTAGCCTACTAAATGCATTTCCCAAAAAAAGTTATTTAATGTTGAGATATAAATAAGTACATTTTTAAGGATAAAAAATTTATTTTTATAATTTTTAAAAAGTAGGATCGCTAGAAATAAAATTCAAAAACTAAAAATATTTAACTTATGAAATAAATGAGTTTTAAATCTGATATGTATAGGAAGTTGATCCAATTTTAAATTTCACTTTACATTGAAAATTATTTTTAAAATGAGACCGGTTTTAATATTAAAAAAAAAACTGTTTCGTTTTGATGAGAAACCAATTAAATAAAGTTTAAATTGAATTTAAATTAAATATTAAAATGACAAATTTAATTTTTACTCTCAAACCACTATTTATTACATGATTTTATAAATATTGATATAGTATTTTGAGTAAATTATAACTATTGCATGCAAGTAGCAAGATACACACACACCAAAAAATGAATAAATAAATTGAAGGGGTTAGTAGGGTTTGGAGTTGGACACAACTTACAAGCACATCACATGCATTTTGCATGATGGCTCTGAGTGATTGTCGAAAAGAACCATCAATTGCATCTTTTGATGCAAATTCAATGTGGTTGAGACTCTGATCTCTTTCAAATTTTACGTATCGTCATTGGTAGACATCAACCTCTCCTTTTGTTTTCTCTGATTTATTTTTATCTGAGACTTCTCTGTAGTATGTACCCTCACACGCAAAATAATTAGTAAATAAAAAGATAGAACGTCTATGCTATAAATAAAATTGCAGCTATCAAAATTCAAGAGAGACTAAATAGTTATAGGTTCTGTTTGCACATTATTTCACAGGAATACTAAGTTACAGTCATTGTCATTTTAGAACATTTATACACAAATTTGGGACTTCATAATAATAATAATAATAATAATAAATACAAGAATAAAGTCGCTTTTAAGAATTTAAATTTTCATGTATTGACTGTGAGTATAAAAGTAATTACTAATTACATAAATCTGATTGAATGATTGTATAAATTTTTTTTATCTTATTAAACTCTTAAAAGTAATAAAAATATTTCTCATCATCACTAACGAAAAAAAGAAATCACAAATTAGTTGTTGTATGCAAAATTCACACATTAACAAATAACTAATATTCGTCTACTCATGTTTACGATGAAAAGAGTTCAAAAGACCAATTTATCACTTTCAAAATCCTGAAGTACTCTATTCCAGTATTCCTTCTATTTATCAGGGACAAAATTGAAATTTTACGACCAGATGCGTATCAAGTTTCATTGTCCCTACAATACAATGTCGGTGCTAAAATGAGTAAATTACCGAAGGTTAGCCATGTAGGGTGAAAAAAAGTTTCTCAAGTGAAAAAACAAAAACTGCTCAAGTAATTTTCAGAAAAGAACTACTTTGAACTTTTTCCATTTCAAACGGGCCCATAACTGTTGGTTGCTTGCACAAACGAAAACCTTACTGTGTTTCCAAACTATTGAAGATGTTACTAAGAATCATTGTTGGGTTTTCCAATCACGGGTAGCGTAAAACAAAGCAGACTCACATGCAAATTAAGATAATAATAATAATAATATTAATAATAATAGACTTTAGCTCAAGTTGTAAATCTGCATCCGAGTTTAAACATTGGCAAATGTCAAGTAGTGAATATGAACACTTAAGTGTTATGTGATGAATATGTAGTGTGAATGAGTTATAGTGTTGTAATATCTAAGATCGAGGACTATCCAATCTCTAGTTAGTAACATTAAAAAGGTTAAGCATTGTTGAATTACTAACCCTTTTTTTTGGTGTGGAACACATATTTAAGAATAGTTAACTCGTGTACTTTCTCATTAACTTCGTGCACTTTAAGAAAGCCAAATCTTAGGTCAAATATACTTCTTATAAAAAGAGTGCTATATGTATTTATTTCGGATTAATATTATGTTTAACCGTTTAAGTAAAAATGACAATGGGTATGGGAGATAGGTACTCTTTCTCCGCCCTCATTTCTATTTAAAAAAAAATGTCTTTCTGTCTCTATCTCCATTCTATTTTTATCATGGATTTCCGCTTAACTGTCTCCACAGAAAACACAGATATTCGCAAATATCTATGAATATTATTGTTAAAAAAATAAAAAAAATTAACACAATCATAACTTATTCCATACAATTCAACAAAATTTAACATAATAAAACACTTAATCTAAACACAATTTAATATAATTCAACATACACTTTAAATATCTAACATACACACTAAAAAAAACTTCTAACATAAAATAACATAATTCACCTTAGTAAGTGAAAACATTCTAGTAAATTCATATTTGCGGGAATTTAAAAATTTCCATCCCCTTTACTCGCAGGGACGGGTCTTCATCTCCATGGAGATTTCGCGAATCCCCCATATCTCCATGGGTCTTCACCCCTAACTTTAAGTGACTTGTTATTCGCTCACCCTAGTTCCTCCCTAATGGCACATTTACCATGCTTACAATCTTTAGAAGCGTAAGCAAAAATAATGGGAATCGGAAACTCAGGAACAGATGTTCTTAACATCCTTGATAATAA
This sequence comes from Arachis hypogaea, assembly GCF_003086295.3. Lineage (NCBI taxonomy): Eukaryota > Viridiplantae > Streptophyta > Magnoliopsida > Fabales > Fabaceae > Arachis > Arachis hypogaea. Next base: position 96,125,843 of record NC_092047.1, read on the forward strand.
AAAAGCCAGAGATACATTGATGCAATTTTGTCCCTTTATGATGAATTACGGAAATTGATTATCTCGTGAATTTTTCACATGACTAGGTCAAACATGATGGTGAGATCTGTCTCTTTATATTGATGGTGATATGAAACACGGCCAAATCATGTGAAAAATCCATAAATTACAGTGATTTCTCTGAAAATTCAAACCGACAGTTATATAATGATGAAGCTGTAAACGGCCGGCACATAATATTGAATTAACTTCCTCCGGTGATATATATTATTATTGGAAAAAGAAAAAATAAATCATGCCAAACATATCTGAAGGACTGTACAGTGTTCACTAGCATCACCATGAAGCCTAAATGCCAGTCATAATCTGAATTTCTCTCCACCTCAAAACTTGGAACAGCTTGAAAGAGTTCACAAGGTTGGATCCTTGCCCCTTCAGCATGATTCTTCTTCCATGAAGTAGACAATCGACGCGGCATCATACCAAACAAGCTGAATGAGGGTTTAGACGACCATCCAATTCAAATAGTATGGTCCATGTGTTGATTTGCAAGATATATATTACCTCTTTGAATCTTCAACAGAGTTATCTTTAACACTGCGGTCACTGTTTTATAACCTCCTTCAGACAGATAATGTCATCGCGAGGATGTGATTCTTCCACCTTAACTAATATTTCATCCCCTACCTGAGTTCCAACAGAAACCCACGTAGAAGCTTGAAGTCCAACCTACAGATAAAAGCAACTTTGGATTAAATAGAGTAGCATATTACAATTGCAGACATTAAAACAAGGTTTAATTAATCTGGAATTCCTTATAGTCCGAATGAGTTTTCACTTTTCAATTGGATTATGTTAGTTTAAACATTTCTTATTAAATACCTATACTATACAAACATTTTTCAACTGTTCAACTTACTCCTAGTTTAAAAATATTGTGATCAAGTCTCTACTGCACATTTTCAGAAAAGCAGTGATTCATCATGAATATAGAGACTTAATGAACTATAGGAACTTGATTGAAATTTTTTACTCAATACATGGATTTGATTACAAAGTTATAGGAACCTAATGAGAATGAGTGAAACTATAGAAACCTCCAAAGTAATTTAATCTAAATGCAAACTAGCTAAACACAGACACGTAAAACAATACCTAAGGTTAACGGCACGTCTATCTGTTCTAACGATCAATTTTTAGCTTCACTGCTCAATTTTCCTGAATGCATTTTGGCACGCAGCAAAACATTTTGGTTCAAGCAACAGGAAACCAAAACTTCCAAACAAATAATTGAGACTATATTTCACCAATGATACAAACAATAAAGTCATTCTCAAGTAATCGTAGACGTAGCATTTTTAGGCAGGTATCTCATCAAGATTTTTAATGGGCTACCAGAATTTCCATTGGTACAATGACGAAATGGCATGAACTGCAGAATACAGTACAAGTAGGAGCTATTGACTGCTTACCTCAACCAACAATAGAGCTGCAATTCGATCTTTCAAAAATCTAAGGACCAAGGCACGGTATCTTCTCTCTCTTGGTTCTCTTCGTAAATATTCCAACATCCAGTATCGAAGACTGTTGTTGCTGAGCTTCCTCACTGTTTTGAATCTCTCATTTACAACTGCAGCAATCCCTTCAAGCTTACCAGATGTAAAAGGTGGAGGTTCACCTCTAAGAAATGCTTTTACCTGAAGAAAACACACATTACAGACACAACCAAAACAGATATAGAAAAACCCTTAGAAGTTAGAATTACTTACCAAGATGCAGCATAGCATATTAATTATATTAATAGAAACAATTTCATAACGGCAGCTTCGGATGGAGAAAAGGCCACAGATAAAAAAAATTTACAAACTTAAAGGACGCAAGCTCAATTGCATAGCAAAACTCATCATGGTACAATGGCTACTATAAGTTATAAAACAATGTCCTCTAGGCAGTATTCTGAGCATGAACAGATCCACTGAACACTTATATTGCATGTGCATAAATGTCACATGATACTTTTTATCTATCTAGACGAAAAATTACTAAATAGGATATGAAATTATTATGTATGTTATTTATTACTTGATACATGCAGATGATTTGGTAAAATATTACGATTTTAAAATAATCAGTTTTTGAGCTCTAGATAACAACCTGCTGCTAGTAATCTTTAAATCTATGGTTTAACTCTAACCAAAAAACTCAGAATGCTATGAAGTAGAAATGGTATCTCTACACCTTTTATTAATCTAGCATGGGCTGTTAATCTAATCATCACTTAATTTTGTCTTTTAAGAAAATTTATAAATTGGTGGAACACAACAATTATTTGTTGCAGTTATATCCCTCCTGAAACAGTCACATAGGTACACACTTCAAGCACCTATAGTAGCAGCTTATGCATCACAGCACCAATATAGGCAAGAAGTGATTAATTTCTTTTCACTTCCCAAATCTAGCTTCTTGTCTTTCAAAAGTTTTGCTGACTTCATAGTATTTATATTGAGAAACTAGCTGCACCAAGATATGCAATCCATTGTACCTCTAAATTATAAAACTGAAACACACCTGATAATGAGCAAGAAGATCTAAATATCTACGGATGGGAGATGTAAATTGAACATAACCAGGAATTCCCAAAATCCCATGTCGTGCTGGCTTCCTGAAATCAATTTCTGCAGCACGCATTACTTTGACCAGGGCAAAGCTTCTGACAGGCCCTTCTGGAAGGTGAGCAAATTCAGAAACATTTATATCTGATTGGGGCTGTCCCCTATAGGGTAAAGGAATTTCATTCTGAGATCCAAATGTGGCAATAGCTTCGCCACAGAGTATCATCATCTCAGACACTAATCGCATTGCAGGGTCTGCTTGGTTTTCCACATAAAGTTTTATTGATGGCTCTGGATCATCTGGATTAGACACTTTAATGCGAGCTTCTAATGTTGCTGTCTCAACTGCACCCTGGGCAAAGGCAGGAAAAAAGAGAACTTATGGTATTAGAGGCTAAATAATTCTGGACAGCTTTAACTAACTAAATAGTTAAGCACCATAACCATGAATTCTAGGAAAGCCTATCCACTCAGTTAAACCTATCATTCCAGTCCCCCAATAAATTCTGAGAATATTTCTATCCACATCTCAAGGGTAGATTTTTAATAATAATAATAGTAATAAAAAAAAATCTTAACATCTAAGTGCATTTTAGAAACACTGACAAGGAAAGAGAAATTTCCAAGAGCATTTGATGCAAGGCAAACAAAGATGGCATCCTTTTGAGTATTCTACAAGGTAAATTTTGTGATTGTTCTGTGCAGAAATTTGGTGCTGATTATTTTTTAAAATATCATATGTATATACTGTATTCCTATAGTTAGGCTTATCTCTGATTATGTTCCGAGAATAAGATTAATTAGGTATTCAAGAAACAAATCATGGGATCAGATTTCGTTACTTTCCTATTCTGGTTGGGCGCAGCTGTATATATCCAACCCTTTATTGTGTAAAAGAAGAAGAAATATACAGCTGTTAAGTCATTTCTATCAGCAGTGGTGATACTTTTCGATATCCTTGTGAACAGTTTGATACATTCTAATGGCTTCTGTAATTTGATTATCAAATAGGATATTCCCTAGCTTTAATTAGCTGATGAATCCCCCTCTATCTATAGTCTATACTCTCAAATAAAAGGTTAGGGACTGATTTGGTGATTAAATTTGTTGAGGATTAAATTGTTTGACTAAAAAGTTTTCGGGGACTGATTTGCGATATATATATAAACTAGGACAAACCTGTTGGCGACGCCAATTTAACCGAAGATTTGCAGCCTCGGACAAAATTCTCAGTTCACTCTCTTCCTGAAGGTTCAAATGGAGTAGCTCAGATGCACTCTCGTATGTCAGCATGTATGTTGGTTTAATCACCGAGTTAACCACTGAACATTCTGCGATACTGTTGCACCCACATAGAACATCATTAAAAGGGGGTAACTCACCATCCTAACTATTAGTGTCAGATATAAAACCATTTGAATACTTCTAGAGTTTGATCTTTGTTATTCCTGTTGGCACATCCTTCTAAATAAAAATTGAATTTGAGAAAAAAGTGGTATGGACATACACATTATCCACACTTCAAGTCCAAAAGAGGCTCTTGCATATGGAGCATATTAGATATAAAACTATTTAAGTTTTTGGGGGAGATGGTTTCATGACAATTATCACCATAACTACTTTGAATGAAGGAAGAATCTGTCAAGATAAAGAATAGTGCAGGCTTGAGTATAAGGGATCTTTCTGTGCGGATAAAGGGGGAGAAAGAAAAAAAGATAGAAAAGATAAGGTAAACCCAAACAATCTATGTAGTACCTTGAACAAGTAAAAAAATGGATATCCCTTCCCAAATATTTAATTAATAACTAAAAATAAATAAATTAGCATTATACTCATCTCACTTGAAGCTTCAACAGTTTCAAATACCTAAATGCAATATATGACATCAAATACATGAGTGAGACAGAAATACTCCAAGTCCCACTTCAGAATGGGTCCCAACTCCTAACTGATTTCTCACATACCGGACACCACAGTTTTAAGTTCTCCTACTTAATCAGATGAACTTCTACCATAATGTACAATCTTTGAATTCATAATTACCTGCCATCATTATGCAGCACAACTGATACAGTAACAGCATTACAAAGGTCTCCTTGTCTCAGGCTCATACCTTCCATGGCAAGCTTTTCTGGAAACATAGGATATGTGGCAGTCGGTAAGAAAACAGATGTTCCTCTTCTCATAGCCTCCCTGCATCCAGCGAAATATGTTATGTTGCAACTGCAAGACTAAAAAATAACTAATATTTATTTTAATGTCATTCAGATACCTGTCCACAATGCTTCCAGGTTGAACATATCTAGTTGCGTCTGCAACATGTATCCAAACTTTGATCCGACCATCTTGCAACTTGGTTGCACTCAAAGCATCATCAAGCTGCATTTATTTGTTGGTCAATAAAATTCTAGACACCCAAAACACTGAAGCAATACTTAGCAGATCTCAATACAACCAACAAATAACATTCATTGAATACCTCATCAGCCTCATCAACATCAATGGCGTACACCTTTAAATCAGTGAAATCCTTCCTGATATTCTGAACATAGACAAAGCCAAATACAACATCAGCATCTAAAATTAAAAAAAAAAAAATGACGAGTCCAAGCATTATTTGGAATGCTTACACCAATAAAAGAGAACAAGAAGATGGAAAAGAAAATTTTCAGAGTCCAGCCATTATAGCAATTTAAAACTACTGCAAAGGCTGAATAGTCCATGCATTTAGTGAAAGAATTGGGGTAATCCAACAATGATTAGTATGGTACATAACCATCATAGGAGTATGACACTTGTTAATTACCTCAAAATCTAATTTTTCATGTTTGTGACATCATTTGGTTGTATTCAGAAATTTTAGATATTCAACTTCGAAGTTCCAAAAACACCCTCTCCCAAATTAACATTTTTAACTAATAGATAGAATCTGACCCAAAAAATAAAAAATAAAAAAAAAACCCTAATAGATAACATATTTACATGACACGCACGCTGTATTTCAAATAACAAAGTATTAATCATCTTTGAATGGTTAATCATTAACAATGATAAAAAGATGATTTAAAATATGAATTAGAAACATTTCAAAAGTAACAAAATTTCTCGCTACTCTTTATCATAGCAACATATAAGGGTATGAACCAGTCACCAAAGCTCTAAACCAATTAGTATATATTAGTATATATTAACTGTAATACTTGTTCTTGAAGCAAGAGAATGTAACAGCATATTAATGATGTTAGAAGTTTGTGGTACATGTATCTTTATCATTCTAAAGAAATGGCCATGACATGTACGATATCACACACTTGAGCTGTTAACAAGCATAGTACATCACCTCGTCAGGATCAGATGAGTCCGATAGAAGAGCTTGACCAACTGATATGATTTCTTCTGAATGCTCAGTGGGAGTTCCGGACTTCAACAACTCAAGATTGACATGTACAGGAAAATACCCAATATCTACCAAGAGATTCGCAGCAGAAGATGCTGTTTTTGCCAGACCCATTTCCTTTAGTATCTGATAGTAGTATAGAAGATGAACTTATTAGAACAAGAAAGTCAACTCCACTGACTTAAATTGCACTCGAACAGCCTAGAGATGCAATACTAATCGAAGATTCTCCTGTTGTGATAAAATTTCTATTTCTAGCAACCCCCCCCCCCCCCCCTTCCCTCTCTTCTCTCCCACCTCTCCCCACCTTACAAAAAAGATAAAATAAAATAAAACTATTCGAAGATATTCTATTGTACTTCCAGCAAGGAGAAAAGTGAATCAAACTAAGATAAGCCACCTTTCAAGTTGTTAGCCAGTTTCTTCAGTAGGGACTGAATGTCATGGAGATATGCCATGCTTTGTACTAGTTGTACTACCCTTCTACTCAATTACATCTAATATAAATACATAAAAAGTATTCCAAATACAACCAGCTTGTAAATCATCTTTTCAGACTCTAATGCTTAAACTTCTCTTAATTTTATCACTTGATATCCTTTACTAAAAGATAAGAAAGCAAATGCAACAATGCTAAATCAGAACAAACTAGGTATGAGAGGAGAAGTTACCATCCCAGCTGTTTTCCTTTGTTCATCATTTTGATATGAATCAACAGCATATGCTTCAAGATATTCGATTCTTCTCCTGATTTTCTCGTCATCCATCCATGAAGATTTAGGAGGTTTATCTTGTGAAGCCATTGATTTTGCCGAGACCAGCAATTTTAAAAACTCCTGAAGTTCTTTCTCAGCAGCCTCCTTTGCAAGCTTGCTTCGGATAAGGTCCTCAACCTGCCTTTTCAGAAAAATGATTTTTAAGAAATATTAGCGCATGCAGGCATCTCAGAATAACTAGTAAAACAAACCAAAAGATTGTACAACACTGCCTCTTACACTAGAAAGCACCATCTTCCTAATTCACAGTTTAATGAATCAGTACTTTAAATGATTTAAAATCACAAGGGAAAAAAAGACCATTTATTTTGTGCTTGTTTGGGCATCATTATTTTGATAAAAAAAAAAGATCTTTTTTTTCAATGAAAGAAGATCTTTTTTTTATTTTTTAGCATATTTGGCAAATTTCTAGTAGTAAAAGTAAAAGTACTAGAAAAATTTAAAAAAAAAAACATCTTTTTTGAGAAGCTGCAATTTACATCTTTTTTTTAAAAGATCTTTTTTCTTTAAAAAAAAAGATGTTTTTCATGTAATAAATAAACAGATCTTTTTGCATGAGATATCCGAACATAAAATTATTTTTACTTTTCCATAAGATTTTTTAAAAAAAGATGACTCGAAAAAAGATATTTTCTTAGAAGCTCACCCAAACAAGCCCAAAAAAGATGTTTTTATTTTTTATTTTTCTAGTGCTTTTATTTTTACTATTAGAAATTTGCCAAACACACTAAAAAATAAAAAAAAGATCTTTTTTCATTGAAAGAAAAAAATTTTTTTATCGATTTAATGACGCCCAAACAAGCACATAGTAGCACTACTACTCACTACATCTCCATAACTACAAAAAGTAACTTGCACAACAAGAATGGAAGAAATTTTGTAGGATTAGGGATACTCCTTAACCAAAAGGAGAAATACGGCCAGCAAAGAAAGGACCAAAATGCCAAATCCCTCAGCCTATCTATTAGAGAAACCTCCTTGAAAAGAGTGTACATAATACACATAGCAGCCAAGGAAACCCCCTTTGAAACATAATTCACATGGAAAAATGCAAAAGTTACAATGACTGGTATATTCATGAAACCAGAAAACATAGCATGTGACACCTTACGGAAAACTCCTGCAGCTAAAGAAAAACTCCACTAACTTGCCATTAGTATAGGCTTACACTACTAAGCCATGATTCAATTTGCAACAAGTTCAAAACAAGCAAACTGTAAGGTTCTTCCTGGAGCACAAGTATAACTTAGGAAATGAGGAGTGAAATCACTAACATATATAATGAACAGTACTTTCTCTTTTGAAAGCTTATCTGAATATGAAAGTAATACGTCTACCTGTTCACTTGGGCGGGGTCCATATATTGAACGAGAACCTTTTGTCTCCAGCACAGTAAAGTATATTTCATCCCTTGACAGCAAAAGATGAGTAGAATAGCTCTCAAGAGGTTCAGCACTACCAAAAATTATCTACAGAATAAGCAGCATAAGAGAGGATATAGGAAGCATACTAACATCGAATTCAAAATAATAATACCTTAGCTAACTCTTCAACTGTCACAGATTTATTCTTTTCAAGGAGCTCAACCCAAGCAAATTCAAGTAGTGATGGATCCTGCATCATATCATCCAATGTATTACTTATCAACAGAAATAAAATGTTATGGAATCGGAATTTGTTGCCATCCTATTGTGAAACTGACCATGTTATCCTGAACTTTCTTAATAAAATCTGCAATATCTGCTTGGTCGAAATTGTCAATCCCAGGGACAATATATGTCACCTGTTGTGGCTTGATGGAAGAAGTGGCACCATTCTTCAGCCCAATAAAAATAGAGTCAGAATAGACAAACACTAGCAATATTTAGCATTTACAAAAATGCAAAAGTTCTAACACCTAGCAACCTATTAAACATGCCGCATTATGTTGTTTCTACAAGAACCTGATCAGAAACCATCCAATTCTTCTTGCCATCACGTCTCTGAGCAACTGCTAACAACATCCTATCAGAATCCTTCTTGAATTCCAAAAGCAACCCCTTCTGCAATGAACGGCTCACAAGTCTATCTTCAACAAGTTCTTCATTCAACAAACCCATGCTGTCAAATAAAATTACAATCAAGACAGTAACTGACACAAGGTCAAAGCTAGGAAACCACAAGTAAAACTATATATGAAAATTTAAAAGACTTCTTTCACTTGGGACACGTATTTGATACCAAACCCCAATAACATTTTTTTACCTTGAATCCAAGAACTAAACAAAAGGGAGTAAGAAATACACACACACACACACACACACAAAAAGAAGAACAATTTCCAACTTGTTGGAGGGTAGAAGATGGCAAAGATTGATATTTAAAAATATCAATTCAAAATTCAACCAAAAATCCTACTTAGTGTTAGCAAATAGCTATAAATACATTTCTAGATCTTAATAAGGATTTGGGTATAGTATACTTTTTGTCACTAATGTTTGCGATTTTTTTCAAAAATACCACTAACGCTTAGTTGCATTCAATTTTGTCCCTAACATTTTTTATTTTTGCCAAAATTACCCTGGACATTAACTCCAAGTAAAATATTAGGGACAAAATTGAAAACTTCTGGGGATAGTTTTGACAAAAATAAAAAAAAAAACGTTAGAGACAAAATTGAAAACGTTAGGGATAAAACTGAATAAAACTAAACATTATGGGTATTTTGAAACAAAGTGCAAACGTTAGGGACAAAAAATATACTTTATCCTAAGAATTTTTTTTTTAAATATATGTTACATATTAAATACAACAGCTAAGGTTCCTAAACTAACATATCATGCACCAAAGTCCAAAACCCCAAAACATCATGAAGCTTATGTTAAGACGTTTCCATTTCACCTTCTAAACTTCCTACTCAACTCAGCTTGAATATTCAATGACTTCAGCTTTGAAATCCTATGCTATTTTCAAACCAAACATAACAAATATCTATCAATTATTGTGTACTAATAGATAAATTCCTCTAAAATGAATTTGTATTGGTGTGTATCCACTCTTAGATCAATGTTTTAACTCAGTAAAAGTTTTTACTTTGTTTTGGCTTCTATGGTTGGGTGTCTTGTGTTGGAGTGGCCTCTCATTTATCTAGGTGTTCCACTGGGAGGCAATCCTAGATCCATTTCCTTATGGGATCCTGTCGTTGAGAAGATTTCTAAGCGCCAGGAAATTCAGAAAGGGGCCTATTTTTCTTTAGGTGGTAGTATCACTCTCATTTAAGCATGCCTCTCCAGTATTCCTCTTTACTTCGTCCATTTAAAATTCTAGTAAGAGTGGTCAACACCATTGAAAGGATTATGACGAACTTTCTTTGGTGTGGTGCTTTGGATATGAAGTGGGATCACTTGGTGAATTGGGAAGTTTGTTGTCCTAAAAAGAAAGGAGGCTTGGGTCTTGGCAATATTGTGTTTAAGAATATTACTTTTGGTGGCAAAATGGCTATGGCACTTTCCTTTAGAATCCCAATCTTTATGGCATCAAACTATCAGAAGTAAATTGGCTAAAAGTGGCTTAGAAGGGATCAATATTGACCCAACTTATCTCTCAGACATAGCATCTCTGGCTGGATGTCAAATTCTGGAATGACCTCTTGTTTTATCTGGGTGTTCCTTTAGGTGGGACCCTACTTCAACCTCTTTCCTGGGATCCTGTTGTGAAGAAGATTTCCAAGCATCTTCGTGTTTGGAAAGGAGCATATTTCTCATTAGGAGGAAGGATCACTCTTTTTCAATCTTGCTTATCAAGTATCCCTCTTTACTTCCTATCTTTGCTTCATATACCACAGGGAGTGGCTAAAACCATTGAGGAAAAAATGAGGGATTTCCTTTGGTCTAGTGCTATGGGCTTAACATGGGATCATTTGGTGAGTTGGGAAATTTGTTGTCTACCAAAAAAGAAGCAGGATTTGGTCTTGGTAATCTACTATAAAAAAACATTAGCTTGGCAACAAAATGGCTAATGGCGTTTTCCTTTGGGACCACATTCTCTTTGGTATAACGTTATTAGAAGCATGTATGGATTGAACAGAAATGAATGGATGCAAATCTTGCTTCACATGCTACTCTAGCCCCTGGAAATTTGTTTCTAATGGTTATGCTACTTTGATATCTTTTCTTTCTTCAAAAGTAGGGGATGGATCTCACTTTCTCTTTCTGGTAGATTATTGGCTATGAGATGCTCCTTTTAGTTCCTCGTCTTTATTGCTTATCAGTTTTACATAACATTCCTATTAGGGATTTCTATTCAATAAGGGATTTTCCTATTCTTGGAACTTTCACTTTAGAAATCTTAGTGATGGTGAGCCCATTGAATTAGGTAACCTTTTTAGTCTACTTGAAATGCCCCTTTATCTTCTACTCCTGTCAAAAGATTATGATATCTTGATTCATCGGGTCAGTATACCCGTAAAGTTTATTTTCAATCTCTATACCAACCCTTGATAAACAAATATTGAAATCTAAAGCTCCCTTTAAAGTCAAAATTCAAATCCTTTATTTGGACTGCTATGCCTAACAGAATTAACGCCAATAACAATTTACTAGTCAGAAGACCTCATATTCACATAAGGCTATATCACCAAATGTGTGTAATGTATTAGGGATATTCAGAAATGGTCTGACATTTGTTTTTACATTGTCCTATGGCTGATTCTTTGTGGAGTTCTTTGTTTGGAATGTTTAGAGAATCTTGGGTTTGCCCAGTGTGCCCCGCATCACTAGATCAGTTTCTTTTGATGAGGTTTGCTGATTTTGGGAGAAAGAAAGAGGCTAAATTTTTGTGGCAATGTGCAATATATTCCACTATTTGGAGTATTTAGCTAGAAAGCAATCACAATCTACACACTTTTAACAATAGATTCGCAAGAGAAGTTGCTATTTGGGATAGAATTAGGCGTTTAGTATCTATATGGTGTAAAGCATATGGTTTTACAGAGGACTTTCCCTCTTGGACATGATGAAAGATTGGAAAGCTACAGTTCATTGAAGTTTGTGGTCTTATTTGTATTTCCTTTGGTTTGGAGGAACTTTTTTCCTCCACTCCTTTGTAGTGTTCCATCAATACATTAATGAAATTCTCTCTTCTATAGATAAATCCCTTTTTTTTTTGCTTTGCTTTTATATAAGGGAACTCTTATCCCCAATTTGTATTATCCTTCTCCGAATCCTAATGAAATTCTTCTTTTATCCCAAAAATAAAAAATAAAAATAATATGTAAGGTGCATACACCCTTGGTAGCTGCCACCTTAGTCAGGGGACTATTATTCGCATTTGATCATTATCTTATTTTTTTAAGTCCACAATACTGGTGCAGACAATTCAAGAAGTAGATAGTGTACTCTCTAGTCTTCAGCATCTGATTTGAATACAGTAATACTTTTATTATGATCTCATCCAATTATATAGTCACATCCAAACATGATGAAGACTTAAGAGTGCAAAATCTAGTCCACTTCACTCCTCAGATTTCTTTGTCATTTCGTTAAAGAAAACGTTTATTGAACAAGTATTTAATTCATCGCATTTCATGACAACCACCATTCTAGTACCGTTCCCTTATCATTTACAGTACTCTTAAGCATAACTTAATAATTAGGTAAATCCAAACACACAGAAGCGAAAAATGAGGCAAGGGTTTTTACTTGGAAGCAGCGGAGATTCTATTGTTGCGGCGTTTCCGCATGGCACGGAGCTCTTCCATGACGCTGTCGAAGAGAGTGTAGACGGAGCGGCGTTGGAGAAGGCAGGCGCCATAATTGGAGGAGGGCGGCCGAGGGACGAATGCTGGGGATGAGGAGCAGCAGCAGCAGCGGAGAGTGCGGCGGCAGGAGGAGGAGGAGGAGGAGAAGCGGAGAGGAGGAGAAGATGAACGGAAGAGGAAGCAGGTGTTCACTGCTCTAACCGCCATGATAACGGTTAAGAGGTGAAAGAAGAGTGAAAAGAGAAGAATAGCAAGGCTCAGAGCATTTAGCAATTGGGGATGTAGTAGAACTTCAATGGATGGACTTGGCGTTTGGACTATTGCTGGCTTGTTGCTTCTCCTTTATGAATTTATCTTCTTCCTTTTTCAGTTTTTCTACAATTTTTTTTTTTCTAAAACAATATTTTCCTTTTGATTTCCAAGGATATCTAGTGTACAATTTAGTTTCTCTGATTAGATTATATTTTAGTCCCATAATTTCAAGAAAATTATTTTATACTAACAAAATTGTTAATTGTAAAAAAGACAAAGTTAATCATTTAATTTTTATAATTAAATTTTAGTCCTTGAATTTTTGAGGAAGTAATATTAAAAAGTATTTATTGTAAAATAAATAAATAAGAAAGAGAAAATAGATATATAATAAAGAAGCGTAAATAGATAACTTTAGTATTAATATTCACCAATATAATTATCTTAATATAATAGAGATGGTTTATATATATATATATATATATATATATATATATATATATATATATATATATATATATGTTGCAACTTATTTATAAGAGAGAGAGGATCAGTATATGAAAAGGAGAGAGTGATTTTATTGTTACTATTGTGTGTGTTATTAACGGAGGCTTAACCTCCTATTTATACACATACAAAATGTTATATTTTCAACGTTATTAAATTCATTCTCTCTTGAGAATGGACATCCACATAATCAACCTTATCACAACACTCTCTCTTGATGTCCATTTAGGATTATGCCTCATTAAAACCTTACTAAAGAAAAATCTAATGGAAAAAAAAAACTTTAGTAAAGGAAAAAGAGTACAAAATCCTTTGTAATGGGAACTGCCTCATTAAAAACTTTGTTAAGAAAAACCCAATGGGAAAAAACCTGACCAAGGGTAAAAAAGTTCAATCGACATCATTTAATATCTCGAAATCGGCGCATCCCAATCTGATGTACCAATTTTTCAAAGAAGGATTTTGGAAGTGACTTTATAAATAAGTCTACCAGATTATCGCTCGAGTGGATCTGTTAGACATCAATTGTTCCTTGATTTTGAATATCATGAGTAAAGAAGAATTTGGGAGAAATATGTTTTATTCTATCATCTTTGATGTATCCACCCTTAAGTTAAGCAATGCATGCTGTATTATCTTCAAACAGGACAGTAGGAGCTATCTTATGATCAATTAGTTTACATGATGACAGAATATATTGGATCAAACTCCTGAGCCAAAAACACTCGCAACTAGCTTCATGTATTGCTAGTATTTCAGCATGATTAGAGGATGTTGCTGCAGTCGTCTGTTTTGTGAACCTCCATGATATAGCTGTACCACCATATGTGAACAGATATCCTGTTTGAGATCTCTCTTTGTATGGATCAGACAAGTATCTTACATCTGCATAACCAATTAGTTGTGACTTGTATTCATATGGATAAAACAATTTCATATCAACCGTTCCATGAAGATATCGAAAGATTTGTTTGATTTCATTCCAATGTCTTCTGGTTGAAGAGGAACTATATCTTGTTAACAAATTCACAGCAAATGATATATTGGGTTGTGTATTATTAGCAAGATACATTAGCGCTCCAATGACACTAAGATATGATACTTCAGAACCAAGGATATCTTCATTTTCTTCTTTAGGACGGAATTGATCCTTTTCCACATCCAAAAACCTTACGATCATTGGGATATTTAATGGATATGACTTGTCCATATAAAATCTCTTCAAGATCTTTTTCTGTGTATGTTGTTTGATGAATAAAGATCCCATTTTTTGTATGCTCGATCTGCAGGCCAAGACAAAATTTAGTCTTTCCAAGATCTTTCATTTCAAACTCTTTTTTTAGAGCTTTTATAATTGTTGGAATATTTTCAGGAGTTTGAATGATATTTAAATCATCAACGTACACAGCAATTATAATGAATCCAGATGTAGATTTCTTTATGAAAACATATCGGCAGATATCATCATTCTTGAATCCGTTTTTGACCAGATGTTCAGTAAGACAATTATACCACATTCGTCCCGATTGCTTTAAACCATATAAAGATCTTTTCAATTTGACTGAGTATAACCCATGTGAATATTCATTGGATGGTTTAGATATCTTTAGTGTTGCAGGGACTTTCATATAGATATCACGATCTAATGATCCATATAAGTAGGTTGTTACCACATCCATTAAATGCATATGTCGTTTATGATATGTGGATAAACTGACCAAATAACGCAATGTTATTGCATCCACTACAGGGGAATATGTTTCTTCATAATCTATACTGAGCCTTTGTGAGAAACCTTGTGCCACAAGTCGAGCTTTGTAGTCTACAACTTCATTTTTCTCATTTTGTTTTCTCACAAATACTCATCTATATCCAACAGGTTTTACATCTTCTGATGTACGGACTACAGGTCCAAAGACTTCACGTTTTGCAAGTGAGTCTAACTCAGCCTTCATAGCTTCTTCTCATTTTGGCCAATCGTTTCTTTGTCGACATTCTTCGATTGTTCTTGGCTCAAGATCCTTACTTTCATGCATGATACTTAATGTCACATTATATGCAAATATTTCATTGACAATTGTCTTATTTCGGTTCTATTTTTTCCTACAAAGGCATAATTTATCGAGATCTTGTCATTTTCACAATTTTCTGGTACCTGAACGTCTTCTAGCGTCAAAACTATATCAAAATTTTGGACAACTGCAGGTGTCTTTGCTATGTCTTTTTCAACAGAAATAGTATTTACCTCTTTTTCTCTTTTTCGAGAATTTTTATCTTTGAAACCGACAGACCTACCACGCTTCTGACGTGAATTTGTTTCGGTGGCTATTTGTCCGACTAGGACATCAATTGGAGCATTTTCAGCTAGTATATAGGATTTAGTTATCCTTTTTGTATTAGAAAATGCATCAAGCAATTCATTTGCTATTCTTTGCAAATGTATAATATTTTGAGCTTCTAGTTCACATTGCCCTGATCGAGGATCTAAATGCATCAAGGATGATACATTCCAATTAAGTTCCTTTTCAGGAAGCTTATTCTCTCCTCCTAATGTTGGAAATTTTGATTCATCAAAATGATAATCCACAAATCGAACTTTAAATACATTTCCAGTTTGTATATCAAGATACCTTACTATAGAGGGAGAATCATATCCAACATATATTCCCAATTTTCTTTGGGTCCTATTTTGTTGCGACAAGGTAGTGCAATGGGAACATATATCGCACACCCGAATATTTTTAAATGGAAAATATTTTGCTACTGGCAAAAAACTAATTGCATAGGAGAGAACTGATGGTAATTTGTTGGCCTCAAACGAATAAGTGCTGCAGCATGTAAAATAGCATGCCCCAAGTCGAGGTTGGGAGATTTGCTTTTATATGTAAGGGTCTAGTAATTAGCTGGAGACATTTAATAAGTGATTCTGCGAACCCATTTTGTGTGTGAACATGAGCTATTTGATTTTCAACGCTTATTCCGTTAGCCATACAATAAGCATCAAAGGCTTGGGAAGTGAATGCACCAGCCTATCAAGATGAATTGCTTTGATTGGATTTTCTGGAAACTGTGCTTTTAATCGGATAATTTGGACAAGTAATCTCGCAAACGCCAGGTTCCGAGAAGACAATAAGCACGCATGTGACCATCTCGAAGATGCATCTATTAGGACCATAAAATATCTAAAAGATCCACATGGTGGATGAATAGGTTCACATATATCGCCTTGAATCCTTTCTAGGAATTCAGGGGACTCAAATCCAATATTTACTAGTGATGGCCTTAAAATTAGCTTTCCTTGAGAACATGCAGCACAACAAAATTCACTAGATTTAAGAATCTTCTGGTTCTTTAGTAAATGTCTATGGAAGTTTTCAATAATTTTTTGCATCATGGTTGTTCCCGGATGACCCAATCGATCATGCCAAGTTATAAATTCATTTGGGTTAGTAAACTTCTAGTTTATAATGACATGTGATTCAATTGTACTAATTTTAGTATAATATAACCCAGATGAAAGTGATGGTAACTTTTCTAATATAACATTTTTATTTGAGTCATGTGTTGTGATACATATACTCATAATTTTCCTCATTCATTGTTTCAATATGATATCTATTTCGGCGAATATCTTTAAAACTTAACAAATTTCTTAGAGACTTGGTAGACAATAGTGCATTATTTATTATGAATTTTATTCCTCTGGAAAACAAAATTATAGCTCTTCCGAAACCTTCTATCACATTGCCTGAGCCAATAGTAGTATGAACATATCCTTTTTTTGGCACAAGATAGGTAAAATATATATTACATTTGAGAATGGTGTGCAAACTTGCACTATCCGTAAGGCAAACATCTTCACTATAAGTCCTTGCCATTTTCTTCAAAAACAAATAATAAAATGAGTAGAAATATTTACGCAGTAAAATTATTTTCTTGGTTGAAAATATTTTTCTAACAAGTATAATATATACTAAAAATTTTATTATTATTATCTTGGCACATTCAACAATTTTGAAATTTATAAATATTTTATTAAACATTATTGATATACATCGTACTTGAAATTCAAATGCATAGAAAATAAAACTTAATAAAAAGTTTCTTACATTATTTATTTACATGAGTACTTAACAAACCCACATATTAAACTATTCCATCATTGATCAAATGACCAATATTTTCTTCAAGATCCTCAAAGAAATCAGATACTTCATAATGAGTGGTGTAATTTTTAGCATCATTTGAAACAAAATTCGTCTCCTTTTTTTGTCGTCCTTTTTCAAAGATGCTTGATAAAGATCGATCAAGTGCCTTGGGGTATGACAGGTACACGACCAATGACCCTTTCCACCACAACGGAAACATTTATCCTCTGTTGATTTATTTTGCCCATTGTTTCTTTCTTTATCACACTTCTAATGAGATCCTTTCTTGTGAACATAATTTTTCTTCCTTCTATGATTTTTCTTGTTGTTAAAATCTTGCCATTTATCTTTTCTGGGATTATGATTTGCCGCATTTGCTTCAGAAAATGGGGCGGCGCCAGTTGGGCGCGTTTCATGATTTTTTAAAAGCAACTCATTGTTGTGTTCAGCAACAAGAAAGCATGAAATTAACTCAGAATATATTTTAAATTATTTTTCTCGATACTGCTGCTGCAAGAGCACATTCGAGGCATGAAAGGTCGAGAAAGTTTTCTCTAACATATCATTATCAGTTATCTTTTTCCCACATAATTTCATTCGTGAGGTGATTCGAAACATTGCTGAATTATATTCATTATAGATTTAAAATTCTGTAGACGCAAGTGCGTCTATTCATATCGGGTTTGAGGAAGTATCACTATCTTTTGATAATTATACCTTTTTTCAAGGTTTTTCCATAGATCTGCAGGATCTTTTAATGTGAGATTTTTATTTTTCAATCTTTCGTCAAGATGACGACGAAGGAAGATTATGGTTTTTGCTTTATTCTTCTAGGATGTATTATTTTCAACCTTAATGGTATCTCCAAGATCCATTAAATAAAGATAGATTTTAGCATCTAGTATCCATGATAACTAGTTGTTTCCAAATATATCAAGAGCATTAAATTCAAGATGAGAAGGCTTCAACCTAGTGAAAATTTGTTACTTGAGTCTTCCTAAAATTTGATCAGAGTCTCGTGTTGATAACGTGTTGTAAAATAAATAAATAAGGAAGAGAAAATAGATATAAAATAAAGAAGCGTAAACAGATAACTTTAGTAATAACATTCACGAATATAATTATCTCAATATAATAGAGATGGTTTATATATATATCTACTAATATATGTAGCAACTTATTTGTAAAAGAGAGAGAGGAACATTATATAAAAAAGGAGAAAGTGATTTTATTGTTACTATTGTACGTGTTATTAATGGAGGCTTAACCTCCTACTTATACAAATACAAAATGTTATATTTTCAATGTTATTAAATTCATTCTCTCTTGAGAATGGTGGTGTGCGAAATTAGAACTCGCACAACTGAACCAGCAAGTACATCAGGTCGTCCAAGTAATACCTCAGGTGAGTGAGGGTTGAATCCCACGAGAATTGTCGGATTGAACAAGCTGTGGTTATCCTGTAGATCTTAGTCAGGCGAATAGAAAATATAGTTATTGTTGAATGCGATAAAATAAATAAAGGAAGCAATAAAGTAATAGCAAAGAAACAATAATGAGAAATCAGTCAAGGCTTCGGAGATGCTTTATCTTTCTGGATTAACTTTTCTTACTGATTACTTCAATAATGAATGATTCATTCAATGGCAAAACTGTAAGTGATTAACTCATGTCCTCTCATCAAGTTAGTTCATAGTGCTTCACTATAGCCGAAGATGAAGCCCGTGCAATCCACTCTCCTTTTGTTGATCCTACTCAAAATGCCACAGATAAGGTCAGATCTTTCGAATCAGAGAATGATGTTTTATGATTCTAGCCTTAGCGCCACAGAGACCTCATTTACCCATGACTAATGGAATTTTATGTCACATATCCTAATTAGCCCAGATACTCTCTTGGAATCTGTGATGCACTCTCAAGCTGTAGCTCAATACTATCCGGGTCAAGACTCGCATGAACTCATATAGAATAAGGGGCCATACTTCCGTTCCACCCCAAATTCATAAGGATAAAGGACAAAAATGCATCATAGAATAGAATCAAACATGTATTGAAATAGAACACTAATATTATTAATCCATAGGAATCAGCAGAGCTCCTAACCTTAACCTAGGAGGTTTAATTTCTCATACTGTACAGAGAACAATGTGTAAGGTTCGAATGTGGTGGAGAAGATCCTAAACAATGGTGATCTTCCCTTATATATACTAATACTAAACCTAAAAAGACATTAATAATAATTAAAAATTACAAAAATAAACTAAACTAGGTTAAAGGTGCGAAAATCCACTTTTGGGTTGGTGAGTGTTTGGCATCCAACTTGAAAGGGTGGGCGTTGAACGCCCACTAGGGGGTAGATATGCTGCTTCCTTACTCCCCTTGTGGCGTTGAATGCCAGTCTTAGGCGTTCAACGCTGGCTTCAGTCCTTTTGGGGCGTTGAACGCCAGAAAGTGGGTAGTTTGGGTGTTCAACACCCATTTTGGGCCATCATTTCCCAAAAATGGCATAGACTATTATATATTGCGAGAAAGATCTAGAAGTTATCTTTCCTAAGCCATTGAGAACGCGTCATTTAGACCTCTGTAGCTCTAGAAATGCTCGTTTGAATACACAGAGGTCAGAATCTGACAGCATCTGCTATGCTTTCTTTGCCTCTAAATCAAACTTTGTCAAAACTTGCCAAATTCATCCAAAATTCACCTAAAATCATAGGAAAAACACAAAATCTCAAAGTAGCATCTAAAAAGTGAATTTTGAAATAAAATCTACTAAAACATAATAAAACTTAACAAGATATACTAAAAATAGTAGGAAAATAACATCAAAAAGTGTATAAAATATCCGCTCATCAGAACACCAAATTTAAACTATTGCTTGTCCTCAAGCAACCAAAATAAAGTAGGACTAAAAAGAAGAGAAAGATACAATAGGTCTTAAATTTTTTCAATGAAGCTCAATTCCAAATATTGAGTGGGGCTAATATCTCTTTACTTCTGAATAGTTTTGGCATCTCACTTTCCTTTGAAGTTCAGAAATATTGACATCCCTTGGGATCAGAATCCAGATGATATTATTGATTCTCTTAGTTTAACTCTTCTTGATTCTTGAACACAGCTTCTTTTGGTACTTTGCACCTTTTTAAGCCTAGCTGTGACTCTAAACGTTTTGTTTTCCCTTATTTCCACCGGATATATAAATGCCACAGGCACTTAACTAGGGAACCCCTTGGATTCGAATTTAGCTTTGCTTAAATTCCCAGTCAGTGGTGCCTAGAGTTCTTAGGCATACTCTTTTGCTTTGGATCACGACTTTAACTGCTTAGTCTCAAGCTTTTCACTTGACACCTTCACACCACAAGCATTTAATTAGGGACAGCAACTCAATTAAGCTTTTTAGGCTAATTTTTAACCTCCTAATCATTAATACTCAAAGCCTTGGATCCTTGCTCTTTTGATTTTTCTTTTATGAGCATTCTTTTCCTTTTTTTTTTCTGCTGCTTTTTCTTACTTCAAGAATCAATAATTTTTTATTTTTCAGAGAGTCGATAATACTTTTCTAAATTCTTTGTTCTCTCAAGAGTCAATATACTCAACTTCAATATCAATCATGCATGGTTAATTCATAGATTCAGAAAACAAATGCAAGGCTACCATATCTTAAACAATTGGAATCTCTCATGATATGCTTAAAACTTATGTATCTCACTGTTTCTTTTTCAAATAATTTTTCTTTTAAGTATGGTGAGGATACAATGGATATCTTATAACCAAAATGAAACAAGAAAATAAAACTAGAAAAGAACAAATACTAAACGTGATCATGAACTTAGAGAAGAAAACAAACAATAATTAAATTACAATAAAAACAAAAATAAAGCAAACAGAGAGATAATGGGACTCAACAACCTCAGTGATGTCGGCTGCTGCTCCCTTTGTAGAATCCAATGGAGCGTTTGATCTCCTCTATATCGCGCCCTTGTCTCTGTTGTTCCTCCATTAATCTTTTCTGATCTTCTCTTATTTCATGGAGGGTACTGGCGTGCTCCCTATGCTCTACTCTCAGCTGCTTTACGTTTGAGCTCAGCCCCCCTATTGATGTATTCAGTTGATCCCAATAGTCACGGGGAGGAAAATACATCCCTTGAGGCATCTCAGGAATCTCTAGTGGAGGCGGGTGCACAGGCTCCTGCTGTGGTTCATGTGCAGGCTTTCTCAAATGCTCCATCTTCCTCTTTGTGATGGGCTTTTCCATCTCAATGAGGGCGTCTCCAGCTATACCAATTCCAGCTGAATTGTATAGGTGATATATGAGGTGTGAGAATGCTAACTTCGCTTGGGTGGAGGTCTTTTCAGCCACCTTGTACAACTCTTGAGGTATCACCTCATGTACCTCTACCTCATTCTCAAGCATAATGCAATGAATCATTATTGCTCGGTCAATAGTAACCTCAGATCGGTTACTTGTGAGGATGATGGAGCGTCTGATAAACTCCAACCAACCTCGGGCCACAAACTTGAGGTCAAGCCTACCTAGTTGATAGGGCTTGCCTTGTGTGTCCCTTCTCCACTGAGCTCCTTCCACACAAATATCTGTAAGGACTTGATCCAGTCTTTGGTCGGAGTTGACCATTCTAGTGTAAGAGTGTGGGTCTCCTAGCATGTATGGCAATTGTAGTGCCACTCTCACACTTTCCAGGCTAAAGTCCAAGAGTTGCTATCGGACCATGTTGTGCCAGTTTTTAGGGCTTGAGTTCACACTTGTATCATAATTTTTGGTGACCCAAGCATTGGCAAATAATTCTTGCACCATTAGTGTTCTGACCTCTGAAACAGGATTGGTAAGAATTTCCCAATCCTTTCTCCAGATCTCTTTTTGGATCTCTGGATATTTCCCTTTCTTGAGCTTCAAGGGGACCTCGGGAATCACCTTTTTGTGCCTTACCATATTATAGAAGTGATCGTGGTGCACTTTAGTGAGGAATCTCCATGATTTCCACGGTTTGGAAGTGGAAGCGGGGGCTTTTTCCTTCTTATTTCTTGCGGCTCCGCTGGCCTTTAGTGCCATACTTAGGAATGGAGAAGTCAAAAGCAAAGTTTTTGCAACACCAAACTTAAGAACTTTGCTTGTCCTCGAGAAAATAGGAACAAAAGGAAAGAAAAGAGTAGAAGAGAGAAGGAAATGATAGAGATAGAGGGGGAGGAAGACGTCGGCCAAGTGGGGGAATGTGGAGGAAGAAGGGAGTGGAAAGTGTATAGGGTTAGAGGGAGAGAGTGTGTAGGAGGTGTGGGTATGAAGGGTTGTATGAGGGGGTATATATAGGGTGGAGATAGGGTAAGGTTCGGTTATTTGGGAAGGAAGAATGGGTGGGAAAGGTTTGAATTTGAAGTGGATGGGATTGGTGGAAATTAAAGTAATCGGATTTATAATGGATTTGGGGAAGAGTGTGTATTGGGAAGAGGGAAAATAGGGTGTGGGTTTCAAGGTCTAGAAAAGGTGGGAGAGAGAGAAGAAAGGTGGGGGTAGGTGGAGATTTTGTGGGACCAAGTGGCTGAGAAGCTTCCAAACTTGAGCAGCCTGCCCACTACCTGGCGTTCAACGCCAAGAATGGGTGTTAGACGCCCATAGGGGGAGTCAAAATGCAGGCCTGGATGCTCCCTTTAGGGCGTTGAATGCCCAGCATTGCTCCCTGACTGGCATTCAACACCAGTGTATGCTCCCCATGGGGCGTTGAACGCCTAAGATGGTCATTCTCTAGTGTTGAACGCCCAGCTTCCTCCTTGTCTGGCGTTCAATGCCACTAAGGGACTCTCCCCAGGGTGTTCTATTGACCTTGTCTCTGTCCTAAGTGCTATACATGATTACAAACGTCAAAAATCAAAGGAAAAATTATAATATATAAAACTTGAAGAAAAGAAAATGAAAACACTATGTTAATGGTTGGGTTGCCTTCCAACAAGCGCTTCTTTACCGTCATTAGCTTGACGGACAGCTCCATTACAGAGGTAGGTAGGGGCTTAGATTTTCACCCTCACAGTGAACTTTCTTCCTGTGTTCTCATGAATGAGCTCCACATGCTCTAGAGATAGGATCTGGTTCACAGTATGTGGAATGACTGGACTCTTAGTGAAGACAACTCTCATGCCAGGTGAGAGGCCTTCAATGAAGATCTTTTTGTCCCTCCAGCCTTTAGGTACCTTCTTCTTAGTACCTTCCTTCTCAATGCTTAAAGATGGTTACCCAACATCAAACTTAGAGTTGGTGTCTGGGGACTCTATATAGCTCTGTACTGAGAGGGAGGGCTGAAACACTACGTGTTGTACAATGGTACTTCCTTTGTTAGAGGGAGACTGAGGGTTGGGGATCTTGAACAAGATACAATCCTCATGTAGTCTAAGAACTAGCTCTCCTTTTTCCACATCAATTAAGGCCTTAGCAGTGGCTAGGAAAGGCCTTCTGAGGATGATGGGTTCATCTCTATCCTCCCTATTGTCTAAGATTACAAAATCAGCAGGGATGTATAGATCTTTAACCTTTACTAGGACATCCTCCACCATGCCATATGCTATTTTCAGGGACTTTTCTGCCATCTCCAATGAGATCTTGGCACGCTGCACCTCTAGAATTCCTAGCCTCTTCATTACAGAGAGAGACATGAGGTTGATGCTTGAGCCAAAGTCACATAGTGCCTTCTCAAAGGTGATGGTCCCTATAGTACAGGGAATCAGGAAGCTTCCGGGATCCACAGCTTTTGAGGGAGCTTCTTCTGGACCAAGGCACTGCATTCCTTGGCCAATACCATAGGCTCATCTTCCTCCTCCAACGCCTCTGTATTTCGCCTTCAGCTTTATGAGGATTGCCAGGAACTGAGCAATTCGCTCTTCCTTGGACTCCTCGTCCTCGTCAGAAAGAGGTGTATTCTTCAGGTTCCTCTCCCAACAAAAGGGCGTGCAAGGTGACATTATCAGTCTTCTCATGAGCTCTGATTTTCTTGAGCTCCTCAATAGCAAGCTCCTCTTTGAGTTCGGTCACAACCTCCACCATGAGGGCCTTGCACTCTTCCCTTAGGTTTACCTCTGTGTTGCTTGGAAGAGTGTTAGAAGGGATCTTTAGAATCCTCTTACTTAACTGACTAACCTGTATCTCCAAGTTCTGAATGGAAGACCTAGTTTCAGCCATGAAACTGTGAGGGGTCTTAAAGAGGTTAGAGACTATAGTAGCCAGGTCAGAGAGGCTCTGTGTGGGAGTCTCTGTCTATTGTTGAAAAGGTTGGAGTGGTCTGTTGTTGAACCGGTTCTGATTCATTCCACCCTGATTATTACTGAAGCCTTGTTGAAGCTTCTGCTGATCTTTCCACCCAAAATTGGGGTGGTTCCTCTATCCCTGATTGAAAGTATTCGAATAGAGATTATTGTTGGAGTTTCTGGAGGGGTTTCCCATATAGTTCACCTCCTCTATGTTGGTCCAGGCATTATCACCTGCGTTTATCTCATAAGCCATCTCCGGACAGTAAGCTTCTAAGCTTTGTGCCCCACTCAAATGCTGAGTGATCATGTTGATTTGCTGGGACATCAGCTTGTTCTGAGCCAAGATAGCATCTAAGGTCCCTACTTCTAGAACGCCTCTCTTCTGAGTAACCCCATTGTTTACAGGGTTCCTTTCAGAAGTGTACATACACTGGTTATTGGGAACCATGTCAATAAGCTCCTGTGCCTCTTCAGGTGTCTTCTTGAAGTGGAGGGATCTACCTGTAGAGTGGTCCAAAGACATCTTGGACGCCTCTGATAGGCCATCATAGAAGATGTCTAGCATGGTCCAATCTGAGATCATATCAAGAGAACATCTTCTGATCAGTTGCTTGTATTTTTCCAAAGCTTCATAAAGGGATTCACCCTCTTTCTGTCTGAAGGTTTGTACTTCCACCCTGAGCTGACTAAGATGGAAAGAACTTGGTCAAGAATTCATTGACCACCTTTTTCCATGTATCTAGGCTTTCTTTAGACTGAGAATACAGCCACAGCCTTACTCTATCTCTTACAGCAAATGGAAAGAGTATGAGCTTGTAGACTTCTAGATTTAGTCCATTAGTCTTGACAGTGTCACATATCTACAGGAAGTCAGATATGAATTTGTTTGGATCTTCCTGTGGAAGTCCATAAAACTAGTAGTTCTGTTGTACTAGAGTGACCAGTTGAGGTTTCAACTCAAAGTTGTTTGCGCCAATGGCAGGAATGGAGATGCTGCGCCCATAGAAATCAGAATTTGGTGCAGTGTAAGATCCTAGGACCTTTCTTGCGCCACCCCCATTATCTGGGTTAGCTGCCATTGTTGTATCTTCAGCTTCTTGTTCTAGATCCCGTGTGAGATTCCTTATGGCTCTGCTAGCCTTAACTTGTTGCAGACGCCTTCTTAGAGTCCTTTCAGGTTCAGAATCCAGATCAAAGAGAGGTTCTTTATCCCTACTCCTGTTCATAAACGAGAAGAAAGAAACCAAGAAAAGAAAAAGAAAGAATTCTCTATATCAGAGTATAGAGGTCGTTTGTTAGAGAGAGATAGATAAAGAAAAAAGAAAAAAAATAAAGGTATCTTTTAATTAAAAGAGTTTTCGAAAATAAAAAGAGAGAAAAAGGTAGAAGATTTTTGAAAAAGAAGAGAGAGAGAATTGAAGAGATTTTCGAAAAAAAAAGAAAAATGAAAGAGATACCAAACTTTTAAAATTAGAATAAGATAAAACAAATAACTAACTAACAAGATTTGAAAATAAAATAAAAGATTTGATTTTTAAAAATTTTTGAAATTTAAAAAGAAAGAGTCAATCAAAGATTTTAAAATTTAAATTTAAAAAGAAAAAGTCAAACAAGATAAGATAAGATCTAAAATTTAAAACAAGATATTTGATTTTGAAAATCTTTTAAAAATATAAAGTCAAAGAAAGATTTTTAAATTCAAAATTTTAAAAAGTCAAGAGAGAGAAAAACAAGATAAGATAAGATTTAAAAAATTTCAAGATTTTAAAATTCAAATTTAAAAAGAAAGAAAAACTAGCAAGATACTAAAATTTAAAATTTTAAATTAAAAAGAAAGATAAGATAACAAAATTTTGAAAATTAAAGAAAAAGATAAGATAAAGATTTTTAAAGATATAAAAGATAAACAAGATTAAAAATCAAGACACCAAACTTAAAATTTTAAATTTAAATAAAAGAAATTTTCGAAAAAATTAAAAAGGAAAAACAAACACAAACAGGATACTAAACTAACAAGTTTTGAAATCAAACAATTATTTCGAAAAAAATTAAAAGAAAAAACACTAAAAGACACCAAACTTAAAGATTTTGAGATCAAACAAAGAAAAATAAAAGAAAAATTTCGAACACCCAAAAAAAACAAGAACAATTTTCAAAGATTCGAGAAAAGAAATGAAAACTAAAGGGACACCAAACTTAAGACTTGATACAATACTCAAACAAGAGAAAAAAGATGACTAAAGATGAAAATATAATTTTTTTTGAAAAATTTTGAAAAGAAAATAAGAAACACAAAAAGAAAAATAGTAAAACGTACCTGATCTAAGCAGCAAGACAACCGTTAGTTTGTCAATCACAAACAATCTCCGACAACGGTACCAAAAATTTGGTGTGCGAAATTAGAACTCACACAACTGAACCGACAAGTGCACTGGGTCATCCAAGTAATACCTCAGGTGAGTGAGGGTCGAATCCCACGAGGATTGTCGGATTGAACAAGCTGTGGTTATCCTGCAGATCTTAGTCAGGTGAATAGAAAATATGGTTATTGTTGAATGCGCATAAAATAAATAAAGGAAGCAATAAAGAAATAGCAGAGAAACAATAATGAGAAATTAGTTAAGGCTTTGGAGATGCTTTATCTTTCTGGATTAACTTTTCTTACTGATTACTTCAATAATGAATGATTCATTCAATGGTAAAGCTGTAAGTGATTAACTCATGTCCTCTCATCAACTTAATCTCCCCTAAACCATAGCTACACACCGTATTTGAGTAACTCATGTCCTCTCATCAAGTTAGCTCATAGTGCTTCACTATAGCCGAAGATGAAGCCCGTGCAATCCACTATTCTTTTGTTGATCCTATTCAAAATGCCACAGATAAGGTCGGATCTTCCGGATCGGAGAATGATGCTTTATGATTCTAGCCTTAACGCCACAAAGACCTCATTTACCCATGACTAACGGGATTTTATGTCACATAACCCAAGTAGCCCAGATACTCTCTTGGAACCAGTGATGCACTCTCAAGCTGTAGCTCAATACTATCTAGGTTAGGACTCGCATGAACTCATATAGAATAAGGGCCATACTTTCGTTCCTCCCCAGATTCATAAGGATGAAGGATGAAAATGCATCATAGAATAGAATCAAACATGTATTGAAATAGAACATAATGTTATTAATCCATAGGAATCAACAGAGCTCCTAATCTTAACCTTGGAGGTTTAGTTGCTCATACTGTACAGAGAATAATGTGTAAGGTTCGAATGTGGTGGAGAAGATCCTAAACAATGGTGATCTCCCCTTATATATACTAATACTAAACCTAAAAAGACATTAATAATAATTAGAAATTATAAAAATAAACTAAACTAGGTTAAAGGTGCGAAAATCCACTTTTGGGCCCACTTGGTGAATGTTTGGGTTGAGTTTGGCGTCCAACTTGAAAGGGTGGGAGTTGAACGCCCACTAGGGGGTAGATATGCTGCTTCCTTTCTCTCCTTGTGGCGTTGAATGCCAGTCTTGGGCGTTCAACGCTGGCTTCAGTCCTTTTAGGGTGTTGAACGCCAGAAAGGGGGTAGTTTAGGCGTTCAACGCCCATTTTAGGCCATCATTTCTAAAAAAAGGTATAGACTATTATATATTGCTGGAAAGCTCTAAAAGTTAGCTTTTTAATGCCATTGAGATCGCATCATTTTGATCTCTGTAGCTCCAGAAATACTCGTTTGAATGCACAGAGGTCAGAATCTGACAGCATCTGCTATGCTTTCTTTGCCTCTGAATCAGACTTTGTCAAAACTTGCCAAATTCATCCAAAATTCTCCTAAAATCATAGAAAAAACACAAGCTCAAATTAGCATTCAAAAAGTGAATTTTGCAATAAAACCTACTAAAACATAATAAAACTTAACAAGATATACTAAAAACAGTAGAAAAATAACATAAAAAGCGTATAAAATATCCGCACATCAAATGGACATCTACATACTCAACCTTATCACAACAGTATTATGTTAATGAGACAAAAATATTGATAGTAAGACATATAATTTTTTTAAATTTGAATCCTCTAAATTTTGAATTTTACTTTAGAAGGAAAAATGTGATCTCTCATCATTTATTTTTCATATGTAGGACTAAGAGAAAATATGAGAGAGAAACCATTAAAGGGTGAGAGATTACACTTTACTTTCTAAAGTAAAAATTCAAAATTTAGAGGATCCAAATTAAAATTTTTTTTTATATTATTTATTTGGTGATAACACTGAATACAAGATAGAAAATTGTAGAAAAAAAATTATAAATAGTTAATGACAATTATTTTAAAATACAACGAAATTCTCAACAAAAAATATATTCTTTTTTACTCCTGATGATTTTTACTTTTATAAGATTGATTAGCCTTTTTGTTAATAATTTCTCTCTGTATTAATAGAATGAGCTTATATGGCATATTAAACTGTTGATTTGTTCATTAAAAATTAATTAGAATTGACAAATTCTTTTTTGTTGGGAATCTCGTTGTCTTTTAAAAATAATTGTCAAGACCGTTTAGTTTTTTCATTTTTTTATTATCTTTTTTAAATATATTAGTATAAAACTAAAAAATATTTTTGATTTTTAAATTATTTTTACTTATAAAAATTAAATGGAGGATATATTAGTGATTAACATGTTATATAAGTATGTTCTGAAGAGAGATCATTGATAGAGAGACTAACTAGTATCACGAAGTTAAATATCAAGGCCCCGAAAAGATATTTTTTTTTATTGGAGATCTCGTAGTCCTTCGAAAAAATTATCAGGACTGGCCATTTACTCAAAATTGTAATATCTTATGCGTAAATATTGATTTGGATCCTCTAAATTTTGAATTTTTATTTTAGAGGATAAAGTGTGATCTCTCACTCTTAAATAGTTTTTCTCCCATATTATTTTTTAGTCCCACCTATAAAATAAATGGTGATAAATTACATTTTACCCTCTAAAGTGAAATTCAAAATTTAAAAGTGAAATTCAAAATTTAAAAGATCCAAATCAGTAAACATTCACCTTTTTGTTCTACTAAGGATTTCAACTTACTCTCTCTCTTTTTCATCTTTGTTGCTATTCCAAAAGGAGATTGGTACCGCTAACCTTGCAAGGCGGTGGCTTCCCTCTCCTCTTTTCCATCTTTTTATTTTATTACCACTTTACTTTTTTTTCATGTTTTCTTTGACCTTTCTTTTTTTTTTTTCTTTACTTCCGTTTTCTTCACACCCCCTTTTTCCTTCCTTTCACCTCTTTTTCTTTCATCTTTTACTCTTTTTTATCTTATTTTCATCATCTCTTTTTTTCATCATTTTTCTGTTTAATCTTTTAGTTTGTTTTAGTTTCTTTTTTTTTCTTTTAATATCTCTATGTGATATTTTTTTTTGTGGTATTTTATTGGCACTTGTTATGTTTCTTATATTGCAGGAGTATATATATCACAAAAGAATGTAAAAATGTGTTTTATATTGTTGTGGATTTAAGAAATTGGTGCCTTCAATTTTTTTTACATTGTTTAATTTTTTTAAACAAACGATACAAATTAGATCATCTGATTTATGTTTTTGAAAATAAAAAAAATTAAGATTGAAATCGCACACTCCAATTTTTATTTTTAAAAATAAAAAATTTAAAAATTAAAATTGAACCCCTAATTTGTAGTTTGCTGTCTTTCCTCAAACAAATTGGACAGTCCGATTTGATTAATATCAATTAAAGAAATACATTCATATAAAAAAAACACTCAAACTTCAATAATAAAGTACTACACATATTTAATCCATATAAAAAAATAACCTATTTTATTGTCTTTTTTTATCAATAGTGTGAGTATATTGGTACAAATCTATCAGATTTTAGAAGATATATTGAAGTTTATTTTTTTTCATGGAAATATCTTCATATTAGAAAAAGATTTAGTTTTAAGTAAAGAAAAAAAAAAACAGATTTTTTAACATATTACATTATTTCTTGTGTTGATTTAAAAATTATACAAACTCAAATCTATCTATATTTTTACTGTTTAAAATTTTTTTAAATCAAACTTTGAACTTACTTTTAGTTTATAGTTTAGCATAAAATATATTTAATCCTTTCCTCAACATTTAGATCTAATTTATTTTTCTTTTATCTGGAAGTGCCGTATGATTTTTTTATGAAAGAAATATTTTTTCTGTAAAAAAAAAAATTGTAAAATATCATAGAAAGAGAAAAAGAGGAAGGAAAGAAGAAAACAATAGTGATAGAATTTGACAATAGCAATAAAAGAGAATAGATTCATTATTATTTGTTCTTCATATTCAAATTTACATTCTTCATTTTAGATCTGATTTTTTTATGAATAGATGTAATGAGTAGATATATGTTAATATGTTATTGAAGTAATAATTTTAAAAATCTACTATTGTACTTTGATTTTTTTTTTAAAAAAAAAATATCAATGATAGTCAATACAGTAGCAATTAGCAATTTATGCAAAAGACATTTAGGATATAAATCTAGAATAAGTGCCTATTTTGGTTCATAATCATTGTTCTTAAAAAATAAGCATCCCTATATCATTCAATATATCAGATTGGGCTTCAACTATTATAAGTATTGATAAATTAAATCCTAAAATCAATTAACAAACAGTGATGGCTGATGTTTCAATTAACTATTTTTTTTTTTGGTTTACAAAAATAAAAACAAAACAAAACAAAAGATAAAAAAAAGTGAAATAGAGCAAACCTCTTAAATAAGATCTCTCCACCTATATGATCTCAACATCGTTTAAAGAGTCCCTTTCTTTCAAACGAAGATGAAATAGCAGGCGTGATCAATCCTAAATTTGCAACATGTTACTAAAAATGTGGTTACTTGCATCAATGAACAAGAGAGTCACCACTCGCATGGTAGGGTGTGTGTTTACTTATCAGGTATGAAGTAGATTAGAAACCTTCTTTGCTTCTCAGATCACTGCAAAAATTTTTCAATTAAAGAATAAATTAGTAAATACAAAAAAGGACTACCTAATCAATGATTATCTCCTCAAAATCAAGAAAGTTATAGACTCATTGATATGTGTTGGAGCTGCAATCAGTAAATCAGATCATGTAGAAGCTATCCTGAATGGTTTGCCAGAAGAATATACTTCTTTCATCACTACAATTACTGCTACATCCAATCCTGTTTCAGTACATGAACTTGAGGCTTTGCTTATGGCACATGAAGAGCTTCTTGAAAAGTACAAGAAACCAGAGAGCTTTGTACAAGCTCATGTGGCACATATATATGCAGTCTTCTCATCACTTCGCTCGAGATGGTAGAAGCTTCTGTAGAGGTCGACGATCAAACAAATTTGGTAGATGAGGTAGAATAGTATACCATCAATTTCAAGGTTATGGAAGATCTTCTTCAAGACCTCCTCCACAATATCAAGTGTGCAATAAAGTCGATCACATTGCCATAGCATGCTGGTACAGATATGAAACTATTTTGGAAGTGTAAATCAAGACTCAGAATGTTTAAGCTCAATCAGAATTGGTAGAAGTGAAGTGGTGGAAATTTATAAAGAATTCAAGGTTTTTAAGAGTTCATGCATTTGTAACATACATAATTTGTTACTAACGTGGAAGAAAATTAACTCCTAAAATTACAAAATAGAAAATTAAAGGACTAAATATAGATGAGAAGAGTATTTAGGATCTAAATTACATGCCCTAATGGCTGAGTTTGCTCCCCTTTATAAAAAAAAAATTTACATGACAAATTTCAATTATACCCTTTGCTAAAGTCATTGCTTAAATCAGATACATCAATTTGTTGCTCATTTTATAGATGCAAATTTTTCTCTAATTCAATAAAAAATGAGAGAGATATTCATCATTTACTATAGCATGCAGAAACATTAAAATTGCACTATTTTATTGCTAGGCTGTTTACTCTATCTAGATGAACAAATTAATTCCAAACCTATAAGATAAAGTTGTAGATCATTCAATTCCCTTTGATTTAGATATATTTGAAAAATTTGAGTAGAAAAATTAGTTAGATATGATCCTTTTTTCCGGTTATTTAGAATTTCAACAAGAGCTTGACATGTTTGAATTCACAATTTCTTATTCTTAATTGGATCATTTCACATATTATATGCACAAATGAAGCTTTGATGTGAAGAGACAATATTTCTAGTTTCACTTGTGAGCCAAACACTAGGCGTCACCCAAATCCATAACATTAAACGTTTGATCTGTCTTCTAAGATAATTTTAGCCTTTTAAACATCATCTTTTGTCATAGTTTATAGGGCTGCACATGGATCGGATAATATCCGCATATCCGCGGTAATTATCCGCATCCGATCCGAATTTTGCGGATATTATCCGATCTACAGAGCCATCAGATCGGATCGGATCTGATCCGCACTATGGTCGGATCAGATTGCGGATTCGGCAGTGATATCCGTGAATCCGATTCGCAAATTCGCATATCCGCACACACATATAAATAGCATAGTTTAAGAAAGTAAACTCTATTGTGATATGAATTTTAGTGTGTTATTTTATGAATTTTATGATATTTTGTTTTTAATTTTTTATTTGTACTTTAACTTAGAATAATTAAACTTAAATCTTGTGTTATTATTTTATTTTTGTTATTCAAGAGAACTATTATTGATAATATTTTATGAGTAAATAGGCTTAAACAGATAAAAAATAAATTTTCTGGATATTTTTTTGTAAAAACAGCCAAATTGAATCTTAAAATAGTTTTTTTTTTAATTATGCGGATATACCCGATATCCGATCGATCCGATCCGCAAGTATGCGGATCGGATCGGATCGGATCTAGCCTAAAAAAATGCGGATATCGTATCTGATCCGATCCGATGAGTGCAGTGCGGATCGGATAGAATTTTAGGCTATATCCGATCCGATCCGATCCGTGTGCAGCCCTGATAGTTTATTTCATCAATAATTATAGATTTGTCTCTTAGTTTTTCTAGAATATAAAATATGTAGAATTTAAAAATTTACACAGAAAAATACATTCAAAATACAATTATGAATTTAGATACAGCCATGCAAGTTTTTCACTTAGGATAAAAAATAATGCATTAATAAAATATAATGCAAATTTATATAATTTAGAAACTAATGAAACTAATTTGATATTTTACAATATTAAGAATTCTAAAAAATATTCATGCAATATGTATACATTTATGCACAAATTAAATACTAAAATTCTAAATATTTAGAATAAAATATATGAATATTTTCACTCTTATTAAAGATATCTTCAGGATAAATTGAAATGAAACAAGACTTATTTTTGTAACAATTTCTGTTGGCCAAGCTTTGATTTATATTCTACGGTGTTAGATAGGACTTCTGCCAAAGATAACATTGTAACTTTGTTAGCAAATTATTGGCAAGGAATTTTTTTTTTTTTGTGTTTTAAATATATATTATTTTTTTTGAATTAGAGAAAGCTCGACACATTAAAGTGGAGCAAACAAACAAACATAGAATATAAACGCTACAGACAAAGCAACCAACACTTTCAACTCATCTAACAACTCCTGAAAACATCGGAGCCATACCACTCTTTGTAGCTCAACACCGTCTTTGTTTGAATGGATTCAATACTTTCCCGTGCATTCTTGAAAATTTTGGCATTACGTTCCAACCATATGTTCCAGATTACTGCAAAGAACGCCACCATCCACTGCTTCTGTCCTTGGCTTCTGCCGATCATGCCGATCCAACTCCCAAATAGATCTCTCATGGTTCCAGGGATAACCTAAACACTACTAAAGGATCGCAACCAGTAGCACCATACCTGCCATGTTACCTCACACCGAAGAAATAGATGCTCAACATTTTCTATCCCCTTGTGGCATAGGACGCAAATAGTATCACTATGAATATCAACTCCTAATCTATTCAATCGCTCCTTAGTATTAATGCGGCCTACTAGCACAAACCATCCAAATAGTTCAATTCTTGGGGTACCAAACCTTTCCATATTGCACTGGTGAAGTTATAGCTCGTGATCTCCTCTGACAACGTCTCCGTTTGGATTATCTGCATAAAGGACTTCGTAGAAAAGACACCTGTGTTATCAAGTTTCCAGACCACAGTATCTTCATTTTCAGGTGACATCCTCACTGGCCTTAATCGCTCATGCAGTTGATGTACCAGTTCTAGCTCCCATTGGAACAGCTCCCTCCTCCATTGGAAGTTTCATATCCACTCTAACCCATCCCAAAAACCACAATCCCCAATCACAAAATTTTGTTGGCTTGACACAGAGAAGAGTCTTGGGAAATTTACTCTTAGCGGACCACCCTGAACCCAATTAGCTTCCCAAAACCGGGTTTTCCTACCATTATCGACTTCCATTGCCAAACCATTCACTATTTTATCCCGCACCCTTTGCTCTTTGATATTTAGCTGGCATATGTCCTTCCAAGGCCCTCCTTTGACCGGTAACGACTGCTTTGCTAGCATTAAATTAGGGGACAATTTGTTGCAGGAACAGACAATCTTTTTCCACAACGGGAATTCTTCCTTTGAAAACCTCCACCACCATTTAAAAAATAGTGCTGTGTTCCTAAGCGCCACATCCCCCACCCCCAAGCCTCCAGCCTTTTTCGGAGCCTGTACCAACTCCCATTTGACCAACGGGATTCCATAGGTACCGTCCTCCTTACACCACATAAAGTGCCTTTGTAAAGCAATCAGCTTGGACGCCACCGCCCGTGGCATCTTATACAAGCTAAGGTAATAAATGGGCAAGCTATTTAGGACTGATTTGATAAGAACAAGCTTACCTGCTTTATTCAACACCTTCGCTTTCCATAAGCTGAGCTTCTGTTCCACCTTATCAATGATAGGTTTCCACGTCTTTACCAACTGTGGATTCGCCCCCAAGGAGATCCCAAGGTATCGCACAGGCAACTCTTTCTTTTGACACCCCAGTAAGTCACATGCACGCTCTATCCACTCTTGCTCACAGTTCACTGGGATCAGATTCGACTTCTCAAAATTAATGCTCAGCCCAGACATCAACTCAAAACACCTCAACAGCCGCTTATAGTTCACAATTGTTTCCGTCTCTGGTGGGCAAAATAAGATTGTGTCATCTGCAAATTGTAGGTGCGACAACTCCATATGGTCCCCCCTACTAGTAATGGCACAATGCGCCCATTCCTAACGGCTTCCCCCAGCATCCGATGCAACACATCCACGACGAGTTGATGCACGGAAAACTTGTCTCTTAACAAATTTCCTTCGGCAAGTGTACCGAATTTGTCGTCAAGTAAAAACTCACAATAGAGTGAGGTCGAATCCCACAAGGATTGATTGATCAAGCAACTTTAATTAGAGGAATGTTCTAGTTGAGCGAATCCAGGATTTGAGTTTAGAATTGCAGAAAATAAAATGGCGGGAAGGTAAATGACAGAAAAAGTAAATGCTAGAATTAAAGAACTGAAAGTAAATTACTGAAGTAAATTGCAGAATTGTAAATGAGAATGGGGAAATTGCTCATAAGAGTAAATAACAGAAATTAAAGAGAATGGGTAAGATTAGAAATGGGGAGTTCATTGGGCTTAGGAGATGTTGCATTCTCCGGATCAATTTCATTTTCATCTCTTCCTCAATCAATGCACTCATTGATCTCCTTGGCAATCTTAAGTGATTGAATTACAATTTCTTGTAATTCAATCTCTCAAATCTTGATCAATAGCCAATTCCTTGGTCAATTGCTCATGAGAAGAGATGAAGTATGGTCACTGATTATACCACATGCATTTCCCAAATCAAGTGTTGAGAGGATTATAGTCACATATCCATCCAAACCCAATTTGGTCCAGCATGAGAAAGCATTTCTAGCATGATCTCTTCATTCCTCTTTCAAGGTTCAGAAGAGATCCAAGTATGAATAGCTTCTTTTCCAAGATAACTACCCAATTGGATGAAGATCGAAAGCTTTCAAGTAAAATCAAGAGAAAAGATAGAAGAAGAATAATGAAAACTAGTATTGATCCATCAAATTACAACAGAGCTCCCTAACCCAATGAAAGGGGTTTAGTTGTTCATAGCTCTGGAAAGTGAAAACAAAGATGGAGAATACATGATAAAAACTAGAAGTGCAGAGAAAGTAAATACAGAGAGTAATTCTATGCCAAGAAGCTCCCTATATTTTTCAACTCCCAAATTAATTCAAAGCTACTCCTATATATACTACTCTTCTAGTTGGTTCTTCAAGTCTTGGGTCTGGGCCTTTGGATCTTGAGTTTGAAGCAGTTATCTTCTTCATTGGGCTTGGCTTTACTTGCAGAGAGAAATTGTGAAGTGGACAGAGACTTTAGCTCAGGACGTTAGTGGTGTTAACGTTCAGTGAAAATATGGGTTCGAGAACGTTAGTGACATTCAACTTTTTCACTAACGTTTCTTACCCAAGTAAGAGCCACGTTAACCTCAACGTTAGTAGCACAAACGTTGCCACTAACGTTGCCTCTTTGTCCTTCGCGCACGTTATTGGGACTCAACTTTCCCAATAACGTTGAGAAGCCTCCTCCTTCCCTACGTTAGAGTCCACGTTAACTTAGTTAACGTGGCTCTTTTAATGTAGACTTGCCAACCTTCGAGAACGTTAGTGACACTTAACATTGTCACTAACGTTCCAATGTGCCCCTTAGCTCTCACGTTAGAGTCCACGTTAACTAGGTTAACGTGGCTTCTAATGTGGCCTATGCTAGCCATCTCCAACGTTAGTGACAAAGTTGAGTGTCACTAACGTTGGTTCAACATTCCCTTATCCACGTTAGCTTCCACGTTAACTAAGTTAACGTGGGAGTTAACGTAGCTCATGGTGGCATGTGTGGGCTCCTTCCAACGTTAGTGACAATGTTGGGTGTCACTAACGTTGGCGTCACCTCCCTTCCTCACGTTAGCTTCCACGTTAACTAGGTTAACGTGGGAGTTAACGTGGCCTAGTGTGACTTGGCCAACGTTAGTGATAATGTTGAATGTCACTAACGTTGGCTTCCCCCCTTTCTTCTTAACGTTAGAGGCCACGTTAACTAAGTTAACGTGGTGACTAACGTGTCCACTTATGAGCTTGGTCCAACGTTAGTGATAATGTTAAGTGTCACTAACGTTGGCTCCATTTCCTTTCTTCCACGTTAGAGTTCACGTTAACTTAGTTAACGTGACTCTTAACGTGGGCAATGATAGCTTCGAGAGCGTTATTGGCAATCACTTTTCTCATTAACTTTGCAAGTTACTCCCATTCCACGTTAGTGTTAACGTTAGTGTAACTAATGTAGCCACTAATGTGGTTCTTCTTTGTTTCCTTTGTCCTGAAATCAAGCAATAAAGTGCATCAAAGTTCTAGTCCAAGTCATGGAAAATGCAACATCCAATTTGTCCTTAAATTCATGCAAAATCCTCATGAAATCATGTAAAGTGCACAATGTATGCTTGAATCAAGATGTAAGTGAATATCTACCCAAACTAGTTTATTTCCTAAGGAAATGCATGAAACTACCCTAAAAACAGTAAAGAAAAGGTCAGTGAAACTGGCCAAAATGCCCTGGCATCACAACACAAAACTTAAAGCTTGCTTGTCCCTAAGCAAGTACTAGAACAAGAGAATGATGAATGGAATGCCAAGAGAAATGAGTCATTCTTGTGGAAGTCATGTCCCTGGTTTTATGGTGGTTTCATGCATAGCAACTTAGGTTCATTCCTGGCTTTCAGACCTTTATCATGTCCTAGAATACTCACTGTGATTGCATCCCATGAAACTTTTATTTATTGATCCTTTTGTTGTTATTTCAGGGCTTATTTGTGTTCTTAGGCTAAGTGTTCTGTAAGGGGGCAACTCTTTAAAATAAGCTTTCAGCCAACACTCCCAAACCAGTTGGTTCAAGGTGCTAGGTGTTGAAGCACCCCTAAGGACTTACTTGCTCAAGTCTCTCCCCCATACATACACACCACAGGCACATAGTTTATTTATTTTCTTTTCTTGAGACCTTGGTGTCCAACACCTCTTTGGGTTACTAAATGCTCTGTAGTGAGGGTTACTCTTGATAGTGGACTTTCAGCTGATAATCCCGAGTTAGTTAACCCAAGTTACCAAGTGATAAGGCACCCCTAAGAGCTTATTCATCCAAGTAGATCCCTCACACAGGAACACCACAGACACATGTCTCAAGATTAAAACCATTGGTGCCTAGCCTTATTGCTTACTCTTTTTCTTTTATTCCTCAACTTTGATTGTTCTTTCCCTTTTTCTTATTAGGATCTTCTTATTTAGCTAGTCTCATGGGGTGTGTTTCAAGCATAGTATTCATGACAGACAGTTGTCCTCCCACCTTATGGTTGAACCAACTTAGCTAACTTATGACTATACCATAAACTCATGAACTTACTCCATAGTATGAACTCCTCTCTGGACTTTAAAAACACACATTCTCTTTTCATTTGATTTAAAGGGACAAACATACAAGTAAGCAAAGTAAGGATGCAGTGACATAGAGACCAGCAAACATAGACCTTTTCAACAAAAACTTAAAAGACAGAATTTTAAAAAAATTTAAACTAACATGGAAGCAAGTTCTATTTCATACAAGATCTTCCTTATTTAGAGCATAGAGAAAGATGGACCAAAGAAGGAACTCCACCACCTTTTACTCTTGTGGTTGCCCATGCTCTCCTTCTTGCTTGTCCTCCTGGTGTTTTTCTTGATTGCTTGTGCTCCCACTTCCCTTTTTAAAACAAGTGTATAGTCCATCCTTTTGTGGTGTCCGAACCTTCTTCCTTTAATTGTCCAATCTATCTCCTTCAATGCTCCTTTCCTTTTCCCTATAAAAATAAAATAAGAAAAATCAATATCATGAAAAGTTTTTAAACTTTTCGGCTAGAATGATGAAGAGAAGAAAAGATTTTGTTTATTCATGAACTCCAACTAACGAACTAACTGTGTATCCTTATATGCACATTGGTGGCACCATGGGGTGACACCAAACTTAGTTTGGAGTACTGTGATGAAAAATTCTGTTCAAAGCTCCAAGACTAGCATGCTCTCTGTTGCATTCATGCTTTCTTGGCACGCTTTGAACACCAAACTTGTTCTTCACTATATACTGCAATATAAGGACTTCACCAAGTTTGGGTTGGAATTCATGAATATTGACTTATTCACTAGTAAAAGCGAATAAAACATGGGTTGTCTCCCATGAAGCGCTTCTTTAGCGTCACTAGCTTGACGTTTCTCCTTCATCAGGGAGGTTGATAATGCTTCAAGTCCTCCCCTCTTGCTTTGGACTTATATCCATTGGTTGTATCAATGATCTCTACATGTTCCAAGGAGAGAACTCTGTTGATAGTGAAGACCTTAGGTAACTGAGATGGTACAGTGGGGAGATTAGGGGGATATCTGGGAAGTAAGCTGAGATCACTTTATCTCCTGGAGAGAAGCCTTCCGTAGGGATCTTCTTGTTCCTCCACCCCCTTGGTACCTTCTTCTTTGTCCCTTTTGATGCTGCCTTGCTCTTGGCGACTTCTTCTTCTAAGGGAATTTTGTTGTTGTCTTCACATGCCTCTGGTGGTTTAGGTTCCTCCAGTTTCTCCTTGAGCTGTGACAATTGTTGTTTGCCTTGTTCATCATTCAGTGGGGTTCTCAGATTTGTTGGTTGTGCTTCAGTGCTTGTTTCCTCTGTCAGCATCTCATTATGATCATTGCTTGGTTCTTTGTTTTCTTGGTCAGCTTCTTGTGAGAGTTTGAAGACATTAAAGCTGAGTCGTTCATCATGGATCCTCAATATTAGCTCCCCTCGCTCCACTTCTATGAGTGCTCTGGCTGTAGCTAGGAATGGTCTTCCCAATATGATTGGGTGAGTGTGACTCTCTTCCATGTCCAAGATGACAAAGTCTGTGGGAAGAAAGTATTTCCCCACCTTTAACAACACGTTTTCCACCACCCCTCTTGCTTGTTTTTGAGTTTTGTCAGCCAGCCTGATGACTACATCTGTGGGTAATATCTCATTGATCTGCAGCCTCTTCACCAGGGACAAGGGCATTAAGTTGATGCTTGCTCCCAAATCGCAGAGTGCCCTATTAAACATTGTTTTTCCTATCGCACAGGGGATATGAAAACTCCCTGGGTCTTTTCTTTTTGCAGGCAACTCTGGTTGAATGAGGGCGCCGCACTTCTTGTTCATCACTATAGTTTGGCCTCCCTTGAGTGAGCTTTTTCTGGGAAGAAGTTCCTTCATATACTTGATATATGCAGGCATTTGTTGGATGGCCTTGATGAATGGTATGTTTACATGCAGAGACGCAAACAAATCTAGAAACCTTGAGTATATTCTCTTCTCCACAGCACCATTGAGCAGTTGGGGAAAGGGTGCATAGAGTCTCAACAGCTCTTGTTGTGAGATCTCTGGTTCTTGATGATCTTTTTCTTTCTTCTCTACTGAGGTATCTTCAGGTTGTTCTGACAGCTTGCTTGGCTTGTCCTCAGTCTCCTTATCACTTATAGTGACCATCTTGCAGTCTTCCCATCTTACTTTCTTTGTTTCACCTCTCGGATTCTTCTCTGTGTCACTTGGGAATCCATCTGTGGGTTTGGGAATTTGCTCAGAGAGATACCCCACTTGAGATTCCAACCTCTTGATTGTGTCTCCCTGGTTCTTGAAACTGGCTCGCACTTCCTCCTTGAACACCTTGTTGTCTTGAATCTCCTTGCTTATGCCTTCAAGTAGATTCTCAATCCTTGAGATTCTTTCATCAAATGATGATAGGTCAGGCTGAGGAGGGTTATTCTGGCCTTGATATGAATGTGGAGAGGTGTTGTTATGGGGTGTTGATATGGTCTGGATGTGAAGTGTTGGGTGGCTGCATTGTTTGGATTTGGGCGTCTTTGATCAAGGCTTTGGTCTTGTTGATTTCTCCACCCAAAGTTTGGGTGATTCCTCCATCCAGGGTTGTAGGTCTTGGAGTATAGATCATGGTTTTGCCTAGGTGAATTCCCAATGTAGTTGGCTTGCTCCTGACTACCTTCTGCTTCTTCATTCACTCCTTCTTGGTTTGTTGATGAAGTGGAGATTGCTGCTACTTGGTTCCTCTCCATCTTCTTGGTGAGGTCAGCCAGCTGCTGGGTAATGAGCTTGTTCTGAGCCAACAGAGGATCTACATTGTTTAGCTCCATCACTCCTCTAGTGTTCCCTCTTTCGAAAGCATAGAAATAGTCATTCTCTGCTACAGTTTCAATGACATCTATGGCCTCCTCAATGGTCTTCTTCTTGTTCAAAGATCCTCCGGATGAATGGTCTACGGCCTTCTTTGACTCATAAGAGAGCCCTTCATAGAAAATGTGCAGCTGCACCCATTCATTGAACATGTCTGGTGGACACCTCCTTGTTAGGTCTTTAAACCTCTCCCATGCTTCATACAGAGTCTCACCATCTTGTTGCCTGAAAGTTTGGACCTCAGCTCTCAGCCTATTGATTCGTTGAGGAGGGTAAAATCTTGCTAAGAATTTGTTCACCACATCTTCCCAAGTTGTCAAGCTCTCCCTTGGGAAAGACTCCAGCCACTTGGCTGCCTTATCCTTGAGTGAGAATGGAAATAAGAGCAGTCTATAGGCGTCAGGATGAACACCATTAGACTTCACTGTGTCACATATTCTCAGGAAGGTGGTTAGATGTTGATTGGGGTCTTCTTGGACACTTCCTCCGAACGAATAGTTGTTCTGAACAAGGGTGATGAGCTGTGGTTTTAGTTCAAAATTATTGGCATGGATGGTTGGCTTTTGAATGCTACTTCCACAGTTTCCTGGGTTTGGATTGATGTAAGAGCCTAGAACTCTTCTATCCTCCCCAGCATGATTTGCTCGACCTCTTCCGCCATGGTTGTGAGTCTCTTCTGCATGATGGTTTTCCATGTTTTCTTCCATGTTTGGTTCAAAGTATTCCTCAAAGTGTTCCTCCTCTTCTTCAGCACCAACTACACGTTTTTCTCTTGCCTCCCTCCTTAGTCTAAGGAAGGTTCTCTCAGGTTCAGAATCAAAGGAAGTTGAAGCCCCGCTTCTTCTCCCTGTCATACAACCAACAAGTACAAGCAAAGAGAATAGGTGCATAAAGTATATCTGTCAGAATTACTGTTAGTGTGAGTGATGCAATATATCAAACAGTTAGTGGGTTAGTGAAATGAATGGTAAATAACAAAGAAAAAGTAGGGGGAAGGGAAGAAATTAACTAAAACAGAAAGTAAATGACTCAAACAAAATATTAAATCAAACAAAAATAAAATGCTCAATCTAGTTATCCTCCAATTTAATCATTGTTGATGCACAATCAATCCCCGGCAACGGCGCCATAAACTTGATGCACGGAAAACTTGTCTCTTAACAAATTTCCTTCGGCAAGTGTACCGAATTTGTCGTCAAGTAAAAACTCACAATAGAGTGAGGTCGAATCCCACAAGGATTGATTGATCAAGCAACTTTAATTAGAGGAATGTTCTAGTTGAGCGAATCCAGGATTTGAGTTTAGAATTGCAGAAAATAAAATGGCGGGAAGGTAAATGACAGAAAAAGTAAATGCTAGAATTAAAGAACTGAAAGTAAATTACTGAAGTAAATTGCAGAATTGTAAATGAGAATGGGGAAATTGCTCATAAGAGTAAATAACAGAAATTAAAGAGAATGGATAAGATCAGAAATGGGGAGTTCATTGGGCTTAGGAGATGTTGCATTCTCTGGATTAATTTCATTTT
The DNA here is from genome assembly GCF_003086295.3 of Arachis hypogaea. Taxonomy (NCBI): domain Eukaryota; kingdom Viridiplantae; phylum Streptophyta; class Magnoliopsida; order Fabales; family Fabaceae; genus Arachis; species Arachis hypogaea. The sequence continues at coordinate 96,169,327 of NC_092047.1, forward strand.
CATCTCTTCCTCAATCAATGCACTCATTGATCTCCTTGGCAATCTTAAGTGATTGAATTACAATTTCTTGTAATTCAATCTCTCAAATCTTGGTCAATAGCCAATTCCTTGGTCAATTGCTCATGAGAAGAGATGAAGTATGGTCACTGATTATACCACATGCATTTCCCAAATCAAGTGTTGAGAGGATTATAGTCACATATCCATCCAAACCCAATTTGGTCCAGCATGAGAAAGCATTTCTAACATGATTTCTTCATTCCTCTTTCAAGGTTCAGAAGAGATCCAAGTATGAATAGCTTCTTTTCCAAGATAACTACCCAATTGGATGAAGATCGAAAGCTTTCAAGTAAAATAAAGAGAAAAGATAGAAGAAGAATAATGAAAACTAGTATTGATCCATTAAATTACAACAGAGCTCCCTAACCCAATGAAAGGGGTTTAGTTGTTCATAGCTCTGGAAAGTGAAAACAAAGATGGAGAATACATGATGAAAACTAGAAGTGCAGAGAAAGTAAATACAGAGAGTAATTCTATGCCAAGAAGCTCCCTATATTTTTCAACTCCCAAATTAATTCAAAGCTACTCCTATATATACTACTCTTCTAGTTGGTTCTTCAAGTCTTGGGTCTGGGCCTTTGGATCTTGAGTTTGAAGCAGTTATCTTCTTCATTGGGCTTGGCTTTACTTGCAGAGAGAAATTGTGAAGTGGGCAGAGACTTTAGCTCAGGACGTTAGTGGTGTTAACGTTCAGTGAAAATATGGGTTCGAGAACGTTAGTGACATTCAACTTTTTCACTAACGTTTCTTACCCAAGTAAGAGCCACGTTAACCTCAACGTTAGTGGCACAAACGTTGCCACTAACGTTGCCTCTTTGTCCTTCGCGCACGTTATTGGGACTCAACTTTCCCAATAACGTTGAGAAGCCTCCTCCTTCCCTACGTTAGAGTCCACGTTAACTTAGTTAACGTGGCTCTTTTAATGTAGGCTTGCCAACCTTCGAGAACGTTAGTGACACTTAACATTGTCACTAACGTTCCAATGTGCCCCTTAGCTCTCACGTTAGAGTCCACGTTAACTAGGTTAATGTGGCTTCTAACGTGGCCTATGCTAGCCATCTCCAACGTTAGTGACAAAGTTGAGTGTCACTAACGTTGGTTCAACATTTCCTTATCCACGTTAGCTTCCACGTTAACTAAGTTAACGTGGGAGTTAACATGGCTCATGGTGGCATGTGTGGGCTCCTTCCAACGTTAGTGACAATGTTGGGTGTCACTAACGTTGGCGTCACCTCCCTTCCTTACGTTAGCTTCCACGTTAACTAGGTTAACGTGGGAGTTAACGTGGCCTAGTGTGACTTGGCCAACGTTAGTGATAATGTTGAATGTCACTAACGTTGGCTTCCCCCATTTCTTCTTAACGTTAGAGGCCACATTAACTAAGTTAACGTGGTGACTAACGTTGGCTCCATTTCCTTTCTTCCACGTTAGAGTTCACGTTAACTTAGTTAACGTGACTCTTAACGTGGGCAATGATAGCTTCGAGAGCATTATTGGCAATCACTTTTCTCATTAACTTTGCAAGTTACTCCCATTTCACGTTAGTGTTAACGTTAGTATAACTAACGTAGCCACTAATGTGGTTCTTCTTTGCTTCCTTTGTCCTGAAATCAAGCAATAAAGTGCATCAAAGTTCTAGTCCAAGTCATGGGAAATGCAAAATCCTCATGAAATCATGTAAAGTGCACAATGTATGCTTGAATCAAGATGTAAGTGAATATCTACCCAAACTAGCTTATTTCCTAAGGAAATGCATGAAACTACCTTAAAAACAGTAAAGAAAAGGTCAGTGAAACTGGCCAAAATGCCCTGGCATCACTAGTACAAAAAGAAGAGGAGATAAGGGGTCTCCTTGTCTTAGTCCCCTTTCCATCTTGAACGGTTTAGACGGTGTCCCATTCACCAGAACAGACATAGTAGCCGTGGTAACACACTCCTTTACCCAATTTCTCCATCTTTGGCCAAAACCCATCTTCTGTAGCACAATATCCACAAAGCTCCATCGTACCCTATCATAGGCTTTTTGAAAATCCAGCTTGATGATAACCGCTTCCTTTTTACGCGCCTTCAGCCAATGGACTGTCTCACAGGCAATGAGTGCTCCATCATGAATTTTCCTACCTTTTACAAATGCAGTCTGAGTCTCTCCAACCAACCCCAGCATCACAGGCCTCATCCTCCTTACCAACACCTTCGAGATCACTTTATACAGACAGCCCACCATACTAATCGGCCGAAAGTCCTTCACCTCCTTTGCACCTTCAACCTTTGGGGCTAATGTCACCCAGGTAACATTTGCCTCTGTAGGTAACTGTGCACTTCGGAAAAAACCCAGTACAGCTGCAATGAAATCCGGACCAATGTCATCCCAGCACTTCTTTATGAAGTTCATATTATACCCATCACTCCCTGGGGCCTTAGACGATTCGCAGTCCCACACTGCCTCCTTGATTTCCTCCTCTGATGGCATGACCTCCAATGCCACAGCCTCCTCTCCACTAATCTGTTTCACCAACCCATCCTTGAAGCCAATCCTCGGCGCATATTCCTGCCTATAGAGCTCCTTGTAGAACCCCCTAATGGCCCCTTTAATTCTTGCCTGATTCCTCACAAGTCGACCATTTATCATCAGAGCTTCAATCCTATTAGACCTTCTTCTAGCTGAGGCAATGGTATGGAAGTACCTGGTATTCTTGTCCATGTCTGCCGCATGCTGAGATCGGGACATCTGCTTCCAGTGCATTTCCTTCCTGGCGTACCATTTTTCACAGAAGCACACCAGCGCCTTACCTCTAGCCTCTGTTGTACCATCGTATATCCCATTACTCACTAAGTTGTCCAGCCTTGCGATCTCCTCCTCAAACATCCCCAGTCTCTTATCCATGTCCCTAAAAGTATTATTGTGCCACTGCCGCAAAGGACCCGTTAACGCCTTCAGCTTCCACATGAATTGAGCATCTCCCAAGTTTCTCCACTCATTTTTCACCATTCGCAGAAAACCATCATGCGTAAACCAGGAATCCAGACTTCTGAACGGTCTAGGACCTCCTTTTACTCTTGTACCTTCCACAATCAACGGGCAGTGATCAGACAGCCCTCGCGGGCCACCCTTTTTAGCCGAATATCCAGGAACTTCTCAGTCCACTCAACATTGACCAACACCCTATCAATCCGACTACAGGACCGACCCCGAAACCAAGTGTAATGCCTATCCGTAAGAGGTAAATCAATCAGCTGCATATCATGCATCCATCTCTTAAAATCCTCTGACGATGCCGACAAGCTAGTCACCCCTTTTCGCTCCTCTATTTGCAGAATTTCATTAAAGTCTCCTAAGAAACAGAAAGGAACCTGATACAAGCCCGCCACATAACTCAGTTCTTCCCATACCCCGCGCTTTTCCTCCCTCCCATGTGCTCCGTACACCAAGCAGAAAGCGCACAGAAAATTAGACTTTGTTAACATTCCTTCAACGCACAGCCACCGTTCACCTTTCTGACAATTCTGAACTTTAAATTCTACCTCATCCCACATTAATAATAGACCCCCCGCCGCCCCTTCGGATTCCACAAACTCCCATCCAACCGAATTATTCCCCCACAACCTTGCAACATCATATTTAGTAAGCATTTCTCTTTTTGTTTCAATCAATCCTAACAGGTTCAAGTTATACTTCTTCTTCAATGATTTCACCATACTCATTTTTCCATCCCCTCTCAACCCCCGAATATTCCAACAACTTACAATCATGTAGCCCGAGCTTGACTCACCTTAGGTTTATTCTTTGGCCTACTTCTTCTTGCTTTTTCTTTTTGCTTCTGTAACTTGCGCTTTGCCGCTAATTTCTCATTTTGTGCTTGCAAAATCCCCATTATATCTTCTTCCTCATCATACAAGATTGCTCCAGACTCCACTGCAAGTGCCCACGTTGCCGCATTTTCCCGCGTCTGATCCTCCTGTGTCGTGCCCCCTACATGACCCCCTGAATCCCTTCCACTCTCCAACCCCACATCTACTGCTTCCCCACATAATGCCTCCCCGTTATCCTCCTCCTGAGCATCACGCTCTATTACGCAGTGTGCAATTCTCTTGCTTTCCTCATCGGTAATCATATCCGAGTTCGCCGGGATACTCACACTCGGATTTATGGCCTCCCTTTCACCTACGGCACACATCTCTTTCTGGCTGGCCAAGGAGCCGCGGTCATTCCCCCCGCCCAGCAGCAGCCGATCAAGCTCATCAGCATGTGCCTCCTCAACGCCGTGACTTCCTGCCACCAAAACCAGCTCGGCTTCACGATCCCCAGCCACCACAGGTCTCCCCTCGGCGGTGCTTCCTCTGTCCGTGCCGTCCACCTCCTCCACGGGGAACCCTCGCCGCCCATCCAACAACCGGTCGAGCTCTCCACCATGGTTCTCCTCGACACCGTGACTTCCTGCCACCAGAACCAGCTCGGAATCGCGACCCCCAGCCACCACAGGTCTCCCCTCAGCGGTGCTTCCCCTGTCCGTGCCATCCACCTCCTCCACGGGAATCCCTAGCCGTCTACCCACACCACACACATTCCCTTCCTCCAACCCAATCAGATTAGGACCCGACCCGACTCTGCTTCCCAAAGCGCCCAAGTTCTGCCCCTGCCCAAGCCCAATAACTAGCCCACTCTCCACTCTCCATTCGGCCACTCCTCTAAGCCCGTTTCCAACAAAAATCCCTGCTGGGCCACTATCCTCCTCACAGCCCAGTGTAACCCCCACTATATTTCTTTTCCTCTCATGTGGATAGTTAGGGTGGCCCACATGAGTAATACCATGCTGTCCCACGTTGTTATATTTAGCATGTTCTTCCATAAACCCTCCTCCCCCAGTACCACAGAGCTGCGTCACAGTTCTCTCAGACTCTACCTCACAAATCTCCTCCAATCCCTTAGAATCCTCATCTCCTGCTTTCTTGGTACTACTAACTGAATCGGCAACATCCAACCCCTTTTTGAAATTCAAATACTCAACGTTCATATCATTCGAAAGCACATCTTGAATTACTATTCTATCCTTGGCGACCTCAGCCATCGAAGCCCCACCTTCAACCAGAGCCACTGCTGGATCCCATAGCACCGTCACCCTCTCCGGGACACTTTCCTGACTGCCCACAGTGCCATGCCCATCACAGACTACGGGGCTCTCTTCCGGACTGTCCTCCTTAGATGCCTCCAAGTCCACCTCCTTCACAAAAACGCCGAAGCCAGAGCTCCCAACAGAGAGTTGAACCCACTCTCGAATGATCTCGAACACCCCCGTCTCCACACAGACCCGTCCAATTCTAAAGGAAGCACCTTCCTTGGTCGGCATATCACACTGTAGTACATCCCCCCACTGTCCACCGATAGCTTTGACTGTCTCCAGCGACCATGCATGTAGTGGGATGCCATAGCATTCGAATCACACTTTTCGAGTGTCACACCTGTCATACTCCCCCCAACGCCACACCCTATGGAACATACACAACAATGTATCCAGTTTGATAGCATACGCTTCGTCCGCATGTTGAGCCGTATCAAAAGTTAGCAGCACTTTCGACACCCCTAACTCCCTAACGTCCACAATGTGCGGCATATTTACCATCACTATTTTCTTCAGCGATGTTGGGTCCAAAGGTTTTAATGTTTTCCCCACCAAGCTCCTCCTCAACCATTCCATATTAGCTTCAACAATAGGTACCTCAATTCTTTTCGAATCAGTCCGAGCCTGCTTGATCGCTATTTGTTCATGCACCAGGTCTTTAGCGACTCCTGGCTCCGTAACCACATCTTCCCGACAATTAGATTCCCGTGTACCTCCTTCCTGGTTGCATCGTCGTTGGACATTCACTGGTCGATCCCTCACCTCTCCTTGCCTTCTAAACTTAGCTTCACCTACAGTAATCACCTTCCCTCGTAATTTCCATTGGTTCATCTCTGCAATAGCCTTCAAAGCACCTCCTTTGGTTGTATACCGAACAAAAGCAAATAGATAAATCATCTCATTCTTCCATTTTCTGCATAGATAGATGTCGTTGATCCTTCCCGTCTAACAAAACAAGTGATACAACTCTCTTCTTGAGATATCCTCTGAAAGATTATCCACAAACACAAAGAAAGAGTCATGTTCCAATCGTTGATATGCTTCTCTATTCCAAATTCTTGGATCATCCCTTCTTCGATCAATGCTAGTGTTCCCCCCCCCTCCCCGCCTCACGTTCTCTCGTGCTCTCATCCCTTCTTCCAAAGAGTAGTACTTAAGTATGTTAAGAAAAATATATATTATTGTCACATATAGTGTATTTACTAATGGAGATGGCAATGGAGTTTTACAGAAGCAGCATCCCACTTCCATCCCTCATCTATGTTAAGAAAAATACTCTTTATTCCCTCCTTATTTCTACTGTGAATCCTAATTTATTTGTTCTCCGGAAGAAGGCGAATATATGCGTATGTTACCAAACATTTTAAAAATACAATTTAAAGAAAAAAACACAATATAATAAACATAATAAAAATTAATTTAATATAATCTAACTTAAGAATTATCTTTAAACACTCCTTATTATATAAACATTGACGTGCTCTTATTCATTAAGTAAAACTTAATTTTTATTTACTATATTTTATATTAATGATTTAAATTTAAAAGCCAAGGTAATCTACAAAAATTATTTTCCAGTATTTCATTATTAAAAAATGAATTGACCAACAAATTCTGTAAATAAAGCAATGGTTTTGCTTTAAAAATTGGATGAAAATAGTAGAAAACAGAGGCGACACGGAGGACCTGAAGACGGCAGCACAGCCCGAACAGAGGCGGGATGGTGGCAAGCACCACGTGAAACTGAAGAGAGAGCACATCACGGCGCGAACGAAAAGCGCATGATCAGAGAGCGCACGCGAGAGAGAACAGAGCAATAGAAAAAGAAGAAAGGATCAGGGGGAGTAGGGGGATAATGGTTGGCTATTTTAGTAGGGTCTGGTTGTGCTACCGGTGGCAGTTGGACGGAGGTTGCACAGGAGAAGGTAGAAAGGAGGTTGATTAGACTCATTACCTGGGGGTTAGGGTTTTATAGTAGAGATATTTTAGTAATTTTAAATATTTTAATTTTTATTTTTATTTTAAACTAAACAGGATCATGAAATATAACTCAGTTTTATATACTTTACACTAAACATAATGCAGAGAGTTATTTTAATTTCTGTCTCAACGTAAGTGTGAATGATACTGTGATAGAATCTCTTCTAAAGAATAAAATACTAAAGTTAGGATAAAACAATGGTAAGTGGGCTTAAGGGAAAAATCTTCCCTAAATGAGCAGAACCTATAGTTCTGGCTTTACTCTCCAGATGACGGGATGATTCTCTCCATTAAGACTTTAAGAGCTCACATTTTAGTTCATTAATCACTTTTTAAACCCCCTCTTAGACTGTTAGTTACTGGCAAAATACTTTTAATGCAAGATATTTGCCATCAATAAAAATACAAACTTAATAAATTCTTTTGGACCAACATGTTTTTGTTCTTTTTCATTGTCCTGGTTATACCTGAAACAATTTTTAAGTGCTGTCCACTATAACTAAATATAAAACAGAGATACAAAAAAGTTTTTGTCTCTATCACTGCTGAATTTAAAGAACTAACAATATTCTATAGATGATGTATTGAATTAAAAATCAATTATGTGCTTACTTATTTTGTTTAGTATGCAAGAAATTAATTTAATTAAAATTGGCCCAAGAAACAAGAAAACAAGCCTAAATTACATCTGGCCCACTTACACATAAGATCAAGAAAATATTTGTTAATCACAACAACAATTTTTTTTCAAATATAAAAAAAATATTTCAAGTCTCAAATTGATGAAGTGAGCTTATATCCATAACTAAGCCCAAATCGGTGGTTCATGTCCAATTCCTTAAATTAGTTGCTAACTAAGTAATTCAATTCCGTTTGCTTCTTAACCAATTCACCTCACCACCGAAACCAATCTCTCTTCTCTTTGTCCAACCCCATGTGATTTCTCAAAAGAAAAGAAAGAAAAAGAGAAGAGTTAGGACGAAATTAAAGAATAAAAAGGAGTTACCAAATTCAAGCAAGAAAAGAAAGTCAAAGAAGCTAGGACTAAAGGCAAGATCACATGCGTAGAGCAAATTACAAAAAGGAGTTTCCACATTTGCACTTCATTGAAACTTGGTGAAAAAATCTTCTCCTTGCATACACAGAAGTGAAAATTAAAAATATTGAAGATGGTGACAATCTGCTATGAATCAACGCTCAAGAATTAAACTTGGGAATAAAGCAAGAATGAAGGGTTCAGATTGAAGAAGCAATTTGAAAAAGGTTAAAAGAGAAGATAGAAAGTATGGATGCATGTATGGTTAAGTCAATGCTTCTACTCTATCTCTCCTTTGTGAAGCCAATGCTGTTTCTAATTTTTGGGAGAAGAAGTTAAACAAGTGCTGAAGCAAGTTTCAAACTTTAGAAGTTTAACTCTTCTATTAAAGGGATGAATGACCAAGGATTGGAATAAGGAATGAGAGCACAACGTTTGGGTTCCCATAGCATACTGAACTATTCATTCTTCTCCTTCATGATTCTTATTGAATATCTCTTTTTCTCAGTCTAGTCTTTTTTTTTTCAATGGTAAAAAGTATAACAGTGAGGTATGTAAGAAAAAACAATTGAGTGGAAAAATGTAAGAGAGTTAGATTTGGAGAAAAAACTTTATGTTTATTTCAGAAATTTTTTGTAAGTTTTTCTATTTTGTTGTCATGATCCTGAAGAAATTCCCTTATAAGTTGGGTGGACACTTTACTGTTGAAAACTAGGGTAAGTTCCTAGTAAAATCTGGTTTGAGTTAGAAACTGGATTTGTTCCAGATAGGATTAGGTAGAATCCTAAGAAAAATTAGAATTTGTAATCTTGTTCAAATATAGTGAAATTTCGTCATTGTTGTAATGGAGACTGGATATAGGCTACATTGCACTGAGTAGATGAACTATGATATATTTCTGTGTCACTTTTCTTTCTCTTCCCTGTTTCTAGTTCTGCACTTTAGGAGACAAAACAAAATTATCTCATGATTATTCTATCCGGCTAAACTTCACAGTAATACATCCTACACATAATTCTGTTTTGACGACTCCTTTGACAAGAGACAAAATAAAATAATATCCTATCTTCACATGAAGCAGCACTCCAAAATCTAGAAGTTCCATCCAACTCCAAGATTAATCAAGCAAAGTAAAAAGAATTCAAAATTCAACCCCTCATTCTCTTAGACACTGATATCCATCAATCTCTATTGTCTTAAGAGACACACACACCTCAACGGATGTCATTCTGTTTGAATTCAAGATCTTCAACCATATTTCATTACTAGTACAAACAGCACTATTTGACGATACCTTTTCATGTTTTCATTAGGTGTTAAGCTCCAATTTCTTCTCTGCAACCATTCTCTCATCAAAATTTCATCTTCAAGACTCAACATCTATTAGCTTTTTGGATTGACTATATCATACAAGGACAACCCTAACGGCAAGCCATGTTCACTCTTGGTGAATCTAATCAACACAACCATTAGCTTCTCTAAATACCTTAATAAGTTGGAAAAGGTCCAACCATTATCTTAAGAGGAGATCCCTAATGGAGGCTATAAGAGCATAATGAGTAATAAGTAGGTAGATGAGCATTAGAGACATTAAACATAACACAAGCATGATAACTAAGCTTAACACCATCTTTGACAATAGTAAGGTTCCAAATTTAAATTATCTATATTAATTACCTTTTGAATTAAGAGTAAACCATTTTTTTATAAACAAGCTAATGACATCAAAGGTAAAGAAGTATTAGAAAATGCAGGTGTGCAAAGAGATTATTAGAAGTTCAAAATCATTAGAACTCAGCAGTCAACATCACATAATAAAGGAACCAAAAAACAATATATTGGATCTACATCAAACAGTTTGGATCCCTTTTTTCTTTTCCATTCAATATATAATACAAATGATCCTGAGAATACAATAGGTGGGGCAAAGAATGCAAATCAACAAGTATTATGTACACAAAAAGAGAGAAACAAATCAAGAAAGGCAAAAAGATGAGTGAATAGTATTGTTATCTCATGAGAACCGAAACACTAATCTGAAGAAAAGAATATTTCTCCTACCATCAGCCATTTCTTCTCAAAACCTCTAACTACAAAGCTGAGTACACAATTGTTGGATCTTGGAATCTGTTGGATTTTGCATGTAGTATACGCCGGACTTACCGTTGCTTGAGCATGTTACGTTCAGCTGGTTGCCGAGCTGGGTTGTCTGCAATTTTGGTTTTACAACAACATCAATATCCAAGACAAAACCACAAAACACATAATCACAGCAGCATCATGACATATTAAATGGTTAAAATCAAGAGCAGAGCCATCTTTGATCATAAGAGGTACTTTGTAATGAAAATATTTGTCTAGGTAATGGATAATGATCATATGGTTCTACGAATTCTTTAGAATTCATAATACAATAAAGTTGTTTAAGATTGCCTCAATTCTTTGAAAAGTTTTGAAAGCTTTTCAATGTCAAATCAGGAAGTGAAAAACCGTTATGTTTTTACTGATATTATTCAAATAAATGAAGTTAGTCATTGTTAGTTAACTAGTCTATCATCATTAGATCATCCTTTTGACCTTAACTCATTATTTAGTAATTATATGTATCACGCACTTGTAAATAACTGATGTCATCCCTAACTTTGCATCAATTCACTTCAATCAATTTTTATTCATATACTCATCTATTTACATGAAAGGGAGTTAAAGATGCATTAACAACTCATAAAACAGTGAGTATTTTTATATTGATTTTTTTTTAAAAAAAAAAAAAGGAAGAAAAAGAATAAAGTCAATAGGTCTTATAATAAATGTCATTGAGATATTATGCCTTTGAGTTTTGAGTAAAGTTCATTACCGAACAAGATGCGGCCTTTGTGTTGCAGCTCCATTTTGAAGTTGGGACACAAGACAGATAATGGCACCAGGAGCAGTGATCATTTGCATCAACACCATGAAGAAGTGCAACCAGGCCAACAGAAAGTCTATCACAGACAATTTAATATAAACAGAATTAAATTCAGAACTAGAGAACTGGGTGAAAAGAAAAGCATGGATGCATTTAAGATGAGTGCCTAGACAGAAGTTGCAATGTAGTGACAAACACCGGGTTTCACATATACATGCATATTTTAGTAAAGGATGGATTTAAGTTTAGTACTAACATTAGATTGCTTTGTTTTGTTAGAATAGAAAATTCTTTTAGCAGATCCTGGCTATGATTCTCCCTGGTTAGTCCTCGTTCAACTTAAGAATAGGTTCAGGAGATGTAACTAAAAATCAATTATTAACGATTGTCGCAGAGGCACCAAACAGAGAACAGCACTAATACCTGAGGATTTCTGCCATGGTTAGCTTCAGTTTTGAATTCTTGTATAGTATTATTATTTAAGCAACTAAATGATTTGATCGCTCTTGATTAACTAAATGAGCAATGCATCCTTTATACACAATACAGCTAGTAACAACTAGTACATAAGTTTGCTCCTTTTCTAACAAGATTTTGTTGGGGGACTCAACTAAAATACTTCCTAAACCTTCCTGAAAGCATTACTTTACAACATAATTTTCATAACTGAGATTAACAAGGACCTGATAGCATGTTTTGTTTCCGGGTTGGAATCCTCTAAATGATGGTTCGGACAAAAGCCCCTATACAGTAGCTTTGATCTCAAACCATGGTTTTAAAAATTTTAACCAATATCCAACTATGTAATAAGCTTCGGAAGATGAAAAGAAAGGACAAACTATCATTTTTAATGCTCCTTAAGGTACTATCTGTTTTGCTGACTTCCTTATACAGTTTTCTAGCTGGAAATCAATGACCTAGCATTTATAGATAATAATAGGAAAAACTTTCCAAGTTAACCATTATGTTTAAGCCGCTCTCAATCAAATTGGGTCCTCTTCGACCCTCTGAAGCTCAAATAGTCACAGTAGCTGTTCTTATTCAACACTAAATCAATTTAGCTATTCTTTAACACATGTAGACAAATATCTTATTAATAGCCGGAAAAGAAACTTTGGTAAGAAATAAATAATTGTAAAACTGTTTACTAAGCAATGAAGAATGTAAGATCATAAAAGTTTTAATATCCAATAAACTATAAACGGAATTTAAGATTTAGAAAGGTTTTGTATCCTTGTTTATATTCTGCCTACAGAAAATAACTAGGTTCATCAATTCTCCATGATGAATGTCTTTTCCTAATTTCCTTTTAGTGCAATAGAAACCAAAACAAAACCATTCACAAAAATGAACCAACCCAGATAATTGAATTGAGCCCTGGTCTCATTATCTATATAAATATGGTAAATATTGTTCAACTATTTCCTTTTCAGATACTTATGCTAGAGCAACTTGATCTAAGAAAAAGGTTACACTTCAGATGCTTACCCAGCAATTATGATGACCAGTGAAAGGACCCATAATATGCATTGATACTTCTTGAATTTAGGCTTAGTTCGTCCTGGAGAATATTGTATCGGAGCATATCTTTGGTTAACCCACCCGAACTGTGGGCGTATCAAAAACACAAATCCGAGAAGAAATCCGGTGAGAAAGCCGCCAATATGGGCAAAATTGTCCACATGTGGGAGAATCCCCACTGCTAGGTTGACGACAATGATGACAACAAGGGTGAAGAGTGCTGCTAGCTGCACACGACAGGATGCCATGATTGTCAATATTTTGCTTTAAAGAGCACAAATCTATCCCCTTGATTAAGATACTCATAGTTCAAATTTGATACATTCAATAAGCACCTTATTATCATATATAGACCAGTTAGTAATGAGTTCTGAAAGCATGCCTCCTAGCAAACCAAAAAGTGCACCGGAAGCGCCAACAGAGATGTTTGACTGAATGAAAAGTGCAGAAAGCAAGCTCCCCCCGAATCCAGAAATGACAAATAGCAACCCAACAAGCACTGTAACACAGGAATTGGTCAACAATTTAGAGATAGCACAAATAATAAAAAATCAAATCAGGAAATCAAAGTTCCTGGAGGACACCCGAAATCGAAGGAACTGCATTTTGTACCATTTTGATCAATTTATCAGATGAGAAACAGTACTGTATTCACATTATTCCTCAAATCAGATATTTGAATGTTAATACTTATAATTTGTGACTTTAAGTCCAGGCCCCAGAGACCATCATGTGAAGTCTTACTCTTAAGGCTGGTCTTAAGCTGTATTTGTTGACAACTTTTGAAAACTAATCTTAGTACTGTCTTTTGCCTTATCTATATACTTCTCTACTCAAAACCATGGAAGAAGTACAAACCTAGAGTATCAGAATAAGAGAAGGCAAAACTCATCAGAAAAAAACATCTTTCACTTTTATCACTCAGACATCTATTCTATAACAATTAAGGCTCTCCACGTTTTTTGTCTTAAAACCTGATGATTGCAAGGTACAGAAAACGGAGAAACAAACAAATAAATCCAAGGTCTTAGTAATTTTGAATATGTTAAACATACCGAATCCAAATTCCTGCTCAAGCCGAATGCCAATGATTAGAATACCCAACATGTTTGCCAACAGATGGAAAACACCACCATGAAGCCACATACAAGTGATGAGGCGCCAACCCTGGTGTCTATGAACCACTCTATCCACATCAAGAGCCCCCATCTTCTGAAGCCTAAGAAATCATAAACAAGCACCAATTCCTCAACCACAGCAACAATAATCCCCAATTTATTTAAGAGAAAATAACAAAAGAAAACCATAACAGCAATATTACAGCAACAATTGCCATTGCAGATTGCAATTTAAACAGTTTGATTGCATAAATTAAGTTTGATATATAAAATTTTCATAAGCAGTGAAAATTTTCATAAAAGAGTTTGATATATAAAATTACACATGAATCTCATCCACAAAAATTTTCATCAGTTTAGATTCTCTCATCCATGTAAATTTCCACTCAACCCTATCATTATCCCAATCAAACATAACCTAAATTTCATGCCAACAAAGGGGGGAAATGAAGACAAAAAAAAATCACATGAGCTAGTAGGATAAACAAAAACAATTAATTAAAAAAACAAAAAAAAAAAAAAAGAAGAAGAAAAACGCACGTCAATGATGAAGGTCCCAAGAGGGGATTCTCTTTGAAAGGCTGAAAGGAGAAGCGGCCCAAGAAGGTGGCAATGCAAGAAGCAGAATTCTTGGGGCAGTTATTGACATACATGGTGATAACGAACACAACGGTGTTTGCAACAACGAACAAAGGTATCAACCATGGGAACCACTTCTTGTAATGCTTCACCTCAATGAATGATCCAGCTGGTGCTGGTGCTGGTGCTGGTGGTGCTACCTCCACTGGGTGCACCGTATTGTTGTTGCTGTTGCCGCTGGTTCTCTTAGAGTTGACCCTTATGTGGACTTCTTGTGGTGAAGGTGGCACTTCAGCCATGAGTCAAATGCAAAGAGAAAGTGTTAGTTGGTGGTGTTTCAGCCAGAGATTTTTTAGTGTGAGAATTGAATTTGAATGGAGATTGTGTTTTGTGTAAGAAGAAGAAGAAGAAGAAGAACTTGAAGATGAAGAGACAAAGGATTTCGGGTTTAGCTCACCAACTTTGCTTGTGCGAGTGGGACACTTGTTTGAGAAAGAATATTTATAGAATTCGGGAAACAATGGTCTTATTATTTTTAGAAGTAAACTATTATTTTTTTCCAGAGTAAAGACCCAATTAGGTTATTTTCTATTTTCACGACAAAGCGATTCCTATCTAAAAAAAAGACACTTCGACTCTCAATCTTTTTATTTTGGGACAATACGATTTTTTTAATAAAAAATTCATTAAATAATAATAAAATTAGTTTTGTAAGAGTTTTATTTATATTTTGTGGGAATTTTTCCACAAAAATCTTTTTAATAATATAACCAATTATTACCACTACTACCATTATCTTTTTCATCCTCATTATTATCACTCATACCTCTATTATTTCTATTGTATAACCATACTTTATCATCATCATTATCTCCTCTACCGTTATCATCACCAATACTAATATTATCAACATTAAAGTTTTCTTCTTTCATTTTTTATTCGATGTTATTTTTTTTCCTTTAAAAGGTATTGTACTATAATTAATTTTTGGAAAAGTATAGGTAACCAACAATGTTTTTGAACAATGTGTAAACAATGTGAATTAATAGGGTTAAATGAGTAAATTTGATTAGTAGCATTAAATTAGGATGTAATGTATTTTTATTTGATTGGTGGTTGTTCATGTTGTTCAAAATTTTCATTGTTCCCCTAGCACTCCCATTAATTTTTTTTGTGGCATCATTTTTATCAATAATTTTTCTTCACTTAACCACCATTGATAAATGAATTTTTTTAAAATAAAGTTATTAATAGTTTGTGGAGGTTTAAAACTCCCACAAAATACAAATAAAATCCCACAAAACTAATTTTTATTATTATTTAATGAATTTTTTAACAGAAGAACCGTATTGTCCCAAAATAAAAAAGTTGAGGGTCGAAGTGTCACTTTTTTTTTGGACAGGGATCGCTTTGTCCTTCGTAAAAATGGACAAGGACCGGATTGGGTATTTACTCTTTTTTTCCATACAAATTGTGTACGCTTATAAATTTACTCACAAAATAATAAAATTAAAGTTGTATCTATTAATGGATTTTGTATGATAAAATTATCTAAATTCTAAAAAATTATTCAAAAATCTTAAACTACTCTTGTTAACTTAACCTAACCCATCATAATTTTTAAAATCGTCACTAAAATTTTTCTTTTTCAACTTTTATCCACATCTATTACAATTGTCGGTACTAATATCACCACAATTATCACCGTTGTTGCCTCCTTCTCTACTACTATTATCCTCCCAATAATTTAGTTTTACAAGAACGTGAAAAGGCCAATTTCTAGCACGAATCCAACTTTAATTGCGCTGTGAATCCTATTACGTGATATCATACCATGCCAAGAAATTGCAATTTTGAGCTTGTTCCTATGCATCCACACATCATTGTTCTTTTTTCAGTTCCAAATCTACATCGTCTCCTCTCCCCTCGCTCGCAACGCGAAGAACGATGTTCTTGACACGGCCACCGCAATCCTCAACAACCCGAGGGGAAGTGATTCAGATCCAGACACAGAAATAGAAACTGCTTTTTCCTTCAGCAAGAATGCCGACAAGAACATATTCCTTAATGCTAAATTGGTGTGCTACAGAGGCAGCATCGAATTGAACGCGAACATACAACAGATGTTGTTGTTGCCTTTGGCGGAGTTATCGATCTGGAGTGATTTGCGCAACGCCTGACCATGGGCTTTTGCCGGCATGGCACGACGGCAAACTTCTTCGATCCATCATTGGCACTGGTGGGTTAGGTTAGGATAAGTTAGGTTAAGCTAATAAGGGTAATTTGAAATTTTTAAATAGTTTTTTAGGGTTAAGATAGTTTTGTTGTATGAAACCCATCTTTTTTGGGTACAACTTTAATTTTATTGTTTCGTGGGTATATTTGTTAGTACACAAAACTTTTATGGTAAAAATGAGAGTTTACTCTTATTTATATTTTAGTAAAGTATATTTTTTTGTAGTTCAATTTTGTTCTAAATATTTTTTATTTATGTTAAAATTATCTTTAAATATTTTTAATTTTATCTCCAACATTTTAGATTAAGTTAATGTTTAGAGATAATTGACACAAATAAAAAATATTAAGTATAAAATTAAATATTAAAAATATTTTTTTAAAAAATTTATAAATATTAATGACAAAAAAATATATTTTATTATTTTATTTTCAATTTTGTTTTGATTCAAACCCTACTATGTAAAATTGGGGAAACAATTATATCTAATACACAACTACTAACTTTTATTCACAATACTTTACAATTTTTTTCCTCTTTCAATTTATATTGTTTTAAGGATTTAATTTTGCTACAATATTAGTATAAGAAGAATATTAGAATGTCATTAGAATTTATTATTTTTAGTTATTATTATTCAAAAGTATAAGCTAAAATATGTTGTTGGATTATTAGACTAAAGAAATTGAGTTAATAACTAAAAATAATAGATAAAAATAATAAATTCTGATGACTTTCTAATATTAGTCTAATAATGTCTTTTATAAAAATAACAATAAATCTTTTTTTTATACTCTTTTAAATACGTTTACTTTTAAAATAATATTAAATATAATTTTTTTAAATAATAAAATTAAAATAATACAACATATATGATAATTATTAGTTGAAATAAAACATAAAAAGAATATTTACTTACTTATTTATTTATTTTTGTGGATCTACAGATATGCGAATCGGCTATGCGGATACTTATATAAAATCCGCAATCCGATCCTATTAGTGTGCGGATCAGATCCACATCCATAATTTTCGGATCGGATTCGAATAAACACTGCAGATAGGCAGATCGAATCCGATTTATGAACACCCTACTTAAATATAAAAGGCATTTTATTATTTATTGTTGTGCTAAGTAAAATATTTAAAATTTAAATAAATTATCAATTATTTCGAAAACCATATAAATAGATAATTGTATTGTGACAAAATATATAGTCAATAAGTGCTGTTTTTCTTTTTCTTGTTCTTGGTCCATTACTTATTAAAATACAAACTTCCTGAAATGCAAGATTGTTATTAGGTGAGGCCAATGAGTTATAGCTCAAATGACATAGTCTTCCTATACTCATCTAAGAGATTGCGGGTTCGAGTCTTTTATTTTTAATAAAAAAAAATTATTACTAGTGAGAAAATAACAAAAATAATGAAAAGAAAAAAAAGGCCAAATATTAAAAATTTAAATTTTGTTTATATATAATAATTTATTGATTAATAATAAATTTTTAAATAAAATTTAGATTCATGATATATTAATTTTTAGCTGCAAAAGATATATATATTCAAATTAGAATGAGTCATGATGACATGTGAAACATAAAATTTGGGTAGAAGATATTATATTCCGAACTACTACTACGTTATAATATAATAATTGCTGTTTCCATCGTGCACATAATAAGTCAACAAAACTTCACTTTCATTTGTTTTTCTCCGCCTATAAAAGTATGTGTTATGGCTGTGGCATGTGGCAGACGCGTTTCTAATTCTATGTCAATGTCAATATATCAAGCTTTCTTCTGTTAAAGTTAGTCGATATTTTTTATTAGTAGGCAAACTCTCATATCAAAGTCCATGGTTCTTTTAGTTTTTAGTAAAATGAAAATTGAAATTGCATATTATATTGTGAAAGCAGGTAAGCGAACGAGAGACCAAAAAAAGATGGTTCAGCTCACCCACCACCAAGTCTTATAGAGAAATCATATAAAATTCAATCATATTAAATATGCATAATTAATTATCAGTATAGAATTTATATTAAAATATAAAATATATATTAAAAATAATTTAAATTATATATATTTATACACAAATACATAATAACAGATTTTATACATTAGTATTTTTATATAAAATTTTTGAGTATTTCTTCCTCGCCCTCCGAAACGGGAAAGGCTATGTTTGGATCCATGATTTAAGAAGGAACAAAATTCTGAAAAAAAAAAATATTATGACACTTTATCAATTAAAATTCTAAAATAGTTCTTGAAATTAGCCGTATGCACTAAAATAGTGACGAGGACATTGTGCAAGGAAGATGAAGAGCAGACAAATTACTTTCTTTGGATCCAAATTCTGTTGGAACTCACACCACCCTAGCTAATGATGAAAACAGCATATGCTTACCATTATCTTGAAAATGTTAGTTTTACTAGATGTGAACTTATGCATTCTTTTGATTTGTACAGTACCTTCAGATCACTCGCTTTGAAATTTACAGTTGAATAAGTTGATCGGCAATCCATAAAAAATGTTATTCAATTTGAAAAGGTATTTTACTAGATATGAAAAAAAATTATTTTGTGAATATTCTTCCAGTGAGTTCACAAGAAAGCATGATTTGCACTTTCCTTGTATATTTTGTTATTGACCTATAAGTTCCTGCATATATGTCTGTCAACTGTCATATTATTAACTGATATTTTTGCTAATGATGCAGCATTTTCAAGCCAATACAGTTACATTTTGGGTGTTGCTGTTATCTATTTTTCTCTTATCCAACTCTGGAGGAATTTTCATTTACGTGGCTGATGATGGTGAGTATAATACTCATGGACTTTGGCTATGTTTGGTTGGTGTATATGGTGAGACATAGACAAAGACATTAGAGAAGACATAATACAACAAAATTCTAAAGAGTCTATATTATCCATAGCATTAAATTAAAAAATAAAAAAATAAAATAGATTCATCATTCACTACACCACCATGATCTAACTCTAAATACTCTGCTCTGGAGATATTGCTTAGCCTCTAACAACAGCTTCCACTAACCAAGCCAAGTTGTGTTATTAATGCTATGGCAGAAACATATTGAAATTACAGTCAACTATTTCTAACAAACACTGTCAAGGATATCTGCTGGAACTGAGTCGGCTCCGCTCTAGTTCTAAGGTTGCAAACCACATCATTTTGGCTAGAGCGAATCCCGGAAGGGAGCTAGACGTGGCGAGAGACAGAGGCAAATGTGGCATTGCTGGAGATCATAGCCAGTGACAGAATTTGAAATAAAATTTTGGGGGCAAAAATTTAACATAAAAATTTAATAATAATATTTATATTAAAATAAAATTTATAAATTTAATTATTTTTTAAGTTTGTTACTAATAAAATAATAAATAAATAATTCTACAAGATAGAGGATAATTGTCAAGATTCTTTTGATATGGACCCCATTTAAAATAAGTTTGTCTAACCTCATTTCTTTGGTTTGGGTGATATTACCAAATTTGAAGTCGTTTTCCAGGGTCTCATTCCAAAAAATTAAGGTCAAACTCATCAGATGCAATTCTTTGAATTTTTGAAAGTTGTATCTCACTTTCTTCGTGATTCATTAAAGTAGAAGAACTATTTATAGGTGTTGATATTGTAGAAGTTATATGTTCTCCTGCTTGAATCTTAGCCCCTTTTTGCTGAGTAATACTTGCTGCCTTTTAAATTAGCTTCAAGAGATTTTTCTGCGTTTTGTCTCATAACCAGACACGAGACATTTTCTTTTTGTCTCGTACCTAGTCAGGAGATATTTTTCAATTTTGTCTCTTTAGCAACAGAAACTGAAATGGAGTAGAAGAGAAAGAGAGAATCACACCAAGAAGTATCTTGGTTCAGCTGCCAAATGCAATACAGCCTACATCCAGTCTCCATCACAACAATGATGGAATTTCACTATAATCATCTTGATTACAGACACCAATTCTCCCTTAGGAACTACTCTTCCTATCCGAGACAAGTCCAGAATCTATCCCCAATCCTGAACTTGACTTGGTCAGCTACCAAACTTTCAACTGCTAAGTGCTAACTCAACTTGTAAGGGATTCCCACAGAATCATGATACACAACACAGATGTACAAAGAACCTCTAAGACACCTATGACTTTTTCTTTTAATTTTGTATCCTCTGCCTTTTTTCGCTCACTGGATTTTTCTTACAAACCTCACACTATTTGCCTTTTTTACCATGAGACTCAAGACAGACAAAACTAAACAGAAAAATACAACATGAAACACATTGAAGGAGAAGAACTTCTGTTAGCTTGGGTAGCTATGAGAACTCTGTGCTTTCACTCTTTTCTCCTTGCTTCAAACCTTGGCTGTTCACCCTTATTATAGAAGGGGAAGCCTCCAAGGTTGAAATGGTTGAATCGAGCCAACTTCTTCTTCTTCAACATCAAAACCGGTTCGGCCAGAGAGAGAAGAGGAAACCGAATGCAAAATCCAATATGCAATTACCTCACTCTCATCCCATCTCCTCAAGCTTCATCAATCTGAGCCTTCTATCTTGATTTGGTCCCCAAGAAGGATTTCTGACCCTTGATGAGTGCTTGATCCTTGACAGCTTCTCCTGCTCCACTTCTGCTTCCTCCTTCACGTAGCCTCTCTAGCTACCTTCTGTGATGGATGAACAAAAAGTAGAGACGAGCTATGCCTCTGGGATCTTCTTCTCTGACCGAAATGGATCTCTTCTATTTTTGGGTATGAAGAGCTTGAGACTTCTTCACCACATCTTACCATTAGTGACAAAGATCTCAGCCACACCCTACTATAGATCTTCTTTCTGCTAAGGACATCATCACCTTAGCCATTTTCTTTCTTCTAGCTTCTTCTTCTTTCATCTGATAGGTTGTTCTTCCTTCCATCTTCTTCTGATGGATGTGACCGGAACAATAAGAGAGAAGAGAGAGAAGAGAGAAAAGCATTCAAAAGAAATTAAGAAAGATATTAAAATGAATTAACCACTTCCCTTTTCCATACCTTGTAACGTGTGAGAGTAATGATATCAATTTCAAACTTTATCTTTCTAATTACCATGGCATTAAAACCAAATTAAATGAATTTAAAATCCATTCCAGGAGAGGAGGGGAGTGGATAACCATTGATAGCATGCAACATTGCTTTCTTATATTTTTTATTTTCGAACCAAGCCTTTGTTGGTCTTGTAACAAAAATTATTTTTGGGCTTGCACAATAACTTTCTGGCCCAATTAACAAAGCAATGATTCAGCCACATATCATCATATTGGGTTTTTTGTTGCTTAAACTCAATGACCAAAATTCTGCATACAAAAACAAAAATTATTAATCAAATAATTTGAAGCTGAAATTAAATTAATAATTTCTTAAATAATATTTTTAATAATATTTGATCATCATCATATTAAATTAGAGTTTCCAAACTCATCAATTATTTTGTATAAAAATTTGAATATATATCCAGTAAAATATGTAAAAAAAATTAAAAAGATAAATATTAAAATTTATATCATATAAAAAATTAAATTAAATAAATAATAATATATAAAATAATATTAAATTAAATAAAAAATACCTAATTTTTTAGCAAAGCATGCTTTTTATAATGAGAAGATGATTTTTATTTTTTATTTTGTTAGATGATTTTTTTTATTCTTATCTTTTTTTGTTAGATAACTTTTTTTATTTGATTTGATTGTTAGATGATCTTTTTTTATTTTTATCTTTTTTTGTTAGATAACTTTTTTTATATGATTTGATTTTATCTTTTAATTTTGATGTGTTGTGAAGTTAACAAAGGCCCACTCTAAAACTAAAAATTATTATGCAATAAAAGCATGAGATAGGAATTGAACCTAAATACTCTAGGTTGTAATAAAATATTTGAGCCAACTCAACTATTCTTTATTTTTTGAAAAATTATTACTAATTTTTTTATAAAAAATTTAGGACCATGCCCCATTGCCCTAATGAAACTCCGCCTGATCATAGCATGAAACTCCGCCTGATCATAGCATGATGGATGGTTACCAAGCTGGTGGAAGATGCATGAAATATTATGCTTCTTTCTGTCATTGATTTGCAATAAAAACATAATCAAATGAACAAGTTACAAGCCTAATACTAATAGGTATTTTCTGATATTCTAGTAACAATTAATGTATTCTATGCTCCCTGCATCATGCATAAAATCATACTTTTCCTCTGGATTTTCATACAAGTTAACATGTTAAATCATGAGATACCTATGCATTCAATTTTTTTGTCCATTGTTTTCTTGAGGGTTTAGGGCTATGCATGCAAAAAAGTCACACTTTCCCTTTGAAGCTTGTTCCACTTTTGTCCTAGGTGAAACCTTTTGCAGATCTTTGAGTGTTTTCCAAGAATCTGCTCTCTTGAAAATGTGAAATTCAACTAGGCTTAGTATAACAAGGAAATTTATCTTCACTTATTTGTGCTCCCTCTTCCCTGTCTTTCAGTTCAAGAATCTAAGCAAACCGCAGTTCTAACATACGATAAGATTAAAATTTCTAGGGCTATTTATCCATTTGATCAATTAGTGCACTCAACAAAATGCTCTTTAGAATCGCAAACTATTACAAACCATTTGATTAGTGTACACATACACAACCTAAGACGACAAATATGTTTCTTGAGAAATTAAAGCAAAGGCAATTCTGGTAGTGCAATCAAGAGAGATTTAAATTTTATTTCCCATCACTAAAAACTAAACATATTTAATTAAAAGAAAGAGCAAGCAAAGTAATTAATTCAGTTTAGGCATAGAATAACCAAAGGCACTTTAAGCTATAAATTAACAATCACTAGCAAGTCAAATTCAGGCTTGCATTGTCACACCAAACTAGAGATCTTAAACTGAAATACATGAAAAATAATAATCTTACTCACTTAGAGAATCACTGCAAAAAGTTCTCATTAATACCACTCCAAGATTACTGATCAGTAGCAATAAGAAAGCAAGACATCTTATATTCAGATCAAAGAAATTGACCAAAAAATTATTCCAATGGGAAATGCAACATACCATGCTTTATTGACTCATAACTCTTTTAGAAATCATTTCACAGAGAAGCTTTTCTGCCTTATGATTTTCGTTCCTTTCAAGAAGAGCCTTTATAAGTATTTCATAAGTTACTATGTTAGGAAAGCAACTATTTTTATCCATTTCTGTAAGCAAAGCCATGGCTTCATCGAGCAAGTCCTCTTTACAAAGCCCAGAAATCATGACATTATATGTTATGACATCCAATTGGTAGCCGTTAATGTGGATATGCCGGAAAAACTGTTGTGCGGTTTTAAGTCTTCCACCTTTGCACAATCCATCAATAAGTATGTTACATGTGACTACACTAGGACGAATCCCTTTGCCAATAATTTTAAAAAATAATGCAATAGCCTCTTCAAGATGTCTGCTTTTGAACAACCCATCTAACAAGATATTGAAAGTATTCAAATCAGGGTCCTGACCACGTGCATGCATCACATCCAGAAGATCTTGCCCATCGGATAACCTCCCAGATTTACATAATCCATCAATAAGAGAGCTATACGTTACTGTATCAGGAACTAAATTTCTTTGAGGCATAGTTTTGAACAAAGCAAAAGCTTTATCCACTCTTCTATTCTTACAATATCCATCAATCATGATAGTATAACTTTGAACATCTGGTTTCAGGCCCATTTTCACCATATCATCAAATAAAGTAGCTGCCTCACTCACATTCTTAGCAAGAAAATACCCATCTATTAAAGCATTGTAAGTAACAATATCAGGTTTAAGACCTCTTTGCAGCATCAAATGAAACACTTTATGGGCTTCTGTGGCTTTTCCTTCTTTAGATAGTGCATCAATCAGTATGCTATAAGTATAAATGTTAGGTTTCATGTTGCTTTGCACCATTTGATTCAACAATTTAGTAGCTTCTTCTAGTTTATCCACACAGCATAAACCGTGAATTAAAGAGCTGTAACTAACAACATCAGGAGAAATTCCCCGTGCAATCATCTCAGAGAAATATTTGCATGCCTCGTTTACAAGACCATCTTTGCATAACCCATCAATAACAATACTATATATTATTACATCAAGCTTGATTGGTTGCCTCTCTAGCTTTCGCAGCAACTCGATCGCAGCTCTTGTTTGTCCTATCTTACAAAGACCATTGATTAAGGTCCCGTAAGTAACCTTATCAAGCTGATATCCTTGTGCTCTGACCTCATCATGAAATTTCAAAGCTGACTTAACCTTTCCGTTAATACACAATCCTTTCATTAAGGTGTTCAAAGTTATTATATCGCATTGATAACCCATCTTGATAATCTTCCCCAATACAGAAAAAGCATAACCCGTATGACCCATTTGGCAGAAACAATCTATCAACATGTTTAGAGTAAGGAAGCTAGGAGCAATTCCCCTAACCTCTAATTGTGAAAAAAGCGAAACAACAATGTGGTAGTGTTTCTCCATAATAAGAGCCTTAAGAAGCTTACCAATTTCAACATGAGAAGGGGGATGACGCCGATTGATGAGGCTATTGAAAGAGAAAACAGCATCATCAACATTAGGATTGAACCCAGATACCGTGTGATAATCAAGATTAGGTACATGAGAATAATAAGAAAGGATGAGAAAGGGAGAAGAAGTGGAAGAGAACAAGAAGCAAGCGTTAGCATGAAACGTTCGAAATGCACAATACCTCATTAACTCTGTTGTGATTTTTGCATTTAAATGAACAATTTTATTTGCGCGACAACTGTAGCAGGACTAATTTCGAACTATGAACCTGATGCAGTTTAAAGTTAGCTTTATAGATTTGGTCAAAATTTTTGTTCTCATAACGTAAATTGTTGAATCCCCCCGAACGATCGCGTTATGAATTGCGATGCTTCCTCTACGAATAAGATAGTGGGCTTTCTCTCCATATAGTTTTAAGAGAAATTATGAGTGAATATCAAATTCGGTCTCTGACAATTATCTCGAAAGAACTACGAGGTTTTAAATAAAAAAATATTGACACAGAGACTAATTAGGAATCAGGTTGAATATTTTTTTTGTTAAGAGATTCGTTGTCTTTTTAGATAATTATCATGATCATTTATAAATTTTTTCAAAAAAATATTCACACACAAGTCTCTAAATATTTTAAAAATGGACATTTTAATTTCTATAAAAATTAATATACACATTAATTTCTATAGTTTCTTTTTGTCGGCTAAAACAGTCCTCAGACCGATTTTTTCGTTTGTAGCTACCGAAAAAAGTTGAAGTGGCACACTTAGTGTCCAGCATGTCCGGTAAATGTACACGTGTCATGGAAGGACAAATTAGTCTTCGTCCGTGTCATCAAAATGACAACATTCATAATTGTGGGCCAAACGTTGCGTTTTCTAGGAGATTGAAGGTCGCGCTTCTTCTCCTTCACTTCAACCCATTTAACTTGAAAAAGACCCCAAACCCCACACATTCTTCTCTTCCACTTCAACCCTTTCATCACTAGATCATCATATCGCACAATATCTTCCACAGCACCATCGTGATGAACGTTGATCATCGTCGACATTAGCATTGAGTGAGTGTTGTTAGTGCGTCTCTTCTGAAAATGCCAGCAATGATCAGCGCCAAGACTCACTGAAGTGAATGTGAGGACCGTTGAACACGCTCGTCGAAAAAAGTGAGAATGTATTATGTTGTTATGTTGAATATGTTTATAGCAATTTGAATTATTTGTTGTTTAGTTATGAGTGTTTAAGTACAGAGCACAATGTGTGTATTTTGACAATTTACAGAATATACTGGATTTTGCATGTTTGTATTTTGACAATTACAGAGTATATTGTCATGTAGTTACTATATTCTTTGGTTGGGTTTCATTTATAAAAATTCTCAAAATAGACTTGTTTAGGGTTTGATAATTCTGTTTGTTGATTATAAGTATATTGTTCTTGCAGTTAGATGGAGAAATTTGTAGTTTCTGTTTTTTACTATGGTGGACATTTTCTAAGGAATAACATGTGATTTCTTGTATATATTGAAATTGAGATTGGTGTGGTATATATTGAAATTGGTTTGGAAGTTTTGAAAACTAGAGGTTTTGGTAAATTCTGGTAAAAACCTATTTTGACCAAATTCAACGGGTCATAACTTAGTTTTCGGACTCTCAAATTTTGTGAAACTTATCTTAAATAAAAGTTGGGTTCGTGTAATTTATGACGCTTAAAGAACGGACAGAAAACGATTTTAAAAAAAAAGTTATGCGCGTTTGAAATTTTGTGTAAAAAACTGAATTTTTTACACTTAGCAGCTTTTTGAAAAAATACACATACATTCGTGCGTAAGCAGAGGTCATGCGTACACGAGAAAAAGGTTCTGCCCAGTACTCTCACATACGCGGAGGGTATGCATATCCGACAATTGAAAAATTTGAAGGCTCGCATACACGGCAGGTGGTACGCGATGCGGGCTAACCACTCTGTTCAACATGCTCGTGTATGCAGAGATGGCTCGCATACGCGGCACAGGTAATTTCAGCATCCATGCATACGCGGAAGGCATGCATATGCATAACTACTCTGTTTTGCAAAAATAGAATTTTTTTTTTAGTTTTTAACTATTCCTCTAACTTTCTAAACCTCCGCAATACTTATTTAAGATCTTCTATCTAGTGTTTAGATTTTGGGACGAGTGATAATGTACTGTGATATTTTATCGCCTTTACTTTACAGCTATAGGGTAAAGCTTAGTGTGATAGTGTTATATACCGTGCCTAGAATAATCAGTTCTAGAGTTATCAAATCAAGACTTATATTCCACAACACATTTGTGCCAGAGAATTCAGAAGCAACATGGTAAGTCAAAAGTGGGTAGCCAAGAAGCTGGAGAAGTGGCTCTGAACTCAGCCTCACCTAACCTTAAGTGAGACTTATGAGTATATCAAGATCGACTAC
This sequence comes from Arachis hypogaea, assembly GCF_003086295.3. Classification (NCBI taxonomy): domain Eukaryota; kingdom Viridiplantae; phylum Streptophyta; class Magnoliopsida; order Fabales; family Fabaceae; genus Arachis; species Arachis hypogaea. The sequence goes on from NC_092047.1 coordinate 96,196,877, forward strand.
AATATTATGATTAATGGAAAGATGGTATATAGGGTCCTCAGGGAAGCAAGAGAGCATGTGATTGGCAACGAGATAACACAATACAGCAAGTTAAGGGACTATCTGTCAGAGATCCATAGGAGTAACCCAGGGAGCTCCACCATTCTAGATGTGACCCCCATGTCTTAGTCCCTTCCGTTGTTCAACAAGCTATACATTTCACTAGACGCGTGTAAAAGGGGGTTCAAAGTTGAGTGTAGAAAATTACTCAGATTTGATAGTTGCTTCTTGAAGGGTTACTTTGGGGCTAACTCCTTTTCGCTGTAAGTCAGGATGCAAACAATCACTTCTACGTGATTGCATTTGTTGTTGTTGACAGTGAAACTAAGGAGAGTTGGAAGTGGTTCCTCACCTTATTGCAAGAAAACCTTGGAGATCAATATATTCATAGGTAGAATTTAATCTCGGACCAACAAAAGATAACGTTCTAAATTAGTTGAATTTAAATGTTAATAGCTTGTAAAAGTTGTAAAAGTTGTTGAATTTAAATGATAATAACTTGTTAAAGTTACTAGTTGGTGATTATATTATAGAACTCCAAATATAAAGTTGCTGTTGAACTTAAATGTTAGTAGCTCGTAAAAGTAACTAGTAGCGCAGATTATGTTATTGAACTCTACATGTAAAGTTGTTGAATTTAAATGATAATAACTTGTTAAAGTTACTAATTGGTGATTATATTATAGCACTCCAAATGTAGAGTTGTTGTTGAACTTAAATGTTAGTAGCTCGTAAAAGTAACTAGTAGCTGATTATGTTATTGAACTCTACATGTAAAGTTGTTGAATTTAAACGATAATAACTTGTTAAAGTTACTAGTTGGTGACTATATTATATAACTCCAAATGTAAAGTTGTTGTTACTATTTATTTTACTTACTGATTGAAGATTAGAACTGTGGTAGTTAAGTTTAATTTGAATTGGTGAGTATATGTTACAGATTGAGTTGTCATTTATTTGAATTATTGGATGATTAAATGTTAGGTCGCTGGTGGTTAAGAAATGCTTGCTACTGTGATTATATGTAACAATTCTAAGTTTATTTGTGTTTAATTACTTGCTCTTAGGGGTTGTTGCCTGCATTAAAGGAGGTGATGCCGCATGCTCATCACCGAAATTGTGTTAGGCATATCTGAAAGAATTTTACAAATAGATACAAGGATAAGCAAGTCAAGAATATTGTGTGGAAATGTGCTAAATGTACCATTGATGCCGAATTCCAAGAAAGTATGAAGTTGAAAAGGATCAATGAAGATGCATGGAGCTATCTATCCAAATTTGACCTTGCTTGCAAGACCAAAGCCCACTTTAGTCACAGGCCAAAGTGTGACAACCTCACCAACAATATGTGCGAGGTTTGGAATGCAAAAATAGTGAATTACCGGTCAAAACCAATTCTTACAATGTGTGAGGAGCTTCAATGCTATATCATGCGAAGAATGACCAAATACAAACAAGTATTGGAGACACACATGGGAATTGAGGTGGCACTGACTCAACAGAAATGACTTGATGATATAATGAAGGACGTCAGGTATTAACATCCAATTTGGGTTGGTGACGACGAAAGGAGAATCTCTGAGGTTCAACAAGGCTCCAAGAAGCTTTCTGTCAACCTGTCCACCAACAAATATACCTGCAATGCTTGGAAATTAACTGGTACACCCACCAAACTATATTAGTTAAATATCAATTGTCAAATTGTTCTTGAATTTTGCTAAATAAATTGTATTTGTAGGTCTTTCTTGCGTTCATGCACTTGATACCATAGCTAGAAGGGGTGCCAGACCTGAGACATATGTTCACCCACTGCTTAAGATTGGGGTAGCAATAGCAACATACTAACACTACATACAACTTGTTAATTTGGAGGAGTATTAGGAGAAACAAATTATCTGAATCTAGTTCTCCCAAAGCTAAAGAGGCTAGTTGGCAAACCAGTCAAGAGAAGAAGCAAAGAGCCATATGAAACTTAAGCTAGCATAACTGATGGTAACAAAGTTAAGAAGATGTTCTAGGTTACTTGTAGCAAGTGCGGAGAGATTGGCCACAATTACAAGACTTGCAAAGGCCCTCGAGCAGCAACAACTATAAGACTAACCAACCCAAACAGAAGAAAGGCAAAGGCAAGAACAAATTCTGAAACATCAAACTAACCTGCAAATGAGATCCATGTCTCGCAATCAGTACCACAAGTGCAGATAATAACCATGATCAAATAATGTAGTAGTTGTTGATCGCGAGGACTGGATAGGATTTTTAATACTTCCATAAGGACTAAGTTGGATATTTTAAAAATCACTAAGGGCTCATGTGCCTTTTTTAAAATTCTACAAGGACACACTTGGAATTATGTTTGGCTATTTTTTCATTATTTTAGAATGTGGTTGATCATTCTAATCCATCTCAGGCAGCAGCTAATGCAGCAAGTTTTGTGTTTAATGTGGTGAGTAAAATTGGTGTTAAAGACCTACCATTTGTGTCATTATACAAGTAGGTATGCTAACATAACTTTGTTTACTCTTTGTAGCATACTATGTCGTCTCCTTCATCATAGGGTGCAACAAATTTTGGAGCAACTATTGCACCGACTACAAAATCCAAGCAGCTTATCATTAGACTACATCATCCTGCACCAGTCTAGTCTCGCACTCTACCTCCTATACCACCACATAGACCAAATCAAGGCATCTCGACAGAAACAATTGCAGCTGCAAGTAAGGGTATTGCATCAAGGATGTTCCAGTTTATTTCTAATCCCAGTTTCAAGCATTTAAGAAAGAAGTGATGAAGAGCTATGCAGTCTGAAGACAAATAATTATGCTTTTTTGATGTCTTAGTTTAATTTGTATTTTGGTTATGAGCTTTCAAGTTCAAGGATCTAAATTTGAAATACTCTGAATTTAGGGAATGATGACAGATTATTGTGGATGAAACCCTTTTTTTGGATCATGTTAGTTTAAGTTGAATACTATCTTGTTAAGTTGCTACTATACCAGTTATGCTGTCATTGTCATTACTAGGTGTAATGTCTGACTTGCATCCTATGTTTTAAATTTGCTACTTCACATTAGAGAAATATATTTTTTATTATAAGTATTGATGCATTAAAAAAATTTATTATAAGTGTTGATATTAAAAGAAATTAAATTTTAATGGTGTCTTTTCAGTCCTTAAAAAAAGACATAATTATAACTGTTCAACAAATTCATATGACAAAATTTTTTTGATCCATTAAAATTAGAATCAATCATTATGATTCGATCCATGCAAAACAAAAAAATAATGAATTTGCCAAAAAAATGAATCCATGTAGAATGATATAAAAAAAATAAACAAACGAAGAATTTTTTTTATTTAAAAAAAAATCGGATTCACAAATTAAATCATAGTGCATACAAAAAGCTTTATGATAAATATGCTAATTCTATGGATGTGCAGTATCCATAATCAATAAATTAATTAAATTTTTTAATTTTACGAATTAACAGCTCCAATATTTAGGATCGAGACACAGACAAAAAAAATGATATGCACATATATAAAAGAATGCAATATTTTTTTTTCTTAATATATCTTTTGTATTATTTATGTGCTCTTCATGTACTATTTGTGTACTCTTTATGCACTTTTTATATACTCTTTTAGTTTTATTAACATGTGCCACGCAATCCAAAAGATATAATTTTAAATTTTCAAGATTCTATTTTTTTATAATTTAATTCTTCATTTTAATTGAGCTATCAAAATGAAAATATCAATAAGAAAACTATATTTGACTAACACAATTTTTTTTTAATTAAGTGAATAAAAATTTATTTATTTTTATATTTTGTTCATAGTTTATATTTTGATCTAGCTTTTAAATTTAAGTGAAAACAAATACATTCCACAAAAAATACAATAAATTATCTACAATCTCCTTTTCCTCTCCTTCAAAACACCTATTATAAAAATATAAGAAAAAAAATAAAAATATTATTTATATATTAAAATCAACTATATATATATATATGTGTGTTTTAATTTATTTTTAATGTATATTTTTATACTTTCATAACTGATTTTAATTTAGATGTAATATAGTTATAGAAAAAAGGCCCAACATCTCCTGCTCAGTTCCACAACTCATGTTTCCAACCCAACAACCCATATAATACCCCTTAATTTTTTCCTAATTAAATTTCCTTAACAACCTACGAAAATGAATACATTACAATCACGACGTGTCATATTTCATGCTTTTTTTTTTTTTCTCCGTCAACACTTCAGAATTTTCCATAATAAAAATCAATTTTGCTACAAAGAGATTTAATTAGCTTGTGTGTCACTTACTCACTTTCACCTTTTTAATTTTGAATTTTGTTAACATAAGTGAGGTATATGAGATCCATACCAAATGATGTATATCTCCATCCTTTATTGGTTATGCAGATGTTTAACACAAATTGATTTTAGTATTGATTAAATTTGGGTGAGACGCTTATTTTACGTTTCTTATCGGAAGAAAATTATTTTCAATATAACGTACCAAATACAATTCAATTGATCACAAGCACACTTATGTAGTTTGATTATTAAGCGCACAAGAGTCCGTAAACAGACTTACTTAGCTAGTCAAGCTAACAAAACTTCTTGATGCATAAGAGTGAGTACACATAACGAAAAAGTACCGATGTACTGACAACTTACAACATGGAAAATGAAACTACAAGAAGATCCTCGCAAATTATGTACTAAAACTATATTTCTATAAAATAGCAAAATCAAATTAAAAAAAATAAACCACTAAAAACACGCCTGAATTTTCTTGGGCTGACAAAATATCCTTAATTTTTGTTGACGACAAAAATATCTTTAATAAATATAAAAATGTAAAAGTGTCCATTTGTGAAAGAATTTTTCTATTAACAAAAATGAATGATGTGATAAACAGAATTACTACATGACAAACTTTATATAAAAAACAGATTCTCTCTCTATATTGGCCTCTCGAAGTCATAAAACCCTTCAATCCCCAACGGCATTGGCGACGGGCTGCAAAGGTGGCATCTGCCATCTAATGAAGGCAATCTGAGGACGCAGAGCAGCGGAGGAGGGCGATCCTCTAGAGATGGGGGCTTGGGGGGCCGAGCCCTGGGATGGTGTCTGGGGGAGGTGTTGGTAATGAGTCCTTTAGCTTCTGGGTTTTGATTATGGGATTGTTGGTGGTGTTGGTGATTGGGTTTTGGTTATGGTGGATTTTGAAGGTGGTAGCCGTATGGTCCAGTGATAGTGGTGTAGGATTTTGCAAGTGCCACATATCATTTGTAAAACGTAGTCCTATCATTTGTAAAACGCATCAACGAATGTTGTTAACCTAATATGAATGGCATGTCTATCTTCATGTTGGACTCAAGACTACAAAAGACTGGCACTTAAACTTCAAACAAATATGTTCAATTGATTATCATCAGCAATGTTTCTTCCCAGTTCCTGTTATGGACATAGATCTTCTCACTCCAATTTCAATAAGACTACAAGAAATCAACAACAGAACAACTGCATTCTTACAAAGCCACACCAAAAAAATAAGTTATTACAAGTTCACATTAGCACATATAAGGACTTCAAATGCTAAATTGGTGCTTGGTGGCAATGATCAAGCCAAAGAAAGAACCCTGAAAAGGCAAAAACCGATAGCAATATTATAACAGAACAGCTGATTATGTATGTATAACGAGCATTCAGTCATCAAGTTCTTCACGCGGACTAGTTTCGCCAAACCATCTAGGAGGATCATATCCATGCCCACCTACATAATTTTCAACAGAATTTAGCTACGAAATCTAAGCATCCAGAACTCAAACTGCAAGCAAACACAACATATATCAAAGTTAGAAGACAATACCGAGGGGATTGCAGCGACAGAGGCGCCACGCTGTCAAGACGGTACCCTTCACAACTCCATATCTCTTGTAAGCCTCCATGGAATACTCACTACAAGTTGGGATATAACGACAACTCTTTGGCAAGATTGGTGAAATCTCCCCTGCATTCATGAAACAATATCAAATGAGCAATGTTACAGGCTCCAATAAAGTTTATTATTTTTCGTTAATACTTGGCCAATTCTAAATCTTATTCTTTAAATCCTAAATTCTAACAAATATAAAAGTAAAATGCTAGCTTAGTGTTGGCTAATATTGATAAAAAAAAATATATTGGAACTAACATCTCTCATGCCAAATAGTAAAGAACAAACATAAATAAAGAAACTGCATGCACATAGAAGTAAACTTTACTTTATTTACAACCATAAACCCAAAGAATGAACAAACATTAATTAAAACATAAAATGAAAAAAAAAAGCAAATGGAATTCTAAGTTGATAATTAGCTCAGAGGAAATCTAATTTCATATTTGAAGGGAAGTTAAGCTGAAAAAGAAAAAAATTGGTTACTTTTGTAGAATCTCAACATGGAGAGAGCGGCTTTGACTCCCAAATTGTTGACCGCAGCATCTGAACAAGAACAAACAATTAAAGTAGTAAGTCCCATTTCCATAATATGAGAGAGAGAGAGAGAGAGAGAGAGAGAGAGAGAGAGAGCACCTGGCAGTGTTTCGGTTTCGGAGTTGGAATCTTGTTCGTCGAATGCACGAACAGTTGGAGTGCAATTATGGCGCGGTGCTCTTGAACTTGAAGGGAGGCGAAGGATGAGAGCGTGGCGGTTAGTGGCTTCGATTCTGAGAGAATTAGGATTAGGGTTTCGGAGTTGAAGGCGAGTTGGAGTGTTATCGGAATGGAAGTTCAGAGGCACGGGAAGGTAGACGACGCAGGCCATAACTACGCGCCGACATACGCGCCGCTGCTAATGCTAATGCAGCTTCGCCCCTGGACTACAGATATATAATGAATGGATTATAATAATAAATTAATAATACACATGTACAAAAAAAAAATGACTATAAGTCTATAACACCCTGTTTGAAAAAGAGATTGATGTGAAATAAATAAAGGAAGATATAATAAATATAAAAGTAGAAGTATGAAAATTTAGTATTAATATTAGTTAATATAATAATTTTAATATAATAAGAATAATTTATATATCTATAATAAAAAGAGAGAGAAGTGTTAGCATGTATAAGAAGGAGGAGAGATGAATATTTTATTGTATGTACTCTTTTTTGAAAATATTGAATCGTCTATCATAAATAGACATCCATCTAAGTAATCTTATGACAACAACTGACATTGATTAAAAAATAGAAATTAATTAAATTTTTGTATTGGATTAATGACTTAAGTCCGTTTGGATAGGTTTATAAGTGACTTTTTTTTTTAATTTTTAACTTATGAAAATGTGTAGTATTAATATCTGGTACAATTTTTAAAACAAAATTGTAATTTTTTAAAAAGTTATTTTGGTGATTAAGAAAAAGTTAAAAAAATGACTTCCCTCATAATAAAAAATTTTTTATCACTTTTTTCTTAAAATAAGTACTTTTAGAACTAAAAAACCAAATACAAAATAACTTATTTATAAGCTACTTTTAATATAAGCATTTATTGTTTAAACTATTTTTTCAAAAGTAACTTAATTAAGTTGTTTAATCAAACTGGACCTATGTAATGTATACAAAATTGAATTATAGTTCAGTATTCTATTCGAAACAGAATTCTATTTAAAAAAAAAATTGTAGAATTAGATTTGGAATTTAAAATGTTGAATGAAGATTATTTTAAAAATTAAATAATATTAACATTTTAATTTTAATTCTCAAATATTCTAATTTTATGTGTTTTTAAATTTTAAAGATATTAAAAAAATTAAAATTTTATGTCTACGATTAAAATTTTAATTTTAATATTTAATTATCAAATACAAATATATTTTGAAAATCGGTTCGAACTGACTGGTCGAACCGAAAATCATTGCCAACACACAATTCGAACAGAGGACAAAATCGCAAGATTTGAAAATCGAAATTGGACCGTCGAACCGGCTGGACATCGATCAGTCGAATCGAACTGTGACCCGGTCGGTTTTTGAAATTTGGCCAAAACGCTACGTTTTGGAATGCTGAAAGGGAAACCCTAGTCACCCACTCACCCCTCTGGCCCTCTCCTCTCAAGTCTCCACTCTCACCTCTTATGTCTCCAGTCTCCATTCTCATTCTCTACTAACGGGCAGAAGCAGCACTCACATCGAGCTTCCGACGCAATTTCCGTCCAGTCACCGCCACTGTCGCAACTTCCGTGGAGCTAACGTCATCTAGTTCTGTTTGTGCAGCCACTTTCTGTCACGAAGTCAGCTCGGTTTGATCTTCGAAAATTGCAGCCATCGCCAGCGTCACTTTTTGTCGCGTAGTGTCTTTCCGCTGGCGCCAGCTCTATTCAACCTTTCTACTCCTTCAGCCACCGTCCAGCTCTATTCAACCTTTCTACTCCTTCAGCCACCGTCCTGTCTCTTGTCAGTTACTGTCCTTGCTTACTCTACATTTTTCCAAGCTTTTAGCTTCTAATTCTAGGTATAAATTTTATTTTTTGTAATAATAATTGTTGAAGTATTGACTAATTATTAGTTAGGTATAAATTTTATTTTTTGTAATAATAATTGTTGAAGCATTGACTAATTATTAGTTCTAAGTCTTGCTGTTGATTGCTTAAAGCATGATTAATTATTGAAGCATTGATTAATTCTTGGTTCTAAAGTCTAAATTTTGCTGTTAATTGCTTGAAGTATAATTAATTGTTGAAGCATTGATAATTAATTAATTGTTGGGTGCTAAATCTTACTGTTTTTTTTTTTTTAACCAAATATATAAGACTCGAACCCGCAACCTCTTAATTAAGTATAGAGAGACTATGCCATTTGAGCTATTACTCATTGGCGGTGCTAAATCTTACTGTTGAAGCATTGATTAATTGTTATGTAATTGATTAATATTATTTAACAAGCTGAAACTGAAACTAAAACTAAACTAGTAAACGATTAAAACTGATGATTGATGAATATAGAATCTAACTGTCTAAGCATGACACGGTTTTTTCCCTTCTCTTTTGCATTGAAAAGTGATATGAAATTCTTCTCATTTTAATAACGGTTGTATTTAAACTTTGTTGTTGAGGCCTTAATAATTAATTTATTTATAATTGAATAATTAAATAATTGTTGAATAATTTTAGATATTGTTTGTTGAAATTATTAGGTTAGAGTGGGTTACTGTGATATTGTAATTGGATTGTATTGTTATTGGATTGCTGGTAATTTTTAGGTATAGATGACAGTATTAACGAAGAATTACTTAGGAATAATATTGTTGAGAATAATTCGGTTTCGAATGAACCTTTTCTTCCTGCTGGATCTAGTGATAGTCAATCACAAATTCTGTTTTAATGTGTTTATTTATATTTTTATTCATTATTTTATTATAAAACAGTTTTTTTAATTCAACTACGGTCGAATCGGTTGAACTTATGAACCAGTGAACCAGTAGCTAGAGCGGTTCGATGACCGGTTTAGTTTTCAGAACCTTGAACACAATACTAAATTTCAGTATCAACTAGTATTTTTACTCGTAATTACATTATGGGAATATAAATCTTTTAAAACTACGTCGGTTTTATTCTGACATTATAGATTATGACACAAAAGATTTATAGAATCAAACTACTTTTACAAAACAATCGTAGAGGACAAAAGTCTCCCGGCTAAGAAGACCAGGATTTCTGTAGATAAAAAATCAAATAATAAGATTTTTAGTTATTATTTTAATGTGAAAGAGTTTAATTTATTACTAATAATTAATTTTAATATTCGTTATCTAAAATTTGAAAACGATTTAACTTGTATACTTTTGATTAGGTATTAAGCCTGTTGCACAAATAAAAATAATTAATTTTTATGCTTGCTATTTGAAAATAATATTTTTTTCTCTCTATGCATATAAAAATATAATTAGATATTAGCATAAAAAAATTATATTGATAGTTATAAAATTAACTCAAAATCAATTTTGTTTAAACAATTGAATCTTGATTTTAATTTTTAATCACAATATTAGTATTCTCTCTAAATTATATTTAATAAATATTTGAAAGAAGAGAAATGAAAATATATATTAGAAAGATAAGTAGTTAAAATTTAAAACTAAATAAAATACTAAAAAATATATATATAATAATATTTTTTATTTAAATTATATTATTTTATTAATTTTATTTTTTGTAGAAAAAAAATAGAAAAAATAGAGAATGAGAGAAAAAAGAGAGAAAGATAAAGATGAAGACTGAGATAGGGAGTTTGTTAATTTTGAAAGAAAAATTTTATTTTAATTATAATAAAAAAATATCGGTTGACATATTTTGATTTGTCAAATTACTAATATAAAATATAAATTACAAATTATATATAAAGTGGAAAGGGTAGAGAGAAATAGAAAAAAGGGAGAGAGATAGATGAGAGAATTTAGGAAATGAGTTTATTAATTTTGGAGAAAAATATTTTCTCTCAATTTTAATAAAAGAATATTGTAACACCCTAACTTTTAGCACGTCATGATCGTACCAAAAGTAAGGAGTTACTAACCTGTTCTCCTTATTTACTATTTAATATTGAGCCTTTAGGTCGATATCGCGTTTCAGTTTATAAGGAAATACCAGAAAATTATTTGTAGTAATTAAAATCACACAATTATTAATAATAACAAATGCTATACAAATGAATTTAGTATAAAACTCAAATACAATACCTATCCCTCTGGATAAAATAAAACTTAAAACAACAAGGGCGAGGGAACTCTATAAAAATAACAGGAATCACAAGTAAAACTACTAGTCGTTTGCATCTTCTAACTGAATCTTCGAACCTGTGTCACTGAAAGGGTGGAAGATTTTGGGGTGAGAACAAACCACACGTTCTCAGTAGGGAATGGGAATGCCGTAAAAGTAATGAATTTAATGCAAATAATTAACTTTACTCAATAAAACTATTTTGTTAATCCTTTGGAAATACTTTTATTTCTACTTTAGATAAATAATTACTTTTCTTTAAATTTTTAAACTCAAAACAAAATTTTAAATATAAAAATAGTCACATTTTCTGTCTCTCAGCCACATAGTTAATCCTCAGTCAAATGTCAACTCGTAATCACTTTAATACACTCACAAACAAATAGTGCAAGCAAGAGATTCAATTCAATGTACAAGCAAGTCACAACAAGACAAACAATACAATCACAAGGTAATAAAACAGGCAAGCGCAATCAAATACAAATGCGCAATCAATATGATGCATGTCTATCCCTAACGCAGGCCATGAGCTCATGTGTCGGTTGCCTACCCGCTCCCGACATTACCCGGGCACAAGTCCCAGATATGGTTTTCCAGATGCATCAGTGTGCTTATAAGTCGTACGGCCAGGCCGCATCAGTGTGACTTTAAGTCGTACGGCTAGGCCGCATCAGTGTGACTTTCCAAATCAATAAGCGTACATCTGGAAAACAGTTCTCAGTGTGTGGGCGTTCCCACTTTACATTTGGCACTAAGGCCCAAACAATGTCACATCTGCTCTCCTGTGGCAGACACTTCATTAATTAATATATTCCTTAAATCCTTGTTTTCTGCTCTCCTGTGGCAGAGATTCTTTTTCTTAATAAACCGAGTTCAAAACAACACTTAGAACAAAATCTCTCCTTACAAAATTAGATTTAAAACATTATGTTTTTCTTAATAAATCTAGTTTAAAAATAGAATACACCTTTTCTCAACTAAATAAATCTCAAATAATTTAATTTTGCAAAACCAAATCTTTTAAAATAACTTTTCAAATAAAACCTTAGATTTTTATAAAATTTCGGCAGCACTTCCCCTAAAACTCGGGGTTAGCCACCCTTTTTCGGGTCCCAACTGAACCATTTTCAACCTCTTTTCAATCGAGAAATCAAGTACATATTCATCAAATTCAGTCACAAACACAACTCAAACTCATCATTCAGTTATTGCAAACAATCATAAATTATTTACAAATACCCACTAGACTTCCATGGCATTCATAGTTTAAAAACAGTTAATTTCAAAACAAAATCCCCTACCTTCGTATGAAATCAAAATTATCGAAAGCTCCAGAGAAGCTTTCTGACCGAGCTGCTGAAGGAGAAAGCGTCAGAAATCGTCTGTGCTTCCTAGAACTCCAGTTAACCGAACTCAAGGGGTAGGGGAGTTACGTCACCATCGACTTTCACCGGACAAAAATAACGCCAACACGTAGAGGAGGAAGATACGAACACTTTTACCGGATTAGATTTTTCGTTGGAGTTACGGATCTCAAGAAATCGAAGTTGGAAACTCACGGTTCCATGGTTTCCGTTCTCTTCTCTCTCTCACGGTGTTTCTTTTCTTTTCTTTATCAGGTTCGGTGAATGAAGAAGGAATATGTGCAATTAATGAAAGGAGGCACGTGTTATGATCTAAGGTCGTGTGTGATAAATAGATGATTTGGTGTCACCAATCTTTCTTTTCTTCCTAAGTACAAGTTCGGTTAGCATAATGAATTGGAGAAGATATTTATTTGGTGGAAGAATGATTTGTCAAAGCAAAGCAAAGTTAAATGTCATGATATATATATATAGTAATGCATAAGCCACCTTTGGCTTCCTTTGTTTTAATTTTCTTAAGGCTTCGCTGAGGTATAATAATAATAATAATAATAATAATAATAATAATAATAATAATAATAATAATAATAATAATAACTAAATCAAATTTTATTTTATTAAATTAATTTTTAAAAACTTGGGGTCTTACAAATATCATGTGATACATTTGGTTATTAAATTAGATAATAAATTATATATAGAGTGAGAAGGGTAGAGAGAAATAGAAAAAAGGGAGAGAGGTAGATGAGAGAATTTAGAAAGGGAGTTTATTAATTTTGAAGGGAAATACGTACTTTCTCTCGAGTTTAATAAGAATGTCATGTGACACATTTTATTATTAAATTAGATAGCAATATATAATATAATATAATATAATATAATATAATATAATATAATATATAATATAGCTATATTTCAATTTTAACATTTTAATTTTAATTTTAATACAATTAAAGAATGTCATATTGTATATTTTAATTGTCAACTTTGTAATTAATTATTGATAATGATATATAAAAGAGATATAATGGTTGAAGGAATAAGAGGGATAGATAAAGGAAGATGGAGGAAGGAAAAATTCTTTAATTTTGGAAGAAAATATTTGATTTCAATTGCAATGAGGAAATGATATGTGGCACATTTTGGTTATAAAATTAGTAAGGATGAGGGAAAAACTCTTTAATTTTGGAGGGAAATATTTGATTTTAAATTTTTAATTGCAATGGGAAATGACATGTGGCACATTTGGTTGTAAAATTAGTAGGAAAGAGGGTAAAATTCTTTAATTTTTGAGAAAAAGATTTGATTTCAATTGCAAAAAAAAAAGTGACATATAGCACATTTTGGTTATAAAATTAAGAATATATATATATATATATATATATATATATATATATATAATAGATTTTGGCTTTCAAAAAGGCATTTTGAATAGTCTAATTAATCACTCTAAAAACTAGAAAGTTTTTATAAGTAAGATTATTATATAGGTTTAATTATTTTATTATAATAAATTTGAATATTTTGTTAGTCGATCATTTAACTATAGGAATTTTGAAGCATAGTGTAAAAATTAGACCGGACCAGTTAGAATTCTGTTAATTGGTTTTTGGTTGAACTGACCGAATCAGTCTAATTCTAAGATTGCTTAAGGATAAAAATTGGTAAGAATTGGTCAAAATCGGTCAAAATTAGTAGAAAATTGGTCCAACTGAATCACTCAAGAAAAAATTCTAAAATTAATAAAAATGTGGTTCAAATCTAGATGGGATAAGTACTGTTTTGGTCCCTAACGTTGAGGGTCAGAATCGAAACCGTCTCTGATGTAATTTTCGACTTAAAATCGTCCTTAATGTTGCATTTCATTTTAAAATCGTCCTTTCTAATAAAATTTTTTAATTTATTCCGAAATTACCCTTACTTTAATAAAAAAAAGAAATCGCGTTTTGTTGGGGGGGGGGAGGCAAAGGGTATACGAAGGGGGAGGGGAGGGGGAGGGGGAGGGGGAAGGGGGGAGGGCGCCGACGGCGAAGCTTGGAGGGGAAGGGGAAAGGACATGGGGTTCGGGGTTGGGGAAAGGGGGAAGGGGAGAGGCAGAGGGGGGGGGGGCGGAAGGGGAAAGGGGGGAAGGGGACGGCAGCTGTCGTTGACGCCTCGACTGTTCCCACCGCCGCGTCTGCCTCGCCGCCTCTGCCTCCGCCTCTGCCTCCACCTCTGCCTCACCTCGCCTCCACCTCTGCCTCGCCGCGTCTGCCTCCGCCTCTGCCTCGCCGCCTCTACCTCGCCGTCTCTGTCTCTGTCTCGCCTCCTCCTTTGCATCGCTTTCTGCTTCTGCTTTCTTGCTTTTTGTTTTCTTGCTTTCTGTTAATACTTCTTGGTTTGGTGTTGTTTGGTGTTCTTGGTGTTGGTGGAGGTGGAGATGGGGGGTGGAGGTGGGGGTGGGGGGAAGGGAAGACGGGGAGGGGGAGGGGACGTGGGGGTGGGGGGAAAGGAAGACGGGGAGGGGGAGGGGGAGGGGACGCGGGAGTGGGGGTGGAGGTTGGGGGAAGGGAAGACGGGGAGGGGGAGGGGGAGGGGGATGGGGGAAGGGAAGACAGGGAGGGGGACGGCGGCGGCGGCGTTGGTAGTGGTGTTGGTGGTGGTGCTGGTGCTGGTGGTGGTGTTGGTGGTGCTGTTGGTGGAGGCTGTGGCGGTGGTGTTGGTGTTGGTGGTGGTGGTGGTGGAGCATGTAATTGTGTTGGTAGTAGTGAGGGTATTTTTGTCAAAAAAAAAATAAAAAGAACGATTTTAATACGAAAAAAACGTTAAGGACGATTTTAATACGAAAATTAGACGAGGGACGATTTTAATTCTGGCGTTAAACTTTAGGGACCAAAACCATACTTATCCCAATCTAGATCTTCCTTGTGACGAGATGCTGCCTTTGCCACTAAACTATGTTGTTTCTTATTATTTTATATGCTAATTATTTATTATATAATAAAAACGTACAATAATTTTTTTAGATATTATTTTAATTTTATACTCACTTATATTTAAATTAATTATAATATACTTATTTTTTATGATTATATGATATTTATTAATATTATTTTTCAATAATATAACAATATAATAAACATAAACTAATTAGTTAGTTATTAAAATAAAAAATAATTACTTTAATATAAAAATAAAATTAAAAAATTTTTATTATAAAAAAATACTAGAATTTTATATAGTTATTAAATAATAACCAAATTATAACTTGTTGATTATAATTTGTTGAAACTTGATTGTTTTCAAAATATAAGTGAAGATATGTATTTTAAATTTTAATTTAAAATTTTTTATTATTTTATATTTTTTATTTATGTAGGATCGATTCTGCCAGTTTAACTAGTGATTCATTGGTTGAACCAATAAACCAATAGTTTAATCGGTTTGATCACTGATTTGATTCTGTCAACTATGCTTTGAAGTCTAAGTTATGTTGTAATTTTATGTTTAATGTTTTAGTGTCTTTAGACTTTTAGATTGACACAACTTAAGTTGGTAAAATTTTTACTTTTTAAAAATAGTTTACAAAAATTCGCTTTTAAAATATAATTCTTTAAAAATTGTAGTATCTATGTTTAGTAAATTAAATTAAAAATAGTTTTTAATAAACATAAATAACTATGTATAAAATAATTTTTAAAATTTAAATATACTATAATAGACATTAATATAAGAATTAAATTTAAATATTAATTAATATATGATATTATATTAAACTTTTTAATTTTCATAAATACAAACCAACTTTAAAAAGCTCTCCTTAGATATTTGCAAAAGCACCCATAGGCCTCTGCAAGCACAAGTATATTAGTTTTTTTATTTACCAAATATATGTGCTTTTAAAAAGTCTTACCAAATCACTAAGGCTTAGTTTGGTAAAGTTTTTATTTTTTGAAAAGTCAACTTTTTAAAAGTTGCAGTACTTGTGTTTAGTAAAATCAAACTAAAAATAATTCGATGGAAAGCTCTAATAGGGTTTCTCGTCAAGAAGAAGATTTAGTTCAACGAAGCACAAAGAAAGTCAAAACAAGAGATCATGTTGATCTTAATCGACCTAGTGATGAGATGGATATTAACCATCAGAATGGAGATACTCCTATGATAACCAAAGTGTCTTACAAGGAGTCCCTACTCAAACCTGCTGGACCCAATGTCAAGGGTGACGACCTTGTTGCTGATCCCATCGATGAAGATGAACCAAACCCAGAAGACAAGTGGTACAAGACTACTGAGAATGATGATCAAGTGGAGAAGCCCTTTGATCCATGTCCCAATATTCCAATATCCAAAGATGAATTTGATGAATGGTGCAAACCTTGGCGTGCTGCTCTCATGGTCAAAGTTCTGGGCAAACGAGTAGGCTTAGGATTCATGGAGCAACGCCTCCAACGTGATTGGGCTAAAAAAGGTAAGATTAATGTTATCGACATGGATCGTGACTATTTCTTGGTTTATTTTGCAGATGAAGGTGACTATAATCATGCCCTTATGGAAGGTCCCTGGATGATTGCCGGTCACTATCTTATTGTCCAACGTTGGAGACCCTTCTTTTTATCTTCTGAGAAAGAAGTCAGAAAAGTTGCTGTTTGGATTCGTATTCCCAACCTTCCGATCGAACTCTATAACCATAGATTTCTTTGGAGAGTGGCTTCAACT
This sequence comes from Arachis hypogaea, assembly GCF_003086295.3. Taxonomy (NCBI): domain Eukaryota; kingdom Viridiplantae; phylum Streptophyta; class Magnoliopsida; order Fabales; family Fabaceae; genus Arachis; species Arachis hypogaea. The sequence goes on from NC_092047.1 coordinate 96,213,752, forward strand.
ATTGGCCACATGCTTAAGATCGATCGCACTACATTAATTCATTCTAGAGGTCATTTTGCACGTATATGTGTCGAGATTGATCTGAGAAAGCAGTTAGTTCCCAAAATCTCTGTCTTTGGCGAGGTCCTAAATATTGAATATGAAGGTTTGTATCAAATCTGCTTCTCCTGTGAAAAATATGGCCACCGGCTAGATCGTTGTAATGAAACTCCGGTGGAAGAACCGGCGAGCCAAGTCAATGCTGATGGAGAAGAGGAGAATATCAATTATGATAATCAGAATCACGTTGATTCCGCGGACCAAAATGGAAAGTCTCATGATTCCCACAATCAAAGCGTTTCAAGCAATAACCAAGATCCTCCTTGTTTCGGGCCGTGGATGATGGTCAAACGACCACTTAGAAGGAAAAATGGCAATAATAATCTGAATAATCCTGGAAGCAATCAACGACATGATTCTTTCTATAATCATAGGTCTATTAATGAGGAAGTTAATCAGGGAAAGGAACATGGGTCAAGATTCAATGCATTACATGAAGAAAGTGCACTAATCACGTTGGAGGGTGAACCACATGCAGAAGGCAAATCTCCAAGTATTACCAATAATTGGGCTTCTCCTAATAAGGCCCAAAAAGAGAAAGCAAACTCCTAGCCCATTCAAAAAAAAGTTCTAAAGCAAGGTGCTGGCAAAAATCTCCAAATGGGCAAGAAACTCTTATTTAATAAAGTTGGGCTAGCCTAGAATGAGAAATTAGTGAAGTCCATCCCCAAAGTCACTACCAAGCCATCCTCCTCTTCGGTGGCAACTCCTAAGAACGTTCCCACCCCTGCTCCTAAATCTAAGGATCCTGAAGTTGAAGCTATAGAGGGTGTCGTTATGAATTACATGCGTCGGTTAGGGCGGGAGCAATACGAAACTGATGTTGCTGCAAAAAAGGTAAAGATTCAATTTGAAGACTATGCAATTCGTTCTAACCATATGATTGCTTCCCCTTCTACTGGTTCCTCTTCAAAGCCAATGGAGTTAGGGTACAAGTCAGGGGCAAACGTTGGGAGACCTCCAGACGATGTGAAGTCTCTCATTGTATGGAAGAACTCCAATAATGGGGTTGACTCCTCGGATAAGTCCGAATTGAGAACCCAAGCTCAAGCCTCAGCGTGATTTTCGTCCTTGGTGATGCTCCCTTCTCTGTTTGTTTTGTGATGAATATTATAAGTTGGAATTGTAGAGGTGCTGGAGGGAAAACTTTTCCTACTCTTATTAGAGATATTAGAAGAGAGTATAATGCAAACTTCATTATTCTTCTTGAAACTCATATAAGTGGTTCGCGTGGGGCTGCTGTTCGTGACAAAATTGGATTTGATAGTTCCTTTATTGTGGAAGCTAATGGTCATTCGGGAGGAATTTGGTGCCTATGGGACTCGGGTTCTTGGAAAGTTGATATTTTAGAATATAATCAGCAAATTGTTCATCTTAGGCTTACCGGTAATAATGCTGCTACCTGGCTCCTCTCTGCTGTTTATGGCAGCCCACAACGCCCAAATAGAAGATCCCTTTGGATTTTCCTCCGTTCCCTGGTAGCCAATATCAATCTTTCTTGGTGCATCTTAGGAGATTTTAATGCTCTTCTTCATGATTATGAAAGACAAGGGGGTACTCGTAGTGCTAATTCTGGAGCTTTCTCAGACTTTCAAAGTTGCGTTTCTGATTGTGGATTGGTGGATTTAGGTTATATGGGCTGGCTTTTCACTTGGAGAAGGGGTGATTTAGTCGAGAGATTGGATCGTGGTCTGTGTAACCTTGACTGGCAGCTGGCCTTCCGCGAAGCTAGCCTTAAGCATTTACCGAATTTCAAGTCTGATCACACGGCCATCTGCCTCCAACTCTCTACTGAAGCCTCTTACAATAGACACAGAAGACCTTTCCGTTTTGTTGCTGCTTGGATTTCTCACCCTGATTTTCACAGAATGGTTGAGAATTCTTGGAATGTGCAGGATTCTTGGTCTGATGGTATAATAAGCTTCAAAAATTCTCTAAAAAATTGGAATTATGATGTTTTTGGAGATATTTTCAAAAGAAAAATAACTCTTCTCAAACGACTGAATGGTATAACTTCAAGCCTTTCTCAGGGCAGTAATCAATTTCTTGAGAAGCTCCAAATTGATCTCTGGAAGGAATATAAAAATGTGCTCAATCAGGAGGAACTTCTCTGGTACCAGAAATCCAGGTGTAAATGGATTGAATTCGGCGATCGCAACACAAAGTTCTTTCATGGGTCAACTATGATTAAACGTCGAAAAAACAAGGTGACATCTCTCCTTGACTCTAATGGTAGCCTTATAACTGATAATAACGCTCTAGAAAATATGGCTTTTTCTTTTTATGCTGATCTATATAATGATTCTTTTCCCGATCACCCCTTTGTCCTTAATAATGCTTTTCCTCAGCTTAATGCAGAGGATTTGTATAGTGTTGGCAGGAACATTTCTGAGTTGGATATTAATGAAGCTATTTTTCATATTGGGAGCTTTAAGGCTCTGTGTAGGATGGTCTCCAGGCTATCTTCTACCAAAGCCAGTGGGATCGTGTTGGTCCTGACATGTGCTCTTTAGTGAACCAAATTTTTGCTAATCCCGAAAAAAATTGAGGAATTAAATGAGACCCTTATTACTCTTATTCCAAAAACAGAGTAGGTGACGAGCCTCAAGCAAATGCGCCCTATTAGCCTTTGCAACGTATCCTACAAAGTTGTTAACAAAATTCTTGCTAATCGGCTAAGAAAAGTCATGGAAAAATTAGTTGCTCCCACTCAGTGCAGTTTTGTACCCGGGAGGCACAGTACGGATAATATATTTATTACTCAGGAGATTATTCATTCTATGAGAAGCAAAAAGGGGTCGAAAGGGTGGATGGCTATCAAAATTGACCTTGAAAAAGCCTATGACAGACTCAAGTGGAGTTTTATCTACGATACTCTCTCCGACATTGGGTTGCCTCAGCATATTATTCATTCGATTTACTATTGTATTTTCTCTGCTAAGATGAGAGTTTTATGGAATGGAGAAGAGCTAGACAAATTCACGCCCACTAGAGGAATTCGACAAGGCGATCCCATTTCTCCGTATATCTTTGTTTTATGCATTAAGCGCTTGTCTCAGCTCATCGGCGCAGCTGTTCAGCATGGGTTTTGGAACCCATCTGTCTTAAAAAGGGATGCTCCTAATATTTCTCATCTCTGCTTCACTGATGACCTCATTCTATTTGCAGAAGCGAATTTGGAGCAAGCCGATATTATCAATAGGTGCTTGGAAGCTTTTTGTGTTAGCTCCGGTCAAAAAATCAGCCAAGAGAAAACTAGAATTTTCTTCTCTAGAAATGTGGGTCACAATGTTAGATATGAAATCAGTAACTTTCTTCATTTTTCCAGAACTGATAACCTTGGGAAGTATTTGGGTGTCCCTCTCCTTCATTCAAAAGTCTCTAATAATACATATGGTGATATTATCAACAAGATCAACTCCAGACTAAATTGCTGGAAAGCTTCCTCTCTCTTCCTGGTAGGGAGATGTACCCTGGTAAAATCTGTTCTATCTTCTATTCCTTATTATACTATGCAATCTGCTTTACTTCCTTCATCTACTTGTAATTTGATTGATCGTAAATGCAGGAACTTTCTTTGGGGGGACTCAGAAAACTCCAGGAAAATCCATCTTATTAACTGGGACAAAGTCTGCTCCCAAAAAAAACTGGGAGGACTCGGGATTCGCCACTCGGAAAAAATGAATTGTGCCTTCATGACTAAAGCTGGATGGGGTCTTGTTGAAAAAAGAGACTCTCTGTGGGCCAGAATCCTTCGCTCTAAATATGGTTGTGGTACCGATATTATTCCTAAGGTGGAAAGGAGGATGAATGAATCAAATCTTTGGAAGGGCATACGCAAGTCTTGGGATAATGTCCAGCAAAACTACATTTGGCGTATTGGGGATGGTTCCAAAATTAATTTTTGGAACGATAATTGGGTGCCAAATATTGGCTCTCTTGCGCCATATGCAAATCAGGTTTGTATGCCTATTAATTTGGAAGACAAACTTATGAATTTTTTAACTATTTCAGGTAGCTGGGATTATGATAGGCTCGCTACTTGGCTGCCTGATGAGATTATCCAGAAGATTGTTCCTATTTCCCCGCCCTCCCCTTGGAAGCAAGAAGACCAAATTGCCTGGAACCCTTCGTCTAACGGCTCTTTCGATCTTAAATCAACATACCAAAAGCTGAATGGAGAAGAAGGCATCGCTAGCAAATTACACAGCGTGATCTGGCACTGGAAAGGACCAGAACGCATTCGGATCTTTCTTTGGCTAGTGTCTCACAATGCTATCCTCACCAACGTGGAAAGAAGGAAAAGACATCTCACCCTTCAGGCAACTTGTCCAAGATGCTCATGTACCGATGAGACTACTCTACACGTCCTCCGAGACTGCCCATTTGCTGTGGGCATCTGGCTCCCATTCATCCGTGCAGCAGGCATAAACAACTTCTTTCTTCTTGATCTGCATGATTGGCTTCTCCAGAACCTTACGTCAAATGATGAGTGGTGCTGCCTCTTTGGTGTTATCATCTCCTCCATTTGGTTCTTCAAAAACAAATTCATCTTCGAAGGCGACATGACATCTCCCCATGTAAGAAGGATCAAGTTAAAGCTCGGTTTGATGAGATTATCAAAGTCTCGAGGTCTGACCTTCTTAACTGTGCACCTCGGATCACTGAAGAACGTTTCATTACTTGGCAACCTCCGTTGGAGAATGTTACCAAACTCAACGTGGATGGATCTTGCCTTTCTCAGAGTAGCAGTGCGGCTTGTGGAGGTATTTTCAGGAATCATCTTGGTCACTTTATTAAAGATTTTACCTGTAATCTAGGAAGCTGTTCTATTATGCACGCTGAGCTATGGGGCATTGTTCGCGGTCTACAAATTGCTGTGGCCAACAATATTAGTTCCTTAGTTGTTGAGTCTGATTCTATTGCTGCTGTTAACTTCATTAAGAAAGGACATAATTCATCCCACCCATGTGCCCCGCTTCTTGACGACATTGTTGTCCTTGCCAGCCGTGTGCCACATATCTCTTGGTCTCACTGTCTTCGAGAAGCAAATTTTGCTGCCGACAATCTTGCCAAGAAGGGCCATGATCTTCCCTTTGGCCTTCATCTATTTGACGTTGCTCCCCCAGATACAGCTATGATGATTATGCGTGACTTGTCTGGTTCTCCAATTTTAAGGGGTTCTAGTTAGTTTTCTTTTTGGGGTGTTTGCCCCCCTTGTCATCTAAAAAAAAAAAAAAAACTAAAAATAGCTTTCGATAAGCACAAACACCATAATTGTGATTGATAAAATAGCTTATAAAAGTAAAAAAAGACTATAATAGACATATATATATAATAAAGAACAATTATTTTTTTTGTGCTAATAACTAATAAGGATAATTTTGAATATTTGTTATTATATAAGATTATATTAGACTTTTTAATTTTAATAAATACAAGTCAACTTTAAAAAAATTTTTCTTAGATGTTTTTAAAAACACCCCTAACTTTTAAAAGCTGCAAGCATAAGTATGGGTGTTCAAATCTAAACCGATCCAAATTAAACTGCTTATCCAATCTAATCCAAATCAAAAATTGATTAAAACCGCATTAATTTGGATTTGATTGTATTCTATTTTTTGCAAACCGCATGGATCAGATCGAATTTCGAATATACTTTTCAAAACCGATCCAATCCAATCCAAACCGCACAATATGCTATAATATTATTAATTTTTATTATATTTACAATTTTACTTATAATATGTTCAATTTGTTAGACATTTTTATTTTATTCATGTATTATTATTAATAAATATTTTATGTTCAAAATAATTTTTATTTATTTATTTTAACTAGCATATATTTTTATTTCTAATGTTATGTTATTGCTAGTTTTTTAAGATATTGTTGAAACTTATTATGTTTTGGTTATTTAAAATTTGATGTTGGGACTTGTTATATATATTTATTTTTTTAATTTATAAAACCGCAAATCCAATCCAATCCAAACCGTACCGCAAATAAAATTAGTGTTCAGATCGGATAAATTTTTTACTTAAAACCGATTCAAACCGCACCACCAACATCCCTAAACATAAACACATGAACTTTTAATTTACCAAACACAAAACAAGGTATTTGTGCTTTTAAAAAGTATAAATTCTCTGCGAAAAATTTTAACAAACCAAACCTAAGTGCTTCGCTAATTAGTTTGAAGAGATTTCTACCTTTTATTATTAAGGCGATGTAGCAAAGGCTACGGAAAATACTGTTTGTGAAAAAATGTTAAATTTTAGTCACTGTTATAATATTTTGTAAAAGAGTAAAGTATTGTTTTTGTCTCCAACGTTTGGAGTAAATCTTATTTGTGTCCCTAACATTTAAATCGTCCTATTTGTATCCCTAATGTTTGTAAAAGTGATTCAATGTTATCCTGCCGTCAATTACATATCATGAGCACTTTAGTTTGAGTTTTAAAAATCTCTTCTTGAAGTTAGAATACAAATGTTTGGGATAGAATTGATGATCTACTCCGAAAAATAGCTCATCAAATGTTGAAACTAATTCCTACAACATTTACATAATTTACTTTTCTAGGTATATAATTGAATCTAAACATAAATAGTGGGTATAATATTAAAATCGAACACATCCAAGTGAGACCTAATTGAGAATAAATACATTCAAGTGAGAATAATTGAAAAATATAATCTGATTTGTTAGTATAATTGATAGTAGGATAATATTGAATCACTTTTATAAACGTTAAGGATACAAATAGGACGATTTAAACGTTAAGGACAAAAATAAAACTTACCCCAAACGTTTGGGACAAAAACAATACTTTACTCTTTGTAATAAATAAAAGACACACTTATTTATTTTTATCACGATTTAATGTTCGTAGTTAAAATTTGATGGCTAAATCTCATTTTTATAATAGTGATAGGTTCCATCGATGTCAGCGGCATGCACAAATTTCTAGAAGAGTTACATATAACTAGCACATAATTACTCTTGTTGGTTCATCTATCAATTGTTGGCCAATTTTTCATGCCGAGTATGTAAATGATTGCATGCTAGTGTTTTGAGTAAATGACTGTTTGTTTAGATCATTACTAAATTACCTTATCTTACCTTAATCTTAACAAAACATTATCCTATTAGATGGATTTGTTTACATAGATCAAATAACATTATTGTATTTGTCTATACATTGGAATTTCCAAAAAAATTAATCAAAATATATGATGGTAGTTAGATATGTAAAATATAGTAATAGAACGTTCTCATCTCAACGGTTTATACTATATAAGTGATGTCACATTATTCTAGCCTAGCATTTTTCTGTCTTATATTGAAAAGGAATGATAACCAAGAGATAGACATGTCTCGAGAAGTCGACATAGATTAATTAACCTATATTAAATCTATTATTTATTATTTTTTTTACGATCAAAATTTATCGAATGTTATTTTTTTATTATAATTAAAATCATTTTTTTTAAATTAAAGAATTTTTTTATTCTCTCTCTTTTTTTTATCTTTCTTATTTTTCACTCACTCTATTTCTGTTATATATTATTATCAACAGGGACGGTTCCAGAAATGATATTATGGGAGGGGTCAATAACACATATAATATTAAAAATTATGTAAAAAAAATTATATAATATAAGATGTATTATAAAAATATACGGATAGAGAATATATTTTAAAGAAAAAAAAATATGTGTATACTTTTTACTAATGAAGTGGTCGATTCTTCGTATCATAAAATTCACTGATAATAGAATTTGTGTCAAAATTTTCAACAATTTTCTTTTCAATATAATTAAAAGACAATTAGCAAGAAATTCATCTTTTATTTTGTTTCTAAGTTATTTTTCACAATATTCATAATTGAAAAAGATCTCTTAATTGTAGCAGTTGAAACAGAAAGAATTAATATCAAACGAATAAAAAAAATGGCCACAAAGAGAAAAAGAATTCACTTTATGAGATTTAAAAATTTTTATTTAATTAAAAAATATTAGTAATAATATCTTTTTTAGATTTTTTTAATATTGTTACTTATTTTTTAAATATTAAAAATTATTAATATTTAAATTAGACTGAACTTTTATTTATATTAGACTAAATATTAAGTATTTTTTTAAACAAAATTAAATTATACATAATAACTTATTACTATTAAAAAAAATTGGGGGGAGGGGCGAGGCCGCCACTCGCCCCCTCTTATGTCCGTCCCTGATTATCAATGACTAATTACGAATTAAAATATGTAACATAATATTCTTTAATTACAATTAAAATTAAAATATAACTATATTATATTACTAATTTAGCAACCAAATGTGTCATATAATACTTATTAAAATTAAGATGAAATATTTTTTTTCAAAATTAATAAACTCTCTTCCTCCATTCTTAAAAGGAGAGAGAGAGAGAGAGCAAAATTAATAAACTCTCTTCCTCCATTCTTAAAAGGAGAGAGAGAGAGAGAGAGTTCTAAATTAGAACATGAGAGAGATGCATTATTATTACTATTGAACTAAATTGTATGTAGTGTACAATTTATATAGTGAGAGTTGTTACTAACTGGTGCTACCTTATCACAGCTCAATTTAACAGAATTACAACACTAATCTCTATCAGTTAACTACTTGTTGATTCCTCCTAACATCCTCCCTTAACCTAAAGGATGGTACTTCCTTAGTGTTTCTTCTTTAACATCCTCCCTTGACTTAGTGTGTGGGGTTTGTGTCTACCATTCAAAGCTTTGCTCTAAAGCCATGAAACGTTGCTTGAGGAAATGTCTTGGTAAGTATATCAAAAAGTTGATCCTGTGATATTATATGTACTATATATGTAAGCTGCTACACCACTCTATTTTTCACAAAGTGTAGATTAATTTCGAAATGCTTGGACCGAATGTGAAAAATCGAATTCTTGGTCATCAATATTGTACTTTGGTTAGTGGAGACTAGATGAATAAAGTTGGATGCACTAGACCTATTATTGTAGCTCATATTCTTTATTTGTGATGTAGTGCTAGTCTGGGCAGCCTTTGTCATTACTCCAATAGCATCAAAATGATATAATCCATGCCTAGAAAGCCTTGGAAGAGTGTCTCCCTTGTCTCCTGAAATTTGACAAAGCAGTTAAATAGCCAGAATTCAAAGAACATTGGTTGTCTAAGACAAATTTTGCCACACTAATAAGGTTCTTAGAGATTAAGTGAACATGAAGTAGATTTAGCAGTTTAAAATAGGCTGAGGTTTGATTTCTAAGAATAGAGCAGTTTTGCCAATACTAAAAATGGTCATCCTGTAATCAAATTGTTTCCATTAAATGTTAGGTGATGTGACGCGCCTGTGTCCAGGTACCAAATTTTATCTATCAAGGGAAGGGAAGGTGGTGCTACAGCCAAGAGTGCATGGCCTGCTGTGGTAGCTGAGGCTAATGAAATGCTTGTGAAGGAAGTAATGGATGTGTGCCTGTAACTGCATCATTTGGATAGCTTGCATTGAAATGATGGTAACACTCCCACACAATGTGGCCAGGTTTTGCACAAAGTTAACACATTATTAAATTTTGCTGAAAATCAGATTTGCCACCTTTGTAGGTTCCTCTACCTCTAAATTATCCTCTAAAACCCTGGAAGATTTGACCTCTACCTTGAAATCCTTGCTAATTGTAGTTGTCAGAGTAGAAATGCTGATTGTGATACTGATTATTGAGTTACTGCATTGGTGGACCTTTGCCTTGATAGTGCAGACTTTGTTCTTATGAAGAGTTACCTTCTCTTCCTTGAGTTAGGTTTATCTGGATTGTGCCTAATTCAAATTTTTTTAATTGTTCAATCAACCCCTCTTGACTTAGAAATTGTGCTTCAATTTCACTTTCTGTGACAGTGTCAGATTTTGCTAAAATCATTGTGATAAAAATATTGTAGTCCTCTTTCATCTCCTGAGTGACCGCATCAACAAATTTCTCATTTGAGAGTGGAGATCCTAGTGCAGAAAGAGCATTTTTTATTTTCTTAAGCTTGGACATATATTCAGTTGCAGATCCTTGCAATTTTACCATTTTGATTTGTGATTTTAGTTGCTTCATCTTTGATTTTAACTTCTTGGCCAAATACTCTTCGAGTTTGTTCCAGATCTCACAAGAATACTCACAATTTGTCAGTCGACTTGTGAACGATGGATCAACCGAGGCAAATAACCATGAAACAAGGAATTGATCGTCCTACTCCAACGCTGAAAATTCTTGAGTTCCGTTGTCTGCGATTCTGTCCTCCTCAGTCTTATATGAAATTTTTTTCTGATTCAAGTGATCTTTGAGGCTGTTCGACTTGATGAATGCAAGCATTTGGCACTTCCATGGAACGAAATTGTTTTCGTCTAGTTTCAGAGTGATTGTGTTGATGGATGAGCACACTGTTGTTGCTGTTGAAGCTATAGTAACATTAGCATCTGTCATGGATCAGAACCTGATACTCTAATACCATGAAAGGTATTAGAGATCTAAATGAGATAAGAGAGAGAAAGGGAGGGAGGGAGGGAGGGAGGGAGAGAGAGAGAGGGAACATTGAGAAAGTTCTAGATTAAAAAATGAGAGATGCATTATTATTACTATTGAACTGAAATGCAGTGTACAATTTATATAGTGAAAGTTGTTGAAGGTCATTGAGAAAATTATAAATTAGAAAATGAGAGAGATGCATTATTATTACTATTGAACTGAACTGCTGTGTACAATTTATATAGTGAGAGTTATTACTAGCTGATGCCAACTCATGACAGCTGTAACTGCCTTAACAACTTAACTTAATAGAGTTGCAATACTAATTTCTACCAGCTAACTACTTATTGATTCCTCCTAACAATTCCCTTATCTATCTCTCCCCTTTTTCTACTTTTCTTTATCATTTTCATTATATATATAATTTATAATTTATATTTTATATTACTAATTTGACAAATCAAAATGTGTCACAAGATATCTTTTATTACAATTAAAATAAAATCTTTTTCTTTAAAATTAACAATCTCTCTCTCTCTCTCTACAAAGAATAAAATTAATTTAAATAAATTCATAAAATTATAAAAAATATATTAAATTTATAATTAATTATAATTAAAAATAATTCTGACATATTATTCACATAAAAATATATTATTATTATTATTGTTATTATTATTATTATTATTATTATTATACATTTTTAGTTTTTTCATTTAGTTTTAAATTTTTACCACTTAACTTTCTAATGTATATTTTACTTCTCTTTTTTCAAATATTTATTACATATAATTATCAAGATAATTTTTTATACTAATATTTAATTATATTTTTATATAAATAAAAAAATATTATTTTCAAATAATAAGTATACAAATTATTTTTATTTATGAAGCAAACTTAACACCTAATCAAATTAAATGTCAAAATATACACATTAAATTCTTTTAAATTTTAGATAATAAAATATTACAATTAATTATTAATAAAAAATTAAACTCCACATAAAAATAATAACTAAAGAACTTATTTAAATTTTTTAATCTACAGAGACTCTAGTTTTCTTAGCTGACGAGAACTTTTATTCCCTATGATTTTTTTGTAAAAATAATGATTCTATAATTTTTTTTTCTATAATTTATAACGTCAATTTATTATAATGTCAACACAAAATGAACGTAATTTCAAAATATTAGTTATATTCTCGTAACAGACAAAAACACTAGTTTTGAATAAAATTTTGGGTTAACCACTAAAAACATTCTCAAATTATTCGGACGCTGACAAAAATACCCCGAATTTTATTATCGATAAAAATGTCTTTAAATAATTTAAAAACACAACAAAAATATCCAATAGTAAATATATATTTTCAAAAAATAAAAAATGTTTTAGAGATTTAATTTTCATGTAATTTTTTGCAAGCATGATTATAAAAATGAGATATTATTATTCTTAAAATTTGTAATTTTTTGTTAAGTATATATTTTTTTATAATTTTTTTTGTTAACAACCAATAATACTTTTAAAAAATCACAAAAAAATATATACTTAACAAAAAATTACCAAATTTTAAGAATAATAATATCTCATTTTTCTAATCATGTTTGTAAAAAATCACATCAAAATTCAATCTCTAATATATTTTTTGAGAAATACATATTTAATGTTAGTTTTTTTGCTAGATTATCTAACATTAAATATGTATTTCTCAAAAAATATATTAGAGATTAAATTTTGATATAATTTTTTACAAGAATGATTAGAAAAATGAGATATTATTATCCTTAAATTTTGGTGATTTTTTATTAAGTATATAATTTTTTATAATTTTTTTGTTAACAACCCATAATACTTTTAAAAAATCACAAAAAAAATATATACTTAGGAAAAAATTACCAAATTTAAGAATAATAATATTTTATTTTTTTAATAATGCTTAGAAAAAATTACATCAAAATTCAATCTCTAAGGTATTTTTTGAAAATATATATTTACTGTTCCGCATTTTTGTTGCGTTTTTTAAATTATTTAAGAGCATTTTTGTCGATAATAAAATTTGGGTATATTTTTGTCAGCGTTCGAATAATTCGGGACATTTTTGTGGTTAACCCTAAAATTTTTCAAGAAAAACAATAGGAGGTAGAATCTAGTAAAGATCTTGGAACAACAGATACAAAAACATTAATGTAAAGATGAAGAAATACAGACACACTAGTTTGGTAGTGATCTACAAGACGAGGTAACCGCCTGACTGGCTCTGGACCTGCACCGGATTGCCAGCGGTGGTGAGGTTCAGCTGTAGTTCGGCTATGGTCTAGTTGAGACAATATATATTTTTTTTTTTGGTGACTAGTTGAGACAATATAAATGCAATTAAAGGAATTTGTTTCAACAAAACAGGGAGTTAAAAAACACAAATTATTCTCGATGGAATTGATACAGCGTATGAATTACTCACCTTTGAAGATCATATAGTAATTTGCTTCAGAGAGCATAACACTAATGACTTTAGGTATAATAAGTACGAGCAAAGATATGCCCACTCAATTACCCTACTAATTATCCTCCTAATATGTAAGCAAGGTAAAAGTTAAATGCATTTATCATCTTGATGGTATAGTAATAACATCATTCAAAGTTTAAAAACGAGTAGTGATCCGAGAAAACAAAGCCTTGAAGTCCTTGGTTGGTGCAGCTACTCCCTCAGGCTTTGATGCCAAGTCAAACGCCTTGAACTTAGCCTCCTCATAATTTACTGCCTGTTAAACCAACTGAATCAAGAACTGCTATCCAAATTACCAGGATTCTAAGTCTATTGTATTATATAATTAAACTTTACAGAATATGCATTTTTAACTTGGGTTAGGTGCATATAAACACCCTCTTGAACATTTTTAAATAGATAACTTTGAAACCTTAAACTTTCTTAACAATTGATGGAAAGTTGCTAACACGACCATTTGCACATTTGGGAAAATTCGGAGTCAATTTACAAATTTTCAACGGAACTAGGATTAAGAGGGTTGATTTAATAGGATAAAATGGAATTAACCTTTGATTAGTTTGGCTTGAAGTGAATATTATTAAGTTTGGTTCATCATATTCATGAATTTAAATCCAAAACAATGCTTCAGAAAAAGAAATGATAAGCCATTTGAACCAACTATCATTTGTTGGCTGTTGTAAATAGTTAGTGAAAAAATTTACCTGAATACAGACTTCTGCAACATCAGCTCTAGGTATGGTTTTGGTTTCAGTCTGGAGGAGCTCGTCGTCTTTCCCAACAATCAGCTCCCGAAGACCTCCATCCTTATCGAGCAAGCCACCAGCCCTGACTCAGCATAGTTAAGAATAGGGTGTTAAGAAATTAAGAAAGGAAGCACAATCTCACATCAAACTCATAAGATAGCCACTGCATATGCATTGGCATCAAGTATGCTGATATTTCAAGACAAGCATGCTCAAAATATATACATAAAAAGAGATACGGGCTGCATAATTTTGCTTAAATTGATACAGGTGCCATTTAATCCTCACTCATTTACTAAAAATAGTATGTAGAGAACAAGAAGCTGGGAAAATATAGTGTACTATCTATAAAATCAGATGTGATTATTTTTAGAAATGGCACACTTCTATGAATTGTTGCTGTATAAAACACAAAATGCTTTAATATTGAAAACATAGCAGCACACAAAAAATATAAAAATTCACACAACATTAGAAGGTTATAATAATTGTTTAAACAACTAGAAATATCAATAGAGAAAGTCTTGGGAGCCAACTGTAACTGACATTTAACATAAAGAAAAAAAATATATTTGAAACTCTTAAAAACAAGAACATCCGAAACCCAACTAGGAAAAACATCTCTAAATCCAAACTCAACTAAAGCTCGTCTTTGGTGGACTTCATACTAGACTTGTTTTGCCAACCTACTATAATGTTGACTTCATCTTTAGTGGACTTCATACTAGACTTGATTCCCTAACATTACTCATAATCTCATATCAATATTTGCTTTCTTTTTCATGAAAATCTGTGTTAGAGAAGTTCTTTTAACAAGAAATTGGGTATACCTTATGATTGTGTATGGAACACCGGAATCAGCCAAATACTGCTCGGCCTTTCTTTTCCATACCTGTGATCAACATCATAATCTCTATTCTTTCAATCGAAGGGGGAAATCAAAGAACAAAAATGCTCTAACTTTAACCAAACTTGCATTCTGCTTCAAAATGAAGAACTCTAAGATGAGTAGTGAAAATATGACTAACCAATATATTCCCATTGCCCAAGCTGTTCAAAGGATGGTTAGGGTTCGTACCGCCCATAGACCCCACCAACACAATATGCTTCACTCCTGCCGCCTTAGCTGTTGCAAAAAGATAACACAAAGTTAACACCATAAGCAAGAATGCAATCAAAATTTAGAACTATGATTTATGACTAATAGAAAGAAGGGTATGAAATGTCACCAGCATCTATTTGATTTTTCTGCCCAATCCAATCAACCTAATACATGAAAGAGTACACCACAATGTTAGCAAGAATGAGATCAACCTAAACAATGTATTTAACCACACACGCAAAAGGAAGAAGATAATTCCTAATTTGGCCTCTGAAATTTCCGGCACTCATCAAAATAGTAGTGACTTCTAAAGTTACCAAATTGGTCCCAAAATTTACAAATTGTAAATCTCTTTCGTCCCTAATTCAATTGTCATATTAACACATTGCTGATATGGAGCATTAAAATGTCAGCTTGGCATCCCAGTGTTACATGTCCTAAACTAGTTAATTGGACTCATTTTGTTAATTGTGGAGAGACTAAAACGAGTCAATTAAGTAATTTGGAACACCTATTTAATCACATTGAAGTCTTAGACATGTCACCTTTTTGTTGGGATGGCATCTAACACTTTAAGGCTCCATGTGAGAATGGTGTTAACAGCAATTGAATTAGGGACGAAGGAGATTCAGGACTTGTAAATTCAGAGGCCAAATTGGTCATTTCCAAAAGTGTCGGACTATTTTGATGTCTCTACTCCAATAGAAAGTGTGGGCACCTGTTCAGGATATGCGCCGTCATCGAAATAGAACTCAGGCCTTTGACCTTTGGTTGGATCAAACCCGGGCTTCATAAGCGGCACGGCGCTTGTGAGGATTATCAGAGAATCTATACCTTGAATTGCAGGAACAATACTTGCAGCATCTCTTATATCCCCTACAAAAACATCATCATCACCACCAATTTTCTGTTTGCTTTCTTCAGTTCTAACCAAACCTCTGGCAACAAATTGGTTTGGCTTTTCTTTTAATTTCCTATACACAATTTGGCCTGAAAAATTAAACATATGGTGATTCAATACAATATAATATCATATAACAATTATTTTGGTCCAATACAATATAATAGTTAAACATTAAGCCTTCAACTCCATGGTTCTAATGGACACTATCAAAAACAAATAACACACTTTTCATATAGCTCTACCACATTCTAGAGTCTCAACTCCAAACCCAGTCATGAATTTTATCAACTCCAATCAAATTGACATTGATCAAAGAAAGGGAAGGGCCGAGAGAGAGAACCTGTGCGACCGCCAGCTCCAGTAACAAGCACAGTAATTGGGGAAGAAGCAGCCATGGTTTGTTGTTATTACAGCGTGCAATGCAGATGCCACTCTTTTTATGTTCTGCTTTGCTCCTTTGTCTGGCTCGGTAGTTGGTTCAAGAAGTTGTCAGAGCATTTAATTAGTAGGTGAATTTTCTTGCAGATATAATTTAGTGTCTAATTTTTATCTAATTTATTTTTTTGATAAATTTTTAATATTTAAAATTAATTATTTTTATATTCTTATATTAAATATTAATATTATTTATTTTTTAATAAATTAAATATTATTTTTTAAATATCTCGTAACAATCACCTAATTAGTATGGTAACTACAGAATTATTATCTTATTGAAAAATGTTTGGGAGTCCGGAATTATAACTACTTTTTTTTAATGTATTTATTTTTTTATTATTGTGAAAATAAATGAATAATTTTAGATATAATAAATATATAATTATATATATTAGATATATAAAATTATAGAATTAAATAAAGTAATTATTTATTTAAAAATATTATTTATATATTAAAATTATTATTATGTATTTATGTATAAATATATATTGATTAATTTATTTTTAATATATATTTTATAATAACAACTAATTTTGATATATAGTTAGTATGTTTATTTTTTGTTATTGTATTCCTATCATTATTAATTTTATTAGTACTATTAAAAATTACAAAATAATTTTTTATTTTTATAACTCTAATATATTTTATTTTATTTTATTTTTTAATTTGAGTGAAAAAAAAAAGCATTTATTTAATTAAGAGCGAAAGGATAATTATTGTTATCTTACTCTAATGACGTGCAAAAATATCAGAAGTTCTTAGAAATCAAGCGAGATTTCTAGAGAATATCAAAATGGGAGGGGACTTCGTTTTCGTTAAGGAGGAGGGGAATCTGGTTAAAGACTCAGTAGTTTTTTTTTGTTTGATTTTTATTTTTAGGTATGTATAAAATTTTAAGTACTTGAATACTGTTATTTTTTTTAAATTTTTTTTTCAAATTAAATAAGTTTGTGTTTATAAAATATTAGATAATATTATTTAATGTTTTATTACTAATTAAAGAGAAAATAAGTAGCCAATGAATAATAGCTCAAATGGCATAATCTCTCCATACTCAATTAAGAGGTTGCGGGTTTGAGTCTCCTATTTTTGGTAATAAAAAAAAAAAAATAAGTATAGAAATATACTAATTATAAGGGAAAAAAGACAATAATAATAAAAAATTAGCTTTTTTATATTCCAAAAATACATTTAAAAAATATAATAATTTTTTTAGTTTTTGATGTATTTTATATATTAAAAATGTAACAAATTTGTTTTTTAATAATATTTTACTAAAATATTTTTTTATGGTATTTTGAACATATATTCTTCTCGCCTCATTTTCATTCTAAAATTTCTAACAGCAAAATTTTATCCTCATCCCCACCAAAACACGGATATTTTTGCCCCATCTCTGTTTCATCTTTTTTTTTTTTTTTTTCTTTTGTCAGTATCTCTATTTCATTTTTAGATATCCCCATTAACATTCCCAAATCACCTAATTCGAAATTATGTTTTTTTATCAAAATGACGCGGAAGCCCAACTTAATTCAAAATCTCTAAAAGCCGTTTAATGCACCATAAAACTGGGTCCACTCAATTTAATTTGAGGCCTATAAAAAATTACTTTATTTAATAGTAAACATGAAGAGCGTCCAACATCCAACCACCTAAAAATGATTTTCATAAAAAAAATTTTTTAACCAACAATAGTCATTAAAATAGTAAGTTTAAAATCTAAAGAAAACAAAGGCTTAAATAATCTTTTGTCCTTAAAAAATATTTAATTTTTAGTTATGATGTAATAAAATTTAAAAGGCTTTAATATTAGTCACTTTTGTTTGTTTGCATTACATTGGTATTTTTTTTAACAAGCGAGCTCAACACAATAAAATGGAGTGAAAGAAGAACAAAGTCACAAAACCAACACTAAATGTAAAATAAATTAAGAGTTATCTCCAATGTCACCTCCAGTATTGTCATCAACAACAAAAGGGATCCACACTGTTCCACGGTTTATAACTGGTCAATGATTTGTGAAATTTTTTTTGTACATCTGCTTTCTTGTTATAAAAGATTTGCCCATTTCTATCTAACCAGACATTTCAAATAACTAAAAAGAAACATATGAGCCACTTGTTACGTTTCTCTTTCCTATTAAAGACACATGTTCAACTCTCAAAATGTTCCATGAGCGAATTCGAAACAGACCACAACCTCCCAAGATAAGATAGTCATACACACCACACTACACCACACCTGCCAAGTAAAATCACAACCAAGAAATAAATGGTGAATATATTCAACATCTTTTTTACACAATAGACATATATTATTACCCTGATGAATGATTCTTAGTCTATACAATCTTTCTTTAGTATTCACTCTTCCTATCAAAACAAACCAAATAAATAACTCCACTCTTGGCGGAACCAATCCTTTTTCATATAGTTCTGGTGAAGTTATAACTTGTGACATCCTCCATAAGTATTTTTTACTACAGTATCTGCACAAAAGAGTTAGTAGAAAAAACTCCTTGTCTGTCAAACTTCCACACAACTCTATCTTGTCTATCGTTTGTTAGCTTTATAAGCCTTAAAGTATCATGCAACTGATCAACTAATTCCAACTCTCATTGGTATAAATCTCGCCTCCACTTGAAGTTCCAAATCCACTCTAACCCATCTCAAAACCCACAATTCTCTATGACAGATCCTCTTTGTTTTGAAACAGATAAGAGCCTCATAAAACTATTCTTTAAAAAACCACTTTGTAACTAAACATCTTCCCAAAAGCGAGTCCTTCTTCCATCACCTACCTCCATAGACAACCCAGCAATCACCTTATGTATCACCTTTTGATCCTTGAATTGTAACTGACAAATATCCTTTCATAGACCCCCTTTAACAGGTAATGTCTGATCTGATAACATCACATTAGGGTTCAAGCTATTACAAGAGCATATGACCTTCTTCCATAATGGACACTCTTTTGAAAAATGCCACCATCACTTGAATAGTAGTGCTATGTTCCTAACCATGGCATTACCCACCCTCAACCTACCCAACTTTTTTGGAGCTTGAACTACATTCCACTTAACCAACGCCATACCATTCCTGCCTTCCTCCTTACTCCATAGGAAATTCCTCTGCAACAAAATTAACTTTCTGCCACTGCCTTCGGTATCTTATACAGGCTCAAATAGTACACCGACAAGCTATTTAGAACAGATTTAATAAGGACTAACTTACAAGCTTTATTGAGCACCTTTGCTTTCCACAACCTAAGCTTTTCCTCCACTTTATCAATTATCAGCTTCCAAGTCTTTACCAACCTTGCGTTTGCTCCTAGGGATATGTCAAGATATCTGACTGGAAGGTTAGCCTCCTTACATCCCAATAAGTTGCATATGTTGTGAACCCATTATTGCTCACAATTGATTGGGATCAAACTAGATTTATTGAAGTTGATACTTAACCCCGACATCTCCTCAAAACACCTTAGTATCCTTGCATAATTTCTGATGGTCTCCTCCTCCGGTGGACAAATAATATAGTGTCATCCACAAACTGGAGATGTGACAACTTTATATTATCCCTGTCAACCAACAATGGTGAAGTACATTTGTTTTTAACTGTCTCACCCACCATCCTATGTAGAACATCAACAACAAGAACAAACAAAAATGGAGACAGTGGATCACCTTGTCTCAAACCCCTCTCCATCTTAACAGATTTTGATGACGAGCCATTTATCGAAATCGACATAGCAGTTGTACCAACACACTCCCTCACTCACTCTCTCCACCTCCAACCAAAGCCCATCTTCTGTAAGACAATGTCTACAAAATTTCACTTTACTCTATCATAAGCCTTCTGAAGTCTAATTTAATAATCGCCGCTTTCTTTTTTCTCAGTTTAAGCTATTGCACTGTTTCACGTGCAATAAATGTCCCATCATGTATTTTCTGACCTTTAACAAATGCGCTCTGTGTCTCCCTGATGCAGGCCTAAAGTGGGTCCAAAATTTATCTCAAAATAAGATCGGCGTTGCAAGTATAGTTTCAAACCCAACAATTGACCAATATCAAATTTCAATATGAAAATGTCACAATCGATACAAAATTAACCAGGAGTTAAGTCCCGAGTCGTCTTCCCTAGGAGTTGCAAATGAAATATCATATTATTGGCTATGAGAGGAGAGCATGGGGGTTGTGAATGCAAGAGAGAGCAAGGAATTAAAATGCAAGAAGGTAACTTAGCATGCAAGAAATTGAAAGTCAAAGCAATAAAAGCAAGAAAGGGAAATTAAATGCTAAAAAGAACTCTTGAAAAGAAGTGGGTAATTAAGGATTCATATCCTAGTTGTGGACCACAAACATGATAATTGTGTGTGAATTAATCCCAATTAGTCAACCCTACATCGAGGATAAGTCAATTAGGCATAATTAACCTCAATCCCTAAGTCCTAAGTCAACACTAAAGGGGTCACATAGAGTCAAGGGAAACCAAATTAATTAACAACCCTCACACAATGTGGAATGGACATCCACCACTCAAGTTCACCCAAACACTCAAATTCCCAACCAAGAGTGTGAGAAACTAAGCAAAAACCCAACCAAGCATTTTGTCAAACACTTGGTGGGTGTGAAAATAAAGCATGGTAAAATGACAAGAAATAATAAATGCTACAACTACCAAGCAAGGAAAGTAAAGATAGCAACTCAATAAAGCAATAAATGACATGAAAACATAAATTGCATTAAATGTAAATTAAAATGACAAGAGTGTTCATAAGCATAAAAAGCAACAAAATGAGAAATTAACATGATAAACTAAAGAGATTAAGGCAATAAAGTAAAGAAAGGAAGAAGAAACTAGATCAAAACAAGAATTAAACATAGAAATTACAAGGAAATTAAACTAAAAACCCTAAGTTCTAGAGAGAAAGGGGAGCTTCTCTCTCTAGAAAATAAGCTACATCATGCTAAACTAAACCCTAATTGCTCCCCCTTCACATGGAGCGAGGTCTTGTCTAACATAAGAAGAATCAGCTTTAGAAAGTCCCGAAATTGGGCCCTGGAAGCCCAGAAATCGCCCCCAGCGATTTCCATTAAATGAGTCACGCGTTGGGATGTGTGCGGACGCACAGGTGTGTGCGGACGCACAGGTGTATGCGTCCGCACACATGCTGATTTTCCACTTGTGCGTACGCACACATGGTTTTGCGGCTTTTGTGCGTACGCACAGATGGTTTTGCGTACACACACTCCAATGTGTGCTTCTCCTTTGCTTTCTTCATGTTTTCTCCCTTTGTGCATGCTTTTCCATCACTTCTTCCATCCATATTAGCCTTGTAATCCTGAAATCACTCATCAACCACATCAAGGCATCGAATGGAATGAAAGTAAAATAAAATTAGCTATTTTACAGCCTAAAAAGCATGTTTTCACAATTAAACACAAATCTAGGGAGAATTACGAAACTATGCTATTTAAAGGAATAAGTGTAGGAAAAGTTGATGAAATCCACCCAACTAGAGCAAATAAATATCATGAAATGTGGATTCATCACTCCCCTACTAGACCTGCCATCATTGATCCCGTCCTTCTTACCAACCCTTTAGAGATTACCTTGTAGACGCAACCCACCATGTTAATCGGTCGAAGGTCTTTAATTTCCTTGGCTTTAATGAACTTAGGTGCTAGGGACACCCACATAATATTTGAATCAGAAGGTATCCTGGCTAACCGAAAGAAATCCAGCATACTTACCGTGAACTCTGAACCAATCTCATCCCAGCACTTTTTAATGAAATTCATGTTATATCCATCACTTTTTGGAGTCTTAGATGATTCACAGTCCAAAATCTCATTTTTAACCTCCTCTACCATTGACATTCTCTCCAATGCTACAGAATCTTCTTCATCTATTCGATTCACCAATCTGTCTCTAAACCCTACAATCAGAGATCTCTCATGATGATACAGAGCCTTATAAAACTCTCTGATAACAATCTTGATTCTAACTTAATTTTTTATCAACCTTTCATTAATTACCAGTGCATTAATTCTATTGTTCCTCCTTACCGATGCCAAATTATGGAAGTATCTAATATTTTTGTCCATATCCTTCACATGCCTAGATCGCGTTATCTGTTTCTAATGCACTTCTTTTCTCACATACAATTTCTCACAATAGCTTACTAACGCCTTCCTTCTAGCCTCCACTGTACCATTATAAACCCCATTGCTAGCCATATCATCCATCTTCTTGTTCTCATCCTCAAAGCGTTGAATTCACTTGTTCAAGTCACCAAAATTGTCTTTATGCCATTTCTCCAAAGGAACTGTTAGAGCCTTCAGTTTATTTGTAAACTACACATCACCAAGATTCTTCCATTCCTCCATGACCATTCTTGGAAAACTTTCATGTGTAAACCAAAAATCTAAGTTCCGAAAAGGCCGTGGTCCACCTCTAAACTTAGAATCCTCAATTATTACTGGGCAATAATCTGACAAATCTCTCGGTCTACCTTTTAGCCGAATCTCCAGAAATTCCTCAATCCATTCCACACTCAACAGAACTCTATCAATACGAATGCAAGATCGGACTTTGAACCATGTAAATTTTCGTTCATTCAACGACAAGTCCGCTAACTGCATATCTTGAATCTAAGTCTTAAAATCTTATGCCGATGTTGTTAACATGACCTATCCTTTCCTCTCTTTCACCTGTACTACCTTATTAAAGTCACTCATGTAACAAACCAGAACCTAATATAAGCTAGCTATATAACTCAGTTCCTCCCATACAGAAAGTTCCTCCACTCTAGTATGAGCACTATATACTAAACAAAAGCACAATTGAACTCATTTTTTAATAGAACTCCTTCAGTACATAATAATCTCTCCCTTTTATAGCAATTATTCATTCTAAACAGCTTATCATTCCACATTAATAACAAACCCTTGGATGCACCTTTTGATCCTACATACTCCAATTCCACAGCATCACTCCCCCAAATACGTACTACATCAAACTTAGTCACAGCTTGCATCTTAGATTCAATCAATCCTAACATATTCAATTTCTGCTTCTTATTAGGTCCTTTACCATACTCAATTTCCCAACACCGTAACCTCCTAATATTCCAAGAACTAAAAATTTTTTTAAAACTTTACTACACACCTTTTTATGGTTTTTGGAGTTTACATCTTCGTGCTTTTCTTTCTGCTCTGCCAACCTCATTTTTTGAGCAATTTCTTCATTCAATGCTTGAAAAATTACCAGAATATCGTCTTCTTGTTATACTACACCGCTCTTGACTCAATTATCAAATTTCACATTCTCCTATTTTCAAGCATCTACTACTCCCGTTCCAAAGCCTTCTCATCTCTGGTTCTCTGTTTTCTACCCTCAATATCCATGAACCAATTTCAACATTACCATCATCAAGTATCTCATCATCTGAGGCCAAACAATCTTCATTAAATGCTTCTTCTCCATCTTCGACGAACCCAACCTGGTAGGCTGAGTTCTTTTTCCTGGGCTCTGAGCAACTCACCTCCGTATCCCTATCGATCCCATCATCCCTAGAAGAACTGAACCCCTCCATCACCGACAAAACCAGGTGACTAGTTTTAGTCTCGGTCTCCATAAGAATGCATTCTGTCAGACGAGACTGGTGTTCAGTGTTCACGGCAAAGGGCTCTACGCTATTGTCGCTACCAATCTTCCATCATCGATCGCCAGCACATCGGTCTCCTTTGCTACAGGAATAGTGCGCACCGTCACTTCTTCTAATGTCCCCTTCGTTCTGCCCATGGAGAGTAATGCAGAACCCGTTCTTTGGAGTGGAACCAACCAAACCCGGATTCTCCAATCCCAACCCGCAGCCTCTATCCACTTCTATATGATCTGGGCTTCTAATAAGTGGGATAAGGCCCAAATTATCTCCCTTAGTAAAATTGGCACATCCCATGTTACTGGACCAAGGAAGGAGTCTATTTGGGTTTGTGTTTTTTGACCTCATGAACCTTTTATTCAGTCCATTATTCTATCTCACATAATTCCAACTTACCATTTTTTCAGATTCAACATCATTAATCATATCTTTATATCCCACAAAATCTGCACTTTCCTTTGAATGAGTGATAAACTACTATTTTACGGTTTATTTTGTATTAAATTGAGTGGATTTTTATCAACTATTCTCACACTTATCCATATAAATTACATGTTTTTAAGTTTCCTTCCTAATTTTGTGCTATGATTGAAAACATGCTTCTTTGGCCTTAAATTTGCTAATTTTAATCTTCTCTTATTACCATTCGATGCCGTGATATGTTTGTTAAGTATTTTCAGGGTATATAGGGAAGGAATGGCTTAGAGGATGGAAAAGAAGCATGCAAAAGTGGAAGGAATACAAGAAATTAAGGATTTCAGAATCTGGTAGCGAGCGCACGCATGGACGACGCATACGCGTGACTGGTACAGCAGACAAATGACGCGCATGCGTGGCTGACACCTACGCGTGGCCAGTGGAAAGTCCAGTGATGCATACGCGTAGCTGATGGGTACGCGTGACAAGCATCACATGCCTCAGTTACGAGAATTCGCTGGGGGCGATTTTTGGGCTGCTTTTGGCCCAGTTTCAAGCCCGAAAATGAAGATTAGAAGCTGCAGAGTGGGACGAATGGGGGATGGATCAATCAATCACTATTCATTCATTCATACATTAGGTTTAGATGTAGAATTCTAGAGAGAGAGGCTCTCTCCTCTCTCTAGGTTTTAGGGTTTTTAGTCTTGTTCCTTCTCAAATTTAGATTTCTACCTTACTTTAATTTAGTTTTCTTCTATTTTTATTTGTTCTAGTACTTTAGTTTATCTCCTTCTCTTGTTGATTCCTTTATGTTGCCAATTTAGTTTATGAATTCTTCTTGTTGCCTTTAATCTATATTAATGCAATTTATGTTTTCATGTTTATGATTGCTTTCTCTAATTTGTTGTTATTGTTTCCTCTTGCAATTGTTAATTTTAGATTTTGCTATGTCTTGTTAGTTTTCTATGTTTTTATTTTATGCCTTCCAAGTATTTGATAAAATGTTTGGTTGGATTTTAAATTAGATTATGTTTTTAGCTTGGATTGAGTAATTCGGAGACTCTTGAGTTGTCAAAGTCTCTTGTTGATTGGTGATTGAAAATTGCTAGTTGGCTTAAACTTCGCTAAATCTAGTCTTTGATTAGGACTTGTGATTTGTGAAGTTAAGTTGATTTTACTCACTTGACTTTCCTTCAATTGTTAGAAGTTAACTAAGTGAAAGCAAAAAGCAATTACCATCACAATTGACGATGATGATAAGGATAGGAATTTCAATTCTCAACCCTTGCTAGGACTTTTCTTAATTGTTAGTTTATTTTCTTGTTATTTACATTCCTTGTTCAACATTCAAAAAAAGAAATCCCAAAAATACTTTTCTATAACCAATTATAAGTACACTTCCCTGCAATTCCTTGAGAGACGACCCGAGATTTAAATAATTCGATTAATTTTATTGGGTTTGCTTAAGTGACAAACAATCTAA
Source organism: Arachis hypogaea (assembly GCF_003086295.3). Taxonomy (NCBI): domain Eukaryota; kingdom Viridiplantae; phylum Streptophyta; class Magnoliopsida; order Fabales; family Fabaceae; genus Arachis; species Arachis hypogaea. The sequence goes on from NC_092047.1 coordinate 96,239,636, forward strand.
ACGTTGATTGAGGTTTAATTATCGGTTTAGAACTATACTTGCAACGTGATATTTTTGTGAAATCTTTACCGACATTTTTCCTCCGTCAAGTTTTTGGCGCCGTTGCCGGGGATTTGCAAATGTGTGCCTTATTATTGGTTATTGTGAATATTGTGAATATGTTTGCCTTTTGTTTCTTTGTTAGTTGTTGCTAGTTTTAGGAGTTTAATTTCATTATTTCTTGTTAGTTTTTGTCTTTATTTTATCTTGCTATCATGAATTCTCACTCCTTTGGCTATGAGTTTGGTTCAAATTATGTTATAGGGAATGGAAGCTACAATGAGAACATGCATCAAGAATGGGACAATCAAAGGTAGGAGGAGCCTCAAGCTTATGGACAACCTTCATGCAAACAACTTCCTCCAATGCACTATGAGCAAGAGCCATTCCAAGATGCGTACCAATCCGATGGCTATGGTGAACCTCCTTGTGACTACCAAAAACCACCACCATATGCCTATGAACCCCCTCCTCAATATAGCTCTCAACCATACTCACAAGCCTCATACCACCAAACACCTCCATATGACCCTAATCCATATCCCCCATACCAACCACCATATGAGCCATGTGAACAAGCACCCATTGAACCACCGCAATTCCAACATCATTACCCTCACAACCCTTCTTCTCTCTTCAACCAAGCTCCTATGGATGACACACTTGGTATCATTCTTCAAGAGCAAGAAGAGCTTCAAACCACGCTCCCTTCTGCCCTCACTGGTTTCACCTCTACCCTCCAAGAGCTTATATCCCGTATACCTCCACATTCTACCAACAACCAAGGCACCTTCCAACCTTCAAGCTTTAATGCATCTTTTTTTCAACCGCAAGATGAACTCTTTCTTCCACCACAACCCTCCATGGAAGAGTGTCCATATCCATCATTCCAAGAGCAATATGATCCTACTTATGTTAGCCCAGTTGAACAAGAGCCAATGGATCGTCTCAAGGAAGCAATGGATCAGCTCTAAGCAACCATCCGTCAAAAGGAACATGAGGAAGCCCAAAGGACGCGCAAAACTATCATGGCTAACATTGCTAAAATTCAAGCCACCGTGGACTCATGAGATACATGTCACAAGCAAAGTAGTTTCACGGATGAATGTGGAAACTCAACCGAAGAGAGGAGCATGAAGGAGATTTTAGAATTTCAACATGAGAACAAGGAAATGGAGTGTGTTGTGTAACAAGTGGAAAGTATGGAGATGGTTGAAGAAGAAGAAGTGGTTGAAGACCTAGGCGAAGTTGCACAAGAGGTGGATTCCAAGCTTGAGGACACTTCCACACCAAGTGATGTTATTGATGATATTGTGGAAGTTGTTGAACCTTCTTCCATTGAGTACGAATTTGATATTGAGGAGAGTGCACAACCTCCAATGCATATGGTGAATAAAGAATTGGAAGAAGTTGAACAAACAATAAATCCTCTTATTGACGATGATTCCACACCAACTAATGTGCTATTTGAGACTATCGAACCTTCCTCATTGGGTTGTGAAATTGATGTTGAGGAGGCTAGAGCACAACCTCCAACACATAACTTGAACAATGAGGAATGTATAGAAGAAGTTGGTGAGCAAGGAACTGAAATTGAGAAAAGTTACCAAGAGGAAGAGGTTGAAGTTGAAGAAGCTTACCAAGAGGTGGAAGGAGTCAAAGAAGAGCACAAGGGAGTGGAGCTTGCAAGCACATTAAAAACACCTCTCCCCAAGCCATTACCATCCAACACAATATTCAAGTGGGTAAAATTATTATCCTTAAACTTTACTTTCCCACTTGAATATGGTTTGCTTGAGACGGATGGTCAACTTAGAGCTCTTTGTGGCTTTAAGCGCAAAAGGAAGATGGTTAGTGGTTGGAGTTTTCATGCAAGGTTCAATATGGTTGCATGCTCAAAGTCTAATTGCAAAGGTTGGTGTAGAGCTAGATTTCTTGGGTCTAGGAAGTTGTTTGGATACCTCATTGAGAATTCGGATTGCTTGCCACCCGGTTGGAACAATGATGATCAACTTACAAACGAGTATATAAACAAGATTTGGGATTCCGGCATACAAGAGGATCAACTTTGGGAGCTCAAAACGTGTGAAGAACTTCATCAAGACTTGATGAATTCACTTGGAAATGTTGGAGCTTATTGGAAGTCCAAGCGTTGGTGGAAGTTTCAAGATGAGTTCAAGCACAAGCCACCATGACAAGAAGCTCACTAAATGTCCAACTTAAGAACTTTAACTAAAAGTGCTAGGTAGGAGACACTCCACCATGGTAAATTCTTCCTATTTTTTCTTTTATTTATATTGGTAATAAGTTGAATTTTCAATTTCAGTTAGGTTTATTTAGTATTTTAGTTTAAGTTGCGGTTTCACTTGTTTAATAATGTTTGGCATTAATTTGATAGCTTGTTGGTTTAAAAAAAATTGTGTGACTCACGCGTGCGCATGACTGACGCGTACGCGTCATATGCGACGCTGCAACCTCTGGTACAAAAACCAGAGAGTTGTGTTGGAACCATGCAGGAGGGGTGCCAAGCGCACAACCCAACCCACGCGCACGCGTGACGTTAGGATTTTTGCCAGTAAAGAATTTCATAAAAACAGTCGCGTTGTAGATATAGTCTCTAAACCGACAGAAATCCCTTCGTACAAACGTTTTGGTTGTCACAAGTAACAAACCCCTATAAAATTGATAACCGAGTATTTAAACCTCGGGTCGTCTTCTCAAGGAATTGCAGGGAGGTATGTTCCTATTATTGGTTATGAGTTTGTAAATTGGGGTTTTGGAAGTAAGGTGGGAATATGTTATATGACAAATAAAATAAATAAATAACTGTAAAATATACTTTTGGCAAGGTATGAGAAATTGGAAGTCCAGTCTAGTTATCCTTATCAATGATGATGAAAACTGAATCTTAATTCCACTTAGTTAACCTTTGTTATAACAAGGGAAGGTCAAGCGACTAATTAGTCAGATCTTTGAATCCTAGTTAATTCCTAAGAAAAGATTGGGATTATTGAAGATCAATTTAATTAGCAAGGATAACAATTATCAATTATGCTATTGAGTTGGATAATTCCTAAGTTACTGATTTCTTAACCAAGACCAAAAGGGAAAATATCTAAATTAAATTAGAAGCATTCATATAAATAAAGCAAAGCAAAATTAAGTCTGAAAATACCTCGAATTGCATTCACAAAAGAACTTAAATCTAACATACAAATTAAATTGAAGAAATAAATAAAAAGAACATTAAACCTGGGATTGAGAGTCACTCCTAAAACTAAGAGAAGTCCTAAATCCTAATCCTAAGAGAGAGGAGAGAACCTCTCTCTCTAAAAACTACATCTACTCCTAAAATTGTAAATGTGAAAGCTTCCTTTATGAATGGATGCATTCCCCCACTTTATAGCCTCTAATCTGTGTTTTCTAGGCTGAGAACTGGGTCAGAAACAACCCAGAATTCGCTAGCTGGATTTCCGTCACTGCGATGCGGCCACATGAAGCACGCGATCGCGTCACCTAGCGTCAGAGAAACCATAGCATATTATATATCAAATCGAAGCCCCAGACGTTAGCTTTCCAACGCAACTAGAACCGCGTCGTTTGGACCTCTGTAGCTAAAGTTATAGCCGTTTGAGTGCGAAGAGGTCAGGCTGGACAGCTTAGCAATTTCTCCAACTTCTGGTATTCCTTCCACTTTTGCATGCTTCCTTTCCATCTTCTGAGCCATTCATGCCCTGTAATCTCTGAAATCACTTAACACACATATCAAGGCATCTAATGGTAATAAGAGAGGATTAATAATAAGCAAATATAAGATCAAAGAAGCATGTTTTCAATCATAGCACAAAATCAGGAAGGAGTTATAAAACCATGCAAATAGTATGAATAAGTGGGTAAAGAGTAGATAAAAACTACTCAATTGAGCACAAGATAAACCATAAAATAGTGGTTTATCAACGTGTCACTGACGGTACGCGTCATTTGCATTTTTTGCCTCCCACGCGTGAGCGTGGACGACGCGCACGCGTCGTATCTTCATGCCGCCATCCCTGGTACAAAAACCAGAGACTTACGCTAGAATTGTGCGAGTGTTGTGTAAGGAGCACAATTCACACCCACGCGTACGCATGACTGACGCGTACGCGTTACCTTTTCTTTTCTGCTTTTCACGTGTACGCGTGACTGACGCGTACGCGTTAACTCTTCATTCTGCTATCCATGCGTGCGCGTGGACAACGCTTACATGTCGCTTCTTCTTTTCCTTTCTCCTTCTTTCCTCTTTCCTTTCTTCTTCCTTTTCTTCTTCCTTTCTTACTTTATTCTTCTCTCACTTTTCAAAATTTCACGTCTTATTTTTCTTATCTTTCTTTTCTTTTACTTATTACATTTTCATACTTGCATTTATTGCATTTTAACTTTGTTGTTTGTCCCCCTTTTTTTTCTATATTTGTTATTTTAACATTGGTGTTAAATTTTCTTACTCATATGTCGAATATTTCTTCCATTATTTTGGTGCTTAGTGACTTGTTTTATATTGTTGGGTGATATTATTTATAGGTCAATGCTGATCTTTTATGCTACTTGTATTCTTTTTGCATTGATATGAACTTATATTGTCTTTCATGACCCACTCTCTCTCCCTCATTGTTACAATTCTTGCACTATTGATATGCCATTCGCCTATATTGTTTTCTCACTTACATGTTGTAGCTACCATGTAGTTGAGAACCTCATTATTATTTGGCATTAGCCCACCCATATTTTATTTGTTTTCATATCTTAGTTTGTGGGTTATTCTTCTTCTTTTTTTCTCTTCATTCAGGATGGCCACCAAGAAAGAAAACAGAAAACTTCTAAATAGGGTGACAAACAAGTCCCGCCGCACAATCTTTGGAGAAAGCGCATCAGTTGTAGCAACCCGTCCACTTGCACATCTTTGCATGCACCGAGGATGGTGCAATCTTTAAGTGTGGGGAGGTCGAGACCGACTTCCGTAGGTAACTACTTCCTGTTTCAACACCAATATTTAATTTTCTTTGCTAGCTAGTTATTACATTGCATGAGAGATTGCATGTGTAGTTAGTTGCTTGCATTTAGGTACTACTTGATTGAAGTAATAATTTCTTTTTCAAGAAATTCTTTTAGGGCATTTCACTAATTTGAATTAAAATTTTTGTTGAACTTGCTTGAAAGAATTTATTTTGGAACATGATTTAGAGCCAGAACACACAAGCCAATGAGATTTTGAGTCTATTTGATTGGTTGCATTTTATCAACCAAAATATTTTTTCGGTGTGTGTTGTTCTCTCTAAAACTGTGATCTTTGTCTTGCGTAATTCTATATTTTCATTGTTTGATGTATGCATGTACTTATGTGATTGAGGCCTCGCTTACATACCTATATGGCCTTACCCATTCATTATCCTTTGCAAATCAATGTTGAGCCTATTTTATCCCATTTATTCTTTACTTTAGCACGTCACTAACTTTAAGCGGAAAACAATAATGTCCTTAATTTGAATCCTCGGTTAGCTTAGACTAGTGAGAGTGTTCATGATTTAAGTGTGGAAAAGTTGGGTTTAGAAACATCTGGTTTAGGAATTGGGTATTGTATATTTTTGTGAAAATGTGAAAAAGATAGTTGAGCACATATTCTTGCATTCAATATCTTAATCATATGCATTGAGAAAAACAAAACAAAAGAAAAATAAAAAATAATAATAAAATAAAAAAGATAAAAAGAAAGATAAAAAGAAAAGAAAAAGAGAAAATAATAAAAGGGGACAAAATGCCCCAAAGTAAATAGTGATAGCAATGTATATGTACTGTACTCAAAATTGAGATGCATGAATATGTGGTAAACATAGTTAATGAGTAGTTAGATTTTTTTTTATTCTGATTACATGGATTGTCTTAAGTTAGGTGGGAAGTTTAGGTTAATCAACGATTCAGATTTTAGTTCACTTGACCAAATACAATCCTACCTTGACCCTAACCCTATTACAACCCTTAAAAGACCTCTTGATATGTGTATTCATGCATTAAATTTTTGTTGATTGGTAGAAGAAGAGAAAGCCTTAGAAAGCAAGATCAGTAGAGAATTGAGAGAATCGAACCTCAAACACTTGAGTGATTAGAGTGTATACACTTTCGGTGAGGGTTCGATACTCAATTCTTTGTTCCTGGCTTTCACGAGCTTTCTTCTTGCAAGTCTACTTGTACCTTATTTTGAGATTTGAATCAGTGGAATCCAGTTCATATTTGTTCTTTAAAGATTGATTTACTTTTAACCAAGTAGGTAAAAGCCTTTTGCATTTAGTTGCATTCATATAGATAGGTTGCATTTCATAAATTCTACCAACCCTCTTCACTCTTTTGGTTCTCTTGAACTTAGCATGAAGACATGCTAATGTTTAAGTGTGGGGAGATTGATAAACCACTATTTTACGGTTTATTTTGTATTGAATTGAGTGGATTTTATCAACTATTCTCACACTTAGCCATATAAATTGCATGTTTTTAAGTTTCCTTCCTAATTCTGTGCTATGATTGAAAACATGCTTCTTTGCCCTTAAATTTGCTAATTTTAATCTTCTCTTATTACCATTTGATGTCGTGATATGTGTGTTAAGTGTTTCAGGATTTATAGGACAGGAATGGCTTAGAGGATAGAAAAGAAGCATGCAAAAGTGGAAGGAACACAAGAAATTAAGGATTTCAGAATTTGGTAGCGATGCGCACGCATGGACGACGCATACGCATGACTGGTACAGCAGACAAATGACGCGCACGCATGGCTGACGCCTTTACGTGGCCAGTGGAAAGTCTAGCGACGCGTACTTGTGGCTGACGCATACGCGTGACAAGCATCACGTGCCTCAGTTTTGAAAATTCACTGGAGGTGATTTCTGGGCTGCTTTTGGCCCAGTTTCAAGCCCGAAAATGAATATTAGAGGCTGCAGAGTGGGACGAATGGGAGATGGATCAATCAATCACTATTCATTCATTCACACATAGGTTTAGATGTAGAATTCTAGAGAGAGAGGCTCTCTCCTCTCTCTGGGTTTTAGGGTTTTTAGTCTTGTTCCTTCTCAAATTCAGATTTTTACCTTACTTTAATTTAGTTTTCTTCTATTTTTATTTGTTTTTGTACTTTAGTTTATCTCCTTCTCTTGTTGATTCCTTTATGTTGCCAATTTAGTTTATGAATTCTTCTTGTTGCCTTTAATCCATATTAATGCAATATATGTTTTCATGTTTATGATTGCTTTCTCTAATTTGTTGTTATTGTTTCCTCTTGCAATTGTTAATCTTAGATTTTGCTATGTCTTGTTAGTTTTCTATATTTTTATTTTATGCCTTCCAAGTGTTTGATAAAATGTTTGGTTGGATTTTAAATTAGATTTTTATGTTCTTAGCTTGCATTGAGTAATTCGGAGACTCTTGAGTTGTCAAAGTCTCTTGTTGATTGGAGATTGAAAGTTGCTAGTTGGCTTAAGTTTCACTAAATCTAGTCTTTGATTAGGACTTGTGAAGTTAAGTTGATTTTACTCACTTGACTTTTCTTCAATTGTTAGAGGTTAACTAAGTGAAAACAAAAAGTAATTACCATCACAATTGACGATGATTATGAGGATAGGAATTTCAATTCTCAACCCTTGCTAAGACTTTTCTTAATTGTTAGTTTATTTTCTTGTTATTTACATTTCTTGTTCAACATTAAAAAAAAACCCCCAAAAATATTTTTTTATAACCAATTATAAGTACACTTCCCTGCAATTCCTTGAGAGACGACCCGAGGTTTAAATTCTTCGGTTAATTTTATTTGGTTTGCTTAAGTGACAAACAATCTAAACGTTAATTGAGGTTTAATTGTCAGTTTAGAACTATACTTGCAATGCGATATTTTTGTAAAAATCTTTACCGACATTTTTCCTCCGTCAATGAGCATGATACATTACCCTTTAAACGTGATCCTGATTTGAATTGTAATTAATCCATTCCTTCAAAATAGACTCTAAAATTACTAATTTACCTTTTTCTGCTATTTTCTCCCTTGATTCCGCCATCACCAACTCTACCAAGGGATCTTTGCTCTCCACCGGAGCTATGAAACTTGTACCTCTAGCAACCAAATTCCCGCATGTTCTTGTAGGACAAAATTCACCTAACTCTTCCAGTTTGCAATTCAATCCGTAGCTCTCATGGCCAACTTCTTTTACTAGAACATCGAATTCACTAGTACCTATTGTGATGTGAATCCACTCGTTGATTATGTCCATAATACAAGTATCAATTGCACACGCCTACACTAAATGAGATGCATGATTCTGTGGCTTTGTCACACCCAATTATTTTTCTCCACTGGCCTCCTATCATCTTAAACGTCTCCACTGACCACGTATGCAAAGGAACACCAAAACACTCTAACCACACCCTTCGAGTTTTACTTCATTCCTCCTCTTTCCATCTCCATACACTATAGAAAAATTGCAAAAGATTATTCATTTTGAACGTGAAGGCTTCTTCTATATGCAATACACTAACAAAAGTCAGGAGTGATTTGTACGCTCCTATTTCTTGTACTTGCACAACTTGAGGCAAATTCTTCCCAATCATGGCCTTCAAAGAATTATAGTCAATAGCCTTCGTCGTCTCGCCTACTAAACTCCTTTGTAGCCAGTCTAAATTCTCTTTAACCATGGGTATTTCCATCTTCTTTGTCCACCCATTGCCATGGAGATTTTTTTTTTCTCTTTCCTCAAATCTTTCACATTCATCCCTGAATTCCTTTTACTCTCCTCTTGTTGAGATTGATGCTTTATAATATTTTGAACGTTGCCAGCCTCACGATGTCTCTTCATATCCTTTACTTCATTCATCCATACCTAACTTTTCCTACCGAAACAACCTTTTCTCGTAATCTTATTCTATTCATTTCTGCAGTAGCCTTCATAGCCCCACCCTTTGTTGTATACCGTATGAACGCAAAAATGTATATATTACCATTTTTTGTTTTCGAAATAGATATATATCATTTATACGTCCATTCCAGTTGAACAAGTAGTACAATTCCTTGTTCGATATATATATTCAGGAAGATGATCTACAAAAATAAAAAATAACTTGTTTTTCAGACGACAGTACTCTTCTCAATTCCAAACCTTCAATCCCTACAATGTTACTTAGTTCTATCACTCTCTGTGTTTCTCACTCTCCTTCTCTCTCTCATTTTCTTACAAGACCATAACTTTAAAATTACATACATCACATCAGTATTGAATCTATTATATTATTATTTAACAAAATAAGTTAACAGTAATAACTAAAACTAAAATTTTTAAAATTTATTAGACAAAAATCAAAAGAAAGTTAAAAAGACCAAAACTAAAAACAAGCAGGAACGAAGAACTTATTTAAATAGAAAGAAACAAAAAAATTTAAGAAAATATTGATTGATTATGAAAAATATTTTATTTCTAATTTTTTTTCAAAAAATAATGAGCATAAAAAGGTAATAAATTGTTTTTTTCTTCTTTATGTTACATAATTATTTAATTTGGTTAAGAGATTAAAATTTGAGTATTTTTACAACTAATAATTGATCTCCGTATTTATCTTTATTTTTCAAGACTTTATAAGTTTACCTTATAATCATTATTATGATATACAAAATTGTTATGTTTATAAAAAAATTTATTATTAATTTAATTATTATATATTTGTATATAAATATATATTATTTAATTTATTTTTAATATATATTTTATATTAATGATTAATTTGTATAATATAAGTGTACCTTGTTTATGTACAACTGTAGTATCAATGATTGGTACCATGACTCATGAGATTTAATTAATTTGTTCATACCATATATAACTTGTCATCATTTTAAAATACTTGATGAGTTGACGTCAGCTGTTTATATCTTTCAAGTAATCTAATAATTGGCGCAACCACGTAAGCATGTTATAATTATGCTCTCTCTTTCTATTTTTTTTTTGTTTCTTTATCAGTTCGAAGAGATAAGCATGCAAGTTTATGTAATGTGTACGTTTATGCATGAATTGATGATGTTCACGAAAAAATGTTGTACTGTTTTTTAAATAAATTTTAAATTAAAAAGAGTAATATATTTTTATATCATATTTTTTTAATTTATTTTAATTATTTAAGATATTACTCAATAAATTTTATTTCCTGCCTAGCTATTAATTCAATATTTTCATGAAAAAATATATTATATAATTTTTGAATTTCTATGTTATTGTGTACAATTGTAAATATTATTGAGTTAATTAAATTATTATCAAAATTAGAGGATTTTTTTTTGAAAAAAAAAATACATATAATTGTCTTTGTCAAATAAGAGCATTTTTAGAATGGTGTCCTCTTTGTTAAGAATATAGAAAGATTTTTTTTTTAAGTTAGAAGTGAAACTTGAATCCGAGATTTATAAATAAAGTGAGAAGATTATACCATTTGAATTATAGTTCGTTGGCATATAAAAAGAATTATTATTATTATTATTATTATTATTATTATTATTATTATTATAGTTTTGATTGGTTCGTTTCTTATAACCCTAAGTTATCAATTTATCATGCTTGATGAATCATGACGACGATGGAGCTTTAGTTCAAGTTTAGAATAATAAAAGAAACAAATTGCATATATACCACTCAAATACCTCTGTTCTTTCTTTAAATTTTATTTAACCACTTAATCTTACGCATGTTAAACATGTCATTAAATGATTATAAATCATGAAACTTGCTTAACTTAGTAGTTTTATATAAAATAAAATAATACCGAATGACGAGCAGGGGAACTTGACCATTTCAGCTTCCAAATTACAAATGTTTGCGTGAGCAATTCACAACAAGAAATTGCGACTCAATTTTGTTATGTTTTCAATTCAATTTTCCACCTCCAAGACACTTAATTTATTAGATGTTGTGTTCACATTGGTTAATTCACTTCATCAATAATTATAATTTAATAATACAACAAGCTTCAAACGGGTTTTGGTAAAAGAGGAAGGTAATTCCCATGGTTCTAAGAACCCAATCAACTAGTTCGATCTGATTAATCAGAATTCTCACCCATAAGAGTAAGACTAATCAGGTTCGAAGTAACAATTAATTGATAAGAATCGGTTAAAAATAAAAAATTTTCAAAAAATAGATTTATCAATTAAATCAGTGTGATTTTTTAGAAGTTAATCAATTTAAAATAATAAATAAAAAAATAATTTTTTTTAATTATAAAATATATATATTATATTATATTTAATTTAATTCTAGTTAATTCTCAATAAAAATTTTTTGAACTTTTAAATTTTTAATTTTACCGATTCAATAATCGATTCGATTTTTAGAATTTGTTTATTTTTTAATTAGTTTTAAACATTCTATGTATACTTATTTATTTATTTATTTATTTATTAAAAAAAGAAAAAAAAGAAAATTTTATTTGAATATACTGATAATTTTATTATTTTAAATCTGAAGAGATTCTGAACAAAGCATCTACATCAACTACAGCTGAAAGTTGGGGAATCCCCCAATAACCCAATTGGACCATCTGTCATTTTGTTTCCTTTTTTTTCCTTTTTGGTGATTTGGATTTTCAGTTTCATCATCAACTGAACAATGATTAGGGGGGTCTTCTTCCATTTCTTTTCTTCTTCCTTTTTTTTTAATTTCTTCAAATATTTCTTTGATTAAGCAGTGACTGATGTCTCAACAGCAAGCTTCCCAGAGTATGCAACTTCAGATTTCATATCAGCCTCCCATAGTTCTGGCACTGCTTCCCTAAGGTTGTGAATGCTTTCCAATGCATAATCTGCGCCTTTAACTCTCTGAGATGTACCAACCTGGATTTTTTGTAACAATCAATAAATAAGGTCTCATGATTAATAAAAATACATCCCAATTTATAAATAAAATTATTACTCTACCAAGTACGTGCAGCTAAATCGAAAATTAGCCATCAATTTAGCAACCAATTGAAATAGTTTTTGTGGTAGTCACTAAATCGATCGCTAATTTCTTATTTAGCGATGAATTAGCGACTAACTTGTATGACTTTGTTGGTAGTCGCAATTTTTTTTTAAAGACCAATTTATAGACCAATTTTTTTTTGTCATAAAAAACTCGACTGGTTACAAAATCGGTTAAGTTAGTTTTTTGAGGACTAGTTTAGTTAAATTCCTGGAGTCAGATTTTATGGGTTAATTTTTATTGTGATATAAAAATAAAAAGTTAGCTAATGAAATTTCAAAGAGGAAATTGTAGTGGTACACAGCAAAAAAAATTTCCAGTGACTTACCAAGACAGTGTGAAGTCCCACACGTTTTCCAGCCTGTATATTGCGGACACTATCCTCAAAGAACAACTGAAAGTGACACATTGAACCAAAGAATATGTAAGCAAACACCTAAAAAGGTTAAGATGTAACAAAATCTCATGATGATAATTTGACTGCTCAAGAAGATATGGGTATGTTTTGTTTGAGAAAACATTTTCTATTTTCTATCTTTTCAAAATTTTTATTTAAAATTAAAAATTCAAATTACGTATTTTATTTTGTAAAGAGTAGGCAAATATATAGAAGCTGATTTCTTAAGAAAATAAAGCCGAAAATGATTTATTTTCTTACAGTTCTTTGGGGGTCAAGATTGGCAATCTTAAGAGCCAATTCAATTGCATTCTCTGATGGCTTGCAAATTATTGGTGTCTTTGGCAACACATGAGTGGGATTTGGTTTAGAAAAGTGATCAATGATATCAAAGATTTGTGAGGTTCTTGAAGCATTGTTCTTTGATGATCCAAGAAACAGAATGTCATCTTCATCATCAGAGACACTGGTCTTGTGGATTGGATTAAGAGTCTCAAAGCATATGATTCCTTCAAAGCAGTCCTCTAATCCGAGCCGGCTTAGCGCCTTCGCCGCGTGGACCTTGTCCGCGTTAGTGAAGATCTAAAGAACAAAATTATACACCAAAATTTAGATCATCATGAACACTAATTATATAGTGTGTGTTTGGATTAACGTTTATAAATGGAGGTTTGTATAATGTCTCATTGCTTCCATGAACAACACTACTTACAAGTTTCCTATAGGGAAGGCTGAGTAAAAGGTTCCTTAGCACCGGGTCCGGTTTTAGATTCTCATAAGGCAATCTTCCATGGACAAAACTGTATAATGCATAATTCAAAAGTCAATGTCAAATTTCAAAGTCTAGATTGGACCTGTTTAGTAACTGTCTCGAATATACTAAAATAGTAAAATTAGAGAAAAAAAATAAGGTGAGGAAGATACCTATGATATTCATCATAGTCAAAGTCATATCCAATAGCCTGAATAAAAGTTAGAAAACAATTAAGTTATGAGAATTCAACAATGGAAGAACCAAAGAAATGACAAGGAAAAATAAGCAAAAAGTCATGCATACCCTTAGACCAGCCATAGTTGTGCCGTAGTTCTTGTAAAGAAGGTTGGACAAGTCATCAATTTTGCTTGGGTTTATGCCAAGCTTCTCAACCATGTAATCTAAAATTACAATTATGCCCCTCATGTCAATATCAACAAATAAGCAACAATAATAGAGAAACATTATTAATGAGATTACTCTATCATACCTTTAATATTTTGGAGGCATGATTTTGCAAGACCAGAACTTAGAGGATACAAAGTATCATCTAAATCTGCATAAAAAAGTTCAATAGTTAGTCACAACATACCCCAAAATCTAAATTTCTCAAAATTTAGAACTTGATGAAACAAAATGGTATTATTGCAAAGGATTACCAAAAAGAAGGCAATCATATTTCGGCCTCTCGGCTTGTTGTCTGAAGCGATTCTCATACTCCATGTCGATCGATTCGGAAACCTTAAACACAGAACATAAGAAAACAATGTTAGCATGATAAGTTCATGAACTTGCAAAGAATTTATAGATTCTTCAAATCTATAGAACTTCATGTCTTTAAATGATTGCTTCAATTGACTCAGATTAGCACCAAAAAATACAACAAAGGGGGCCACTTCAATCCATTTGGGATAAGGCTTTGTTAATTTTCTGAGTGGACAATCCACAACAAGTGGAATAGGTTTATAGTCATTAAAAAGTTACGAGTAAAAAAAAAAAAGAGTTTCTTTCAATTGTGAAAATTTTGCAGCCACAAGAAAAGGATATCCAAAGTTATTATAATATTCTGAACAGAGTTTTCTTGAGAGCAGAGCAAATTTACTTCCCAAAGTGCACCAACTTTTATTATAAATTTTTGCTCATTTGACACAAACTGTTCACGATTGAACTGAAACAGATTCTTTAATGGGGAAAAAGGTGGGGAAAAAAAGAAAAAAGAACACTTTAAGGTAATGCATATTTTATAGAAAGTCTCATCATATCATGGTATATATGGTTTCTATATTCAAAACATTAGGTTCCATAATCTTGGTAATAGTCATGGATTTCAATAATAAATTGTGTTCAATGATCAAGGTTCATGAAGCCAAAGGGTAAAGGATTATTGGTGGCAATGACAAAAGAGAATTATGAAGGGAAACAAAAAAAAAATGCTAGAGCATTGAAGAACATATATAATGAAGCTTTTAAGCTTACCCAAAAAGGGAAATAAGAACAACAAGTGATGGATTTTAAGGCCAAAAGAAGAGGGAATGAAGAAGCAAAAAGCTTTTAGAGAGAGAAGGGTAATTGAATTGAAGAGGAAGAAGAGGAGGGGGGAAGAACAATAGAAGCAAGAGGGGGTTTATATAGGCAAAGGAGGTTGCTTGTATCTGTGGAAGGAGTCTTTGAATAATATACAATTTTTTTTTGCATTACAATTTTATTTTTATTTTTATTCAATTACGTTTAATTGTGGAATACAATAACCAATGAAACTAGTACAATGATTATTATATGATTCACTTCTCCAAGAAAGTGACAGCTAATTCAATTTCGTTAAGTGTTTTCTAATTTTTTTTTTAATAGGAATCAAAGTTTGATTTCTTCTTTACATGTTGCTGTTATAGAAGGAATAAATAGTAAAATAGTTGTAAAATAACAAGAGAGGGGGGAGGTAAAAGAAGAATGCTACATCCAATATTATTATTTTTTATCAGTATTTAATTAATAATAATTTATATTTATTAAAATTTATATATATAAATTAATATAGTTTGTATTTATATTTTTTAAAATTTATATATAAAAAATTAATAAAATTTATTTATTAAAGATAATTTAATATTTATATTGGTTAAATAATAACCAAAAATACTAAAAATTATTAACTTCCAAACATTTTTCAAGAGAAAATATAGGATTATATTATTAAAATTCTTAATTGTATGTTAAATAGAGTATTAAAAAATATATTTATAATTAAATAGTGAAAAATACAAATACATCTCAAATTAAATACTATCCATTATAATTAGAACTAAACTTGATAAACATAAAGTTAATCGATACTCATGAGTTATATTTTTGTTTCGATAGTTTTGAAAGAAAAAAGTTACGGACTATAAAATATTAATCATACTATATTGATCCTAAAATTTAGTTATTAATCAGTCATCATATAAAAATACATGTATTCGATGTTTTTGATACAAGTTGTGAGGTGGATTAGGAATTTGTGAGTCAAAGTGGTTGTCGGATTGTCTTTTTAGAGCGGCGGATGTGGTACTTACAAAGACACTCCGACGCCCAAGTCAAAATAGATCTAAGAAGTATAAGGTATGTGGAATGAGTGAGTATCTGAGAGGATTTTTGACTCTTCTTTATATATCTGATGGTAGTTATCTCATCTTATCTTATTTGACTAAAATAATAAAAGTATTTAAATTCGAATATTAGATGAAGATATTGAAAATTATTGATCCGTCTTTGGACCGTGAAGATAGTCCAATCTTAGAATTATCGAGTTCGGTAACCATTCCGAAGAAGAACTCAGAGATCGAGTCTGAAACAATATATATTTAGTATGTATTTTTTAAAAATTTTAATTATGCTGCTATAAATTATTTTATTATAATAACTTTAACTATTTTAATAATTGATTATTTTATTAAGAAATAAATAAAAAATCATATAAATCTACAAAATTATAAAAATTAATTTAAGAATTAATTTTTTGTGTTTATCGAATATTTTTTTATAAACAAAATTTTTTCACATCAATAAAAATAAAAATAAAAAACTCAACCCCATAGTTAAAAGCCAGATAAGTTACTAGCTAGCACCTTAAAATTCATGATTAGGATGGGACATTATTCAAAATATGAATATATTTTATAACAAGTAGGAAACAATAATAATAATAATAAAAGGGGGGGAATATGCCAGCTGCAATGAGCAGAATATGGAGGCAAATTAGATTATTAGAGTAAGTTGGGGGTTATAGCCACCGTACAAAAAGGAGCACAACTCTTGTTTCCCATCTTCTTGGCTAAGAAAATTGGCTACTTGATTGCACTTCCTAACTACATCATGTGACACACACATTTTCAACATGATCAAAATTTGGAAACAAATAAAAAAGCAACTTATCAAAATGTCTATAGTAACTTTACCCTTTCTCATCTTTGTTTTCGTTCCACATATTTCATGTGATCCCAAACTGCACACGTCGTTTTAGTAGAAAATGTTTAGTTTCAATCATTTTTTCAGGTTCTTTAAGCACTTAATAATGATATTTATAAATAAATTACTCTTATATAAGTCGTACGTACACATATAGAAAGAAACCAACTTGGGTTGGTCGAGTAATCAGCTCACTCGTCCGCTTAAGTAAGTGTTGGGGGTTCGAATCCCGCCTTGTGCATACAGCAACCTATTGGCCAGCGGCAGACCCTTAAATAGAGTTCTGATCCACGACAAATTAGTCCTTGACCTATTGGATTGAGGGATACTGTGGACAACAAAAAAAAAGTCATATAGAAAGTAGAAACTTTTTTTTTTGGTTTTGTAGAAATAAGATCTGATATAATGATATACATTTATTTAATTAGCTTTGCCAAGTGTCACTTTTCTTGGTCGATTTAACCTTTTGTTTTTCTAAGAAACATTTGTTCTTGTTATTAAGTACTACAAAAAAAAAAATTAGAGTAATCCTCTAAATACGATTTTAAAAAATTTTCAATGGAACATTTTCGTTTTTGAAAAATTTTATTAGATTTTATGTTTTTTAGTTTTTACACTGTAAAATAAATAAGTTTTTTTGTCATTTAATCCGTTAAAAACTAATAAAATGATTTGACATCATTGTTAAGTAACTGAAATGTCTATCACAACTCAGGAGTGTTCAGCCGATGAGAATAAGTCGTTATTTGACATCAAATCTAATAAATTTTGCTAGGAATGAGTGTGTCTGATTGGAAATTTTTTAGGAATTTATTTAATATATTATTCAGACATTTATTAATTATCTTTAATTTTGCATTTATAGTTGCTATTTAAGAGCCATTTTCTTAATAAATGATGAGATGAGTTGTATTTATATTGTCTATATATATATGAAATGGAGATAATGTTTATTTAATTAGTCCATGAATTTAGTATGTAAGATGAATTATTTATCTAATTTCTAACTTTTTAAAATAACTAATTAAGTCACTCACTTAGAACCATGACTCAATAGTCTGGAGCCAAAGTTTCATCTCACATCCAATAGTTTCATACTGGCGTGGCCAGTTAAATGGCACCTTATGATACAATAATAATGGTTGTGGATACTTTTTTATGATATTTTTTTATTATGTCTTTTTTTTAATGCAAAAATATTCAATTTGTATATTTAAAAATTAAATTTTTGCTGTCAGTATTATATTTATAGTATTATATTTATAAATATAATTTTAATTTATTAAAACTGTTCAGTCACAATCGATCAAACTATATTAAAAGCTACTTATAAATTCTAAAGAAAAAATATCCATGTTAGCTATAAAAAAATTCTAGTAAATTAGTACAAATTAGTCAAAAATTATATATGGAAAAATAGTGTAAGTTAGTCATATATAAGAGTGTGGCTAAATAATTCGACATTAGTACAAAGAAAAGTGTGGCTGAAAAATTTAACTTACATAAATTAACTATGGATGAATTGATAGAATTATACTTTTTAATTTATTATTTTTATTTAGCCACAGCATCAAATATGAATAATAATAAATAAACAGTGACTCTTTGAAAATCTGATCTCTATAATATTTAAAACTGTGGCTACTAATTTTAAAATCGTAAAAAATTGAAAATACAACCCTCTAATTATCATATCCACGAATGTCTCTTTTTGTGTTCAATGCATAGTTGTTACATTTTCAAAGGATTTTAGTCATGGTTTTTTTTTTTTTTTATATGACTAAATTCCTTATTTCTTGTTGTTAGGATTTGGTTGAATTAGTCCCACATTATTTAGGATAGCAAATGGAGTGGGTGGCTTAAACTATAAATATGAGGCTAAGTTCTCTATTTATTTTTGCACCAGTCAGAAACACTTTAAGCTTGTATCTGCTTTTTCTTTTCCTCTGTACTCTTTGATTAGAGAGTGTTGTGAGGTGTAGTTAGATATTTGCTTTGAGAGAGTGTGGGTGTACTGGGGTGCCGGTGTTAGAGAGAAAGAAGTCTATGTGTTGTAACAATTTTCACATAGTGATATTCTCTGGTTGTCATTTGACAACGGCCGTGGTTTTTTCTCCGTTAATTGGAGTTTCCACGTTAAATTCTTGTGTTGTGATTGTGTCTATTTTATTTCTCTGTCAAATGTGTTTTCTCAAGGGGGAATGGTGTCTTATTCCCAACAAGTGGTATTAGAGCTTCGGTTCGGTGGGATTGAATTTTGTCCTGTGACTTGAGGTTGATCTTTGGTTGCTGTTGTTGTTGCTGGAAGGCAGTGTGACATTGGAAATGTTCTGGCTAAGGAAAGACTTGATATTTAAGTGTATCCATTGTAACCCACCTCTCTTTCTTGGGGACCCTTCCTAGTGCACGGTCTACAGTTGAGTTATACTATTCCAGTATACGGTTGCAACAATGTCAGGATATTCAAGTGCTGTGAAGCTTGAAATAGAGAAATTTGATGGAAGAATCAATTTTGGCTTGTGGCAAATACAAGTCAAGGATGTGTTGATACAATCAGGTTTGCACAAGGCGTTGAAGGAGAAGATCTCTGGTATGAAGATGATGTTCTCTAGAAGACAAGAAGTATCCTCATGGTATTACCGCACTGCCATGGATAAGGATAAATTGTGGCAATCGGGTCCACAATTACACACAGGCATTGGTTGGCATTGAGATGCAAGGTGTGTGGCGGAGTTAGGTCGATGGCTGAAGAACTTCCAGGAAAAGCCAATTTGGAAGTTGCACCATGAATTTTCTGCAAGGTTTCGATCTGTACCAAGGCGAAATGCTTGGAGTGGTCTAATTCCAAGTGAGTATACTTTCATGGTGGAGTATGATAGTTCTCTGAACTATGATTGTCGGTATAGACAATGGCAGCAAAGAATTGTCGGTATTGACAATGGAAGCTGAAGATGTGTGACTATTTCAATCAAGGTGGAGATTGTTAGGATTTGGTTGAATTAGTCCCACATTACTTAGGATAGCAAATGGAGTGGGTGGCCTAAGCTATAAATATGAGGCTAAGTTCTCCATTTGTTTTTGCACCAGTCAAAAACACTTTAAGCTTGTATCTGATTTTTCTTTTCCTCTGTATTCTTTGATTAGAGAGTGTTGTGAGGTGTAATTAGATATTTGCTTTGAGAGAGTGTGGGTGTATTGGGGTGCCGGTGTTAGAGAGAAAGAAGTCTATGTGTTGTAACAATTTTCACATAGTGATATTCTCTGGTTGTTATTTGACAACGGCCGTGGTTTTTTCTCCGGTAATTGGAGTTTCCACGTTAAATTCTTGTGTTGTGATTGTGTCTATTTTATTTCTCTGTCAAAGATATTTTCTCAAGGGAAAATGGTGTCTTATTTCCAACACTTGTAGTGTAGTTATACGATGTTAGAATAATATTTAACTATTTTCACTAGCACTGCACTAATAATTATAAGACGAAAGTTTTGCCAAAATTAATGGGAATCACATTTGTAAATCCTGAAATTTTAGATGAAAGTTTTTAAGTAGTGCTGGTTTTACATATATAAAGAAAATAAATCTCAACCCTTTCTTTTTAGTTTTTTGAACAATAAATGTGCATATCTCTTCGAATTTCTAAATGCGATTCAAATTGCTATTTGCTATGTTTCTAGAGACAAGTCTTTTTTCCTAAGATCTAATTCTTCTCGTTAATTATGCTAGTAAGTAGTAACTTTGCATCTAATACAATTTATCAATATGATTTGCATAAATAATTTATATCTAAATCACACGTAATTGATATGTGACTTTAAGTAAATTATAAGATCTTTTTACTAATTATATATTATGAAAGAGAAAGTCTTAGGAGCCAATACTTTTATTAAAATATAACCAGTATTTAATTATTAAAAAAATGTGTAATTCTATATTATTATATATAATTTTACACCATTAAAAATATTAATGATGATTAATTAATGATTATAAATTATCAAACATGTTAGTCTCCTAGTACTACTTATTAATTGTCGCAACAATTAATGAATGTTAAATAAGATAAGTTATGATCGTTTTTGGCTGATTTTCTTTGGTTACCAAACACTTTCGTTATAAAAAATTATGTTTGTCTGTAGAATAAGTAAGGCTTTTTTTTTTTTTGAATTTGAATCTTGAAAATAGAAAGACTCGTATTTAAAGAAAAACAATTAAAACTTTTCAAGCAATCAATCAATAAAATTTTTATAATCGAGTTTGGATATCATTTGTCAAAACTAAAACTGTATTAAAAATTGGTAGCCGTAAAGTTCACCTTAACTACATATATATTGGTTTTAAGATGAAAAAGGAAAATATTTACAGTGACAACAATATAATGAATATATATATATATATTGGACCTAGTGGCATTATTATTTTTATGCTTTAATCATTCTTTTTCTTTTTAGGCACAAATGCTTGTAGCCTTTTACCTTTGTTTAGCTGATATGAAGCAAGTACACGCAATAAAGGAAGTAATGAAAGGGGAACAAAAAGAGAATGCTTTATAAATGTTGCACCTTCTCAGCTTGAATCCACATATTTTCATAGAGAATTGTTTTACATTCTTTTATTTTAGAGTATATTTTAAATATCTTTAAGGAATATATATTCACAATCATTTATTTTTGAACTTGTGATGTAATTTTTAAATATGTATCATATAAAATAATTTAAATGATTATAAAAAATGTTTAAACTGGGTAATAATACTTTATAAAATATCAATGAATACGTAGCTTAATAAGTAAGTAAATAAGCGTGTCAACAAAAGCAAATCTGAGAGCTAAAATGTCTATTCAAAACTAAAACTTTTGTATAGAGAGTATTGCATGACAGGTTATAAGCCAATAGGAGATAAGTCAATAGCAGCTTAAAATTACACAAAACAGCCAAATGTAAAAATGATTTATGAATCAACTAGAGATACATCTATATAATTCGAATTAGGTTAATTCGAACTTCATTTCCATGTAATTCGAATCATACTGATTCGAATTACCTACATACGCACACACCCACTAATTCGAATCAACCTGATTCGAATTACACTCATACACGCTGCACATAGTAATTTGAATTGGCCAGATTCGAATTACTCATGATTTAATTCTGTCCATTCTTTTATTAAAAAATTAATAATTTAAAAATTAAAAATATATATTTTATTTCATGCATTAAAAAAAACTAACAAAATATTTAATTACGAGACTTCTTTAAAATATTAATGAGCTATCAATTCGAATTTCATACAATACTCTTTTGCCCATTTTTAATAGTTCATAAATATTTTTAATAAATTTTTTTAATAAATTTATTTAAAATACCACAAAAAATATTTTATTCTATACAAAATAATTTTAAAAAATAGCTTAAAAGATATTAGGAGTACTATAAAAATTTGTCATATTTTAATGACTTAAAACATTAAAGAAATACTCTACATAGTCAATAATAATTTAGAAATTAAAAAAAAATATAGTTATAACCAGTATTTACCTAAATTACTAGAATATTATAAACTTTTATAGTATTCATAATCTTTTTTAAGCCTTTTTTTTTAAATTGTTTTGCATAGAATAAAGGACATTTTAAGCCATTTTCTATGCAAAACAATTTAAAGGAAAAATGGCTTAAAAAATGTTAGGAGTACTATAAAAGTTTATAATATTCTAGTAATTTAGGTAAATACTGGTTATAACTATATTTTTTTTAATTTCTAAATTATTATTGACTATGTAGAGTATTTCTTTAATGTCCTAAGTCATTAGGACATTACAAATTTTTATAATACTCCTAACATCTTTTAAGCCATTTTTTAATTTTGTATAGAATAAAATATTTTTTTTGTGGTATAATTTAAATAAATTTATTAAAAAATTTATAAAAAAATATTCATGAGCTATTAAAAATGGGCAAAAGAGTATTGTATGAAATTTGAATTGATAGCTCATTAATATTTTAAAGAAGTCTCGTAATTAAATATTCTGTTAGCTTTTTTTTAATGTATGAAATAAAATATATTTTTTTAATTTTTAAATTATTAATTTTTTAATAAAAGAATACGCAGAATTAAATCATGAGTAATTCGAATCTGGCCAATTTGAATTACTATGTGCAGCGTGTGTGTAATTCGAATCACCCTGATTCAAATTACTTTGGGTGTAATTCGAATCAGGTTGATTCGAATTAGTATGATTCGAATTACATATGTAATTCAAATTAGGCTAATTCGAATTACATAAAAATGTCCTCTTGGTTGAATCTTGTAATAATTATTGATTTGGTTGAATAA
This sequence comes from Arachis hypogaea, assembly GCF_003086295.3. Taxonomy (NCBI): domain Eukaryota; kingdom Viridiplantae; phylum Streptophyta; class Magnoliopsida; order Fabales; family Fabaceae; genus Arachis; species Arachis hypogaea. The sequence continues at coordinate 96,262,610 of NC_092047.1, forward strand.
CGTCAATTTTTTCCCAACTTGGTTTATATGGGTGATTTGCCCAAGTTTTTAAGTACAAATTATGTTATAATTCGAAAGAAATCACTGTGGTTTTATCCTATTCGAATAGCGTTGGAAATGAGTTGAGTTGAGCTGACCTAAACTAAGTTTAAGCTCAACTCACAAAAATTAAGTTTGGTCCACAACTTGACTCATTAACAATTGAGTCTATTTCGTAAGTTCAAGCTCGACTCAACGAAAGCTCACGAGCTAGCTCGAGTTCACGAGCTGAATCAAATAATAGGAATATAATCTATAATTTTATATCAATAAATTATAACTTATATATATTAAAAAATATTAAAAAAAGATCAATTTTATATATTGTCTATCTATCAATTATAGATTTTTTATATCCTACGTCAATATTATATATAAAAAATGACTATAAAATTTTAAATACTTAAGAACATTAATATATATATATATATATATATATATATATATATATATATATATATATATTAATACGCATATCTTATATACATTTAATCTTTACTTTTACTATTATATATATAATCGAGCTAGTTCACGAACTAATAAGTTCAGTTTATCCAAATTTAAGTTTGACTCATTTAATTTATGAGCTCAATTTTAATATTAAACTCTGTTCACCAGTTCACAAGTTCTTGAACTATTAACAAATTGAATTTGAGCAGCCTTATGAACTGGCTTCACTTATTTTTAACCTTAAATATGATCTCTAATAATAATAATAATAATAATAATAATAATAATAATAATAATAATAATAATAATTTGTAGTGCTATAAAATTGCCATGTCATGGTGCAAGTATTCAAAGCTCTTGAATATTTCAATATTGCGGCACTGCCCTTGAATAGAAGTAACTTCTTTGAAAACAATTGGAGGCCACCTGTGTTGACAAGGTGGAACAAAAACAAAACAATCATCACCAAATAATAAGAATAATAGCAATAATGTATTTGATTGATCATATAATTACCCTTTTGCGTGTAGGACTCCTATTTGGTTATAGAACGAGTTTGTGAATGAAAAAAAGTGTGCTCTTACAATTCGACAAAAACGCACACACTATCGAAGTCGCATACAGCTCAATATATTACTAATATATATTGAACACCATAATAACTATACCCTTTTTACTAATTTCGGAAAACTTTATTAATATTAATGCACTTTGTTACAATAATGCTGAGTTTCAAAATGGCTTTATTTCCTTTTATATTGTACATGGTTTCAAACTTTCAATTCATCAGATATTTTACTAGGGCATTTTGGTCAATATATATAAAAAGAAAAAAAGGAAAAAAAAAAAGAAAAGAAAACAAAGATATTAATTGTATGTAGTACTTGGTTACATGAACCGTGACCATTCATCTGGACACTTCTGGATTCTTGGTGCACGTAAGTGGACTTCTAACAAACAGCTTACAGCTAATAACAGCTCCACTTTTAATAACTTTAAATGTTATATGATGCCAAAATGGGGTATGTATGGTCATGTACCAATATATGGTCGGTTGTAGCGACAAATACGAGTTCGAGTCTTAGATGTGAATAATTAGTGACAGATTTTTAGTGACAATATGAGTTCGAATTTTAATTTCTGTTGGATTTTTTAGTAACAGATATGGGTTCGAGTCTTAAATATGAATAATAAGTGTTGGATTTTTATAAACTAAGATCGCTAATTTGTTTTAGACAAAAAATTTTTTGATTAATGATAAGGGTAATTTTTTTGGTAATTGTTAATGTTCAACATCTAAATATTACTGTCTCAATATATGTCCTATTCTTTTTTATTTGCTCATATTTTATCATTTGACTGTAATAATTTCCTTCATTTAATATTCATTAATTATCATTTAATACTTCTATGCATTAATATTACTTGTAATGTATTTGATTATGTTATGTACTAATACCTTTAAATTAGTATAAACATTACTTTAAACACTTTCAAAATTAAGAGTTTTTTAATCTATGGTTTCTGTTAAAACTTAAAACAACTCTGTTTAACAATTAATACTTCTTACAATTATTAATGTTATTTACTTTTATTACATATATTTCACTGTTGAAAGTTACTTTAATGACATTCTCTTAACCTTTCACATACTCATTTAATCATATATAATTAGATTTTATGTATTTTTCTATAATTAAGTTATTATATTTGTTATTCTAAATTTTGCAACCCACCAGTTTTTTTTTTTTTTAATTTATAGGTTATTATACAATCATCTCATCATATTTAAATTTTTTTAGTAAAAACCAAAAATTGAAATTGCCATTACTCACACACAAGTTAGAGGAAAATAAAGACAAATTGAAAAATAATTAGAATTTCTTTTTAACCTATATATATATATATATATATATATATATATATATATATATATATATATATATATATGTTTCTGTTAAAAATAACGTAGCGCATATTTGTACGTGGAGCCGTGGAGGAAGTAATATATATATATACACTATATATATGGTATAAAATAAACGAGAAATTAATTAACCACATGTTTTGTATCTTTTACTATTTTAATCTTTGTTCAACTTTTGTGACCATACTAAAGTATATAGTAAGTAAAAAAGATAAAATAGAATAATTCTTCGTATGCATTTCAATTAAGAATAATGGTAATGTGATCATGATTCACGAGGCAGGCTATAATGATATGCTTTTATGTGTTGAATGTTATTTTAATTCTTGTGAGAAACACACTTACACACCCCTCCACCCCAAACCCACTACCCCATTGGAAGCTTCCTCATTTTGGTTATTTTAATTTCATCTTTTCAACATTGGAAGTGTAAATGTTCTCAATTAAATATTACTCCTTTAGTTATCCTAGAGATTTTGAAAAATCTACAATTTGTTTCCTTGAAAGGGCATAAGCATGTGCTTAGTTAGCCAGAAAGAAACTCTAATGAGTAAATATTTACATTATAAAAGCATTTTCTTTTCCTTCATACTAATAGTATCTAACAATGATTACCAATAATTAATCTAGGTTAAAAAATTTATGACTCCTTTTAATTAGTAAATATAAGTATTTTTCTTATCATCAAATTTTCATTCAAAATTAGTCAAAAACGAGCAAAATTATCAATTACTTAATTAATTATTAAGTGTTAGTAAAGTAGTTTCTTTTTCGTTTTTTTTTTAGTTTCATTATCCGACCAAGATATCTATTAAATATATAATAACTATTCAAAATTAATTTAGATTGATTTAATTATCAGCTCACTCGTTACTTTAAACGAATATTGAGAATTTAAAATGGTATAACTAATTGAAAGAATCAAATTCTTCTTTTGGTTAGTAGCCCATAACATGCTTTTAAGTTCTAACGAATGTAGAACGAACACTACCAAAAAAAAAAATGATAAAAACCATCGAATTCTTTTAAAACATCCGTCAATAGCCTGTTTATCATCGGATTTAACAGCAAAATAAATCCGACGGTATAAATCTCGCCGATAACTGTTTATCATCGAATTTTTTCGTCTGCTAATAATTACATGCGGATTTAGCGGCGGATATAAATCTTTAATTACGAAATTCTAAAGCTCATTACCGTCGAATTTTTCTTCCGGTAAATCTAATGGTAATATATTATTTATTTTAATAATTAAATTAATAGTTGCCGACAGATTTAACCAACAGTAAATCTGGCGGTAAACTTAAATTTTAATTTTTTAAAAAAATTTATTTGAAAATTTAATATATAATTTTAAATATTTAAATCTAATAATTTCTAAACTAACAATTTAATAATTTTTAGTTAAAAATTCACAAACAAATTTAAATATCAAAGTTTATTATTAAAACAAAAAAAAGAGAATTTAATTAAGTAGAAAAATCATATTTAAAATGCACCAAACCCTCAATTACAAAAATTGAACAATATTAAATTAAAAATCGAAAAAGCAATATTGATGAGTATTAGAGATTAGGCTATATTAATACTATATATTACATAAACAGTCAACCGTACCAAACTATTTATGATATTAAAAATTAGCTAATTTATCGTCCACAATATCAACCATACATTGTCATAAATTAAGCCAATACAATAACCAAATCAAACACCAATTTATAACCAATAAAAATTTTATTATCAACTATTATTAATATTAATCATCTAATCATCTGAGACAATTTTAAAAGTTAAAAAATAAATAAATTTTTTTTGTTACACAAAACTCAGTCCTGATTCTTCTATTAAGTTTGATAGAACTTAAAATAAAAAATCTGCACTGTCATCATTAACAATAAGTCATAAGTTCACAAACCATACATGAACCAAAATTAAATAAACACCAAAAACACCCAAACCATAAACATTTTGTAGATCTATTCACTAAATCTAAAATCCAAAACATCAGCCAAATACAACCATATACAAAATCAATCAATCAGCCATATCAAACATTAATTGACATTCAGTCATTATTAATCCAGAAATATAATTTAAACCAAAAACATAACTTAAATCAATAATTAACTCGGACAATAAACAAGTTAAAATTAACTCTGATAATTAATAACAATCAATTAGTTAACTCAAAAAATAATTAACTCAAATAATAATAAACTTAGAAAATTAATAACAATAACAATAAGTCAATAATTAACACAGAAAATAAACAAATTAATATTAACTAAGACAATTAACAATAATTAACTAATTAAGAACAAAAAATAGAACAATGCAATTGGGGATATTACATTTGCAGAACAGTAAACAAAAATCAAACAATAAATAGAAATCAGAATAATAAATACAAAATCATCAAAATAAAATTCAAAATCAAAATCATAAACAAAATTTTAAATATAGAATAATCAAAATAAAATTTTAAAAAATACTAAATCAACACAGAATTAAAAAATCCTAAATCTAAACTAATACATGAACTAAATCTAAAAAACAGTAAATCTCTAATACAAACATCCTAATTACAAATTTTCTAATACATACAAATTTAAAATTAGATAAATTAGGATTTAGAATTTTTTTAAATAAATTAAAAAAAAATAGGAACAAGGAGAATGGCAAATACCTGAAGGAAGGAGGGAGGCAGCTCCGGTGACACAAGGAGCAACAGCGACAACGATAGCAGCAATGGCAGCGGCAGTAGTGGTGGAGCGACAAAGACGGCGATGATAGAGTGACCAACGCAACGTAAGGAGTCCACGCAGTCATTGAACGCTGTTGGTGGTGACCGACGGTGGTGGAGGGGCTACCAGAGGTGGTTTGTGGGAAGAGAAAGGGAGGGAGAGAAAGAGAATGGAGAAGGTTAGAGCGAGAGGGAGTAGTTCAGAATAATGAGAGGGAGAAGGTTCTCGAATTTAGGACACGATTACTGTCGGATTTACCAACGAATAAATTTGACGGTAACGCTTTGCGAATGACCAAAACACATCGTTTCACTAATTCGGATTACCATTGAATTTATCTGACGGTAAATCCGACGGTAATAATCGTGCCAAAATTTTTTTTCCCTTCAATTATTTCCGGCGAATTTACCGTCGGAAAGCCAAATCCGATGGCAAATTTTTTACCCGACAAATTTATTGTCAAATTCGTAGGTAAATCCGTCGATAAACCCACCGCTAACATCCGACATTAAATTTGACGGTGTTCATTATTTTTCTTGTAGTGGGAGAAGAAGACATATATTCAATTATGCTCAATTCCTGATTTGCAATGCAGCGGATGAAGACATTCTCCACATGCTTAGAGATTGTCCGTTTGCCAAAGCAATCTGAAACTTCTTCAAGGCTCACAACATTATTACAGATTTCTTCAACCTGACTATTAGAAACTAACTCTTTGCCAATTATATAATGCAACCGATTGGTCTTGTATTTTTGGAGTGGCAAGCTCATCTCTTTTGTTCTTCCATAATAAACATATTTTTGAAGGTAAGAGGATGCACTCAACAACAGCTTTTGAAGTTATTAAATTTTGTGAAAAAGAAATGTTGGGTGTTATGAGAAAAAGCTCCCAACTAAAGAGGAATCATATTGTAGCTATAAGCATGATAAAATGGTATTCCTCTGTAAAGAATTGCATGAAGTTGAATTCTTTTTCAATCAAGAAAATAATGCAATTTGTGGAAGAGTGTTTTGCAACTACCTTGGCAGATTTGTTGTTGGCTTCTCTTGCAATTTAGGTATCTGCTCCATCACACAAGCTGAGCTCTAGAGCATTGTGAAGAGTTTGTAAATTGCAGTAGCAAATCAATTCTCTCATGTTCTCATCGAATTTGATTCGGTCACGGCTATTAATTTTATAAGAAATGGTTGTACTAATTCTCATCTTTGTAAATATCTCTTTGATGATATAAAATTGTTAAGTAGCCACGTTCATAAGGTTGAATGAAAGCATATTCTAAAAGAAGCTAATACCGTAGTTGACATTTTTACCAAGAAAGGACAACATCTTCTTCTTGATTTTTATCTCTTTGATGTTTCGCCTCCTGACATTAAGAGTTCTCTTCTTTTAGATAATTATAGTTTCCTAGGACCGAGAAGTTTTTGCTAGTTTTTTTTTTTTTTTGTTCTTTTTGAAGTCTGAATAATTCCTTGTCTATCCTAAAAAAAAAACTCAAAATTTAAAAGTTTTTTATTAAAAAAATTCGAAAGATATGATATCAAATATTTAACATTATGTTTAAAAATGATGAATCCATTTCGTTCAACTAACCTATTTCTCAAATCATATGGTATTTTTCATTTGATCTCACATCTCAATTACATATAAAAATAGAAAAAAAAAGAAAAAAAAAAAGAAAAAGAAAAAGAAAGGTCCCATTTTTAAAGATGGAGTAGTTCAATTAATTATAATAAGGATCCATAGTAGTAGAAATACATGCATAATTTCTCTATGGCTGTTAACCTTTGGAAGGTCGGTTTCAAATTAATTAAATCTCTTAAAATTTCTCAAACGAGAATTCAGCTTTGCTTTCTTCCATCTTATTATTGTACATTATTTGCTTCTATTTAATTTGACGAGTGTAAACCATTTTTAACAAAGAGTGTAATTTATGATCATAGATGATTAAGATATCTTATTAGTTCAGATTGGAATCATGGGAATTTGCGCCCACAGATACAAAATTTACCGTGAATGAGGGTCAAGATTTCATCAAGTGATCCATAGTTTCAATATTTTCGGTAAATTATGTTTTTGAAAAATAATCTGGAGTCATAACTTTCTTTTTGGGTATTTTTTAATTTTTAAATAAAAAAGTTTCAAATTTTTATTTTTTTTATATTTCAAAAATTAACATATATTTGAATTTTATTAGATAATTAGGAGGATAAATTAAGACTTCTAATTATTATTCTATATATTTTGTTCCTAATATTTTTAATTTGATTCAAATTTAGTATTAATGTTTGAAATTTACTCTTAATATTTGAAAAAATACTATATGTGTACTAAAAATCAGTTATTATGTATTTGTGTATAAATATATATAGCGTTTAACTTATTTTAAATATATATTTTGTATTCTAACATATATTATATATAAGTGACTAGTTTGATAACTAATTTTTAGTATACACACAGTATAGTTGATATTTGAAATAACTTTAAAATAATTTTAATCTTTTGAATGAAATTGAATTAAATTGAATATTATAAGTAATTTTAAAATAATTTGATTCAAAATTAATATTCATGTTTAAAATTTACCCTTAATGTTTGAACTAATCTTTGAAATAATTTCAAAAGGTTAAGAAATGAAATTAGATCAAATTAAATTAAACATCATAAATGGAAAATGAAAAATGGAATCATGATATTTTCAAATTTTTTAGTGTAGTGCAAATTATGGATTTTCATATAGAAAAAATTGCATGTTTATGAAATAACCTATTTGTAAATTATAAAACATATTTTCAAAAGATTTTGGTATTGACAAAATTATTTTAAAAAATCAAATATTTTTGTTATAATTTTAAAAATTTTAGGGCATTTTTGTTTTTTCAATTTTTCAAGAGTATTTTTTGTTAGCATTTAAACTTTATTAAAGGATATTTTTCGAAGTTTTATTATTGATAAATATTTTTTACGTCTCAAAATAATATTAAAATAAATATTAATTTTCAGTAAATATATTTAATTAATATTTATATCATTAGTTAAATACATATGGTATATAAATAAAAAAAAAGCACTGCAAAGTTCCAAAAGAAAAGGGTTTATATCTATCATTTGTATAAATAATCTGATCAACCTTGATCTATCTGTGCAAGAAGTCCCACAATGTAGTCCACACACGTATACCTTAAGAAAAGCCAAAATAATAATAACAATAATAATGACAACATTAACAGTTGTAGCAATTATCCAATATAATCCCCATCAAGCATAATAATTTGATGTCAGTATCTTTGAATTTCATAATTATCTTTGACAATTTTAGATTAATCCTTCTATGATTGAGGAGAAGAGGGATTTCAAATTAAATAACAATAGTAGATATATAAATTTTGTATATCTGTAGAAGCTAGATTAGATAGATAGATGGCATGCATAACATAGTTATCAATCAATTATTGAGAGAGATCTTTAACATTTGAAATACCTCTGCCATCTTGACCTTATAATAATAATAATAATAGTCTAGCAATATATAGTTATATCTATCCCCAGTTTCCAAAGCAAATTAATAATAGGTCCATGAATGGCTTTAATTTCCTTCCATCTATAGAATATATGATGCAAAACAAAACTCCCTTGAAAATAATAAAAATTAATTATTCAAAGCCTAAGCTTTGGAGTAGTTGAAGACTTGGACCCTTTGACAGGTCATGTGTTTGTTTATTGCATAAATAAATACAAAGAGGCTGTGCCGTCAATAATTAAGTGAAAATGACCATCCCCTATTTTAGATCTTGGCACGTCTGCTTCCTATTATTTTATTCATTTCTGTTATTATTAATTATTATTACCAACAAAATTTGGCACAATTGATAAATACTACTTGTTTGTTTTTTTTTTTCTTTATGAATCAGGTCATTTTTAAATTTTGTTGGACTCGGTAATTTTAGAAAAATAATAAAAAATTAATTTAAATAATCTAAATTTATTTTATTTAATACTCATTAATTTTAGTGATAATTAATAAATATTAAATAAGTTAAGTTTAGATTGGATAGACTAATTTTTTTATTGTCTTTTAAATATTATTATAGTATTATATATTGTCATAGCTAACCAAGTTGGGTTGGTTCAGTAATTAGTTCACTAACCTACTTAAATAAATCTCGGAGAATCGAATCCCGTCTTGTACATACAACAACCCATTGGTTAGCAGCAAATTGTTAAATGAAATTAGTCTTTACCTGTCGAATTGGAGGATACCGTAAAAAATAAATATATTGTTATAGCTAGGATTTTTCACTTTATCATGATACCATTTTTTTTCAAAAGGCATAAGTTGATGCGAAAAGATTTTTTTTGTTGACATAATACAAGAAAATAATATCAATAATTATATATCTAATATTCTCTTTTAATTAAGAGTTTTTTTTTGAATTCGCTTAAATTTTTATGTATAATTTTTTTTTATTCGTTATATACTTTTTTTTTGAGTTAATCAAGAATCAAATTTTAAGACTAAATTTTAAACTTTTCGAATATAAAATTTTAATATTATATTATAATATAATTTTTTTAAAAATTTAAACTGATAAAAAAATAACATAAATAATTATCACGGTAACAGACTTAATATATGATGATACGTGGTTATCTAGAAGCTAAGTCAGGGATATTAAATAGTTTAAACTATAAAAATTAAATAAATAAAATAAAATAAAGTTAAGCTCTTACTAATAACTATAATTTTATGTCTTAATAATAAACGTTTATCCTGCAAGTTGAATATGTATAAAGAATTGAATAGGAATTTGATTCTTGACCATGCATATGAAACAATCCTGCTCAAGTTAGGTATGATCGTCTTAGTTGACAAAATAATGGTTTGAGTTTTAACATCACTGTATATTCAAGTCCTCTAGTTAAGTTAAGCACAAACCTCATTGATTAAGCTACGTGTTCGTTTGTTAACTTAGGGACTTAATTATTTTAGAAATTATTGTATATATTAAGTAGATACATTTTTTATAATTTTTTAATCTTTAATTGATAATACATCTTACCTCTTACAAATATAACAAATTAAACGAGTGCACACCAAAGTACACTGGAAACAATATTATTGTATTTTTTTTTATAAAAAATTATTTTAATCTCTAACGTTTTAGTTAAGTGTTAATTTTATTATTAATGTTTTGAAACGTCATTCTAAAACGTTTCAATTTATTTTTTTGTTTTTTAATCTAGTCAAAATTAAATTTGTTTTCTAATACTTTTTCTTTATTATTATTATTTTTTTTTAACTCTTAAATCACTACCACTACTATTATAAAAAAAATATTTAAAAAAGAAATAGTTCTGATAAAAAAATTAAAACAAAACAAAATAAATACTTAAGATAAAAATAAAATATTTTAAATATAAAAAATATATTTAAAATTTAATCCAAACATCAAAAATTAAAATAATATTTTATTTTTGTATTTTTAATTCTTTGGGAGCAAATAATTGGAACCAAAGATTGCATGGCAGGGAAAAGTACAACTCAAGTAGATGAAAAGAGCTGTAAAAGAGGGGAAGAAATTGAAAGGAAAAAAATATAATAAAAAAATATTAGAGGATGGTAGACTATTACTCTTGTTTAGTGATTCTTTCTGTGTCACTGAATCCTTAAAATATTGAGGGGATAGTTACGTATTTGTCAAAACCTTAGCAAATTGTGTGGGTTTTGTGGGCTATGTTGTGTGTCTTTTGAAAGCTCCATTTCCTTCAATAATTCCAACCACCTGGGCTGGCTGTGATTGTGACAATTTGTTTTATTTTTTTCTTTTTCATTATTTTTTATTTTTTTAATCATTATTGTTGTTAATAAAGTACGTTATTAATCATGCTAAGTATAAGTGCAACATATTCATTTGTTGCATGCTAGCTTTAATTAGTACTACTATACTTTTTAGCAGCCTAGCTACTTGACTGTTAAAATATTAATTAATTGTTTAAATAATTATTGAATGTGAACTTGATAAAATAATTTTGTATTGTGCAATTGATGTCACTCATAAGAAATTTTTGTTACACTCAAATTCAGCCTATGTGTAAATACTTCATATTATTTTATATATTTATATATATACAAGTGTAAATACGTTGACATATATGTTCCTGTTCAGACCATAGATTCTCTATTTTGTTACACTAAAAATAATATAATTAGGGTTTAACTTTTACGCCTGTCTGTATATGTATAAAATATTTTATACAAATTCTTATTTAATTTATATATAATTATCTTTAAAAATATCTATTTTTTCATTTATTATTTATATTGTCAGTTTTCAAAAAGTTTAATTGAATAAAATAATTATGAATATATTAATTTTAAAATCAATTATATATAAGTGATTCTATGAGGGCCATGATTATAGTGACTATAATAACTATAAAACTTTGATAATATTTAAAAAATGTAGCTAAAATAAAGGTGACTTTTTATTTAGCAATACTTTTAAATTTGATAAAAAAAATTAAAATAAAAAATATTATTTAAAAATAAAAAATATCATATTAATTTTTACGATATTTCAAATATTATCAAAATTTTATAATCACTATCAAAGTAGAGATAGCTGAAATTTTACGTAAAATAAAAAAAGTAAACTAAACATACAAAATATAAACTAATAAAATCGTCAAATTTAGTATAAATTTTATAAAATTGATCACTCATTTATGATCATAATATTAAAAAATTTTAAAAATTTCATCATAATTATAATAATTATAGGCTCTATAGAATACACCTTATAATATATAATATGGTTATAATTGGAGTGTGTGTTGAGGCTCCATTATGTGATTTGTTGTAGAAAGAAAGTTAAGAGGGAAAAGGGGGTTTGGCACTTTGTCCTAAGTAGGTGAAGTTTGGTTGACTAAGAAAGCAACAACATGTGATGTGGAAAGCAATTATAGTATAGTCACAGAAAATGCCATAATACAACAATATTTTACTTTTACTTTGGCTTTCAGCATCTCGGAACTTCTTGGATTTCAAAGATCACACCTAATGCATTTGATTCTGTGGATCATTTTTGTTTTCACTTTCTTCTTCAGAGTTCCGCCTAATTAAGAAACCTCCCCCCTCCTCCTCTTAATTAAGGGATTGGATTGTTTAACATATTGTAAAAGATAAAAAATAGTAATTTGTTTATTTATTTTTATAAATTGATTTATATTTAATATTTTAAAAGATAAATGACTAACTTGTAAAATTTAGTTTATTAAGAATTAGTTTCTTTGATACAAATTGTAGTAGACCAACCTAAAATCCCATTCATTGTTCTTTTTTATTTAAAGTTTTAGAAGTTAAAATTGCTCAACCAACATTCTAGCCAATATTCAATATAAGAAAAAAAAGGGTAAAGTACTAAATTGGTCTTTAGGTTTGGGCGTAATTTTGTTTTGGTCTTTAAGGTTTAAAGTGTTCTATTTGAATTCAAAAAAGTTTCATTTAGCATTAATTTAGTCCCACAGTGAGGTCAAAATTAAATAATTAACAAAATGTCCTACATAACAACAGTACAAGAACAAAATCGATAATCTGGAGAACAAGTACAAGCTCCAGAGGCATAAAATCAACCATTGATACATCAATACATTTATTTATTATTTTTTTATAATATAAATAAAATATTTTCTATAAAACTAAAGAAAATGATAAATAAATGTATTGATGCATCAATGGTTGATTTTGTACCTCTGGAGTTGTACTTGTTCTCCAAATTATCGATTTTGTTTTTGAACTGTTGTTATGTAGGACATTTTGTTAATTATTTAATTTTGACCTCACTGTGGGACTAAATTAATACTAAATGAAACTTTTTTGGATTCAAATAGAACACTTTAAACCTTAAGGACCAAAACAGAATTATGCCCAAACCTAGGGACCAATTTAATACTTTACCCTAAGAAAAAATTTTCGAAACCTTTAAAAATAAAAACATGTGAAACTCGATTAGAAGAAACATCTAAAATTTAAATTCAACAAAAAAAAAAAAACTCATCTTTAGTGAACTTTATATTGGTTTGTTTAATAACTTGTTGTATTGTTAGTTGAAATTAGTTCCTATAGTATTGATTTTTTAGCATTATTCTTTTTTTAATCAGCGATATCGATTTCGAGAATTTTAGTATTAAATAATAGTGTTATAAGAGGTATGTCTTTAATGAAAATTTTTAATACTTCAACAAAACTGTTCTATTATTATACCATTCATGTCTATTTTAACCTCTGGAAGAGTTGATTTTTGACCTGGTATTTAAACTCTTTACAATGAACAAAAGTTTAGAATTTGATATCATTAATGTTATGTTCTTCTAAATAAAAATATAATTTCACTAAAAAATATGAGTCTTGATATTATTTACGCTTCAAATTTAAAACCACTCTTACCCCAAAAAAAAAGGTTGTGGGTCGTCTTAACTATAAGCATTTAAAAGCGATAATTTAATTTCATTAATTATATTTAGTACACAAATACTTGTAATAATTTCAAGAAAAAAGAAGAAATAATCTGTTTCATAGGAAATTAAATCACTGAATAAGTATGGCACAAATTTTTTTTTTTTTTGGGTCAAAAGTATGGCACAGTTAAAAAACGAACAAAATCTTTAAAACGATGTTAAATGCTTACAATTTTTGAACTCAAACGCGACCAAAATCCAAATGCAGTAGGTATCATGCAAGTATAGGACAATGTAAAGAACAATTATAGAGAAACCAAAACAAAAAACAAAATAAAGTTGCACTTTTATTTGTTTTTGCACTGTAAATAGTAGTTTTCAACAGCATCAACATAAATAGAATATAGATTAATATAACTACTTGACGTAGAGAGCACTTTCAACCGTGCTCATTGCTTGCCAAGCCAAACTAAAAGTGACACTTTACAATTTTATATAAATACAATATAAATTTAGGATCTTATTAATATATATTGTTAATATAAAAATAATAATATATTATAAAATTTCTTTTATATATAGTGTCCATAAGTAAAGTGCATTGATGTTATTCACTACTTATTTTGAAAAAAGTCTATATAGTTTGTTTTTTTTTTGTTGATAAAAAAGTCTATATAGTTATTTATTAGAGATAGGAAAACGGGCCAATTTATAAATTAATTTATTATTTGTCAAAAAAAAAGGTGGAATAGACCAAGATTTTAAGTTGTTAAATTAAAAAATCTGGCCAAATGTATACTACTCAAGCAGCATATTTTGGCAGGATAGGACGAGAGGGTTGGCCCACTGGCCAGGATCTACTTGAAACTTTTTTTTATAGAAATATATACGAAAATTAAAAAAAATTAAGATTTTTAGACATTTTTGTTTTTACTTTATACTTATTTTTACTCTTTTTCTGTTGTTTTTTATGTTATTTTTTATTTATTTTATTTTTTTATTTTATATTATCCACTCATATATATGTTCGAAATTATGAAACGAGTCTATTCTTAAGACAGAAATAATTTTTTTATTTTATTTTTTTGAATAAAATATATTTTTTTATTTCTAATATTTTTAATATTTTATAAAAATATTCTTAATATTTAATTTGATTTAATTTTGTTCTTATCATTTGAAATAAATTTCAATTTTACTCTTATCATTAATTTTTTTAACGATCAAACGTTAGTCAAATTCTTTTTTTTTTTTAATTTTATCCAAACCGCTCTTCACTATTACTTCTTGTCTCCTCTCCCATCTCTCGTAAAATACACTGCTATTATTCCTCACTACCTCCACTACCATTCTTAACATCCACAATCACTACCCCTCTCAAATCACATCGCTGCCATCAACAATAATAACAACACCACTTTTTTAAACCCACCACTCAAACCACACCGTCACCACCACCCATAACACCACCATTACCATTTTTTTTAGTTATCAGCACCACTAATAACAACAACCTACGCCCTAATACCACCACTTTATTATTAACATCATCTCTCTCAATCAACAACAACAACTATTAAATTTTTTAATTTAAAAATTATTCAAACAAAATTTGTGGGAAAAAAGAGGAAGAGAGATATAGACAGAGGTAAGATGAAGAGAAGAGACGCAATAATAACAGAGGCAAGTCTTGAAATAGCTGCTCTCGCCGAACTTAAGGTAGAGAGGAGTAAGAGTAAAGGAGGACAAAATACGTGGAGAAAGGTGATGGAGAAGAGAAGGTAAAGGAAATGAAAGCAAAAGGAGAATAAGGTAGAGCAAAAATTGATGGCTAAGAGAGAAGGTAAAAATGATGGTGAGGGAGAAGAAATAGAGGAAGTGCGGAGGGGAGGATAGAAGAAGATGGTAAAAGTGAGTAAATTAAAGAATCTAAGTAGTCAAGTAAGAGTAAAGGTTGGGTAAATTTGGAGAAAGGAAAAGTAATATTAGGATTAGAACTAGTGCATGACTCGTGCTTAGCACAGAAAATGCTAAACTAAAACACTGTTTTAATTTACTACAGTATAGAAGAAATTTTAATCACAAAAGCATATACGATTCTGCTGAATTTCTCTTTAACACATGCTATATATAATTGCACATTCAACACATAGACAACAAATTAAATAAACCATGATCTCCACTTAAAAATGGCAATAAACATTGAGTACTAACGAAAACTACTAAAAAAAACATAATACTAAAAAAAAGAACACTCAAAATTAAAGATCCCATGTAATTAGTGACTCATACAAAATTTTATTTTGAGAGAATAACTACGTAGTTTTGCAACAGAGGTAGAAAAAAAAGTATAACATTTGTGACAAAAAATAATATATGATAATATAAATATGATATTTAGATTATACTGGAACGTAACATTTAACTTGACGATGAGTTGAGGTAAAAGCTAAAATTTACATAAGATTTATATGTTGCAAATTCATAATAGCCCAGATAGAAATATATTTAAACTAACGACGGAGTATAGCAATACTCATTCCAGTCTTATCCTTAGAAGACACACTAAACCTAAGAACACTGCCACCTTTCAATTTACTTCTCTTGCAATATCTGGACCAACCCTTAGTGATAAATACCCCATTATGCCTTTCAAAATGCCATCTAAATTTCATCACGCAAAATAAACTGCAATGTTGTTTAACCTTGACCTTATCAAGCTCAGATGAAAAAGTCTTTATTGCAAACTTTGCTGGCAACAGCTGAGAAATTAGATATAAAGAAAAAGGTAAGACTTAAGACATTAATAGAAAAAAATTGTATTGGACCAAATTTTAAACTTGTTACGTTGGTCAGAATACATACCATTGTATAGTGATTAGCTTGGTAGCGTGTTACAACCTTAACAATAGAATAAACCAAAGTAGTTAGATTTGATGGAGTCGAAGAAAAGAGGTTACCTGAGTGAAGATTCGAATTATTGTCTGCAACCGTTACTTCCAACTGATCCAATGTAGCAGGCATGCCTTCTAAAGCTATAACATTATTCTCGTCTACTACTTCTATAGATAGAGTAAATTGAGAAATGTTTACATTATCTTGAGTTTTGGCTACATCCTACTGCTTGTGGAAATCGCCTAAAAAATAATTCATATCACCTATGAAAAATTCTAAAGACTACATGACTGACATATCACTCTGAATAATAATAGGAAGTTCCTTGCACACTATTGATGACATAATAGAAACGATTTCATAAAGATGTCAGGAGACGGGTTGATTATATGAAGGAACGTATGTGCCAGTATCACATAATGGAGAAACATGTCCACTTACATGAACATTGAGATCATTAAAGTTACAGTTATTTTTGTCCAATAAAGACTTCAAAGGAACTATGTAGTTGAAAACTACATGCATGTTGTGGTCAAATGCTTGATAATAAGAAATTTGTCACGACCAACATATTTCACTTTCAGAATGATGAAGACGATATCTCTCCAAAAGTTGTTTATATCCTTGAACGATCATGGCAGTACGATTCTCCTTTTGAATAGTTATGTCTATATCATCACCATTAGCATCAATAAAAATCAAAGAGTTGGAGATAACGTCTTGGAAGCTCCTACAAAAAAGTACAGAAATTTCTCCAATTTCCTGAATATATATATAACTTCAGGATGATGACAGAAATATTTTTAAAAGAGTTAAACACTATTCAATACGAACAAATAATTTATAGATTTATATATTTAAAGATATGGACTAAGAAATAGTATATTACCGTATCAGGATTGATCTCAAGTATCAGGATTGATCTCGAGAAAGAAAGATAGAGCCTCAAAGTAGTTGTCATACATCATAAAGAAGTCAGAAAAAGTGAATGAACTTTTGGATAAAAAAAAAAGAATTATAAAAGGTAATACTCTTCTGGTAGATAATAGATGTTTTAAAGGATGAAACCATGACAACAATAACTTGTGGTATTAATGACATATGATTGCATTTAATAAAAAAGTGTAATAGACTAGTAATGGCCTTTGTATGAGACAATGACCAATACCTAAAAAATAAAATTGCACAAAGCATAAAAAATTGATATATCAAAGAGGAGAAACGGGTATAGTATGAATATATGCAGAAGGGATATAAAGCATAAATGAGAATATTAATTGATATCAAGCATGTTGCAGAGTACATGATTGGTTTGGAATGAAAAAGGTAGGTTGCAAGTAACAGTGGCTGGTAGAGTATGTAGGCAATGATTATGAAGTGCATTATAAATGATAGTTACCATGCATCTTTAAATGCAACTTGAAAAAGTTAGGCTTCTTTTTGCTCTGAAGATACAACTACAAACAAAGTAATGTAGGATAAAAAATGGAATGAAACATGAAATGAGTTATTGAAATATCATGAGGGAGCACGAATGTACTATACTCATAGGTAGCGTTTGTTTTGAGGTACTGAGACAGAGACTGAGAGACTGAGACTTAGTATCGTGTTTGTTAGTTCAGAGACTGGTACTAAAATTTCTGTCTCTGTCTCTAAAATTTCAGTATTTCAGTACCTCCAAAAAGTAGGAACACAGGGGACTGAAATTTTTAAAGATGGAGACTGAAACTTTAATAATATTTTATACCTAAAATATTTTTATTTCAATTAATTAATTCAAATTTTACCCTTTGTGCAAATTAAATTAGAGTTTCATTTTTGTTTCAATTCTTGTCTCCCATTTTGCACCAAACAGAATACTGAGATTTATTTCAATCCCTGTCTCTTAGTCTCTGTCTCCCAGTCTCAGTCTTTCCGTCTCTGTCTCTCCACCAAACGCTACCTTAGAGAACATAAAAAATATGCAACCCTAGCCTCACGGTCTCTTGTTGAAGACATGTTAGATTTCCTCTACTGAAATTTTTGAATGAAATACTGATAACTATGACATGTAAAAGTTCATCATGATGACACAAAAGAAAAAAAATTAACACAGCTAAATTTAAAAATAAAAAATTATGATATATGAACTGAATGAGAGTTATATTACCGTGTCAGAGTTAATTTTAAGGAAGAATGAATGTGACTCGAAATAGTTGTCATACATTCTTGGCACGATGAAGATAGTACAAAAGGATATGAATTAAATAGAGGACGAAAAAATGATATGTCTATGGTAAAAATGGTATTTCTAAGGAATGTATGTATATGTATTGGCTAATTTATGAAAGATAACAAACCATTATTGTATTAATGGCATTTGAGGACATTAAATTATAAAGTGGCAAAAAAGTAATTTTTTTTATAGAAGTAAAAACTGATATTGCATGGGACATCATGCGATTACGGTGATAGAAGGGGGAGAAAGTGGTACATCATGCAAGATTGCAGACAGAAAATTAAAGAAAACATGACAAAATTAATTGATATCACGCCTATGATAGAGAACATGGTTAATCTGGACATGAAAGAGAAGGTTATATGGAGAAAAAAGTGGCAAATGTGAGTTAACAATGATTACTCAAATACATCTTAAATGAGGAAGAAAGTCACACGATTTAAAAAAAAAAGGGATACAAATAAATATTGTATGCACGGCAAATGAAATGAAACATGGATTGGAACATGAATGAATGAAAAAGCAGATAAAAAATCAACGATGAGATATGCGGCAAGAAGAACACCCAAAAGATCCAACCCTCATGCCCTCTTCTTGAAGACAAGTCAGCATTTCACTTACTGACATCGTTGGATTAATAGTTTAGTATTAGATATGGATAAAATTGTCAAAAAAAATTGACTAATATTTAACCATAAAATTAATGATAATGGTAAAATTGAAACTTATTTCAAATGATAAGGACAAAATTAAATCAAATTAAATATTAGGAGTAATTTTGAAAAATATAAAAAATTTTAGGGATAAAAATATACTATGCTCTTTTTTTTAGTCTCAAAATATTGTTTCTAATTTTCTGTTGTATTGTTTGTAAATTTTGTTTTGGATGCAAAATTATTTGTTAGTTGAAAATTAAATTATGTTAAAATTTATATTTTTATTTTTTATAATAATTTGAGAATAAATATTGTGATGGATAACTCTATCAAATTGTATGATTTGTACATTTATATAATTTGTATAAAAAAAATTGTATTGCAATTTGACTATCTTTTATTTATGCTTGAATTATGATTAAATTTTTATTTATCATTTTTTATTGGATTTATTTTAATACATTTTGTTGTTAAAAAAAGTTACACTAGCTTATTATAAAAGGGACATACTAGCATTTTAGACCTATGTTGTGTTGGCAGACTTGCCTTACCCATCTATTTTTGGGCAAGTCTTAGTGGCATGAAATCAGTAGTCTACCTTGTCAATACTATTGTTTATAAATCATATCCATCCTCAATTTTCTTTTATTGGATGGTGCATAAAGATTTGTCGGATAAAATTTGTACTTTTAAAATTAGTTTATAAGGATGTTTTTTAAAGTTGGTATTTTAAAACTTGTAGTTATTATATTTAGTAAATCAAAATAAAAGTGGCTTTGAATATAATCATATTCTCCATATATGCGAGACATGATAATTTTTTTGTGCCATCTAAATGAATAATATTTTATAGGTAAAAAAATCATTAATTGTCCACATTATAGTGATTCTTAGTATAAAATTTGATTTAGTCGATACATCACAAGTTAAAACGCTTAGGAGATCACAACTCGTTCAACTCATCAATTAGATATTAGAGGTCTATATTTACTTTTGTTTTTGAATTGTTTGGGTCGAGAATAACACAACTTAGATAAAGATCTTTTATATAAATTACAGGTAAAAAATTAAATTAGATGCTAGGAACAAATCTTTCTAAGTATGATATTTCTAGCTTTTCCTGCAAATCCTTTTATTTTTTATTTTTACCAAAATGAGAAATGCTTCCCCATAAGATGGATGCATCATGACATTATTAGTACGATGGTTATCAAAATGCCACTTTATATAAGGATTTGAACTCTTTGATACATGCAACCTTTGGAGTCTATGTATCAAAGGTAAATAATGTAATTTTTTGTAAGATTTATAGGCCTTGAGAAAGAGAGAGTTTAAATTAAGACACTCTTTTTAAATAAAAATGTATTACTGATCTAGCAGGAGATATTTTTTTTTATTTAGTCTCTTGCACAGCAGAAGATTAAAGATAAAAAAGTAGAGATAGGAACACCAGCATGTATTCTGGTTCAACTTCAAAATACAATGAGGTCTACGTCCATTCTCTACCATAGTAATGATAAAACTTCACTATATCGATCACTAAGATTACAAGTACCAATTCAAAAACCAAGACCAAGAACAAGAACAATAACAAATGAACTAAACCGGTTCTATTCAAAGACCAATAAAGTTATAATTCTAAGCTTCACAAACCAAGACAAAACAAAATACCAAGACTAAAAAAAATAAATGACAAAGAATTAAGTTTAATCTAAAAATCAAATATTGTTTTAGCTTTTCTTCTTAACTCATGTCTTTTCTCTCATAGATTTTTTTTTTTAAATAATCTCTCACAGAAATATAAGCTTTTTTTTTTTACAGAAAGACTCAAAAACAAAAACTGAATATATCAAATTGAGACCTAACGTAAAAGAATATCACTCAAACATGTTGGATATGTATTCTGAATTTTCTCCTTGATTTATCTGGAAAATTGATCTTCTTATAGCAAAATCATAGCTTGTCATTCTTACTAGTGGTTGCTGTCAATCATTCCTCATAATTGTAATGATAATATCTTTTTCTATTAGCAGCAACAACTCTTCCATATAATCCTCACATCTTACTCTAAATGGTTGAATCTTTCTAATTATAACCAAATCTAACATTTAAACCAGATAACAATCCTGAAACTTTATTGCACAATAATTCATGACACATTGATATCAATTCTTAATCAACTCAACCAAATGTTTATCATCACAATAAATGATAAAATTTTTCTAAACTTAACACTTTTGAAGAAGACATTCTTGGTATACTTATTAGGATCAAATATAAATGAATTGCAAAATCTGCATCGACCAATTTCTCATCATTCTTGAAATAATAAATCATGCAACCATTTATGCAATAACTTATCTTAACATCCTTGAACTCCAATTGAGAAACAATTTTATTTTCATAATAGCTTTTGAAGATGTTACTAGAATTTTTGTAATTTTCTTTATTAATGTCGCCATTTACTCAAATGAGCCTTGCGAGTGGTTATTTTTCAAACTTAATACCTAACACTCTTGTGACAATTGACAATTGAGAGTGAACACAGCTATTTCATAAAAGTTTACACACCAATTCTAACATTAAGTAAACCTTTTTGTGAATTAGAATTAGGTTCTTCTATTTTCTTTATTAGAATAGGTTGTTGAAAGGTGTCTACTAACATCTTTTCACACCTAACAACATTATCCTTTTAAAAAATAACACGTTTAACCTCTTCACTGTACAAATATCTTTATTCCAGAATTATTTCCAATTTTTAAACTCTATTTGCAAACCCAACCCAATAACTAAACACAAACCTATTAATTATGAAATTATTTTTAGCCTCTTCAATGGCCTTAAACTTTTTATATTTGCACTTGAAATTTAGGTATTTAACATTTTTTAATTTTAAAAAATCATCCATTCTTTTATAAGTAATTAAAAATTTGTTAATGCCATCTATAAAACAATGGGTTCAAAGTTCAAACACCTTATTTATATACATTTTATTATTCATCTAAGATTGATTTTGAATTATGTGCACCACAATTTCTCCTATCCTACATTCGGAAAAAAATTTTGCTATTTAATTTTTATTGTATTGTGATAGATAGTACTAGTTGATGTAAAACAGAATTAGTGCAAAATAGAATTGGTGCACAATTGGTTAGCATTAGCATTACAGTTAGTTAGTTTGTGATAGCTAGTTAGTATGTGATCAGTTTGTTAGTTATTTGGTGGTTAGTTTGTAATTAAGCACATGTCAATTAGTTAGTTTAGCTTGTGTAGATCTCAATGAGTAGCTAGAGCTACAAGTAGCTAAAGCTGAGCTACCATTGGGTCACTTTTTGAACTTATTTTTGCCAAAATACAATTTAGAATCTTCTTCTTCTCCTTTCTGCTCTCACTTTCTCTCTTCGTTCTTGAACTCTCTCCTCCCTCTACTTCCTCTCTTGCTTGAGCCTGATATCCTTCATGGTATCAGAGCTCACTTTCGTTCAATTCAATGGTGGACAATAATCAATGATCTGAAAGCTCAATGCATAAGTTAAACACAGCTCCAAATTTTACCTCATCCCCAATTTCTATGAAACTCGATGATGACAATTTCTCGCCGTGGTAAGACCAAACTGAATCAACGATTGAAGGCCACAATTTGCTTCATCACATTACTGGAGAGGAAATTCCGTTAAGGCTTGATGGATACGAAAAAGTAACACTAGAGTTTGCTGCTTGGAAGAGACAAGATGCATTGCTCAAATCGTGGCTTCTTGCTTCAATGACCAAGCCGTTCACCACTCGAATGGTAGGGTGCATCTATTCGTATGAAATTTGGAAAAAGATAGAGGATCACTCCTCTTCACAAATTAGAGCAAAGATAATGCAGTTGACACACATATTGAGTAGTATTAAGATAGCAAGTTCAGTAAATGAATACGTGTTAGCTCTAAAAGGAACAATTGATGCTTTAGCTTCAGTAGGAGAACCAATGTGTGAAAGTAACCATGTAAATGCTATTTTGAACGGGTTAACTGAAGAGTATAGCTCAGTGATCACCTCAGTAGTGGCAAGGCCAGTGAGCATTTCGGTCGGAGAACTAGAAGCTTTGTTATTGACTCATAAAAGTATGTTGGAGAGATTCCGAAAACCAGAATCATTCATACAAGCAAATGTGGTACAAAGTGCATCAGGTTACTCTCAGAACTTTAACACAAGAGGTGATTTCAGAGGAGACTATAGAAGCAGAGGTGGTGGCAGACAGATGAGAGGTGGCAAAAATTTCTATAATAATGAACAATTTGGTAAAAACAATTCTAGATTTGGAACTCAAGCTTACAATAATTCGAGTTTTGGTGGTGCTAAAGGGGCAAGAATGTTCAATAATGATAGGCAGCAGCATTATAGTGGTTATAGTGGCTCAAGAACGTTCAATAGTGATAGACCTATTTGTCAGGTATGTGATAAGTTTGGACACACTGCCAAGACTTGCTAGTATAGGTATGACCCACCATAGAACTCCAGGACTCAATATGAAGGCACAAACTCACAAGTTCCGCAAGGATCGCAAGCAAACCTGAGCAATGTACTAGCCACACCTGCAACACTGCAAGATTAGAGTTGGTATCCAGATTCGAGTGCTACACACCATATGACCTCAGATTAGCAGAATTTAATTGAAAGAGAGAAGTATGAAGGTGCAGATCAAGTAATCGTAGGCAACGGATCAGGTTTGCATATCAACCTTGTTGGAAAGTCTTTCTTTAAAATTGATTTGAGTGATAGAGAATTCTTGTTGCATAAATTACTACATGTACCTGACATCACAAAGAATCTACTTAGTGTATATAAATTCTGCTGTGATAATGTGTCTATTTTGAATTCTACTCTAATGGTTGCTATGTGAAATCTCAAGGAACTGAAGAAATTGTCATGCATGATAAAGTTGAGAAGGGAATGTACAAGTTTTTAAACTTTCCTCCATCTTTCACTCTATCAAATATGTCAGCTGCTTTTGTCTCACCTATGTCCACTGTTGATCAGTTTCTCTTGTGGTACAATAGATTAGGTCACCCTACAAATAATATTATTTCCTATGTTCTGAAATCTTGTAATATTGTTACTTTTTTGAATAAAAATCCTTGTGCTTCCTACTATGTTGGAAAGTCCCATACACTTCCTTATCCTCCTTCAAATTCCTTATACACTGCTCTCTTGCAACTAATATATACAGATATCTAGGGTCCTGCCCCAATTCCTAACTTGAATGGAAACTTTTACTTTGTTGTCTTTTAATTATGCTTATAATAAATACACTTGGTTTTACCTTATTAAGACTCGCTCTCAAATCAAATCAGTTTTTAATTGTTTTCAACAAATGGTTGAGTTGCAATTGAACACTAAAATTAAAATTCTTCAATCTAATAATGCTGTTAAATTTTTGAGCTTAACTAAGGATCTACAAGTGCAAGGTGTATTGCATAGGTTCTCTTGTCCACATGAGCATCAGCAAAATGCAAGTGCTGAGAGGAAGCACAAGCACATAGTGGAGAAATGTTTAGCTATATGCTTGCAGGTGCTAGTATGCCAATTAAGTACTAGGGAGAGGCTTTTATGACAGTAATTCATCTGATAAATAGGTTACCAACATCAGTTTGCAAGGTCAGTCACTGCTTGATAAGTTGTTTGAAAAGAAATTTGACTATACAAGTCTCTGGGTCATTAGCTGTTTGTGCTTTTCACATTTGCGGCCATACAATTGGTACAAGCTAGAATTCAGGTCAGCACCATGTATTTTTCTGGGCTACAGTTCAGTGGAAAAAGGCTACAAGTGCATCACTGCACAAGGTAAAATAATGATATCCAGCAATGTGGTTTTCGATGAGCAATAATTCCCTTTCAAAAGTTCTGTAACATCTTTAACACCTAAACCTGATTTGTCCCTTGATTCTGATTCTCATTCAACTCCAACCATTCTACTACTAAATATAAACACAACTCAACCTTCACACAACACTATAAAGTCAAGATCTCCACAGTCTTCACCAAACTCTCTAGAGTCAAGATCCCCCTTACCTCCCTTATCTATAACGGCCACCCCTCCTACCCTATCCTCACCATTACCTATAGCCACATCAGCCACACCCATTCCAATCCCTATTTCAGATATGAAAATTGTCCTCCCCTTTGATGATGATCACTCACTTCCAGTAATATCCAGCTCCAACATTCACCCCATGACTACAAGGAGCAAGAGTGGAGTCCTCAAGCCTAGATCATTTCTAGCTAGTATTGAGCCGAGAACTATCAAAGATGCCCTGTCCAAACCAGAGTGGAAAGCGACAATGGATGCTGAATACGTTGTGCTTATGCAAAACAAAACCTAGAAACTGGTTCCTCTTCCTTAAGGCAGAGAAGCTGTGGGGCAGCCGCTGGGTTTTTCGAGTTAAATATAAGTCTGATGGAATCTTTCAAAAATACAAGGCTCGCTTAGTAGCTCAGGATTTTTCTCAGAGGCCTGGATGTGATTTCACTGAACATATAGCCCAGTGGTGAAACCTACCTCAATTCGCATTGTTCTCACCTTAGCACTGTCAAGAAATTGGAAGATTAGGCAGCTTGATGTGAATAACGCCTTACTACATGGTGATTTGACCGAAGATGTATACATGAAACAGCCAAAGGGTTATGAAATTGGGGATGGCAATCTAGTGTGCAAGCTCACCAAGACCCTTTATGGTCTGAAGCAGGCACCAAGAGCCTGGTACTACAAGTTGTCCACAACTCTCCAGCATATTGGTTTCAATTCAACGAAATCTGATATCTCTGTCTTCACCAGATTCAAAATTGGATCCTCATTGTTTGTTCTGGTATATGTAGATGATATAATCATCACTGGAGACTCAAATGAAGCAATCTCTCAAGTCATTAGGCAGCTGAATGACAAGTTTGCATTGAAAGACATGGGTAAACTTTACTATTTTCTTGGAATTTAGGTCATTAAGACTACTAATGGAGGTTTACTACTGTCACAAGGGAAATATGTCAGAAATCTGCTCAAGAAAGTAGAAATGGAACATTGCAAGCCTTGCCATACACCTTTACCTTCTTCAATTCGATTTTCTGCCTTGGGAGGCTCTGCGTTCAAGAATCCTCAGCTCTATAGATCAGTTGTGGGCAGTTTACAGTACCTTATAGTCACTTGTCCAGAATTAACATACTTTGTGGGCAAAATTTCACAATTTATGCAAAATCCCTTGGATGAGTGATAAATCACTATTTCATGGTTTATATTGTGTTTAATTATGTGATTTTATCATGATCTTTACCCACTTATTCATTAAATAAGCATGCATTTATATTTCCTTCCTAAAGATGTTTTATGGTTGAAAACTTGCTTCCTAGAGACTTTTAATTATGTATTTTATTTCTCCCTTATTCCATTCGATGCCGTGATCTGTGTGTTAAGTGTTTCAGGCTTTATAGGGCATGAATGAGTTGGAGATTGGAAGGGAAGCCTGCAAAAATGGAAGGAACACAAGAAATTGAGGAGATGACCAGCGAGAAGCGACGCGGCCGCATGGATGACGCGACCGCGCGGAAGAGAGCAATTTGAAGCGACGCGGCCGCATGGATGACGCGACCGCGCGGCATGGAATAGCACGAGTGACGAGGCCGCATGGACGACGCGTCCGCGTGGCAAAGCAAAAAAGCGAATGACGCATCCGCATGAGCGACGCGATCGCGTGACGTGCGCGATCTGCATAATTTGTAGATTCGCTAGGGACAATTTCGGGCCCTATCTTGACCCAGTTTTCAGCCCGGAATAGCAGACTAGAGCCAGAGAACATGCAAAAACCAAGGACAACATTCATTCTACACAATTTTAGTTTTAGATCTAGTTTTACTCCTCCTCTAGGTTTTTCTCTCTACACATTCATAGTTTTTAGGATTATTATTTTACATTCATAGTTTGGGATATTGAGAAGAGTTATTACCTCATCAAGACTTCGTCATTCTAGTTTGTTTTCTTTACTTGGTCTTACTCTTCCATGTTCTTTGCTTTGTTTAATTTTACCTTTGGAATATTCTTAGGGATATTTAATACAGGGATCACTTTTATTTTTAATTGACTATTTTAATTTTATTTACAATGTCTTTCCTTAATTTCTTTTTATATGCTATGAATTTTACCTTTACAATGAGTGAGTTGTTCCCTAACTTGATGGGAAATTGATTGAAAGGAACCCTTGAGTTGGAAGGCTTGAAAGAAAAGTTGTAATTGGGTTTATGGTTGGATTGCCTCTTAATCACTAACACCAATCCCTTTTAATTAAGTGGATTGCAACTTGTGAACGGACGTAGTATTCCAACTTGTTTAACTTTCCTTCACCTAGTGAAGGATAACTAAACAGGATAACCTTTAATTGTCAATTAATCCTGAGAGCATTCCAACAATAATAGGGATTCCAACTAATCAATTCCCAGTCAAGACTTTTATTTACATTATTCAAATTCATCAATTTAAATTCCTGTTTGCCCAATTCAAACCTTTTTTGAAAACCTCTGATTAATAAAATAGCACACTTTTCTGCAACTCGTTAGGAGACGACCTGGGATTCATACTCCCAGTATTTTAAATTCAATTTTCTGTGACACCTTTCTAAATTGATAGGCGGATTTCTGGCAAGTTAAGAACTATACTTGCAACGTACATATTTCAACAATTTTTAATTCGCCAATTTCTGTCCGCATCAATTTTTGGCGCCGTTGCCGGGGAGTTGCAATAGAGTGCTAAAGTTATTAATTAGAATTTATTTATTTGCATTTTATTTTATTTTACTACTATGAGCTGCATGTTTGTTTCGTCAAATGACGCGTTCACTTCCTGATCCGCGCTTGCTAATATTCGATCCTGAAATTGAAAGGACTATTTCACGAATAAGGCGAGCTCGGCGTCGGTTAGTCCGCTTTGAGGGCGGATCTGAAAGTGAACGTGAGGAAGAAACCAGCTCCCGTTCTACTGATTCAGTTGATTCACGTGCAGAAGACATGGCAGAACCTACGAGAGTTACCATCCAGGAGGAAGGAGCCCCTAATTTTACAATGCAACCGTTTCAAGCGCGTCACCCAGCAGTGGCTACAGATTTTGAAATAAAGACCGCACTGCTCAATTTGATGCCCAAGTTTCATGGCTTACCTGCTCAAGAGCCCATCATGCACCTGAGAGATTTCCAGGCAGCCTGTTCTACTGTCAGGCGTGATGGTACAGATGAAACTTCAATTCTGCTGAAAGCTTTCCCGTTTTCTCTTGAGGGAAAAGCAAGAGAGTGGTACTACACTCAACCCCTAGCAAACGTATCCAACTGGGATACGCTTAGAAAAGAGTTTTTGGAGAAGTTCTTTCCAGCTGAAGTTACTGATAAACTGAGGAAAGACATTTTCACGATTGTTCAAGATGACAACGAGACTCTCTTTGAATACTGGGAGCGCTTCAATAATCTTCTGGAAGCATGCCCCCACCACATGATTGACAAAATATTGTTACTCAGCTATATCACACAGGGTATGAGGCCCCAAGATAAAACCACATTGGAAAGTGATAGCAATGGGTCTATGATGAAGTATAAGACCACTGATGAGGCATGGCAATTGATCAGCGACTTAGCTGAATCTACTAGGAACCACAGACAGAAGCAAGGCCGTTCAAAAGCCGTTGCAGAAGTATCCTCTAGTAGAGAGACTGCTGCTCTTACTCAAAGTATCTGTGAAATGACCAACTTGCTGAAGCAAATGCAATTGAATCAACAACAAGTTCAGCAAGCTCAACCTTCTCCAGCACAGCAAAGCCAACAGTTAGTCCCACAGAGAGTTTGCGAAATTTGTGCTGATTATAACCATTATACTAATGAATGCCCGCAACTCCAACAGGAAGACAACATGGTGGCATCCACTCATAACTTCTATGACCGCCCCAACCAAGGGTACAATCAAGGTGGAAATCATAACCATGGATGGCAGGATAATTCTAACCAGAATTGGAGG